>NC_087293.1:12961673-13561673 GCF_015220805.1 Pogoniulus pusillus
GACCCCCAGCCCTCAGATATTGATAAACATTTGTTAGATTCCCTCTCAGTCTTCTCTTCTCCAGACTAAACAACCCCAGGTCGCTCATCAGGCAGTGCTCCAGTCCCCTCCTCGTCCTCGTAGCCCTCTGCTGGACTCTCTCCAGCAGATCCCTGTCCCTCTTGAACTGGGGAGCCCCAGACTGAAGGCAGTATTCAAGATGAGGTCTCACCAGGGCAGAGTAGAGGAGGAGGAGAAGAACCTGACTGGATCTGCTGGACACACTCTGCTTAATACACTTAATCCCATTTGCCTTCCTGGCCACAAGGGCACATGCAGCACCCACCAGCTCCTGTATCTGGTCGCTGCTCTCAGATCTCATCAGATTCAGTAGTGCACAGTGACAGGCTGTGCAAGAGGCAATAGGCAGAAACTTGAACAGAAGTTCTGCAGGAGGAACTGCTTGAATTTAAAGGTGGAGGAGCACAGGGACAGGCTGCCCAGAGGGGTGGTGGAGCCTCCACCTGTGGAGACGCTCAAAACCCACCTGAATGTGCTCCTATGCGACCTTCTCTAGGCATCCCTGCCTAGACTGGGGGACTGAACTCAATGACCTTTAGACTTCCAACCCCTCCCATTCTGTGATTCTGTGACTTGGCCTTTGCTCCAGAGTCTGCTTGTGCTCCTGACCTCCAGCATTGCTCCCAGGTCCAGCCACTCTCCCATGTCCAATCATACTCTAGGATCCAACCATCACTCTAGGGTCCATTTTTGTTCCTAGGTGGATTTGCTGGGTGTTGGCTGCTCCCACCTTTCCCCTCCCCAGTGCATCCCATTACCCCAGAGACCTGGCACTACTGACACTGCATTTCCAGAGTGCTGGAAGTGCATTCCCATGGCAGCCTAGCAGAGCCTGCAGGCACAGGCTGATTGCTGGCTGTACATAGCTCTGCTGGGAGGCAAAAAAAAGAGCTGTTAGATAGGGTTGGGGGTTTTTTTGTTAACCCTCAAAATGAAGTTTTCAGCTAAATCAAGTTACTATTATTTTTTTTCTCCTGCCTCTGTTGTCACAGATAACATCTGGGTTAGGTTTGGTGGTCTCAGGTTTTTCACAGCTTCATAGAGTGCTTTGGGTTGGGAAGAGGCCTTAAAGATCCTCCAGTTTCAATCCCTCTGCCATAGGCAGGGACACCTCCCACTAGCCCAGGTTGCTCAAGGTCTCATCCAAGCTTGGCCTTGAACACCTCCAGGGAGGGGACATCCACAATCTCCTTGAGTAATCTGTTCCAGTGTCTCCTCACCCTTATTGTGAAGAATTTGGGGTACAAAGATCTTTTTATTTTCTGCCTAAAAGAGAAAAAGTAAGAAGGTGATGCAGGAGGAGTCCAGCATCAGTAAGTTTGCAGATGACACCAAGCTAGGAGCAGGTTATGATCTGTTGGAGGGTAGGAGAGCCCTGCAGAGGGACCTGGACAGGCTGCATGGGTGGGCAGAGGCCAAGGGGATGAGATTGAATAAGGTCAAGTGCAGGGTTCTGCACTTTGGCCACAACAACCCCAAGCAGCACTACAGGCTGGGGACAGAGTGACTGAGAGCAGCCAGGAGGAAAGGGACCTGGGGTTGCTGGGAGAGAGTAGCTGAAGATGAGGCAGCCCTGGCCTGGATCACAAATATTGTGGCCAGTAGGACAAGGGAGGTTATTCTTCCCCTGTGCTCAACACTGGTCAGGCCACACCTTGAGTGCAGTGTCCACTGCTGGGCTCCAAAATTCAAGAGAGATGTTGAGGTGCTGGAAGGTGTCCAGAGAAGGGCAGCAAGGCTGGGGAGGGCCTGGAGCACAGCCCTTTGAGGAGAGGCTGAGGGAGCTGGGGGTGTGCAGCCTGCAGCAGAGGAGGCTCAGGGCAGAGCTCATTGCTGTCTGCAGCTGCCTGAAGGGAGGTTGTAGCCAGGTGGGGTTGGGCTCTGCTGCCAGGCAAGCAGCAACAGAAGAAGGGGACACAGTCTCAAGTTGCACCAGGGGAGGTCTAGGCTGGATGTTAGGAGGAAGTTGTCAGAGAGAGTGATTGGCACTGGAATGGGCTGCCCAGGGAAGTCACAGCTCACACTGATGAGGTCTGAAAACAGATGAAGGCCTGGAGAGGTATCTCAGGGCAAGACTATAAGCAGTTGTGAGACACAGTAAGGGGAAAAAAAACACTGATTCCCCCCCAGGGCTGCCCAAGTGAGGTCCATGTGTGTGTTGGCAGGAATGGACACTGCCAGAAGACAGAGAACCTACAACCAGGCATTTACCAAGCTCCTCAGGGTGTTCTTGGCTTGGCTGGAAGGATCAGATGCTGGGAATCTCCACCTATTGCAAAGAGAAGGGGGAAATTGTTCAGGTGGCTTTTGCCTTTTGTTCCCCTGCTAAATGACACATTGTTTGAGCTGGTTTGCAGCATCAGACACCAACCCTAACTCCTTCAGAAAGGACTCTGGGTTCCATTTCCTCCCATTCAGCACCAATTACAGAGAGCCTAAGTCATGAGTGGAAAGGGATAGGCCCTCCACACGCCTCTGTTGCCCTGCTGTGAAACACAGATGGGGCAGGATGGACTCTGCTGCCACACAGGTGTCCCTGGAGCTGTCAAGATCTCGGGAAGGTCACCTTTCTGCTACAGAATGCATAGTGGAGCAGGCTAAAGGCCAGGCTGGCGACGAGGAGGTGGCATAAGAGCTGCCTAGCTGGCCCTGAGCAGTGAGACAAGTGATGAGCAGCATGGGCAGCCCCTGTGCCACCAGCCCCACCACTCTCCTGGTGGCATTTCAGCCACAAAACAGTTAAGTGCTGCTAGGGAAGATTCCCTCCTCCCCAACTCCCCCCGTTCTCCCCCCAAAACCGTAGTAACATCTTAAGTAGAGGCATCAGACAGGACCAGATAAAGGCAAAGCTCTTCTGCAGGAGGATTTGTCTTTCAAATCTAGATTAGCAATCGGTGTTTGGGGAAGATGAGTCCCTAATCTGATTGAACAAGGGGAGTTTGTGATATCAATCTCCCTGTATCCCATTGTCTTTGTGCTGCTTTGTAAATTAATATTCATTTTCATCTCTGTGTTTATGCTGAATCTCTTGTGCCTCCTCTCTCCCTCACTGCTCAACAAATTGCAGTCCTAGCTACCAGAATCAGCATTAGTTGTGGTTTACCTTTGTACACGTGCTTAAGTGGCATGGGGGGAAAACAATCAGCTGCAGAGTGTGCAGTCTGCTGGCAGGTCCAGGATTGGGCACCAGCTCTAGTGAGGGTGTTGGCAATGTGTCCTATGCCCAGCTACAGGTGACTGCTACCAGAGCCACCCATGAGGGCCTTCGGGCTGCCTTTCCCCTTTAGGAACTTATCCCACTCTTCCCAGCTGTATGTTGGTTCAATCTCCACCAGCATCTTTCCCCAGCCCAGTGCAGCACCAGCAGCTTCCCCCAACCCAGTTCATCACCACCAGCATCTTTCCCCAGCCCAGTGCAGCACCAGCAGCTTCCCCCAACCCGGTTCATCACCAGCAGCTTCCCCCAACCCAGTCCCACACCAGCAGCTTCCCCCAGCCCAGTCTAGCACCAGCAGCTTCCCCCAGCCCAGTCTAGCACCAGCAGCTTCCCCCAACCCAGTCCAGCACCAGCAGCTTCCCCCAGCCCAGTCCATCACCAGCAGCTTTCCCCAGCCCAGTCCAGCACCAGCAGCTTCCCCCAGCCCAGTCCAGCAGCAGCAGCTTCCCCCAACCCATTTCATCACCAGCAGCTTCCCCCAACCCAGTCCATCACCAGCAGCTTCCCCCAACCCATTTCATCACCAGCAGCTTCCCCCAGCCCAGTCCAGCAGCAGCAGCAGCAGCCCTTTCCCTGGTGCTGAGCCATTCACTCGCAGCACCCTGCCGCCGCCGCCGCTGCGGTTCCTGCCTTTGCACAGTTCACTGCCGGTGCCACCTTCCCCAAAACGCAATTTTTTCCCTTTCCCTTAGCACATTGCATCTTGTTCAATCCTTCCCCTGTCACGCCGGCTCGGGCAGTGTTTCAATTGGATTCCAAAAATAACCTCTTTATTCACACGGCTGATGCTATTATAGCGGCGCGCAGCCCGGGCAGGCGAGGGGTCATTCCATTATCCGGCAACGAGATAACGGAGTATTAGGGCAGCCAGGCTCTTTGACTCCCTGCCCTGTGGTAATGGGCCTTTTTTAAGGGCATTAACCAATGTTTCTACTTAGGTATTTGACAAGAGTAAAGGTAACATTGCCATTTAATCCTCCCTTTGCGTTGTTTCCTCGCCTGCAGACAACAAGCCTGCCTCTGCTTCGCTCTGAGTGTTCAAACTTCAGCTCCAAACCACCCAGCTCATCTTCTGCAAACCCTTCCCCTGAAGTGCTGGTTACAGCTTGCATTAAATATTCCAGGCACTAGGATGCAGAGAATTGTTCCTGTAGGAGTGCTGGTGAGGAGGGGCATGGAGCACAGCCCTGTGAGGAGAGGCTGAGGGAGCTGGGGGTGTGCAGTCTGCAGCAGAGGAGGCTCAGGGCAGAGCTCATTGCTGTCTACAACTACCTGAAGGGAGGCTGCAGCCAGGTGGGGTTGGGCTCTTCTGCCAGGCAACAAGCAACAGAGCAAGGGGACACAGCCTCAGGTTGTGGCAGGGGAGGTCTAGGCTGGATGTTAGGAGGAGTTGTTGGCAGAGAGAGTGATTGGCATTGGAATGGGCTGCCCAGGGAGGTGGTGCAGCCTCTGTCCCTGGAGGTGTTGAAGCAAAGCCTGTCTGGGGCACTTAGTGCCATGGTCTGGTTGATTGGCCAGGGCTGTGTGCTAGGTTGGGCTGGCTGAGCTTGGAGGTCTCTTCCAACCTGGTCAATTCCAACCTGTTTGATTCTATGATTTTTTAATCTCTGAAGATCATGGAGTCCAAGTCCCCTGCCAGAGCAGGATCAGCTTGAGCAGGTCACACAGGAATGAGTCCAGATGGGCTTGGAAGTCTCCAGAGAAGGAGACTCCCCAGCCTCTCTGGGCAGCCTGCTCCAGGATTTCATCACCCTTACAGCAAAGAAGATTCTCCTCGAGTTGAGGTGCTGAGTGCTGCAGCTGGCAGACAAGACTCAGCTGTCCCCTCAGGCTCAGCTGCTCACCCCACACAGCCCAGGAGTTGCTCGGGAGGCCCTGGCATCATCCCAACACCAGAAGCTGCCCACTTCTGCATCCAGACAAAACAGTGTCCCTAAAGTTTGTGATGCCAGCAGCTCACCTCCTTAAGAGTGGAAATGGATATAGCCAAGATCGTGGCTTAATTGATTGATTAATAACAGAAACTCTAATTGAATCCTCCCAGCTTGTACATAAGATGTCTTAATGTTAGAGCCTAGGGAGTAAGTGCTCAGCATGGCAGTGTGAACTGCAGCACAACCAGTAACACTTTCAATTTAAAAGTCAATCTCATTATACAAGAAGCTGTTTTCCCCATCCCTCTGGAAAGGCAACAGCAATCACCCATCTTCTCCTCCTTCCCAGAGCCACGCTGTTTGCTGGTGTCTGTGGGAGATGCAAATGGAAGGGTTTGGGTTCGGGCTTTAGTTTTTGGTGTTGTTTGTTCCCCCCGCTGCATATCTGAGCAGCTCAGTAAATATTCATGAGGCTGCCATTGTAAGAGCTCTGAACACCACAGAAATATGCCCTCCGAGGTGACATGTAATTTGGCACTTCCCACATGGAGAGGCAAAGGATGCAGCCAGAGCAGAAATATCCTAGTAATTAAATACCTTGCTACAGCCTAATCTTTCCTGTTTCTCATTAGACACAAGACACCTCAACCCTTCCCTACATGCAGGGCCCTTGGAACACAGAAGTGTTCCTTCTTGCACACGCCATCCAGGAGACCAGGCAGCAACTAGGACCAGGAATACCTGGAATTCCTTCCCAAATTCACACTTTATGGTCACAATGCCTCTCTGAGTATGGGAAATAAAACCACTCCATGCTGGAACTCCTCCAGATCAGAGAGGTTACTTGCATGCCCTTTGGGATTATGGCTGCACTTAGTGATCTCAGATCTTTCCCAACCTTGATTCTGCACAGTGTGCTCCATGTTCTCCTTTCTCCCCAAAGAACACTGATCCTGCTCTGTCACTGATGATCTCAGATCATAGAATCATACAATCAACCAGGTTGGAAGTGACCTCCAAGCTCAGCCAGCCCAACCTAGCACCCAGCCCTGACCAATCAACCAGACCATGGCACTAAGTGCCCTGGTCCAGGCCTTGCTTCAACACCTCCAGGGACAGTGACTCCTCCACCTCCCTGGGCAGCCCATTCCAATGCCAATCACTCTCTCTGCCAACAACTTCCTCCTAACATCCAGTCTAGACCTTCCCTGGCACAACTTGAGTCTGTGTCCCCTTGTTCTGATCCTGCTCTGTCACTGATGATCTCAGGTCTTTCCCAACCTTTATTCTACACAGTGTGCTCTATGTTCTCCCTTATTCTCAATGGACACTGATCCTGCTCTGCTATGTCACCAAGTGATCCCAAGATGCTCCTGGTTTATGCTTCCTGACACTCCTTGAGTTGAAGAGAGCTTGACTTCATGCTCTGGATTTGATTATTGCAAGGGCTAAAGCCTACTTGCTCCATTCTGGAGCTTTCCAGTCCCTACTACTTGATGTGTATGAGAAAAAGCCAGACAGTGCCAGAAAGCCAACATTAAAGGGAGAGGATCCCCTCCTCATGGAATGTTCTCCATGTTTTGTTCCAGTCCATCATTTTAGTTTCTAGACTCAACATCTCACAAGACTGGACCCTCCATGGTAGACACAAGGTAGAATCTCTGAGCCAGCATAAGCCCAATGTCTGTTCTGTGAGATCCACAAGGTCATTCCAGACTCTTCTTTGCCATGATGGTGAGAAACCAGCAGGAAACCAACTTCCAGCCTTCTCCTCCTTACCACCTTCTATCTTATCCATTTCAGTAGCTTCCCTCTGCAGAGAATCTGCCACCTTCTAGCCAGCTGTAATGTGATCCATAAAGTCGGAGCCCAGAGTGGAAGGAAATGTTCCTTTTGGCCATTTTATTAAGGAGGTTAATGAACTGTTAAAGTGGATTCTCCCAAACACTCCAGCTTGGATGTCTGCCTGGAGGAGATCACTGTGCCTCTGCCAGGAGCTAAGTGCCTGTGAGGCTCCAGCCCTTTGGTGCTGGACACGGCACGAGGCAGGTGCTTTGTGTTGGATGCACTTTTTCACCCTACCCAGCATCGCCTCAGGTAGTCAATGGCTCCCCAGGGATGTGGGCAGACCTGGGCAACAGGACCTGTAGAGGAGCTTTTGACACTGGTCACTCTTCTCCCAAGGAAGCAGCAGTAGAACAAGAGGAAACAGCCTCAAGCTGCACCAGGAGAGGTTTAGATTGGACATAGAGAACATTTACTTCCCCCAAAAGATTGTCAAGGTCTGGCCCAGGCTGCCCAGGGCAGTGGTGGAGTCCCCATCCCTGGAGGGGCTTCAAAACCATGGAGGTGTGGTGCTGAGGGCCATGGTTTAATGGTGACCTGGCAGTGCTGGGTTAACAGTTGGATTTGATGCCCTTAAAGGTCTTTTCCAACCCAAAGGGTTCTGTGCTTTTATGATTGTGTTGAGCAGAGTACCTCAGAGGTCCTCTCATCTCCAAGTGCTGCAGCAAGGGCTTGGCCATGAGACATGCAGAGAGTGGATGAGGGCTTCTGACTCAGAACCTCTCAGATACCCTCCTGGCCCAGCACTGTCTCCCACCATGCAGAGCAGATGGGCAGAGTGTTGCTGCACACATGAACACTGAACTCTGGAGCAAGCAGGAGGGCATCTATGTGGAGTTAAACACCCATCATGACCTTGTCTTGTCCCTCATGGATATATGGACACTGGTGGGTGCTCAGCTGTGGTGCAGAAGGCAAACACATACTGATGGTGCCACAAAATGATGAGGTGGCCCCAGAGGATACTAGATTGAATTCCATCTTGCAGCAGCTCCTGTAACATCCCCCTTATAGATCCACCAGCCACAATATGTCCTGCCTGCTGCTTGTCCTCTTCCCTTTAGCTACACCATCATTGGCACCTGAGTGTCACTCCTGCTGCTATCTGACCGATATCTGTTTCCTGCTCCGATCCCCACCTGTCAGAGCACCTCTTTCCCACCAGCAGCACAGGAAGCAAATGACCTTCAGCCAGTGGATGGCTGTAGCCTTAAGACAACACAATTAACAGTGTTTTATTGCCTAACACCCTGTGTCAGGAGCCTGCCTCTGTTTTTGTTCCAGTCTTCTATCGTTTGCAGAAACGCCTGCAACTGTGACAGCTCAAAGCACCCCTGCACTCCTGCTCCCAGGTAATCAATAGAAGGCCTCAAGGTATCTCACACTTCTGTCAAATGTGGGATTCTTAGCATGAAAGCCTTTCCAAGACTTCTTTTTTTCCCCTTTTTTTGGTGATTGCAAGGTTCCCCCCTCCCAGCCCTCCCTCTCCAGCAGTTAGCAAGGACACAGGGCGGCAGCAGAACAAAGGAGCTGGGCCACCAGCAGAACCTTCTTGGATGTTTCATGGATTCATAGAAAAGTTTGGTTTGGAAGTGACCTCAAAGATCATCCAGTTCCAACCCCCTTGCTACAGGCAGCGACACCTCCCACTAGAACAGGTTGCTCAGGGCCTCATCCAACCTGGCTTTGAACACCTCCAGGGAGGAAGCATCCACAACCTCCCTGCGTAACCTGCTCCAGTGATTCATCATCCTCACTCTAAAGAATTTCTTCCTAATCTCCAGTCTAAATTTACCCAAAGAGTAGATTAAGAGTAGAATAGGAGAGTAAAATATTCCCAAGGGGAAGTGTATCCTTCACTGGCATGGGGTGAGATGAGATAGAGTGGGGATGGGACAGACACATGGCCAGGTGGGACACAAGGCTTATGGGACACTGTGAGTTCATGCCTGGTTGGTGCCACAATGGAGTCTATGCCAGGTTGGTCCCATCATGGAGTCCGTGCCTGGTTGGTGTTGCTGAGACTCTTGGATCCTCACAAGTCCATGGGACCAGATGGGATCCATCCTAGGGTGCTGAGAGAGCTGGCAGCTGAGCTGGCCAAGCCACTCTCCATCACTTATCAACAGTCCTGGCTCACTGGAGAGGTCCCCAAAGACTGGAAGCTGGCCAATGTGATGCCCATCCACAAGAAGGGTCAAAAGGAGGAGCCAGAAAACTACAAAGCTGTCAGCCTGACCTCAGTGCCAGGCAAGGGCATGGAACAGGTCATCTTGAGTGCCACCACAAAGCACCTACAGGATGGCCAAGGGATCAGGCCCAGCCAGCATGGGCTTAGGAAGGGCAGGTCCTGTCTCACCAACCTGATCTCCTTTTATGACCAGGTAACCCTCTTGGTGAATGTGGGGCAGGCTGTGGATGGAGTCTACCTGAACTTCAGCAAAGCCTTTGACACCATCTGCCACAACAAGCTCCTAGCCAAGCTGGCAGCTCATGCCTTGGACAGATTCACTCTGTGCTGGGTCAAGAACTGGCTGGATGGCCGAGCCCAGAGAGTGGTGGTGAATGCTGCCACATCAAGAAAAGACTGGATGAGGCACTTAGTGCCATGGTCTAGTTGACTGGCTAGGGCTCGGGGATAGGTTGGACTGGGTGATCTTGGAGGTCTCTTCCAACCTGGTTCATTCTATGATTCTATGGTTCTATGATTCTATGATTCTATGATCCAGGTGGCAGCTGTCACTAGTGGTGTTCCCCAAGGATCAGTGCTGGGCCCAGTCCAGTTCAACATCTATATTGATGATCTGGACAAGGGGATTGAGTCCATCATCAGTAAGTTTGCAGATGACACCAAGCTAGGAGCAGGTGTTGATCTGTTGGAAGGTAGGAGAGCCCCTGGCCAGCAGCAAGTGGCAAGGCCACGAAGAACCCAAACCATCGCCCTCAGCTGGCAACTCCGGACACAAACAGCACGAGAAAAGAAACAAACAGGGAGGGAAACGAACAAATTATCCTGATAATTGGTTTAAAAACTGCATCAAAGAGAAATGATATCCAATAATCCTGCTGCTGGCTAATGAATGTGCCTGTAATAAACTCAGGCTGTTTGGGCCGCGCTTAGCCCTGCACTTCACATCGCCCAGATGAAAAAAAAAAAGAGGAGAAGAAGAGGGAAGGGGAGGGGGGGGGGGGGGGGAAGAGAAAAAAAAAAACCATAAAACTGGAACATCTGTGATGATTTAATTTACATGTTAATAACAAACAGGCCTCCAGAAAGCGAGGAATAAATGCCTTTTATTGCCGGCGTATCTTTTGCACTGCAGCTTGAATGAAAACTCTGGTAATTAATTGTTTTAAGCGATTCTATTAAAAAGTGTCTGGAAGTGCTGTGTGCCGAATGTTTATGTGGGCAGGCAGGCGAGAGGAATACAGACGAGGGAGCAGGCTGCTAATTATGTGCCTTCTTAAAATTCGCTCCTGCCCTTCGAGGACGTGGGACGCTGACGGCCGTGGAATCGCTGGGGTTGGAAGGGATTGGTAGGGATGGAAGGGATTGGTAGGGTTGGAAGGGATTGGTAGGGTTGGAAGGGATCTGCGGGGTTGGAAGGGATTGGTAGGGTTGGAAGGGATTGGTAGGGTTGGAAGGAATCAGTAGGGTTGGAAGGGATTGGTAAGGTTGGAAGGGATTGGTAGGGTTGGAAGGAATCAGTAGGGTTGGAAGGGATTGGTAGGGTTGGAAGGAATCAGTAGGGTTGGAAGGGATTGGTAAGGTTGGAAGGGATCTGCGGGGTTGGAAGGGATTGGTAGGGATGGAAGGGATCGGTAGGGTTGGAAGGGATTGGTAGGGATGGAAGGGATTGGTAGGGTTGGAAGGGATCAGTAGGGATGGAAGGGATCAGTGGGGTTGGAAGGGATTGGTAGGGTCAGAAGGGATCTACAGGGTTGGAAGGGATCAGCAGGGTTGGAAGGGATCAGCAGGGTTGGAAGGGAGCAGTGGGGTTGGAAGGGATTGGTAGGGTTGGATCGGTAGGGTTGGAAGGGATCAGCGGGATTGAGGATTGGCAGGGTTGGAAGGGATTGGAAGGGTTGGAAGTGATTGTTAGAGTTGGAAGGGATCATTAGGGTTGGAAAGGATTGGTAGGGTTGAATCGGCAGGGTTGGAATGGATCAGCAGGATTGAGGATCGGTAGGGTTGAAAGGGATTGGAAGGGTTGGAAGGGATTGGCAGAGTTGGGAGAGATCACTAGGGTTGGAAAGGATTGATAAGGTGTGAAGGGATCAGAAGGGTTGGAAAGGATTGATAAGGTGTGAAGGGATCAGAAGGGTTGGAAAGGATTGGCAGGGTTGGAAGGGATTGGTGGGATTGGAAAGGATCAGTAGGACTGGAAGGGATTGGCAGGGTTGGAAGGGATTGCAAGGATCAGCCGGTTCCAAACCTTCCCCCACTCCAGCTTGGTGTGGGCAGGGATGGCTCATGCTAGAACAGGATGCTCAGAGGTACATCCTGAAGGAACTGGCCTTAAGCTGCCACTGGATGTGTTTAGACTGCACTGAACTTTTGGAGCAAGTCCAGAGGAGGCCACCAAGATGCTCAGAGGGCTGCAGCAGCTCTGCTGTGAGGACAGGCTGTGAGAGTTTGGGTTCTTCAGCCTGAAGAAGAGAAGGCCCTGAGGAGACCTTGGAGTGGCCTTCCAGTATCTGAAGGGGGCTACAGGAAGGCTGAGGAGGGACTATTGACAAGGTCTTGGAATGACAGGAGGAGGAAGAATGGGTTTAAAGTGGCAGAGGGAAGATTGAAAGTGGATGGATGTTAGCAAAGGGCTCTTTGCAGTGAGAGTGGTGAGACACTGGCACAGGTTGCCCAGGGAGGTTGTGGACCACAGAATCACCCAATGTGATCTTTGATCACATTGGGTGATTCTGTGGTCCACAACCTCCCTGAAGATGTTCAAGACCAGGTTGGATGAGGCCTTAAGTGACCTGTTCTAGTGGGAGGTGTCCCTGCCTATGGCAGGGGGTTGGAACTGGCTGAGCTTTGATGTCCCTTCCAACCTAAACCATTCTATGATCCACTCTATCTTTCTATGGTTTAAGGGTGACCTTTGTAGAGTAGGGATAAATGTGGGACCTGGTGATCCTGAGGGTGTTTTACAACCAGAATGTTTCTGTGATTCTGTGATCCAGCCTAGCCTTAAAAACTTTCAGGGATGGAGTTTCCACAACCTCTTTGTGCAACCTGGCCCAATGTCTTAGCACCTCCATGGTGACAAACATCTTCCTGATGTCTAATCTAAAGTTGCCCACCTGGGAGCTTTCTCCTCTCCAGAATGAAGAGCCCCAACTCCCTCAGTCTCTCCTCACAGCAGAGCAGCTCCAGTCCTCTGAGCATCCTCATGGCTTTTCTCTTGACACCTTCCAGCACATCCATAGCCCTCTTGTAACAGAGGTTCCAGAACTGGATGCAGTACTCCAGGTGGGGTCTCACCAGTGCAGAGCAGAGGGGGAGGATCACTTCCCCCAGCCTGCAAGGTCATGCCTGTGGATCAGACACAAACCTCTCAGTTCCTTCCCTTCCTCTCCAAACACCATCACAGGGTGGAGGAGTCATCTCAGAGGCTGTATCCCTGCACTTAGAGCTTTCCATGTGTTGTCTGCAGGTGTGGTGACAGATTCTGTCCCACCACCATAGGTCCACATGTCCCTGTCTGCTCTCAGAAATCCTGCCTGCAAGACTCTTACTGGTTTGGCTTCTAGAAACGTCCCCTTGTTGAAAGCAGCTGCTGCCTGGGCTGGCTGCAGGACGAGGATCAGAGGCTGGCTGCAGGCTATGGCAGGAGCTCCTTCCCTCATTAAAAACCCTCTGCAGCAGCACAAATGAGTGTGCAGATTACCATGAAAATGAGGGGGAGCTGCAGATTCAGCAGCTCTGGAGCTCCTGTCTGGCTGCTTCCAGGGGAAGAAGAGTTGGTGACCAAAGCCTGGCTGCTCCCTGGGCATGGAAGGGCACAAAGCTAGGGATCCCAGGAATCTTGGCAGCTAAGTGAAGGTGTGGTCCTCACCTCGTGCTCTACACATGATGGTAAAATGTACCATGGACCTGCCACCTTCACCAGCCATGCCTCAGTGTCACCACAGACACTCAGACCCTGAGCTCATGTGTTTGGTTGCTGGTGAGGAGCACCCAGCATCACAGTCCAAGTGCCTTGGCATTGCTGCCACCCTGACCCAATCGTGGTGTGGAGCATCCAGCACCACAACATGGGCACTTTAACATTGCTGCCACCCTGACCAGGCCCTGGTGTGCAGCATCCAGCACCACAACATGGGCTCCTTGGCATTGTAATCACCCTGACCCTGCCCTGATGTGGAGCATCCAGCACCACAACCTGGGCACCTTAGCACTGTTACCATCCAGACCTAGGCTGCAGGTGGGCAGCAGGGAGGGCTGGGGGCCGTGGTGGCCGTGCAGGGCTAAGAGTGATGTGTGGGTTATTTATAGAGGGTGGCAGGAGGACAATTCCTCCAAACTAAAAATTACTCCTAAACCACAGCATAAATTTCAGCTGACAGCAGCCAGGCAGCAGGGAAATGAGGAGGAAGCAGAGCAGGCTGCAGCACTTCTGCTGCTGTTGGCTATTAAAAGACAGGGCAAAGGAGACAGAAAAAAAACCTATCTGTGAGGTGTGGAGTTACACATTTCCTGGAGTAATCACAGCCACAGCTCTGCTGGGGTGACAGGGAGCTCCCCACAGGCACTGCCGAAGTGGCTGCAGGCTAAAGTGTCCTAATGAGGGGGGAAGACTTTTCTTTGCCTCCCTCCATCTCTGCCTTTCAGGTCGGGATTGTTTGGGGCTGAGACCTGCCCCTCTTCCCGGGGCTGTGTGGCATTCAAGGAGTACCACAGCAAAGAAAAGCTGCCCCCCCCCCCCTCCTCTTTGTGCAGCATATGAAAAGCTCCTTTTGCTCCCTGGCAGCTGAATGCCATCAGACAGGGTCCTTCAGTGAGTGTAGAGTTTGGGCAATCCTAGCTTTGGGCATCAACAGCTCCCCTCCTCTGCACCCCCTCTGTGGGATGGCATTGAAAATGGAATCATTGGATGGTTTAGTTTGGAAGGGATCTTAAAGTTCAGCCAGTTCCAAACCTCTGCCATAGGCAGGGACAACTCCTACTAGAACAGGTTGCTCAAGGCCTCATGCAACCTGGCCTTGAACACCTCCAGGGAGGTTGTGAAGGGCAGAAGCACCCAATGTGGTGTGACATGGCACGATGGGACACGATTTAGTGACCATAGTGGGCTGGGGCTAGCAGTTGGACTTGATGAACAAGGGGACACAGTCTCAAGTTGTGTCAGAGGAGATCTAGGCTGGATGTTAGGAGGAAGTTGTTGGCAGAGAGAACTTGGCATTGGAATGGACTGCCCAGGGAGGTGGTGGAGTCGCTGTGAGGTGTTCAGGACAAGCCTGGATGAGGCACTTAGTGCCATGGTCTGGTTGATTGGCCAGGGCTGGGTGCTAGGTTGGCCTGGCTGAGCTTGGAGCTCTCTTTCAACCTGCCTGATTCTATGGTCTAGTTGATTTGATAGGGCTGTGTGCTAGGTTGGACTGGATGAACTTGCAGATCCCTTCCAACCTGGTTGATTCCATGATTCTATGATCTTTGGAAGTCTTTTCCAGTCCAAACAATTCTACTATTCTGCCGCTCCAAAAAAACCCAAACCTCCCTTCCTCTGGCCTAGCAGTGGGACCCATTTGAAACACCAGGAGAGGGTAGGTTGCCACCTCCTCTACCAGCCAGCACTTCAGTGGAGTTTGTTTGCTCTCTTTAGTGCAATTAAAATCCCGAGGAGAAGCCTCCTATAAATCAAAGTTCTTACAAAGTGAGCCAAGGCAGGCGCGCAGAGCGGTGCCTCCGCACAGCGTGTGCCACTAAAAAATATGCAACCCCCTTTGGCAACACAAGCAGAAATAAGCAATTTAGGATCTTAAAAGATAAAAGATAATAAAAGTAATTAAGATAATTAACCACCCTGAAGAGAGAAGAATTTACTGCTGTAAATTTTGCACTTAGTTTTCGACGGCGATATCGCAGCTGCCACTCCACTTAATATACAGCACATCAAGGCTGCCTCTGCCCGCCGGGGAGAGAAGGGAGAGGGGCTCCTGGCAGCAGGGAGGGTGGTGGCCATGGCACATCAGGAGTTGGAAGGTCCTGACCAAGATCTGAGCTGTCAGGACTGCAGGTCATCCACCTCTCTCATGGAAAGAGGACAGCTCGAGGATGATGAGGGGACCTGAGGGCATGTCTTATGAGGAGAGGCTGAGAGACTTGGGACTTTTTAGTCTAGAGAAGACTTAGAAGGGATTTGATAAGTGGTTATAAATGTCTGAGGGCTGGCCAGGATTGGAGGGACAAGCTCTGCTCATTTGCTCCTTGTGATAGGACAGGGAGCAGTGGGTGAAAGTTGCAGCAAAAGAGGTTCTGCCTCAACACAAGGGGGAACTTCTTGACTGTAAGGGTCCCAGAGCACTGGAACAGACTCCCCAGAGAGGTTGTGGAGTCTCCTTCTCTGGAGCCTTTCCAGGCCTGTCTGGATGTGTTTCTCTGTGATCTGTGTTAGATAGGATTGTCCTGCTCTGGCAGAGGGGTTGGACTCGATGATCTCCTTGGGTCCCTTCCAACCCCTAACATCCTGTGAGCCTGTGATCCTGTGAGCTCAGGTGGTGGAAGGGCAGCCAAGCATCCAGAGTGGGATGGGAAGAGATAGGAGAAGAAAGGATGAGACAGGGTGGGACAGGATGCGAAGGGACAGAAGACAGGCACACAGTGACAGAACAAGAGGACACAGCCTCAAGCTGTGCCAGGGCAGGTTCAGGCTGGATGTTGGGAAGAAGTTCTTCATAGCAAGAATGATTGGCATTGGAATGGGCTGCCCGGGGAGGTGGTGGAGTCACCATCCCTGGATGTGTTTAAAAGGAGTCTGGACAAGGCACTTAGTGCCATGGGTTGGTTAGTTAGAAGGTGTTAGGTGATAGGTTGGACTCGATGGTCTTAGAGGTCTTTTCCAACCTGGTTAATTCTGTGATTCTGTGAGTGGGGTGGGAAAAGACAGAAGACAGGATGAGACAGGATGAGAAATGGCTGCTCAGCTCTCAGCCAGAGCCTGCTTGGCCCCAGCTCACACTGGGGTGAGTCAGTTGCTCACACAGGACCAGGATTAGCCAAGTCTCCTTTTCCCACCAGCCCCCTGCCAGTTTTCCAGGCCAGCCTGTTGTCTCCTGCTGGCTGTCACACTTCAGATCCAGCACCTGTGAGCTCCCCAAAGGAACCAAAAAGCTCCTCAAAGTGCTCTGCTGCATTGGAAGCCTGGCTGCTGCTGCTCTGCTTTAGTGAGCACACATCATGCTACTGCTCCTGCTCCTGCCGTGGTGTTCCCTCTTCTCCCCACCTGTCTGCATCCATCTGTCGTGACCCAACTCTGCTAACAAGCTTTCTGGGACAAACAGTGTCTGCAGCTCCATGTTAAGTAGTCCCCAGCACAGAGGGAGCACAGCCTCAGCTCAGAGCTCTGGCAACACCAAAACAAAAACCCTCCTCTTCTTCCTCAGCTGTTCCCAGCCTTTCCCTCAGCACTGCTTTGCCCTGCAAGATGCTGCACAAAAAGGGGTCAGGAGAACCATCCTGCCCAAGCACACAGGGACCACTGCAGGCCAGCAGCATCTTGGCTCTTTTTGGACTCTGCAAGGAAATTCTTTCACTGCACAAATTCCAGCAGCTTCATGCTTCCCACTGGCACCAGACCTTGGCAGAGGCAGTTTCTCTGCAGGGTTAGCCAATTGTCTCTCCAGCTGGGCTCTTCTTCTAAGGAATAAGCAATAGGACAAGAGAAAATGGCCTCGAGTTGCATGAAGGGAGGCTCAGTTTGGACATGAGGAGCAATTTCTTTGCCAAAAGAGTTGTCAAGGCCTGGCCCAGGCTGCCCAGAGCAGTGGTGGAGTGCCCATGCCTGGAGGAGTTTCAGAGCTGGGGAGATGTAGTGCTGAGGGCCATGGTTTGATGGTGACCTGGCAGTGCTGGGTTACAACTGGACTTAATGATCTCAAAGGTCTCTTGCAACCAAAATGATTTATGACTCTGTGATTAATGTGACAGGTGGCAGCTCCCTGGGTTCATCAGCAGGCAGAGAACCACCCAGCTCAGTGCCAGCACCTGTGAGATGCAGGGGCCTGTGGTGAGGAGCAAGGGCAGGCTGGTGCTGGGAGCACATCCCCTGCCTGCTGCGGTGTCAGCCCTTCCTGGGGGGGTTGGTTCTGCAGACACACAGCTGGCATTAGGGCCAACCAGCCACCTTCAGCCGTTGGGGTGCTTCAGTGCCCACCACCCTCAAGCTCTTCCAGAGAAACCACATCCTGAGAGCACCATCCCCAGAGGTAGGCAAGGAGCACAGCCCAGCTGTGTGAGACAGACAGAGAGAGGGTGACTTGGCCCATGGGCAGAGGAATGCCCTGGTTCTGAAGGAGGGAAGGCTGCAGCTGAAAGCGTTCCCTGGGCACCTGTAGAGGAGCTGAGAGGCAGAAGACCAAACATCACTTGTGCTGGTGATAGACAGTGGCCTCAGAGAATCATAGAATCAAGCAGGTTGGAAGAGACCTCCAAGATCATCCAGGCCAACCTAGCACCCAGCCCTGGCCAATCAACCAGACCATGGCACTAAGTGCCCCAGCCAGGCTTGGCTTCAACACCTCCAGGGACAGAGACTCCACCACCTCCCTGGGCAGCCCATTCCAATGCCAACAACTTCCTCCTAACAGCCAGCCTAGACCTCCTCTGGCACAGCTTGACACTGTGTCCCCTTGTTCTGCTGCTGGTTGCCTGGCAGCAGAGCCCAACCCCACCTGGCTACAGCCTCCCTTCAGGTAGTTGTAGATAGCAATGAGCTCTGCCCTGAGCCTCCTCTTCTGCAGGCTGCACATCCCCAGCTCCCTCAGCCTCTCCTCACAGGGCTGTGTTCCAGAACCCTCACAAATGCATCAGCCCAGTGAAGCCTTCCTGACATGAAACCAACCTCCCTCTGGCCCACCAAAACCAGACAGTATGTGCAGTGACTCCAAAATCACCAACTGTTCAGCCTTTTCCACACTCTCCATCACTCCACCATGTCCCCTGTGCAGTGCCAGGCTCAGAGCTTCTCTGGGGCTGTCAGCACAGCCACCCAAAGCCTGTGGCTGCCTTTCACATCCCTCACTGCCCTTAGCTCCACATGGGCTTTCACCTCCTGGGCTTCATGCTTAAGGAGCCAAGCCATGGTTGCACATTCCTCCTTTGCTGCCCACCTTTGTGTCTCTTCTCTTTTAGGACATTCCCTCATTGGGAAGCCCTTGCTCAGCCAGGTTGGCCAGGTAAAGCTGGCCCCAGCAGAGCTGCCTGCTCCTCACACGTGGGCAAGAGCTGGATCAGGAGGAGTTCAGAAGGAAGTTGGAAGCAATTAAGAGTTTATTGAAACCAGTCTGCCCAGTGAGAGCAGTCAGGGAAGGGGAGGGGGCAACACTGGGTTATGGGGAGAGAAAGATCCAGCAGGATTTTAGCTCAATTTTCTAATGAAATGCAATTTGTGTGGTGGTGCTGTCCATGCCTGGCTCTGCCTGCCTGTGTGTCTGCTGCAATAACTTCCTAATCTCCCAGCAGATTTCAACCAAAGCTGACAGAAGTGTGGGGACAATGACATTCCTCCATGCTCCATGACAAAGGGCTCCTGGCTGGGGAAAGCTGTCCTGTTCCTCTACCTGCCCAGGGCTTGCAGGGACTTTTCCATCCCTCTGCAGAGGGAGACAGGCACAGGAGAAGGCTCTCCAAACCACCCCAACTATGGGAAGCCTCTGACAGAACTCACAAATGATGAGGAGAGACAAACTGGTAAGAAACTTGGTCTGGTTCCTAAAGTCATTGTGGGGCTGTGGGACATAGAATCATAGAACAGAATCAACCAGATTGGAAGAGACCTCCAAGATCACCCAACCTATCACCCAGTCCAACCTATCACTCAACCCAACCTATCACCCAGTCCAACCTATCACCCAGTCCAACCTGTCACCCAGCTCTATCCAATCAACCAGACCATGGCACTAAGTGCCTCACCAAGGCTTTTCTTCAACACTTCCAGGGATGGTGACTCCACCACCAACTGGGCAGCCCATTCCAATGCAAATCACTCTCTGTCAAGAACTTCTCACCCAGCCCTGGCACATCGCTTCTGGTTTTCCTCATTCTGTGCAAGGCAAGGTCAGCAAAATCTGTTCTCATGCCAGTGAGAGCAGGGCCAGGGGCTGGAGGGGAAGGACAACCATGGGGAGGGGGATTGCAGCAGAGCTCGTGGCAAGTCCTTCCTGGTCAAGCATGGCAAAGTGCCCAGTGGCACCACACAGCTGCCCAGGAGATGGGTGAACACATTGTGTACAGGCATCTGGGGGATGCTGATGTGCAAATGGGGAACTTCCAAGCCCACCACAGCTCAGCCCAGCCCTGCTGGGAGTCACTCACCTGGAAACAGCTCCACAAATATGCAGACAACTTTTCTCTGCCAGTAGAAAGCAAAGACCCAGGTCTCCCTGTCCTTGTCTGCCACCAGTTAACACCATTTATTGCACCTTGGGAATGTGCCTGGGAGAGCCCCTGGCCAGCAGCCTCCATGCCTAGAGACCAAACCCACCAGGCTTCCAAATCCAGGGCAGGTAGAGCACCAGAGTCCAGGTCCTGAGCAAGAGCAGCTGGGGCTCAGTTTCTGTTTGGTGCACAGCCTGTGGTGGAGGGAAGTGATGGGATGGTGCAAGAGACCCTTTTTGGCTCCTGTCTGTGGCTCTGCACAAGCTGCAAAAGCCACCAGGGGAAGAGGTCTCTCTGTTAATAATATCTCAAGCTCTTCACCCACTCCTTTCCTTTTCCTCTCATGTCTATTTTAGTGGGTAGGGTCTGCCTGTGGTGAAGAGGATGTGGCAAGAGTAAGCACCTGGTGCCCCCAGCATCCCCCCCCCCCCGTGAACCAAGAGCCCCAAGCTCCTCAGAAGCAGCAGCACACCCAATTCAGCTCCTCTGCCTCCTGCACAGGCTGCCCACAGACTCATGGCAGTGGTTGGGGGTGCCATGTCACTATACCACCCCCCAGAACACTTCACTTGGGTGAAATGGTCAAACTCTCAGGTGGGAGCCTTCACCTCAGGGTGAAGAAACACTGGACCCTGGTTGCTAAGTTCCTCCTACTTAGACATTGAAACAAGCTGTCTGTGGAGGTGGTGGAGTCCCCATCCTTGAAGGGGTTGAAGAAACATGTGGACACAGCACTTTGGGACATAGTTTGATGGCTGTGGTGGTGAGTTGATGGTTGGACTGGATGATCTCAGAGGGCTTTTCCAACCCCAACAATTCTGGGGCTGACCATGCTGGACATCTTCTCTCCTATTTCACCTCTCCCTCCAGCAGAGAGTGAAAATCCCTCAATGCAAATGAGATTGTATCTTGTTAATTGTCCCCTCATTCATGCTGCTCTTGAGGAACACAGAAAGTGTTGGGGTCTGTCAGCTTTCCTAACACACTCTTCATCACTTTGGGGCTGATGGAGAAGGGTGAATGGCTGTTTTGTGCACACAAGCAATTTCTGCAGCTCATCAGGGTCCTCCTCTCTTTGAAAAATCCAACCTTCAAGTACTCTCCTCATCATGATCAAACCCTGCTCTAACTGTCCACTGTTCAGCAGAAGAAGCTCTTAGGAGCTGGGGCCAACTTTCATTTAATTACTAAGATGCAGAGTGGTAGTGAACAGAGCTCATGCCACATCCCCCACTCGGTGCTGCCCCTGCCAGGTCCTTTGCCACGGCCAGCACTGCTCTGTGCCCACCCAGGACCCCTCTGCTCAGAGAGGAGACACCCCAGAGTGGGACAGCCCATCCTCAAAGGCACCTCCATGCCCTCAGTACCCAAGCCCTATGTTCAGAGTGACCTTGCACTTGTTGAACATTGATGATGTTTACACCTGTGTGAGCCAAGCTAGTTTTTGACTCTGGTTTGAGCATTTGCATCACTTTGGTGACTTAGAAAAAGCATCTGAAGAGCTAAAAAGTGGAATCAGGTTGTGGGATCCTAGGTGCTGGCTGAGATTAGAAACCACATGGAGCTACAAACCATGGAGCTGTGAAACATGGAGATACAGAGCATGGAACTACAAACCATGGAGCTGGAGACCACAGAAATGTGGAGCATGGAAGCCACTCTGAATGTCCCCAGAGCAAGGATGAAACGAAGCAGCCCTGGAGCAAGCGTCTGCTTTGGGTAACCCTCTGTAAATCTTAGTCCAGCAGTTCCAGCATTGGAGAAACCTGAGAGGGAGGAGTTAAGCAGACAGGGAAGAAAAAAGAAACAGCAGAATAATCAGTTTATTTCATTCTGGAGTGACAAACATATCCTGAAATGAAATCCAGAAATGTTGCCAATGAGCCTTTGTTCGCTCCTGCACAGAAGTCCCCAGGCCTGGTGCTGAGGAGTGGGGAGGAGGAGATGGAGGAGAAGGAGAAGGAAGAGAGGGAGGATGAAGAGGAGGAGGAGAAGAAGGAGAAGGAGGAGGAGGAGGAGGAGGAGGAGGAGGAGGAGGAGGAGGAGGAGGAGGAGGAGGAGGAGGAGGAGGAGGAGGAGGAGGAGGAGGAGGAGGAGGAGGAGGGCAGCACTGCTGAGGCCCTTCTCAGCTGCATTCCAAGGGGCTTTCTGAAAAGAATGAAGTGTTGAGCATTTGCCAAAGAAAAGAGGGGGGCAAAGGTTGCTATTTAGCCCAGCAAAGTAGCCAACATTATGTCTATTGATGGGAAGGAAGCTGAAGAATTGTGGGAAGGGAGAAAGTTACTTGGGCTGCCAATCAAGCGCCCAAATTTCCATCAGCTGCCAATCATAATTAAAAGGAATGTGGCAGTTCAGAAAGGTCGAGCAGTGAGGATCTCCCTGAACAAACAGCCAGGCCCAGCTGAAAGCCACTCCAAAGGCTGCAGGTAGTGAACCCACCAATGTCTACCCCAGCAACTGCTGCTGAGCAACAGCAGACACTGCCACCAGGGATTGGCCCCAGGTCCCAACAGCCTAATCTCACTTGTAGGAGCACAGCTCTGAGCTGCTCAGGCCTGGGGGCTCTGCTAGATGCAGCCATTCACTGCCTCATTGACATTCCCATGGGAATAGGGTTGGGGGGAGTGGTAGGGGCAGTAAGCATCACTCACACACACTGTTTCTCAGCCAGGGTGCTGCTCAGCACCCAGTGACAGCAGAGAAATTGTTTTCTACATCCAGCCAAGCAGTTCTACCCTGGTCTGCTCTCACCCAGCAGTGAGGCCATGCAATGGGTGTTGCTGGGGTTTAGATCTTCCTTCCAGGAGGGAATCAGAGAATTGTTTTGACTGGAAAAGACCTCCAAGATCAAGTCCAACCATCAACCCAACACCACCAGGGCCATTAAGCTATATCCCAAATTGCATGGCCACATACTTATACTATTGTTGTTGTTGTTGTTGTTATTGTTATAAAGAGGAGAGGGAGAAGGAGGAGGAGGAGCAGGAGGAGGAGGAGAAGGAGGAGGAAGTGATTTGCCATTGGAATGGGATTGAGATGTCGAGGTACTGGAATATGTCCAAAGAAGTGTGACAAAACTGGTGAGGGGCCCTGTGAGGAGAGGCTGAGGGAGCTGGGGGTGTGTAGCCTGCAGAAGAGGAGGCTCAGAACAGACTTCATTGCTGTCTGCAGCTACCTGAAGGGAGGCTTTAGCCAGGTGGGGTTGGGCTCTTCTGCCAGGCACCCAGCAACAGAAGAAGGGGACACGGTGTGAAGTTACGCCAGGGCAGGTCTAGGCTGGATATTAGGAGGAAGTTGTTGGCAGAGAGAGTGATTGGCATTGGAATGGGCTGCCCAGGGAGGTGGTGGAGTCGCTGTCCCTGGAGGTGTTGAAGCCAAGCCTGGCTGGGGCACTTAGTGCCATGGTCTGGTTGCTTGGCCAGGGCTGGATGCTAGGTTGGGCTGGCTGAGCTTGGAGCTCTCTTCCAACTTGCTTGATTCTATGATTCTTGCACACCTCCAGGGATGGGGACTCCAGCACCTCCCTGGGCAGCCTATGCCAATCCCTGACCACTCCTGCAGCAAAGAAAATTCCCCTAATCTCCAATCTAAACTTCTGGCACAATTTCAGGCCATTTCCTCTCATTACATGACCTGATAGTAGTGGGGGGAAGAGACCAACTCCCACCTCATTCCAACCTCCTTTCCATGAGTTGTAGAGAGCAGTGAGGTCTGTGCAGCAGGCAGCTGCAGTGCAAGCACCACCGGCCAGGCCAGCAGCTCTGCGCAGGACGGCAGCGTGCGTCGATGAGCGCAGCACCACGAGAGGCAGCCCAGCGCCTGTCTAACACGGTGACACTAATTCCCTGTGCCTGCAGACAGCACCGACAGGCAGCTCACATATAGACAGTGACATCCACCGCTGCCACAACAGCTCCTTCCTTCCCTCTCCTCTGCGCTCTCCCAGCCTCCACATCCCCTGAGGTGAAATTCATCCCTGGACATGACTTCTCCTGCTGCGGTGAGCTGGGTTTAGCCAGCAAGAGCCTGCTGAGCCCCGTGTCTGCCCGCAGGCAGGTGCGTGGGGGTGCACTGGGTCTTCCCCAGCCCGCTGGAGCCCTTGGCACGTCGGTGGTAATGCAATGTGACTTCCAGCCCCGCGCTGCCTGCTGCAACATGCTCCCCTTCAGCCTGGCACAGATGCCTGATATTTCACTCCACACCCTCAGAGCCTTTTTTGTGTTGCTGCTCTCCCTGTGTTTAAAAAGGAGAGGTTTAAGCCCTCGGCAGAGATGGGGCTGTAGAGGCAGCAATGAAACCTCCAACACGTCTTCAACAGATGCAGCTGGGAGCTTGACCAAGCAAACACACTGCACAGCAGCTTCCTCTGCCACCATACCCATTCCCACAGCCTGGCACTGCCAGCACAACACTTAAAATAAAGCCATCAAAATGTATTTTGTGCCCGTTGATGCCTTCAGCTGCATAGGTCTCTATGTGGAGGCACCCAGCAGAATTCTTGCTAGAGAAGAGGACTTCAGGAGCAAAAACACCCAGCAAAAGCCCTAACTTCATGGCCTTTCATGACTTGTCAGGGTGGGAAGAGCCTCCAGCTGCTGCAGCAGAGCAGGGTGGGCATTGCTAGTGCTGTACCAGGGACTCTGGCTGGGCAGAAGGTTGTGCTTGACAGGGCTGTGCCCTGAGACACGTATCCTCTGCCCTCAGTGGGGTGTTTTCATCCACAGAACCACAGGATGGCAGGAGTTGGGAAGGACCTCTGGATATAGAATCATAGAATGGTTTAAGTTGGAAGAGACCTCAAAGCTCAGCCAGTTCCAACCCCCTGCCATAAGCAGGGACACCTCTCACTAGAACAGGTTGCTCAAGACTTCATCCAACCTGGTCCTGGACCCCTCCAGGGAGGGAAGCAGCCACAACCTCCCTGGGCAACCTGTGCCAGTGTCTCATCACTCTCACTGCAAAGAACTTCTTCCTAACATCCACTTTCAATCTTCCCCCTGACAGTTTAAACCCATTCTTCCTTGTCCTGTCATTACAAGACCTTGTCAATAGTCCCTCCTCAGCCTTCCTGTAGCCCCCTTCAGCTACTGGAAGACCACTCCAAGGCCTCCTCAAAGCCTTCTCTTCTCCAGGCTGCAGAGCCCCAAATCTCGTAGATACCATCTAGCTCAAACCTCCAGCCAGAGCAGGTGAAGGAGACATATGAACATCTCCTGAGGACAACACAAATGCCATCCCCTTTCCCACTGCCCACACTCTTGCTTTGCTCCATGAAGACAGGGATCCAGCAGGACCCTTCCCCAGTGTCATGTCCCTCAAGGTGGTCCCACCAGAGTGACATGAGGGGCTGACTGCATCCCTCAGTGTCAGTGGCACCATGGCCCTGGTAGCTCCACAGAATGACAGAATCACAGAATTAACCTGGTTGGAAAAGATCATTCAGCCCAACCTATCACCTAACACCTTCTAATTAACTAACCCATGCCACTAAGTGCCTCATCCAGGCTTTTCTTGAACACCTCCAGGGACAGTGCCTCCACCACCTCCCCGGGCAGCCCATTCCAATGCCAATCACTCTCTCTGTGAAGAACTTCCTCCTAATATCCAGCCTATACCTACCCTGGCATGACTTGAGACTGTGTCCCCTTGTTCTATTGCTGGTGTCCTCTTGTTCTGTCACTGGATGCCTGGCAGAAGAGCCCAACCTCACCTGGCTACAACCTCCTTTCAGGCAGTTGTAGAGACCAGTAAGGTCTTCCCTGAACCTCCTCTCTCTTCTGCAGGCTGCACACTCCCAGCTCTCAGCCTCTCCTCACAGGGCTGTGCTCCAGCCCCCTTGCCAGCCTTGGTGCCCTTCTCTGGACACATTCCAGCACCCCAACATCTTAAATTGAGGGGCCCAGAGCTGGACACAGTCTCCCCTCCAGCACTCATCTGTCATGCCCTTGATGTTTAATTAGGAGGAAAGTCAGCTCCATCTCAGCTCTCAGCGTGCACCTCGGCAGGGCTGGGGAAGATAAGCTCCATGACATGCACATGATGGAGTACAAACAGTGTCTGTGGCATGATCTATAGAGCCATCTGTGCTGTACTCCCGCTCTGCCTCCTGCTCACCCACTCCCCTTCCTCTCCCTCTCTTTACCTTCATTTTGCTCTGTGGTCAGGTGCTGAGTGCAGGTCTGGAAATGGCTC
Organism: Pogoniulus pusillus; assembly: GCF_015220805.1. NCBI lineage: Eukaryota > Metazoa > Chordata > Aves > Piciformes > Lybiidae > Pogoniulus > Pogoniulus pusillus. Next base: position 12,987,460 of record NC_087293.1, read on the forward strand.
ATTTGTTGGGGTGTCAGCAATGAGGAGGGCTGCAGGGTCTGTGCACCCCTCATTGTCCTGCCTCACAGGCTTCTTGGGATCCTCACTTCCCCACGGCTCGCTGCTGAGGCTGGGGGTACCCCACGAGAAGAGGAGTGTTTGAGCTGGGGGCAGAGATGCCCAAACAGGGCTTCTGACCAAGACACAGGAGCTGTGTTTCCCTTGGGGCTCAACTGGGGGTCACATCCTGCCCACAGTTGCTTGTGCCATGCCCTGGCAAGGGGCACAACATGTGCCCAGCATGTAGGCTCCTTTGCAGCGCTCCAAGGCCATCAGACAGGGCTTTAGGCATCATTTTCCAGTGCAGATGGAGAGCTGCTCTTACTGTTCCTTGCCAGGCTGGGCCAATCAGCATAGAGTCTGTTCCCTAAACCTAAGGCTGTGCAAGGCAAGAGCCAAGAAGCTCATTTCAAACGTGTGACTATCAGAGCAGTGTTAAGCCCACTGCACAGCGCCCTCAGTGCAGCCCCAAAGCCTGGATAGTGCTGGGCTGAGAGCTCCAGCCCTGGCCCTGCTGCTGAGCAGGTGCTGGCAGCACTCCCAGTGAGCACATTTTCAGGGGATGCTGTCATCCCACAGGATGCCCTCCCTCGTCCTGAGCAGCTTTTCCTTCTCTCCTCCCATAGCACATCAGAATCAGCCTTTCTCCATCCTCCCCTGCCACAAATGGGGATCCAGGGAGACCTTATAGCAGCTTTCCAGTACCTGGAGAGGGCTACAGAAAGCTGGGGAGAGACTTTTTACATGGACTTGTAGTGACAGGAGGAAAGGGAACAAATTGAAGCTTGAGAAGGGCAAATTTAGACTGGAGATTAGGAAGAAGCTCTTCCCAGTGAGGGTGGTGAGATATTGGAACAGGTTTCCCAGGGAGGTCATGGATGACCCTCCCTGGAGGTGTTCAGGCCTTGAGCAATGTGGTCTAATGTCTCTGTCCATGGCAGAGGGTTGAAACTGGATGAACCTAAGGTCCCTTCCAACACAAACAATTCTTTGATTCTATGACAGCTTCTAGGGCAGGATCCCACCCTATCACCACCATCCTCATCTGAGCCAGGAATGGAGCAGGAGGGACTGAGGGAGCTGGGGCTGTTCAGCTTGGAAAAGAGGAAGCTGACGTCAGACCTCATTGCTGTCTGCAACTACCTGAAGGGACATTGTGGAGAGGCTGCTGCTGGGCTCTGCTCACAGGGAATTGGAGATAGAACAAGGTGGAATGGCTCCAAGTTGAGACTGGAGAGGTTTAGATTAGACACTAGGAAAAAGATTTTCATGGAGAAAGTGGTCAGGGACTGTAATGAGCTGCCCAGGGAGGTGATGGAGTGTGTGGATGTGTTTAATGGTGGTTTGGATGTGGTGCTTAGGGCTATGGTTTAAGGTGAATCTTGTAGAGGAGGGTTCTAGTTTGGACTTGGTGATCCTGAGGGGCTTTGCCAACCTGGATGCTTCTGTGACTCTGTGATTCTGGGGGGAACTTCACACCTTGATTAGTCCTGCTCCCTGAGAGGTCAATGCCAATGCACACCCACATGGTGACACCCATGTGCTTGCTTGCACCTGTGGTGCCCAGGCTCTGCTCACCCTCCAAGGTGCCACAGCTGGCATGGGGATAACCAACAGCAGAAGGGCTGGGTAGAATCATAGAATCAACCAGGTTGGAAGGGACCTCCAAGCTCATCCAGTCCAACCCAGCACCCAGCCCTGGCCAATCAACCAGACCATGGCACTAAGTGCCTCATCCAGGCTTTTCTTAAACACCTCCAGGGACAGCTGGGTGCTAGGTTGGACTGGGTGAGTTTGGAGGTCTCTTCCAACCTGCTTGATTCTATGATTGGACAATGCTGGGTGCTAGGTTGGACTGGATGAGCTTGGAGGTCTCTTCCAACCTGATTCTATGATTGGCCAGGGCTGGGTGCTGGGTTGGACTGGTTGAGCTTGGAGGTCTCTTCCAACCTGCTTGATTCTGTGATTCTATGATTCTAGCTTGTTGTCATCTGCAACCATACTGCTGCTGGACTGAATCCCCTGGTACCAACTACCCACGGGCTGGTGCAAAGGGTTGCAAACCATCAGCGAGCTGCCCTTTGCACAGGGGCAGCTGGAGGACGCTTGCCCTTTCGTTAGCGTTAGTTAAGGCGAGCATTAAAATGCTCTCTCAGTTCTTTGGGGCCCCCCTGTTCCATATATTTTCTATAAGTTTAATAAAAAAAAGTGTTGCTAAGATCATTGGAAGGGTAAATAACTGCCATGCTGACATTGCTTCTATTTAAATCAGCTACACACTGCGTGCGTACATCGTTTGCATAAAACAATATTCAAGTAGGGTGATTTTAATGTTCTGTGCTATTTCTGACTCTCTCTGGATTGCTGTTTGCATATATTTGCATACCCTAGGAGAATTAAGCTAGGAGTATGTAAATGAGCTAGCAGGCTCTGTGGTGGAGGAGTTTCTTCAGTTCTACAAAGCAGCTCCTCCAGCCTCCCCTGCTGCTGGCCAGGGAAGGGGATGGAGCAGGGGGACCCCGCGGGTAGTGTTGCTGTTTTGGGAGGGGTGGGATGAGGTTAGGCAGGGAGGAGGCAGGAGTTGCTCTGAGAAGGTGCAGGGGAAAAGCCACCTTTGGGTTTCTTCCTCCTCTCCTGTCTCCCCACCCCAGGGCTCTCAGGTCTCCCAGGTGAGGTCCCAGCTCTGCACCTTGCTTGCCTCAGGAGCCAGTTCCCGATGAGGGCTCTAGATAAAGGGCTGGCATAGACTGGGAAACAACAGAGCACAACCACTCCTCAGCTTTATCCCGAGGTGGGGGCAGAAAAAAAGGGAAGGAGAGCTGTTCCTACTGGGATTTAGCAAACCATTCCCATCTGAATAAATCCATGTCCCTCCTGCTGCTCCGAGCTGCTCAGCACCCCATCGCCCTGCAGCACCAAACCCTGAGGCATCTCTGCAGCTCCCAGCTCCTGCTGACACACTGAGCTCCAAAAAAAATTCCCAAACAAAGCCTCTCCTGGTGCTCCCTGCCCTTCCAAGGGGAGCAAGGATGGTGAGAACCATTTCCAGCACCATATGATCAATCTCCAAGAGGCCACATGGGGGCTTAATTAAGCAGCCTGGTGGAGTCTCAGATTTTCCTACTGGTAATTGCTGAGCAATCTTAGCAGGGGCTGCCCTCCCCCACCAGCACAGTGCAGAAACCATGGCCAGGGGCTTGCTGGACACCCAGAAGCATTGGGAGCATCATGGTGTGAAGCACTACGTGGGGCTGGGCTGCTAAGGGAAGCTGAACCATGCCCCTAAGGGTTGGCCACATGTTTGGGGAGAGGTCTCATCCCCTCACTCCAAGACCAGGCAAGAAGAGTTTTATGCACATCCTGGTCACCTGTTGACCCCCTGAGCACTCTGGGATCCATCCCAAAGAATCCAGCTTCTGACCCCAGTGATGATTTAAAGGACATTAGAGTATCTGCAGCAGTTTCCTGCCAGTCACAGCAAGTTGTGCCCTGGCACACTGTTGGCAGCAGCTGGGCCCTTTTGGGAGACAAACCTATGGATCTGCTGGCATTTAAGATAATGATGCTGATAATCTGCATGGAGAAGGGCCTCAATGCCCTTCTAGAGAAGGGCCAGAGGACCAGCAAGGCTGCTCTGCACTCCTGCTGCAGCTGCAGAAAGGAGGCAGCGATGGCATGAGGTGCTGGCAGGGTCTCTGTCACCACCTGCAGAGCCCTGGGAGCAAGGCACATCCTGGCATCACTCATTCAGAGCACATACAGATGTGTGCAGGGCAGGGCAAAAGTGTCCAAGAGCAGGTCCTTGAGAAGTTCCCATCTTGAAGTGTGAATCTACCCCTCCCATGCCCCACTGGGACTGCTGGAGACCCTGGGATGTGCAGGTGGATCCTTGCACACACTTGAGCAGTAGTGAGATGCCCTATGCCATGCTCTGTGCATCGTCCTTCCACCCTGCAAAAGGGCCAAGGCCAAAGCAGCTGCTACTGGCCAGGATCTCCACAAAGAGTTTCCTCCAAAGCCTGGAGCATAGTGATGCCAACAGCCCACCCCTGCTCAGCTCCCCCCGTCCCCCTCCCCACCGGTGTTCCACACAAGGTGAGCTTGTTCCTGCCATTCCCCCTAGCCTGGCAGCTCCACATCCTCTTGTTGAAGGCTTCCTTTCAATAATTAAAGAGGTATTGGCTTGTTGAGCTGCAGAGATCATCACCGTGGAGGGAGTGGTAATAACTTCCCACCACAGAAGGACTTTTTTCATTCTCCTGCTGATCATGGCTTGGCTTTACTGTAAATTAAACACATCCCTGCCGACACCTGAAGGTTAAGGGGGATTTTCCTGCACTAAATCAAAGAGGACACTGGCTTCTCCTGCAGGAAGAATCTGAACTGGCTTAAAAGGTCAGCCAGTTCACCATAGGATTTGGGTGGGTGTTGAAGGTCACAGGGCAGCCTGCTCCTGTCAATACATCAATTATTAACAACCCGTCCGAGTTCAAGTGAATTAATCTTCTCTTTTCCCCGCTCCCTTAACAGGATTAGCAGACAGCAAATAAAAATAAGGGTGGAGGTAAGCAAGTCAGGCACCCAGAGGAGCTTCTGCAGCCCAGTGGTGCGTGCCAAAGCAAGGTCCTCACATTCACCCACCCCAGGTGCTCCATACCCACCTGAGCTGGGTCCCAGGAGGGCTCCTGTGCCTCTCCTCACCTGTTCATTGCACCTTGGCTGATGCCCAGATGCAGAGCACTTGCCAGCCTTTGTGGCCAGCACGGCCTCATGACCTCATCTCTCAGGGTTGCTTGCTGCAGAATAGGTCATACCTTGAGCCCAAGGCCAGCTCTGATCCAGGTGGATCCTGGTGGTGCTCAGAGGTGGTCAGTACCCCTTAGGAAGGGGTTCTGAAGGAGGTGGCTGCACCCAAGTCACAGCACACCCTGTTTTGACAGAGAGCGTGGCTAGCCCAGAGCAGAGAGGGCTGGGGCAGAGCTTTGGTGGTGACACAAGAGACAGAACTTATTTTGCTTGTGGGCTCAGACCAAGCTGAGACAGCAAAAAGTTATTTAAAGGACAAGAGTGAGACTGTGTAAGAGACTTGGTTATGTTTAGCAAAACATGCCAGGGGGTGAAGAGTACAAATCTTGTGAGGGAGCTGGGGTTGTTCAGCCTGCAGAAAAAGAGGATGAGCAGAGACCTTCTGGCTCTCTATGACTCCCTGAAAGGAGGTTAGAGCCAGGTGGGAGTTGGTCACTTCTCCAAGGAACAAGGATCCCACTCTAGCTGCACAAAGGGAGGTTTAGGTTGGACACAATGAACAATTTCTTCCCCAGAAGAGCTGTTGAGCCTGTTCCAGCATAGTGGTGGAGTCCCCATCCCTGGACAGGTTTCAAAACTATGGAGAGATGTGGTGCTGAGAGATGTTGAGATACTGGAAATTGTCCAGAGTAGGGTGACAAAGCTGGTGAGGGGCCTGGAGAACAGACCTGTGAGTAGAGGCTGAGAGAGCTGGGGGTGTGCAGCCTGCAGCAGAGGAGGCTCAGGGCAGAGCTCATTGCTGTCTACAACTCCCTGAAGGGAGGCTGTAGCCAGCTGGGGTTGGGCTCTACTGCCAGAAAACCAGCAACAGAACACGGGGACACAGTGTCAAGCTGTGCCAGAGGAAGTCTAGGCTGGATGTTAGGAGGAAGTTGTTGTCAGAGAGAGTGATTGGCATTGGAATGGGCTGCCCAGGGAGGTGGTGGAGTCACCATCCCTGGAGGTGTTGAAGCCAAGCCTGGCTGGGGCACTTAGTGCCATGGTCTGGTTGCTTGGCCAGGGCTGGGTGCTGGGTTGGCCTGGATGATCTTGGAGGTCACTCCAACCTAGTTGATTCTATGGTTCTATATGGTTTAGTAGTGACCTCAAGGAATAGGTGGTCAAAGGCAACCACTGGCCAAGCAGTGGGCTCTTAGCTGGGGTGGCCCTGGAGGGAGCTCAGCCGAAGCCCCGTGCTGGCTGTTGGATCCCCACGCTGGGATTCTCTACTTTGCTCTGTGGGAAACTCTGAAGCATATTTTTATATATATTTATTTTTTCATGGCACTTCAAATTTTCCATAGCCAATCAAATCCAAATTTGGAAGCCATGGAATTTGTCAGGGATTGTTTTTTTTTGACCTCTTTCTTTCTTCTCAGGAGCAAAGCAGGAGTGCAAAGGACTGAAGGCAGTGGAAAAGGGAAAAGGGGTGGAAGGAAAATTCCTTCACAGGGTTTGTGACATGCTTAAAAGAAAGGGGGGGGGGAGGATCACAGGGAAAGTTTTAAATGTTTTAACAGTCTTTTTATCACATCAAAATTTGAAGATGTATTTTTTGTCTTGCAGTAGTTTTAATAAATGTGTCTTAGCAGTTCATATTATCACTGCTGCTGGACTAATTAAATGTACACATACATTTTTAAATGTTCACTTTACTCCAGCACTCTCTGTTTCAATTTTAGTTAAGAGCTTATTTAACACCTTGCACAAAGCCCTTTGAAATCCCTTCCAGAAAATATCACACCTTGCAGAGAGAACAGAGCCCTTCAGGAACAGAAACTGCATCTGTACTAACATGTGAAGAGATAGGTGCCTGAGGCGGGGCTGTCTGGGTGCTTGGGAAAGGATCTGAGTTCCCTGATCTTGTGTGCCCAGGTGGCCAGGAGAGACAGTGGCATACTGGTCTGAATCAGGAGCAGTGTGGCCAGCAGGACAAGAGAGGTTATTCTGCCTCTGTACTCAGCACTGAACAGGCCACATCTTGAGTCAGGTCACACCTTGAGCCTTGAACAGTTCTGGGCTCCTCAATTCAAGAGAGGTGTTGAGGTGCTGGAAGGTGTCCAGAGAAGGGCAGCAAGGCTGGGGGAGAGGCCTGGAGCACAGCCCTGTGAAGAGAGGCTGAGGGAGCTGGGGGTGTGCAGCCTGCAGAAGAGGAGGCTCAGGGCAGAGCTCATTGCTGTCTACAAATATTTGAAGGGAGGCTGTAGCCAGTCTCAAGTTGTGTCAGGGCAGGTCTAGGCTGGATGTGAGGAGGAAGTTCCTGGCAGAGAAAGTGATTGGCATTGGAATGGGCTGCCCAGGGAGGTGGTGGAGTCACCATCCCTGGAGATGTACAAGAAAAGCCTGGATGAGGCACTTAGTGTCATGGTCTGGTTGCTTGGCCAGGGCTGGGTGCTAGGTTGGCCTGGATGACCTTGGAGATCTCTTTCAACCTGGTTGATTCTATTATTATCTTCTATTATCTCTTGGAAAATGATCTGGGATCTCTGATCTTCCAACTCTCTTGGGAAAGGATCTAGGTTCCCTGATCTCCCACTTCTCTTGGGGAAGAGTCTGGATTCCATGACCTCATAGGTCTCCTGGGTATGAATCTGGGTTCTCAACTCTCTCAGCTCCCTCAGAAAAGGATCTGGGTTCCCTCATTTTCCGGTACTCTTGGGGAAGGATCTTTTTTCCCAGCCCTTCCAGCTCTTAATCAATTATTCCCAGAGCTCCTCACTCACTGAAATCCCTCCTCAGCCCAGTACTGCTTGAAAGCTGCCCCTGCCCCAGAAGCCAGGCTAGGGGTTGCAGGATTCCATGAATCAGGAGAGATTTCTCCTGAGGACTAGGACTTGGCCCCAGCACTGAGCTCAGGCTACCCATCACCTCCCAAGGAGGTTGTGGCAGAAAGGAATTGCCTACCCTCCATCCTCACTTTCTGAGCAGAGCAGGGAGCATGTAGCTGCTGTGAGACCAACAGACCACCGCATCTTAGTAAGTGTGCATGTGCAGCCCAAACAGCAACCCTGTGCTGGGCTGCAGCAAGAGCAGTGTGGCCAGCAGGGCAGGGGAGAGGATTCTGCCCCTTTACTCTGCTCTCACCAGACTCCACCTGGGGTCCTGTCTGCAGTTCTGGAGTCCCCAACACAAGGAGAACATGGAACTGTTGGAGCCAGTCCAGAGGAGGTCACGAAGATGATGAGAGGGCTGCAGCAGCTCTGCTATGAGCACAGGCTACAAGAGTTGGGGCTCTGCAGCCTGGAGAAGAGAAGGCTTCCAGGAGACCTTATAGTGGCCTTCCAGGATCTGAAGGGGGCTACAGGAGGGCTGAGGAGGGACTATTGACAAGGTCTTGGAATGGCCTTGAGGATGAGGAATGACTTTAAAGTGGCAGAGGGGAGATTGAAAGTGGATGCTAGGAAGAAGTTGTTTTCAGTGAGGGTGGTGAGACACTGACACAGGTTGCCATGGGGGGTTGTAGAGCACAGAATCACAGAAGTGATCAAAGATGTGATCAAAGATCACATTCAGTGCTTCTGTGCTACATAACCTCCCTGGAGGTGTTCAGGCCTTGAGTGACCTGTTCTAGTGGGAGGTGTCCCTGCCTATGGTGGGGGGTTGGAACTGGCTGAGCTCTGAGGTCCCTTGCAATTTAAACCATTCTATGATTCTAAGATTCTGTGACTCATGCCAGGCTGTTTGTAGGACCATAACATTGTTCCTAATGTCATACCAGAGCACAAACTGCCTGGACCTTGGTGGCAGAGTCACTCTCACCATCATTAACCATTTAGAGGTTCACCTTCAGTCTTTATACCAATCAGTTATAAAAGATCCCAAACACTTGAAGACTGAAGGAGTCACCCCAAGACTCCAGAGCACATGTTCTTAGGCACCTGCCCTGCTCCCCTTTCTTTCTGCCCTTGGCCAGGCTGTCCTGATGTGTGACAACACCCCAGTCCCATCCCACCTCCCTGCTCCCATGGCTGGGCTTGAAGGGACCAACATGAAAAGGGCAGGGAAAATTTAACTCATATCCAAGCAGCAAAATCCATCTGAGGTCCCCTCTGTGGCTTTAGCAGGAGTTGAAGCATTTCAACCTGCCCCAGACCTAAGACTATCCTGAGCCAGCTCACCAGTACCCACCAGCCCTCTCCAGCATCTCATAGCAAATCACAGCACCACAGAAGCACAGAATGCCAGGTTGGAAGGGACCCTCAGAGATCACCTGGCCCAACCTTTCTGGGTAATAAAAGTCTCTGTTTGCCTCTGGCCCAAGCTGCCTCCTCTCCTCTGGAGATAACCTCCCTCCCCCAGCTCCCTGGTGCTGTTTGTTCCAAACGAGACCCTGGAAGTTGTCAGGAGACTTTTTGCAGCATATTGTTTTAAAGAAGACATTCAATTACCTCAGCTGCAATGCTTCACTGTGCTCTGATGATCTACTAAGGGAAAAATAACTAATATGTAGCATGTTGTGTCATAGACAATTACAGAGAACATTGCTTTTAAGGAAACAAGACTTGTGCCCAATTGTGCAGGATTTATGAAGTTTGCTGCTTTACAGCAAAGCAGAGCAGGAGGGGAGGGGACCACATCTGCATCCCTTCCCCCTGCACAGCCCTTGCCGTGTGGGGAGGGGGCTGGTCCATCCCTCCCTTCATTAAAAGCCCAGGAGCTGGTGGGACTGGGAATGATTGAGATCAGCATCTCAGCAGACACACGATTATTTCCTCCTTCAGTTTTACACAGCATGAGATTCTTATGTGGAAACAAAGTGATTTGGCTATAGATTTATGGAAGGAGCAAATGATTTGGTCCTACATGATGGAGCATATCATGCATATTTTGTGCCTTTGCTCGTGGGCATACTCAGCTCTGCACACAAGACTGATGGAAGGGAGGCAAGAGGGAGAGGAGCTGGGGAAATGTGACATTATGCACAAGAGGGAAAGGCTGCTAGGATTTCACAGCTCCTTTGGCGAACAATGTGGCTGGGAAATGCACTTACCGGAAAGGATAACTTAATTCATCCACCATACAGCCAGCATCCAGCAACCTCTGCGAGAGGCAGAGGGGCCAGGAAAACCCCAGGAGCGGCAGAAAAAAAACGGGAGAGGAGCAGGGAGAAGCCCCTGACAGGCTTCAGAATCCTTCCTGCCCTTGCTGCCTCCCGCTCTAATACCCATTGACTGCGTTTCCTCCAAGAGCAGGGAATTACCGGGACTGTTTGGGCAGTTCTTAGCAATGTTTTTGATTGGAATGCTAATCTCTACACACACAATGAAAGACCCTGCTCCAAGGATCTTACAGTTTAAGACCTTGATCCCGCAGACTTACGAAAGTGCTTCATTTTAAGCACATGATTAACGCTGTTGACTCTGGTGCTTAAAATTCAGCATGCACATAACTGTTTGGGGCTTTAGCTGACAACTCGAGTTCTCTGGAGATGTTAATGTGCTTTAGCAGGAAACATAACAGTGCATCCATGGGAGGTGCCTGCAGAGTCACCCAGAAATAGCACAAGGAGCAGCTATTTTTTTTTCTTCTTCTTCTTCTTCTTCCCAGAAAGAGGAGCCTGGGAGCAGTGATACAGTTGGAAGGAGCTGAGCTTGATGGTGCTGGGCAATTTTGCCAGCATTTGGATGTGAGACATGAAGAAGCTTGGAGGGGGGGGAGGAGGGGTGTTGGCTGATGGGCGGTTTGCAGTCGTCACTGGGAAAGCAAGAGAGGACTAAAAAACAATGAATAAGTATTTCTGGAATTCAGAATTCCCACCCAAGGCATTTATCTTTTCCACCGGCTATAAACGGGCCGGGAAGGGGACGAGGTTGTTCCTCCCCGGCTGGAAAGCGAAGGGCAGGCTCCACAGCACCCACCCCGGTGATAAACAATGTTCTCAGGAGCCCACTGCTATTTATAGAAGCAATCCTATTTCTCACAGATTTGCCTCTCGGTTCCCGAGCAAGGGCACTTTCATGGCCCTGATAGATCTGAGCGCGCTCAGACGCTGATCCCAAGGGATGGAGGTTAGGGGGTGGGGATCGTTCCAGGGCTGCGTTGCTCTGCTGCTGCATAAAGCATCACCTGGAAGGAGAAGGCTGCTCCCAACACGGGCTGTAATTCTGTAGCCACAGCACATCAATAGCACAGGTACAACACAGGCATCTCTCATCGCTTCCCACCCGTGCTGGAGAGGCTGGAAAGGAGAAGGGAGGGAGGAGGAAAGGGATTCTAAAGGATGAATGATCTGCTTGCTGCTGAGAGCTCAGGCACATCCAATAACCTCAAGCAGAGAAAATCTCAGCCTGAATTAAAGGCTCTGCTGGTCTGAATGCTCCTAAATATTCTGCACCAGTTGCAAACACTCCAATTTCAGTCTCACCTGCTATCTCCCGGTAACATCTCATGAGTTAGTGTCCTCACTTGCTCTGAAATGCTGTAGCCAGAAGCCAGCTCGTGTTTGGGGGGAAATGTGCCAGCAGGAAAGAGAAAGAGCAGCTAACAGTCACTAGCAATAGTAAACCCCAATGGCTCAGAAGGCGACGGCTGATCTGCTGCATCTCCCCAGGGACACAGCGCAGCTAGCACACAGCTCCAGCACTTCCAGAGGGCACCGCGGGACGCATGTGACCTGTGCCCTGGCTCTCAGCTGTGTCCTGAGCAAAGGGATTGAGGAACCAGCTGCTCAGGGAGGTTGTGGAGTCTCCCTCTCTGGGGAGACTCAAGAGCCGTTTGGATGCATCCCAGTGTGATCTGCTCTAGGTGAGCCTGCTCTGGCAGAGGGGCTGGACCAGATGATCTTTCAAGGACCCTTCCAGCCTCTGCCATTCTATGATTCTATGATCCCCACTTCTGCTTTACAGGGCCACATGGCCAGGAGGGAAAGACGAGTCAAGAGCCATGAGCCTCGTGTCCAGGTTGGTGTGCAGCCAGGTACCTGCTTGACATTTCAGCTGTCTTTCTGGCAAGGGAATGGAAATGGGGACTCCAGAAGTGTCAGATCCATCTGACACTAGGAAAATTCTTATAAATAAAATAGTTCCCATGAAATCTGCATGAGTTCTCCACAGTCCATCTAATACAGGCTGCAATAAAGGAGAGAGAGTAACGACAGCAAGGGACATGATCTGGTAGCAAGAAATCTCACTTCCAGAAGTATAAAAAGAGAAGTCATTTACTCGCTGTTAACATTTTAGAAGGCTGTTAGCAGTGAAAGGCAATAAATTGCTGACACTTGGGGTAATCTCCAGAGGTCCTAGGAGCCCTGGCACTGCAGACTGCATACCCATGTTACCAGTGGGGTGGGGAGCCTCAGATCACTGCCACGATCCCTGTCACCAACCCTTCCTCATCAAAGCCTGAGATTAGCTCTGGAGCCTCCAACACAAGAAGGACATGGAAGTGTTGGAGTGAGTTCAGAAGAGGCCACCAAGATGCTCAGAGGTCTGCAGCAGTTCTGCTATGAGCACAGGCTACAAGTGTTGGGGCTCTGACGCCTGGAGAAGAGAAGGCTTTGAGGAGACCTTGGAGTGGTCTTCCAGTATCTGAAGGGAGCTCCAGGAGGCCTAAGGAGGGACTATTGACAAGGTCTTGGAATGACAGAATGAGGAGGAATGGGTTTAAAGCGGCAGAGGGGAGATTGAAACTGGCCGTTAGGAAGAAGTTGTTTGCAGTGAGGGTGGTGAGACACTGGCACAAGTTGCCCAGGGAGATTGTGATCTTTGATCACATTGGGTGCTTCTGTGCTCCACAACCTCCCTGGAGGTGTTCAAGGCCAGGTTGCATGAGACCTTGAGCAACCTGTTCTAATGGGAGATGTCCCTGCCCATGGCAGGGGGTTGGAACTGGCTGAGCTTTGAGGTCCCTTCCAACCTAAACCATTCTATGATTCTACGTTTTCTTCCTTAAACCACTCAGCCTAAGAACCATTCAATACTGCTGGAGGTGAAAGCAAAATCCAGACATGTGCCTTATTTTCTGTCCTTGCCAATCAGAAATGCCAGCCCCAGCTCCTCAGTTTCCCTTCCACTACATCCAGAAGGGGCAGTGGCTAATTATGTTCCACGCTACCCAGTTATTTATTCAGCTCTTCTAAGGCATGCCTCACCTGTTCAAACCTTTGTCATCAAAGCATTTAGAGCATGAAACCCAATTAAAGATAAACCTCTTGCTGTTACAATGGAATAGCTACAAGAATTAGCACTTAAGCTGCATTAGCAGGAGGCATTGCTAATGATGATGCGCCCAAATTTGTCTTTGGTGATTACTCAGGGCACACAAAGGGTAGCTCTCATTTCTGGGTACATTATCCATCAGGAAGCAATTTTTTTCCCTTCATCCCCATCCTGCACAGAGCACTGTGCCTGCTGTTCACCCTGCTGCAGGCTCTAAACGTTCAGAGTCATCCCTTGGGGAGAAGGAGGCCATGGCAGGTGAGGTGCCTGCAAGAGATCTCCTGAAGGGTCCCTCTGGAGAAGCAAATAGAGAAGGGGACAGAAAAGCTGAGCCCAGAGCACGTTTGAACAAGATTGGGAGTGATGCACCAGAAAACCTGGCTGAGAATAAAGCCTAGATGGGAGCCCTCACACAGAGATGGGGCTGGGGTGGTTGGGGCTGCTCCTGAGCTGCCCCAGGCAAGGAGAGAGGAGCAGGGGCAGGGGCAGCAGCACCACAGGAAATGGGATCTTCAGGTGCCAGGGACTGAACTGGTGCAACGTCTTAATAATGAAATGCTGAGCACCACTCCCTCATGTCTGTAGCAGTGATTGAGCCATTCTGCCCTCTAGCAAGGCAGGTTAACACTGTTCCTTCTGCTCCGCGGAGAAGGACGCAAAACCACAGGGAGGTTATGGGCCAGATAACCAAAAATGGCTTTTAGTTCTGGGCACTTTCATTTTACAGCATCTGACCTCTGAGGTACCATCAGTCTGACTTTCAAAGGCATGGAGCAGAGCCTGCTCTCATTGACCCTGAACACAGAGAGTGCCTGAAATGAAAGGAACTGTAACAGCCCTCAGCCAAAGTGAGCTGCCCACAGCTCCCCAGTCAGAGCGAGGGCGAGAGGAGGGAGCTGAAGGTCACCAGGGCTGAGCCTCCTGTACATCCCCAGATGTTTTCAGTTTCTCTCACAGAACCAAAGGCCAGCAGAGGTGTGGGAGCAGACAGGTGTGAGCTGTCCAGCTGTGGAAGAAGAGAATGGTTTGGCTTGGAAGGGACCTTAAAGATCATCCAGTTCCAAACCCCCCGCCATGCATAGGGACATCTCCCACTAGCCCAGGTTGCTCAAGATCCCATTCAGCCTGTCCTTGAATATCTCCAGATGTTCAAACAAAGCCTGGGTGGGGCACTTAGTGCCATGGTCTGGTTGATTGGATAGGGCTGGGTGATAGGTTGGACTGAATGAGCTTGGAGGTCTCTTCCAGCCTGCTTGATTCTATGATTCAGGGAGGGGAATCCACAACCTCTCTGGGCAACCTGTTCCAGTGTCTCACCACCCTCAGTGTAAAGAATTCCTTCCTAGAAAGTCACTTCCTTGCTCTGAAAAGAGGAAGGCAATTTTCTGAGGAGGTGCAGGAGCAGCAGCCCCATCTCCCACCTCACCTCTGGGATGTCTTTCAACATATCAACCCGTGGTAAGAAAAGACCCAACAATGCAATGGGATGGCAAAGGCCTCCTGCAACCCCACAGCCTGCCCCAAAAATGTACCCATCCACCTTCATCTTGCCTGCTGAACAGCCCTGAGCATCACTGCCTGATGCCAGGAGGCCATGCAGAGCACTTGGAGCTAAGAGTTAAAGAATATTACACCTAGGTTAGCAAAGTTAGGTAAATTCTTCCTCTCAGCTGTCATTACCTAAAAAGCTTCCCAACCCCTAGGTTGTAATTATGCACATGAATAATGAAATTAGCATATCCATCAGCAACTCCCTGCTCGCTGGAGATATGGGAAGCCTTGGTGGAAAGTCCTCTGTGCTCAGATTCCAGGGCAGGCTCAGCCTCCAAGGAACCCCCACTGTCATCTCTGGAAAGGCAAAGTCTGATTGGGGTCCAGTGATGCTGAGGAACAGCAGCCTTACTCTGGGGAGACCTTCTGGTGGCCTTGCAGTGCTTCCAGGGGATGATCAGAAAGCTGGGGACAGACAAGCAGGGCCTGTCATGACAGGACAAAGGGTGATGGTTTGAACTAAAAGAGGGAGATTTAGAGTTGAGAGAACAAAGAAATGTTTGACACTGAGGGTGGTGAGAGCCTGGCTCAAGTTGCCCAGAAAGGTGACAGATGCCCCATCCCTAGAACCATTTCAGGTCAGGTTGTTTGGGGCTCTGAGCAACCTTCTCTAGTTGCAGACATCTCTGCTGACTGCAGGGGATTGTGCTAGATGGCATTTAAATGTCCCTTCCCACCCAAATCAGTCTGGGATTCTATGATTCCATGATCCTCAGAAACCCCACAGCTGGTGCAGAGTCCATTCAGAGGTGGGTGTGGATGGAGAGGCAGTCCAGGCAGCAGCAATGGGAGCAAGGCAGCAGCTCCATCCGTGCCAGACAGGTGCCCAGTGAATGGCTGGTGAGCAAGGGACCCACATTCAGCATCCATGAGAACCAGCCCTGGCTGGCTTAGAAACCTGCCAGCCTTTCAGGAATGTGCTAAGGAAAGGTCCATGGAGAAATCTCCTACAAAGGGAACAACCTTCCCATGCACCAAGCTATGGAGCCTGCTCCTTGACTGTAATTGGGGACCTGGTAATTAGATGATGGCAAAATGTACCAGAAGCTCAGTTTTCATTCTGTGGTCCAAATTACAAACCATCATATTTTGAAAGTGATGCTGACATTCCTCAGCCAGGAGGCTTTGCCAAAAACAACTCGAGCAAGGCTTGTCTTGGCACAAAATCAAACTCAGGGCCTCAGCAGCGAAACTGAAAACATTTACACAGCTGGACCCAAATCACCCTCTTTTCTAAAGAGTTTGTCAGAGCCTGGAGCTCTCTCTCTCTATTTCTGCCTGGTTTAAAGGGTCCTGTGTTCTTCCAACCTCCCCAGCTCTCTGCAAGGAGGAAATCAAATCCACCAGAAAGAAAGAGGGGGAAAAAAAAAGTGGGTGGTCTTTCTATTGCAGTCCAAAAAAATAATCCAGAAAATCCTCCTGGGGATAATGAGAACTGGCCCCATATTTACCCAGGGCCATCAATAGATGTGCCAGACAGCTTTTATTTGCATGGGTAGATATGGAAACCTCATCATTCTGCTGCCTGGCTGTAATGGCCAATAAATGCATTAGCAAACCGCTAATGAAAACAAATCGGAGGCAGAGTCACAAATTAGGGTGGTGTGAGGAATTACCTCTCTGGAATTGCCTCTCTGGAATTGCCTCTCTGGAGTTGCCTCCTCTCTGGAATCACCTTCCCTCATTCTTTCCTATCTACATGTCCCGGTTGTGGTAGGTTGTTACATCAGGCAGATGCTGCGGCCACTGGTGCAGGGGAAAGAGCTTTTGGGTCTCTATAGCATCATATGTGCTGGCAGCATGGGACATGGGCAGGAGCAGGCACAGGCAGGCAAATTCAGGCAGATCGGGTAGAAGTAGGCAGATGCAGGCAGATTTAGCTAATTGCAGGCAGAGTCAGGCAGATAGAGGCAGCTGGAGGAAGATGGAGGAAGATAAAGGCAGATGTAGGCAGGCACAGGGAAATTCAGGAAGGTGTAGGCAGATATAGCCAGAGGCAGGCAGATGCAGGCAGGCACAGGCAGATGCAGGCATATTTGGCCAGTTGCAGGCAGATTCACAGTATCACAGTATCACCAAGGTTGGAAGAGACCTCACAGATCATCAAGTCCAACCCTTTACCACAGAGCTCAAGGCCAGACCATGGCACCAAGTGCCACGTCCAGTCCTGCCTTGAACAGCTCCAGGGACAGTGACTCCACCACCTCCCCGGGCAGCCCATTCCAGTGTCCAATCACTCTCTCTGTGAAGAACTTTCTCCTCACCTCAAGCCTAAATTTCCCCAGGCAGATGTAGACAGGCACAGGCAGATGCAGGCATATTTGGCCAGTTACAGGCAGATTCAAGCAGATGTAGGCAGGCACAGGCAAATGCAGGTAGATTTAGCCAGTTGCAGGCAGATGCAGGCAGGAGCAGGCAGGTTGCATGGTGTGTAGCCAGCCCAAACACCTCAACTTTCATTTGCTGCCAATTTCTGTGTTTTCCCTTGGAAAATGGGTTCAGTTTCACCAGATTCAGGGCAAATATCCTGGCAGATTGGGAGGAATGGTGACCACTTGAACCTGTGCAAGGGCTGCAGTGACCTGCCTGGATGTACAATGCAGGTCCAGCTCCCTATGCTCTCCCTTCCTCTTCCCACCTCAGAAATGAGCTGGATGTTGGATGCTTGCTCCTTTTTCTTCCCCTCTCTGCACACTGCCTGATTATTATTCTTTTTTGCTCATAAAAGCAATGGGAGCAAATCACCTCCCAGCCCCTCAGCAGGTAGGACACCACAGCACCACAGCCTAGACCTCACAGTGTCTTTGCAGCAGCAAGTGGAACACCACAGGCAGTGACCTCACCTAGCTTGCTTCTTCTGAAGCCACCACACTGACATGACAGAACCACAGGATCAGTCAGGGTTGGAAGGGACCACAAGGAGCAGCCAGTGCCAACCACCCTGATATGAGCAGGGACACCCTACCCTAGAGCAGACTGCCCACAGCCTCAGCCAGCCTGGCCTTAAACACCTCCAGCCATGGGGCCTCAACCACCTCCCTGGGCAACCCATTCTGGGCTGCAAGTGCACGCCAGTGGCTCCTGTTGAGCTTCTCCTCCAGCAGCACCCCCAAGTCCCTCTCCTCAGGGCTGCTCTCCAGCCACTCCCTGCCCAGCCTGCATCTTTGCTTGGCATTGCCTCAACCCAGATGCAGGACCTTGCCCTTGGTCTTGTTAAACCTCCTGAGCTTGGCTTGTGCCCACCTCTGCAGCCTGCCCAGGTCCCTCTGGTTGGATCCCTGCCCTCCAGCCTGGCTGCTGCACCCCACAGCTTGGTGTGGGCAGCAAACCTGCTGAGGCTGCACTCAGTGCCTCTGTCCATGGCACTGAAAGAGATGTTGAACAAGACTGGTCCCAGGACTGATCCCTGAGGGACTCCACTTGTCATTGGCCTGCACTTGAACATGGACCCATTGACAGCCACTCTTTGGGTGTGGCCATCAAGCATCCTGGAGCACCCAGCATCCTGAAGCATCTCGGAGCACCCACATTGAACTCAGCACACACACACACACCCCAACACAGCCCCACAGCCCCTTGCCCAGGCAAGGCAGCTCCAGATCATGCCCAGGCTGTTTGGTAGGAATCCTTCCTATCCTTTTCGACCTGGAGCCACGGAGGAGCCCTTTTTCACAGCTCCACTTTCATTTTGGCTGCTTTGTGGGGCCCTGGAAATGTTGCAAAATTAATTTTCTCTCCTTTTATTTTTGTTTTTTGGTTTTTAAATGCAAAAGCTTTTAAGTAAAAACAGTTGTAATTGCAACCCAAAGCGACATGGGATCTGTGCATGGCTCCCCTGATTAATTCTTCTGCTAGGCTGCTCTTTCCTCTCTGTTCTACTGAACAAGCATACACATATTATTGGGATTAATGCTGCATAATACATAATTAATGAGAGTGCATAAATATGCAGATTTGCAGTTGCAGATTGACTGCCACAGCTCCATCCCTGCACACGATGGGAACTGATTGGATGTTCATTATCACCATGGTTTAGGCTGTTTCACTCTGAACGTGAACAAGTGAATAACTCCAGAAGGGCAGGAGGCACTGTTTGGGTGTTCATAGAATCATAGAATCATAGAATCAAGCAGGTTGGAAGAGACCTCCAAGCTCAGACAGTCCAACCTAGCACCCAGCCCTATCCAGTCAACTAGACCATGGCACTAAGTGCCTCATCCAGGCTTTAATTGAACACCCCCAGGGATGGTGACTCCACCACCTCCCTGGGCAGCCCATTCCAATGGCAAATCACTCTCTCTGTGAAGAAGAGGACTGGCCCCAGTCTCATGGTGAAGGGTTAGGGGAGCTGCAGGCACAGCCTCTTGGGATGCAGCAGGGCTCACATGCTGTCTGCAGAGGGTCTTGGGCAAAGGAGTGATCTTATCCCCTATAGAATCATAGAATCAGCCTTGTTGGAAGAGACCTCCAAGATCATCCAGCCCAACCTAGCACCCAGCCCTAGCCAGTCAACCAGACCATGGCACCAAGTGCCTCATCCAGGCTCTGCTTCAACACCTCCAGGCACAGCAACTCCACCACCTCCCTGGGCAGCCCATTCCAATGCCAATCACTCTTTCTGTGAAGAACTTCCTCCTAACATCCAGCCTTTTCCCCTGGCAAAACTTGAGACTGTGTCCCCTTGTTATCATAGATGTCAGGAGCTGGAAGGGATCTCGAAAGCTCATCTGGTTCAGCCCTCCCTGCCAGAGCAGGATCTCCTAGAGCAGATCACACAGGAATGCATTCAGGTGGTTCTTGAATCTCTCCAGAGAGGGAAACTTCACCATCCCTGCAGGTGTTCCAGAAAAGCCTGGATGAGGCACTTAGTGCCATGGTCTGGTTGATTGGGCAGGGCTGGGTGCTAGGTTGGCCTGGCTGAGCTTGGAGCTCTCTTCCAACCTGCTTGATTCTATGATATGATCCACAACCTCTCTGGGCAGCCTGTTCCAGTGCTCTGTCACCTTTACAGGGAAAAAAATCTTCCTCAGGTTCACATGGAACCTTCTATGCCTCAATTTCCTCCCACTGCCCCTTGTCCTGTCACTGGGCATCACTCAGCAGAGCCTGGCTCCATCTTCCTGGCACTCACAGGCTCACAGGCTCACAGGATATTAGGTTTGGAAGGGACCCAAGGAGATCATCGAGTCCAACTCCCCTGCCAGAGCAGGACAATCCTATCTAACACAGGTCACACAGGAACACATCCAGACAGGCCTGGAAAGGCTCCAGAGAAGGAGACTCCACAACCTCTCTGGGCAGCCTGTGCCAGCGCTCTGGGACCCTGACAGGAAAGAAGTTGCCCTTGTGCTGAGGCAGGACCTGTTTTGCTGCAGCTCACACCCA
The DNA here is from genome assembly GCF_015220805.1 of Pogoniulus pusillus. Taxonomy (NCBI): domain Eukaryota; kingdom Metazoa; phylum Chordata; class Aves; order Piciformes; family Lybiidae; genus Pogoniulus; species Pogoniulus pusillus. Next base: position 13,007,376 of record NC_087293.1, read on the forward strand.
TCCATGTTTATAAACATGAGTGAGGCCCTCCCTCAGCCCTCTCCTCTCCAGCTCCCTCACTCTTTCCTCACAAGGAAGACATTCAACCTCCTGAACAGTTGTTGTGGCTCTGTGCTGGGCTCTCTCAAGGAGCTCCCTGCCCTTCTTCAGCTGGGGGCCCAGAACTGGACATAATACTCCAGATGAGGCCTAACCAGGGCAGAGGAGAGGGGAAGGAGAACCTCCCTCAGCCTACTAACCACAGCCCTTCTAATACACCCTAGAATGGCAGGGGGCCTACAAAAAAAGCTGGGGAGGGACTTTTGAGGCTGTCAGGGAGTGGCAGGAGTGGGGGGAATGGAGCAAAGCTGGAGGTGGGGAGAGTCAGAGTGGAGGTGAGGAGGAAGTTGTTGAGCAGGAGAGTGGTGAGAGGCTGGAATGGGTTGCCCAGGGAGGTGGTTGAGGCCCCATGGCTGGAGGTGTTTGAGGCCAGGCTGGCTGAGGCTGTGTGCAGCCTGCTCTAGGGTAGGGTGTCCCTGGGCATGGCAGGGGGGTTGGAACTCGATGATCCTTCCAACCCTGACTGATTCTGTGACTCTATGATTCTATTCTATGGCATTGGACTTCCTTGCCACAAAGCACACTGCTACCCCTCAAAGGGAAAGTGAGAAGAATGCCCCTTAACTGCTCACACTCAGAGAATCAGAATCAGAGGATTGCTTTGGTTGCAAAAGATCTCTAATATCCTCCAACCTTCAGCCTAAGACTACCATGGGCATTAAATCATGTCTCAAAGTGCCTTGTCCATATTTATCCCAGACATGCATTTCTGCAGACACTTAAGATCCAGGCTGGGAGCCTCTGACTAAGAACTTCTTCCCTCCTTGATCCATGACAGTGCAGAGCTGGGCAACTCCCCACACCTGGGCTACAAACCCTCCTCGCTCCAAAGGCACCCAGAAGAACCTGGCATCCTCCCACAGCCCACTGCCAGCTATGGGCAGCTCCAGACAAAGGTGTCAAAAGCCCTAAAATGGGTACATGTGGGGCTGGGAAGTCAGGATGCTGTCATAGTGGGGTCACAAAAAGACACAAGAGGCCATCTGGGGAGGAGAAGGAGAAGGCTCAGGGATCTGAGTCCAACAGCAGCCACAGGCACCAGAGTGGGAGGAAGGATTTGGAAATCAAGAGGTTTCTGGGCATTTCCTTGGACCTTTGGGATGGGAGACTGGCAGGAGCCTCTCCTCAAACAGCTCTCAAATGTCCTTCAGAACACGGTGACAGCCTCACCATGATGAATTCTCAGTGTAGGACAAAGGAGAACAGGACCCAGTTCTTTTATCTGCAGTGCCAAAGGCTGCATCCTCCAGGACCAGGTTGAGTCCTCTCCTTGCACTTTGCTGAGGCATTACAGAGGTTTCTTGGATGGCTTCCAGTTCTTCAAGCAGCCCTATAATGGGAGAGCCACAAGAGGAACCACAGAAGGTCCATGTCAGGGGTGGGCATCCCCTGTTAACTAGTGGGGACTTGCTGGTGGATGGAGCCGCTGGAGATGCTGGTGGGCAGGTTGCAGGGGAGCGTGAGGCAGCAGCAGCAGCAGCTGGCTCCTTGGCTTGGTGCTGTCTGTCTGCACTGCTGGGAAGGTCAGGATTTACTGCGTGCTGCTTCACATCTCACACGGGCAGCCTGATCTGCAGCTCTCAGGGCTCTGCCCAGAGAGGGCTGCCAGCGTTGTTCCCAGTTCTCACATTTACAGGATCAGATTCTGACTTGGAGAAAAGGCAAAGCTGCCCAGGGGAGGTGTTGGGGAAAATGTTTCCACTTTAAAGTAGGAGTTTCCTACAAATATCTTCAGATGTTTATTGAGGTGGAATAAATGAGAGTGCAAGCATGCGCTGTCCTCGGGAAGGTGGGAATCACAGCTCCGTGCCCCTGCCCTGCCCCAGGAGATGTCTGGGAGGAAGATGACTTCTCCATACAGCCCTGGCTGGCAGAGGAGTACAGCACTCTACTGCCTTCAACCAGAAGTCTTTGCTGCTCAGCAGCAACACAGAGCCACCTCCTGCCTGTCCCGGTCCTCATCAGAGGACAGAGCCCAGCCCCATCACTCTTCTGCTGCTTGCTGTGTGCTCCCCATCTCTATCAGCCACATCACCAGTGCTGGTCATCTGGCCAGTAGCTCCTGCTATGCCTCAGCTGCTCCAGCAAGGAAGCAGGGAGGAGAAAATGTGGGCTTTTCCCACATGAGAGAATTCAGATCAGGCTGAATTCTCTCAGTGTAGAGCACCCTGTGCGCAGCAGCGAATTCAGTCTGACTGCCTTTCCCGATGAAATATTCATGTTAGCTGGATATTTTCTCCTCTACTTTTGTTCTCCTCTCAGGAATGACTTCTCCCTTCTTCTTCTTCTTCTTCTTCTTCTTCTTCTTCTTCTTCTTCTTCTTCTTCTTCTTCTTCTTCTTCTTCTTCACAAGATAACTTTCCCTGCAAGTGCCGCCAACGACCCCTTTCTGCTGGAGAATGCCACCCAGCAAAGGCAGAGCAGAAGCTTGACCCAAGCGTTGGGACCGTGCAGCCCTCCCACAGAGCCAATCAATCACAATCCCGGGTCAGGATGGAGACATGCAAGTGAGAGATGAGACCCTCGGAAAGAGAGGAGGGGACAGGTGACCTTAATTGCTCTGCTGTTATTGATAGGCCAACTTGTCTTGGTGATGCAAATTAGCCTATAAATAAAAGTAAAACAACTACAGGAAGCAATTTGCTGCTTTGTTAGAGCCAGAGCAGACTGAAAATTAAATCAAGGCAACGGCAGAGCTAATTCCACAAGGCTCTTGCAGAGCCTCAGCAGGCAAGGCCAGGAGCAGGGAGTCACAGCTGCCTTCTGTGGCCTCACGAGGGAGGACAGCAATAGAACAAGGGGACACAGTCTCAAGTTGTGCTGGGGGAAGTATAGGCTGGATGTTAGGAGAGAGTGATTGGCATTGGAATAAGCTGCCCAGGGAGGTGGTGGAGTGGCTGTGCATGGAGGTGTTGAAGCAGAGCCTGGATGAGGCACTTAGTGCCATGGTCTGGTTGATTGGATAGGGCTGGGTGTTAGGTTGGACTGGATGAGCTTGGAGGTCTCTTCCAACCTGGTTGATTCTATGATTCTATGACAGGACCATGTCTTGGGTAGAAGGCCAACTCCAGGGCCAAACTGAAGGCAGAGGTGTGGGCCAGTGCTGCTGCCTCTTGTGCTGGTAGGCAAAGAGGGATCTCTGCTGCATGGTAACCACCCAAAGATGCTTGAGCTCCCCCAGCTCCTGGAGAAGGCAGGGGCCAGATTCTGTCTCAGGATCACCCAGCCACGTTGTGCGTTCTGCTGTGGCTTCAGGGACAGTTTCTGTGCCCAACAGCCACGTCTAGTGCTCTGCTGGTATGTTCTCAAGGTTTCCACGAGGTGCCAGGGGTGAGCTGGTCTGTGACCCCCCCCTCCCACCAGGGCCAACACAGTGGTTGCTTTTAACCAACTCCACCACCCCAGGCACCAGCACGGAGTTGCTCGTTATTGTTAATGGGAGAAATGTATCCAAGGCACAAAGGCTCTGCTGAGAGCATCTTCTGTGACACCTGCAGTGGAGGCCAACTCTTGCCTTCCATTTCTAAAACACCTTTTAATACACATATCATGATAGCAAATATTTATTTGTTCACTGAAGGAGCTGTGCCCAGAGGCTTCTCCAGAGAGGTCCTCCAAGCAAATTGATAACCACAGCTCAACCCCCCCAACACACACACATTGTAATAGGAACTGTTTTGGCATTGCTGCTTCCTCGTTTTCCATCATCTGGTACCTGTGCTGCCACCTCCAAAGCTGCCTGTGCTCACCTCAGAGCAGGCAGATGCTCTGTTCCTTTCCTCGCTCCAGGACAGGACCAGCCAAGGATAAAGCAGAGAGGGCAAACAGGAGGAACCAGAGTGGTGGGGGGGGGAGGTTATTAGTTTGCCTGCGCCAGGGAGACTCAAACACATTACTTTGTCACCGAGCTGCAGCTTTGCTCGAAATCCTGAAAGTCTCAGAGATCTTCCTCAGCCCCAGAGGAGCACTTTTAAAGTGCTTCATTTTAAGCAGATGCTTCTTTCCCTGTTGTTTCCGTTTCTCTCTTTGTTGTGTTTGTTTTCAAACCTGTCGGAAAGCACTAATATTTCCAAGCTTTCTTCTTGTTGCTGTTGTTGTTGTTTTCCTCCTGGTCCTTTTTCTTTTCTTTTTTTTTTCTGGTTTTCCCATTTTGAAGATCCTGCCTGGTGCTGAGCGAGTTCCCCCCCCGAGGCTGCTCCACGCAGCAGGGCTCGGTGGCGGCTGCCGCGCTGGGCCAGCTCCTTCCTCGCCTCCCAAGCTTTGAAGCTGCCACTTTAAATTCATGCAGATGGATTCTGCTTTTGTTTCTTCAGGAAACGATGAAACGCTTTGTGAAGCGACATCAAGGGGAATAATAAGGGCACCGATACCCCCCCCACACATACACACCCCCCCACTCCCAGCGCCCTCCCTCCTCGGTCCCTGCGCTCCCAGCCTAGACCTGGATCGGCTCTAAGTCTAAGGACGATCGGCTCTAAGGACGAGGAGAAGCTACCGCGTCCCTTGCCATGGCTTGTCCAGGGCAGGTCGTCTCATTGTAGCTCTCCCCCCATACACCACCACCACCATCCTTAACCAAACAACTTGTATAGCTCACACCTCGCTCCCCAAAGGCCACCGAGCTTGTCTTGGATGTGTGAGGGGATGGAAAATGCACAGCCTTGCTGGCTCGTTTTTTCCAGTCAGTCATTACTCTCCTCCCAGCAATCTGAACCTTCTTTCCATGTTAAATGGCTTGCTTCTGCCTGTAGCCTTTGGCTCCCGATCTGCCTTCCCTGCTAGACTTGAGGCCCTCAGCCCCTGGTACTTTTCTTCCTGAGAAGGTACTTCAGGAATTAATGAAGGCATTCACTCTTCTTCTTGATCTCATGTGAGCTCTTTAATCTCTCTTTCTGTAACTCATTTTCTTCAGCTCAGGAGCAGTTTTGTGGCTTTCCTTGACACCCTCAACAGCCCTCTAAAAACACTCACCCTGGAGCCACAGGCAGGGTTCTCACATCCCTCTCAGCAGCACCAAGCAAGTTCGCCGCTCCACCAAACGGCCTCACCACTCCTACTTACAGAGCTTTCCTGTGCACCCACCACATGAATTAGCTCTTTCTCACCAGGCCAGGGGCATGTGCTACAGCCTCTGCCCGGTGCAACCCTCAGGTGCTCTGCAAAGTCCTCAGGGAGCACGGTGCCGCCTCCAGCTCCTGCCGCAAAGACATCGCTCTGAGTCTGATTGCACTCTTTGCATTCACTGGTGTTAAAAGGCTTCTCATGCCTCTGCCTTCAGTAAATACCCTTGACTGGTGTCAGTTATAACCTGTTTCTTCAGTTCTTCATCATACTGGTCCCACATCTTCATTATGCCACCTAGGAGTGACATCCAGTCCATTGCACCAGATTCCCAGTATCAAACCTTCTCTCCTTCTCTCTGGTCTGAATCTCTCTCTTTTAGGTTCAAACCATCACCCCTTGTCCTCTCACAACATATCCTGCTCAAAAGTCAGTCCCCAGCTTTCTGATCAGCCGCTTTAAGCACTGAAAGGCCACCAAAAGGTCCCTCCAGAGCCTTCTCTTCTCCAGGCTGAACAACCCTAACTCCCTAAGGCTGTCCTCACAGCAGAGGGGCTCCTATGAAGCACATCTCCTGTCCCCTCTGTCCAGCAGCACTGCCCACAGGACTCAAACACAAATGGCATGTTTCCATCTATCTCACTGCTGAAAGGGTTCTTCTCTGTCCCTCCCCATGCTTGATGTCCTTTGGTGCAGATCACATGTGTTTGGGGAAGGGACTTCTCACACCAAACACCTCTGGGTGTCGGACACAGTGAGGTCCTCATCTCTGTGCTGAACATCAGGAAATGACTTGCATGCAACACCCACCCAGACTTTGCTCTCAGATTTCCATCTCGGGGAACAGATTTTCCTTCCTCCATTTGGGAATTCTTTTTCTCAGTGCTGGTCACCATCCATTGTTTGTCGTCACAACGTCGAGTGCTGTGGAGCAGGAGGAGCTGGCAGCAGCCTGGCAAACTGTCATCAAGGCTCCCACTGGGGACATGTGTGGTTGGAGTGGCTTTTGCATCACCAGGAGGAGTAGTTGTGTCCACTGAGGTAGCAACAGCTGACCGCTTCGAGTGTGCTGTCATTGAGTCCGTGTGGTTCCTGGCCAAAGGAGCCAGCAGTGGTGGAGCAAGGGGAACTAAACACCAAGAGACCACAAACAGCAATGCCCAGCATTTCAAGGGCACTAAAGATTCAGACCCAAGGAATGGCTCACCCAAAGTTCCCTGACACCAGGCTGCAGCTCGGGAGAGCACCAGAGCTCCTGGTGAGCTTAATCCCATCTCAAAGCTGGTCCTGTAGGGCAGCAGCAGCAGAGGCTTGCTGTGCTGGTCATCCATCCAACCTGGGACATGGCTACAAGTCATAAGAGGATTTAAAATTGCCTTTAAAATTGAATTTAAAAGGAAAGAGGAATATGACAGGAAATGTGCCCATGAGACCTCAATGCTGAGCTGACCTGAGGACAGAGGCTACCCAGAACCTCCTCTCTGAGGCTGGCAAGCTGCCATCCCAGCAAGCCCACCAGTGAGAGAGAGGAGATAAAACTGGAGGGGAAGAGGACAATTGCATTAAGTGAAACAAGGTGTGATATTTGAAGCACTCAGAACTCCTGGCTCTGCATGGAGAGTACCTGGCGGGGCAAGGCAGGAGGTTGGGGGATGGGGGGGGGATGCTGAAGCAGTGGTTAAACAATGCACAAGGCACTCTGCAGAGTCTGGTTTGTATTAAACCCATTTGGAGGCTGAGTTTGCTCCTTTGACAGCTGGCCACACTCGCTCAAAGAGAATAAGAAAGTTTTTGTTTTTAAGGAAAAAAAAAGAAGAAAAGAAGAAGAAGAAGAAGAAGAAGAAAAAGAAAAAGAAAATATGTGTAATGGGTTTCTTATGTACTAGAGAAGAAAAGCTCTCTGAGCTGGATCACCTATTTTCTTGTCAAAAGACTTTGGACAAAACCTAATCATGAATAAAATGCCTCGTGATTTTTCAAAGAGCTCTTTTATTTGAAGTCAGCTCTTCTGAAATGGGAGGCAGGACCTGGCTAATGTGGAGCAGGGCAGGAGGCAGCTCTCATGCCAAGCCCCAGTATGTGCCTCCTCAGCTGCCCCAGTGCTGCCCACAGGAGCATCCTACCCTGAGCATCCCATCCTGAGTATCTCACCCTGAACATTCCAGCACAAATATCTCACCCTGAGTATCCCACCTCAAGTATCCCATCCTGAGGATCCCATCCCGAGGATCCCATCTCAAGCATCCCACCTCGAGGATCTCACCCCAAGCATCCCACCCTGAGTATACCACCCTGAGCATCCCACCCCGAGGACACACCCCAAGGATCCCACCCTAAGCACCCGATCCTGAGTATCTCAACCTGAGCATTCCAGCACTAATATCTCACCCTGAACATCCCACTTCAAGTATCCCATCCTGAGGATCCCATCCCAAGCATCCCACCCTGAGGATATCACCCCAAGTATCCCACCCTGAGGATATCACCCCAAGCATCCCACTCTGAGGATCTCATCCCAAGCATCTCACCCTGAGGATCTCACTCCAAGCATCCTGCCCTGAGTATACCACCCCAAGAATCCCACCCTGAGGACACATCCTAAGCATCCCACCCTGAACATCCCACCCTGAGCTGATGGGTGTCATCCCAACAGCTCCACCTTCCCGAGGAGCAGCCTTTATGCGAGCAGTGGCAGTGGCACTTGACAGAAATCTGCAAGGGAGGGTGCAGGGTGTGGGGAGCTGCTGTCTGGAGATGGGAGAGCTGCAGCTCCCTGCTCTCCTTCAGCAAATCTGGCTGGGATTTACAGGAGTGTGGATGATTTAAAGCCTGCCATTAATCGTCCTGCCATCACTCCAACCATCATCTTCAGTCCTGCTACAACTCCCTTCAGACACTGCAGCACCCAGAGGAAGCATAAAGAGAGCCAAGGATATGACCTCAATGATCTCTGGAGGTTCCTTCCAACTCTGAGCCTTCTGTGATTCTATGACCTGCTTCCAGCAGCTCCCTGCAGCAAACCCCTCACACTCTGCCCAATGCTGGGTACCAAGACCTGGTTACTTCCCTACATCGAGGCACACCTGAGAACTATTTTTCTGTCTGTTGGTTGGGTTGGATTTTGTTGGGTTTGTTTTGCTTTGTTTTTTTCTTGGCCAATTCTTTCTGGATGGAGAATATTTCCAACCCTTTGTTGCAGATCCCCACGGGGGGAGAGGACCACTGGCATTTTAATTGTCCAAGAGCTCTAATAGGTGTAATAGCCTTGTGTGTTACATATGCATTAATTAAGTAACACTGCATTTAGCTCCAAATCATGCGGAAGGCGCGTGCTGTGTTTGCACAGACATAAATATCCTCTCAGTTAGGGTGCAGATGAGCAGCTCTTCTCCTTTTGCACTGTAGTATTTCCACCCAGGTGAAAATGGGACCCTTGGAGAAGCTTCCCCCCCCCCCCCCCTTCCCATGTAGTCCCAATTCAGTAGGTAGGAGCTGGGTGCTCGCACTCGTCCTCCTCACCTGCACGCTTCTGAAACGATGTGGCTTGGAGAACTCAAGCAGCTCCTTGATGCCAGTGGGTTTGAGCACGGGGCAAACTCTCTGCAGCCATGGCACGTTGCTAATTACCCTCTTAAACAACCAAAGTGCCTGGCACTCTGCCCGAGGGGTCCCCCTCTACCCAGATCCTCCACTTTCCCTGGCCGTGCCATCGCTGCGGCGATCCGGGAGCGGTACATGCAGCCTTGTGAGCGAGGGGAAACAAAAGGCTACGGCGAGTGTAATATATTCCCATCCTGATCCACAGGGAACCTCCATGCATCAGATGAGAACATAACACCAGGTCATCAGCGGAGGGCTGCTTGTTTGAAACCCCATCTCACCGCTTCTGCTCTGCTGCGTTAAGTGCAGCCTGGTTCTGAACCAGGAGGAGAAGTTGGAGTCAACACGTGTTGGTCGGGCTCTGAGGCACTGGCTGGACAAATATTTGGAGGACTATTCACTTTCACCAGGCAACATTATGCTCTGTGGATTAATTACACGGAATATGGTCCTGACTTGGGTTTGGACGATTAAAGCTGTGCTGGAATTCCAGAGGATTACTTAAATGTGCAGCATTAGTGAAGGTAAAACATCTTCAATATCCCTTTCCTGCAGCCTCCATTTCCTTCATAGAAATATGCAGATTAGTGCTAAGTATTAATCTGCCGAGGCTTCGGGAGCAGGGCTCCTTCCCTGAAGAGCATTGTGAGGTTTGGGGAGAGGAGGGGGGGAGGGCTCAGTGAAAGAGAAATGAAGAGGGAGAGAAATTTCATGTGTTTGGGAAAACAATGAGGAGAAACCAGCGACTTGTCCCACATGTTTTAGGCTGGGAGAAGACAGCCTGGATGCGGGCGAAGTGAGTGCAATCTAGAGGTGTAATTAAGAGATGATTTTCCTGAGATCTTCCTTAAAAGGTGCCTGAGCCCAGAGCCGAATTTGCATGAATAACTTACGCCTTTCACTTTTCCTGCTGCTAACACTTCGCTGTTGCCTCTCGCTTGCCTGCTTTGCAGACCCTCCCCAGCTCGGGAGGAGGATTTGCCATATTACGCTATTCTTTCCAATTGTAATCAGCCTTAAATCTGAATAAAAGCAGCAAATGGCTGACTGGCACCCAGGGCTTCCCTCCCTCCCCCTGCCCCCCATGGCAAGCAGCAACAGCAGCAGCAGCAGCAGCATTGAGCCAGACCGGGAGAGACACGACTGCAGCGCTGGGGTTTCATTAGTATTCATGGAGCATCCGACTCCAGAGAGGATTAATAGACTCTGATGCCTAATATCCTGGAGAACAATTAATTTGCCCACAGTTTTGTCATGGTTGAAAGTCAAATGCTGGAACAGATCGATGCACTGAGCTGCAAGTTGAACACTGCAACCTTCTGCTGGAGCTGAATTTTAATTTCCCCATCATCGTTTCCCTCCGTTCCCAGCACACCACTTTCTAATAGATCGAAAAGCCTTCTTACCTTCCTCCCATCACATGTTGGTCTTCATAACAAAAGTCCATCTTGATTGTTCAAATATTAGAGCCTCGGATTGCTCTCCATTATGGGATTGGAGATGTTTGAGGCCCTTTGTGTTTTGACCTTTCCCCCCCCACCCCCTCCCGCCCTGTCTCGTTTCTCTTTGAGTCGTATGGAAAACGCCAACCTTTCGTAATTAAAACCAAAAGAGAAGGGAGGAGTAAACCTTTTGTTTTCCTAACAATTATTCAGAAATGAGTTTTCCATCCTGTTGGAAGTGTTTGTTGCAGAATTTAAGGCTGGTGTTCGTCTCAGCCTGGTCAATAGAGCTGTTGGAATGCCCAGCGCCACCGCGGCCATCCCCCCAGCCACCCGCCGCAGGCAGTGCTGCTGTCCCTGAGTTTCCACCAGCCCAGGAGCTCCTGCCCTCCTCCACCACTTTGTCTGGTGGGTTTGTGCAAACCCACCAAACTCACTGCTCACAGGGGAAAAATCCATCAATAAACAGACTGAGATGGTTGTTGTGGGAAAGCAGAGCAGGCACCAGGAAAAATTACTGCTTGTGTTGGGAAAAAAAAACAGCTGTAAATGGGAGCTGAGCCTCAACCCTGCCAGTGCATGGAGTAAAAATGGCTGCAGGGGGAAAATGGTGCCCAGGCACCAGCCTGCAAGCCCTCCTGGTCTCACCTCCCAAGAGCTTGTCATCTCTGCTGGCAGCAGCTCCAAAAGCTTCAAGCAAAGAGGGAGTGCAGGAGACATGGTGGAGCTGCTAGGAGCAAGGACCAGGCAGCTGAAGGCACTGCCCTGCTGTCCTCTTCCGATGGACATAAGAAGAGTTGCCAGCAGAATCATAGAATTGACCAGGTTGGAAGAGACCTCCAAGATCATCCAGGCCAACCTAGCACCCAGCCCTGTCCAATCAACCAAACCATGGCACTAAACAGTAGATGTAATAATAGCAGTAGTAACAGTAGATGTAAGAACCAGCATGACACAAGTTTGTGGTGGTAGAATTGGACTGAGAGCCACCAAACAGGCTCATACTCAGCTCAACACAGCCTCAACTGAGAGTTTAAGGCAAATGGCCACTGGGGAGTAGATTTCCCAGTTTAGGCCTTTTACCTTACTGGGAAACACCCACACCCATCCTCATCTCACCAGTCTCTGGGAATGAGGCAACTGCTTTTGGCTGCAAGCCTGCATGCTGGAATAGCAGGAGAGCATCCTGCCTCAGCTCCACAGGGCTGTGAGGCATCACTGGGAGAATCATAGAATGGTTTGGGTGGGGACATCCAAAGGTCTTCCAGTCCAACCCCTTCTGCAGTCAGCAGGGACATCCTCAACTAGATCTGGCTGCCCAGAGCCCTGTCAAGCCTCACTTTAAATACCTCCAGGGACGGGGCCCCAAGCACCTCCCCAGGCAACGTGTTCCAGTGTCCCACTACCCTCATGGTAAACAACCTGCTTCTAGCATCCAGTTTAAATCTGCTCTCTTCTGGTTTGCAAGCCATTGCCCCTCGTTCTATCACTACAGGCCAGGGGGGGCAATACTAGGACAGGACCCCCCTGCCACATTGGGCAGTGCCTTAATAATGGAGGCTGTTTTCTAGGATAAAAAAGGGGAGTTTAATGGGTTAAGGCCAAACTGTGTGACTCTCTCCAGGCTATTGTGCTGTTCCCCTTGCATTTCTAGTGTCCAAGCTTTTGTGGTTTAATTACAGCCTGCTCCAAATGCTCTTAGCCAACAGATCAATAGATCAGGAGCATTAGAATTGTTAATTTGAATGGCTGATTTGAATTTAAGTGCAACTTCAATTTAATCATTTTTAAAATGAAGCAGTGTGTGAGGGCCCTCCTTGCTTCCTTCCTTCCTTCTCCTGCTCCTCCACCAGCAGCCCCAGTGCCCCGTAGGGATCACAAAACTCTCTGACACGCACATTTCCCTCCAGTGAGGAGCTAAGCCCTGTGAGCTGCTGGATCATGACAAAAGTGGGGGGTTTAGCAGCCTTTCCTACAACCGTGGTAATCCCAAATCCAACAGTGATTAACTTGGACTCAGAGCTCCACTGCAGAAATTAATTCTGAACCGGGGTCCCGGAGCCTTGTCTCACCAAACACTTTACAATGCTAATTGGTGGCGACTGTAGGAGCAGGCAGAATCACCTCCCAGTTGCCTCAGCTTCCCCACTTCGCTCAGAAACTCAGCAGGCTGCAGGGTTGACCCACTGCTGGGGCTGGAGCTGTTGGAGCTTCCAGACTGGGGAAGCACTGGGGGGTTCGGAACACCACTGGTGTTGGCTGCCAGGCTGCCCAGGGAAGTGGAGTCATCATCACTGGAGATACTAAAAAACTGAGGACATGTGGCACTCTGGGACATGGTGTAGTGGTCATAGAGGTGCTGGGCAGAAGGTTGGACTTGATGATCTTAGAGATGTTCTCCAGCTTTAATGATTCTGTGATTCTACAAGGCTGTGGATGCTCCACGTGTCAGCTGCTTAAACGTAAGGGAGCAGAGTGGAGCTTGCTGGTTTCTGAGTGGGGAATTCTTTCAGCCCATGTTCCTGCCAAACATGGGACATGAGACTGGACAAACCTTGGACCAAAGCAGCCTGGCGCAGTGTGTGCTCCCATTCCTTGCTGTGTGCCAGCCAGGGCAGGGCAGACGTGTAAGCTGTCACACTCGGCTGCATCGCCGCCAGCCTGGCTAATTGCCACCGTTACTGGATGTGGCACTTGCACCCAGAGCCTGGGCAGCTCAGACAGACCCCCATCATCTGTCAGGTAGATGCTTGAGGCTCCTCTGCTTCTCCTGGGCCACCACAGGCAGCTCCAGTTTTCCTTTCAGCAAAGGCAACCAGCTTGTGCAGGAGAGGCAGGGAGCCTCCCTGGGCGGGAGGGCTGGGCTGAGTGCATGGAAAACACTGGAGGAGCAAAAAGCAGGGGGAAGGACTCTTGCTTCTCCTCTTCTTTGCCATCCAGTGCCAGGCCATTGACTTCATCAGCGCTGGGTCTGATCCCAGCAACCAGAGTCGTGTGTGGGGAGCGAGGATATGAAAAAGTAAAAGGCAGCCTGAGTGCCCAGCTCTCAGGCTGAGCTTCCTCCCCCTCTCTCTGACAGCTTCAACCAAAACATTCCCTCTCGGTGTTATTTTGCTGGCCTGTGCATCAGCCTGAATGACAAGCGCCGACTGCATCCCGAGAACAATCTGAAGGCAACCCAGGGAACCCACCCAGATGGTGTTCAAAAGCGTCTCGGAGCAGAATGGGCTCTGCTCGACGCAGGAATTTCACAGCAGGAACAAAGGGAACTTTGCAAACAGAGCTTTGGAAGGGAAGTCATTTCATCCAGCATGCCTGCAGGAAACACGAATCCATCTTCCAGCACAATCAAACGCAGGGCTGTGCATGGGCATAATTATTAGGGGAATGATGGCAGCAGCCAAGGAACTCATCAGTCAGAAGCTGCATCGTTTCTGAACTGACTCTCGTGCTGAACCACCTGGGTTTAAAGTAACGTTTGCAGGCAAGATGAATGGAGCTGCCTCACCCAACACGCCCAAAAATGTGTGCAGAAGAAAGGGTCACAGCAGGCATCAGAGGTGCCTGCCCTGCTCCCAAGCTCTGACTGAGAGGACACTCCTGCAGAGCACCAGTGCTGGTGGCTACCCTTCTCTTCCTCACTGCTCCTCACTGGTGGGGAGAGATAAAGCCAGAGAAACTCTTTGTTTGCTTTTGGGGTGTTCTCTTCAGAATCATAGAACTGTTTCTGTTGAAGAAGACCTCTGTTATCATTCTGTCCAACCACCACCCTTAAGACACCCATGGCCATTAAACCACACCCCAAAATGCTGTGACCAGACATTTCTTGAGCACCCTCAGGAGGTGGTGGAGTCACCATCCCTGGAGGTGTTCAAGAAAAGAGTGGATGAGGCACTTAGTGCTATGGTCTAGTTGGTTGGACAGGGCTGGGTGATATGTTGGATTGGATGAGCTTGGAGGTCTCTTCCAGTTTGGTTGATTCTATGATTCTATGATGAGTCCACGACCTCCTTGGGCAGCCTGTTCCACTCCCTGACCACTCTTGCAGGAAAGAAATGTCTCCTAATATCCAACCTAAACGCTGATTCAAAATTCAGGGTGGTAGCTGCAGTGGTCAGATGTCACTGCGAGGATTTAGCTATGCGATGCCCTTTCCAGGATCCTAAAGATGCCACACACAGCCCCCAGCCTGGCTGTGACAAAGAGCTTCATTTCAATAACAAAACAGGGCTCTTGGCTCTGTTGGATGTGGTTAAAATGGAGAGGAGGACATGCTTGATCTGGTGGGACTCCCACCTACACCCCTGCCAAGGCCAGCAGGAATGACTGACTCTGTGCTGGCCCTTAGCCAGCCTCTGCTCTGCTGGGACATCACCCAAACCTCCACCTGAGCTCCAGGTGAGCAAGGTATGCCATGCACAGCTCCAGAGAGCAGATCACCTTATATCAGGAAGAGAAACTCAGGATCTGCCAAGAAGGCCAAGCTGAGCTCCCTCATCAAACCTTCCAGTAGAAACAGCCCTAAGTGGGCAGGGATGCTGGAGCTGGTGGTTAGGGGTTGGCTGCAGACATGTGGATGCCTGTTCTCAGTTGCATGGGAGATGCCCATGCGTGGTGGTGCCACAGAGCACTTTTCCCAGTGCTCCCCCAAGGGCAGTGCAAGAATCTCCATTCATTTTTTCCAGCCTTTCTTGGGTTTTATAAGCATTTCAGTTTGGTGGAGAACAGTGAGCTCCCTGTCCTGGCCAGCTCATTCAGAGGGAAGAGTGGGATTAAGAACTTCAAAGTGGAGCTCTCCCCTGTGACAAGTTCTTTAGAAGAGACCCTGTCCAAGAGCTATCACATCTCTCCAGCAAGGGAAAAGATTTGCCATGAGAATCCTTCTGGGCTTATGGACTCATGCAGGGGAGGAGATTTCTGCCAGCAGTGGCTGCTCTCTGGAGGGAAGCAAACCTCCTCCTGGAGGTGTGAAAGCTCTGAAGGGGGCAAACTCCTGCCCACGTGGCAGCCGGGGAAATGCCAGCAGAAGCTTGAGCTATTTCAGGCAGGCAGAAAAGGAATGGAAAAGACTTTCAGAGGACTAAAAAGTCAGTGTGGGATGGAAGGATGATGACTGGCTCCGACTGCGAGAGAAAAACTGAAGGGCTTCAGAAGAAGAAAAAGGGAATGCAGTATCCAAGTGTGGGAGAAGGTTCCTGACCCACCATGCTGCTGTCTCTGGGGCTCACACCAAGGGTCAGGACATCACAACCACTTCTTGGGGTGATGAGCTGGTTCGTGCTGCACCCCATGGGATGCCACTCACCCTGTGGCAAGCAGGCAGGTGCTGATGAAGGCACTTGTGGCAGTGGTCCCTCAGAAGAACATGATCAGTGGTGAGGTCATCCTGGAGAAGAGGAGGCCTGGGAGACCTCATTGCTGACTACAACTACCTGAAATGAGATTGTAGCCAGGTGAGGTTGGGCTCTTCTCCCAAGCACCCAGTGACAGAACAGGAGGACAGAATCTCAAGCTGTGCCAGGGCAGGTTCAGGATGGATGTTAGGAAGAAGTTCACCATAGCAAGAGTGATTGGCACTGGAATGGGCTGCCCGGGGAGATGGTGGAGTCACCACCCCTGGAGGTGTTTAACAGGAGTCTGGATGAGGCACTTAGTGCCACAGGTTAGTCAGTTAGAAGGTGTTAGGTGATAGGTTGGACTCGATGATCCTAGAGGGCTTTTCCAACCTTGTTAATCCTGTGATTCTGTGGTCATTGCTGATGGAAGGAATCACTGCCAGCTTCTAATGGTGACTGCAGCAGCTGGGGGTAAATGTTCACTACCACATCTTAGCTTCTGCCTGCATGCTCCTGCACTCTGGACTGTGGAGCTGCTGAGTTGTGGACACCCTGCAGCAGGCTGCAAGGGGCTTTGCTGCACGTAGAGACTTGCTGCTGATGTCTCCACATGCAAAGTGAGACAGATAATGGATGCACTGGGACAATGAACTCGCTTTGACATTGCTGCTGTTGCACTTGCACAGGAAAATGAGAGCAAATCCATTCAGCTTTCTGCTGAGTTCACTCCTCACCTCTGGGTGGTGTTTTAGAAATCAAAAGTAAATCCATTATTTTCCCTCTTGTCTAAGGACTGAGAACCTCTCAGAGATGTTAAGGCCACTTGTAAGTGAACAAATCTGCATTTACACCTCCTGGCTGTGTGTTTTTCATGCATTTCAAGCACTGACAACAGGGCAGGTAAATGCACAAACCAAGCAGGGGTGAGCACACACACACAGAGGCTGTCAAACGCCTTCCAGTATCTGAAGGGGACCTACAGGAAGGATGGGGAGGGACTATTGACAAGGTCTTGTAATGACAGGATGAGAGGTAATGGGTTTAAACTGGCAGAGGGGAGATTCAAACTAGATGATAGGAAAGGACTCTTTCCAGTGAGGCTGGTGAGACACTGGCACAGGTTGCCCAGGGAGGCTGTGGAGCAGAGAATCACCCAAAGATCACATTGGGTGATTCTCTGCTCCACAACCTCCCTGAAGGTGTTCAAGGCCAGGTTGGATGAGACCCTGCAAGAACATCCTCCTAACATCCAGCCTAGACCTCCTCTGGTACAAAGCAAATGCATCTGTCCCTGTGTCTGTCCTGGGCACCCCAGCTAGGACAGCTCATCTTTCTTTGGAGGAAGTTGTTGTCAGAGAGAGTGATTGGCATTGGAATGGGCTGCCCAGGGAGGTGGTGGAGTGGCTGTGTCTGGAGGTGTTGAAGCCAAGCCTGGCTGGGGCACTTAGTGCCATGGTCTGGTTGATTGGCCAGGACTGGGTGCTAGGTTGGGCTGGATGAGCTCGGAGGTCTCTTCAACCTGGTTGATTCTATGATTCCATGATTCAAGGATCATCCAGTTCTATGATTGGGCAGTGACAAGCATCAGCCACTCGTGGGCAGGTGGCAGGTCCCCATGATTCTATGAAAATCCTCTCTTTAAAATCCTCTGGTGTACCTGGTGCTCCCAGCCCCCTTTCCACCCTGAATGTGGGAGAACCTCCATAAATTTCCCTTCCATCTCATTTGTCAAGGCTGGATAAGAGGAAAGAAGAGATGCTCCTCTTCCACCTGGTGTGACATTCAGCCACAGTCCGGGGCTTCGTCTTCATTCGTGGTGTAATTCCATTTCCCCTCTGAATTATGTACTCTCAGTCTCCTGCCTGGTGCATAAAAGATCCATGGCAGGGAGCTGCATCATTCATTTTTTTTTCCCCTTCCTTTCCATGAGCAGGTGCAAAATATAATGTCCCTGATTTTCAAGATCTGATTAAACTGTCATAGATCTGGAGCAACCTCAATAACTCCTCGCACCTGAGAGGGGCTGCTCATTACAGTGCTGCACCCTCTGATGCTATCCATAAGAATCCCTCAGCATTTCAATTACAAAGCCCTATTTTCAGGATCTGATTATTTAAATTGGATTAATTTGGTGCTTCTGAAGTCAGGGCCTAGAATGAACAGCCTGGAGTCCAGCAGGTACAGACACATCTCAGTACCTCGGTCTTCATGTGGGCAACTGGCCCAGCACAGGGATGTTCAGACCAATTGGAATGGGCTGCCCAGGGAGGTGGTGGAGTCGCTGTCCCTGGAGGTGTTCAAGACTGGATGAGGCACTTAGTGACATGGTCTAGTTGACTGGATAGGGCTGGGTGATAGGCTGCACTGGATGAGCTTGGAGGTCTCTTCCAACCTGCTTGATTCTATGATTCTATCATTGGACACGACTGGGTGATAAGTTGGACTGGATGAGCTTGGAGGTCTCTTCCAACCTGCTTGATTCTATGATTCAAGGATCATCCAGTTCTATGATTGGGCAGTGGCAAGCATCAGCCACTCCTGGGCAGGTGGCAGGTCCCCATCCCTTTGTGCCTCCAGCCCTGGATTTAGTCACAAGCTCTTCTTACGCAGTCCTCCAGCTCCAGGTTCACTTCCAGAGCTCCCTGGGCACCCAGCAGCAGCTTTCTGCCACTTCCTCACCTTTCTTCAGTGGGCTCAGTGATTCACCTCTCAAAACCAATTGTTTCCCTTTCTCCAGGTAATCAGAGCATATAGGTAAGAAGGAGAGGATGGGAACCTTCTGCAGTTATGCCAGAGCTTGGACTATAAAACAATCAACTCTTAAAGCTGCTTTCCAGGGAAGGAAGAGCAGGAGTGATGCTTCCCTCTGATGGAAATGGTGGCAGGAACCATGGCTGTGACTGTTCTGGGGGGGAACGCCCATGTGAGTGTGACAGCAGGTGCCCACACAGGGACAAACTCACAGGACAGGGACACCTCAGCCAGGCAGTGGCTTCACCACCAGGTCCTCCCAGCTGTGCCTGCACTGAGCTTTTGCAAAGCTGTTTCCAATATTGCACTGGAATGCTTCACTGTTACTGATGGAATAAATTAGACCAAACCTTTTATCCCCAAATCTTCTCCCTAAGAAAGAGACATCTGAGGGTCCTGGCTAACTGACAGGTATTCCCTGCCCTGGGGCTGGCAGAGGGGTCACAGATGTCCCTGGCTGACATCAGCCTGTGCAGGGTATCAGTGCTCCAGCACATCCCTGGCTGTCAGGAAGGGCTGGGTTATCATGTCATGGTCTGGTTGCAGGGGGATGGCTCTTGGCAAGACTGGTGAGGGGCCTGGAGCACAGCCCTATGAGGAGAGGCTGAGGCAGCTGGGGGTGTGCAGCCTGCAGAAGAGGAGGCTCAGGGCAGAGCTCATTGCTGGCTACAGCCACCTGAAGGGAGGCTGTAGCCAGGTGGGGTTGGGCTCTTCTCCCAGGCAACCAACAACAGAAGAAGGGGACACAGTCTCAAGTTGTGCCAGGGCAGGTCTAGGATGGATGTTAGGAGGAAGTTGTTGTCAGAGAGCGTGACTGGCATTGGAATGGGCTGCCCAGGAAGGTGGTGGAGTTGCCATCCCTGGGAGTGCTCAAGCCAAGCCTGGCTGGGGCACTTAGTGCCATCGTCTGGTTGATTGGTCAGGGCTGGGTGCTAGGTGGATGATCTTGGAGGTCTCTTCCAGCCTGGTTGATTCTATGATTCTAAGGCATCACTGGCATTGCCCTGGCAAGCACTCAGTGAAGCTGCCTGTGGCATCATGCTCAGCCTGCAGTGATGGGAATGAGCTGGGTGATTGCTGTGGGTCCCAGCTCTCCCTGGCTGCCCAAAGGCACAGTGCTGTGCAGGAACTCCAACTGTTCCTAGGACGCTCTGCCACATCCCCCTTGGCAGCACAGGCAGGCAGAACTGCCTGCAAACAGCCTCACTGTCTGACACTGGGATGGACTGGATCCAGCCTGGGCTGTGCCACGACTGGGCATGCCAGTCCAAGCCAAGGTGCAGCACTGTGTCAGTGCACAGCCAGGCTGCCGTGCCGTGTCCTTGGTTCAGATTCAAAGGTTGCATCTGCTGATGCTGGAGCTAAAAAAAAAGGCATTCCAATTAGCAATCAGCACAAATGATTGCTCTTCCATCCCTGTCCCTGTGCTGAAAGGGGAGCTCCAGTCTCTGCACACAAACAGCAAATACAGGCAGCAGCTGATAGCAGGGAAGGCTCCCGACACCGTGAAAAGAACAGGGAGAAGGTACTGCAGAGTGGGAGCTGCCATCTGGGCTTGCATCTGCGAGCACTTGGCAAGGCACATATGGAGGATCCTTTTCTCTGCCTCCTATTTGGCCCTGGAAACTCAGGGGTGATGGAATGAAGAGGCTCTCTCTGAGCTCTGGTCACTAGTTAGGCCCTACCATCAATCCCAAGCCCACAGAGGCTCCTGCTGAGCAGGGAGGTGCCAGGTCAGACACTACAGGGACACTGATTGTTGATATGGCTCCTCTGCCATCACTGCCAGGGGATGGCCATGCCAGGGTGGTACCCAGCAAGCAGCACAGCCTGGGAGTGTTGCTGACTCAAAACCTCACTGAACAGGATGAACTCTGCACATTGCTGGGGCATAACAGCATAGAATCATAGAATGGTTTAGGTTGGAAGGGTCCTCAAAGCTCAGCCAGTTCCAACCCCCTGCCATAGGCACTAGAACAGGTTGCTCAAGGCCTCATCCAACATGGCCTTGAACACCTCCCACAACCTCTCTGGGCAACCTGTGCCAGTGTCTCACCACCCTCACTGCAAACAACTACTTCCTAACATCCACTTTCAATCTTTCCTCTGCCACTTTAAACCCATTCCTCCTCCTCCTGTCATTCCAAGACCTTGTCAATAGTCCCTCCTCAGCCCTTCTGTAGCTCCCTTCAGATACTGGAAGGCCACTCCAAAGTCTCCTCCAAGCCTTCTCTTCTCCAGGCTGCAGAGCCCCAACTCTTGTAGCCTGTGCAGAGCTGCTGCAGACCTCTCAGCATCTTGGTGGCCTCCTCTGGACTGACTCCAATAGTTCCATGTCCTTCTTGTGTTGGGGGGCTCCAGAAGTGCACACAGTATTCCAAATGGGGTCTCAGAAGAGCATCCTCACCCTCAGGTTCTCCCCTGAGTCCATGATGGGACAGCTGACTTCCAGCTGACTTCTCTCCCTGGAGGTGCTCAAAGCTAGGTTAGATGAGGCCTTGAGTGACCTGTTCTAGTGGGAAGTGGGGCTTAAGGGGAGAGGCTGGAACTAGATGATCCTTGAGGTCTCTTCCAACCTAAACCATTGTGTGATTCTGTGACAATGGGAACAAGAACACATCTGATTGGCAAGAGCAAGGACACTCCAGGAATGAGGAAACTCGATGCTAGTGGCAGGAGGAGCTTGACCTCTGCAGATGAAGAAACAAGGGGAGTTCCTTGAAACAGATCCCTGCAAGCAGTGAGGTCTTTTCTCCAGGTCAAGAACTGGAGCCAAACTCCATGTGCTGGTAACAGAGGAGGTCTGTGCAGGAGCCAAATGTGTCTTAAAACAATCTAGGAAATAACAACTGCACCAAAACACTCGAGAGTTCTCCTTTCCTTCTCCAGGGGTGACATTTTTGGCTCTCTTTGTTCAAAGCTACACATAACCTAAATTCCTCTCTTTTCTCTTACCCTATTCATCCCTGTTGAGGGTGGGATCTTGGGTCCATTCTGACAGCTACTCTCTGGCCCTGAGGAGAAACACTTCTAAAGTGGAAAAGAACAAAGGATGGCCAAGAGTTAGGTCGAGGCAGCATGGGCAGGAACTCCTGCAGATACCAACTGCTGCTGGGACTCAGCATCTGCCCTCTCATCAAAAGGCCATGGGGCTGCTTTGGCCACAGTGGAATTACCACTGGAATTAGTCTCCACTAGCTCCTTTTGCCACAAGCAAGTAGAGACAGCTCTGGAGAGGCAGCAGGTGAGTATTTTCTGGGTTCAGGTGGCACATACAGTGGCTATCCAGTGCTCAGGGCTTCCCCAAACCCCTAGGACCCTTCCCTTGCAGAGCAAGGCACATTTGCCTGCCTCTGCCTGTGCTTATGTGCTGCTGTTCCAGCACATAGGTTTAGTGGCTGTGCTAACTTGCCACCACAAGGAGCACATTTTACCAGCTTTCTCCTGCTTGTCTCCCAGGGGTTCTGTCTTACCTTTCAGAGCTCACTCCATAGTTTGAAGGTAGGGAAAGAGTGAGGCAGGAGCTGGATTAGGCAGAGCAGCAGAAGGCTAAGAGGCAGTGGTGGCATAACTCAGAGGCGGTTTGGGAGTTTTGGTGCTGGGCTAAGCTGAGAAAGGAATTTGCCCCTGGACAAGAGACCCACAAGTCTGCCAGGCCACATGTTTGGGGAGCAGAAGGAGGACACCTCACTCAGCCAAGTACAACTGCAGCACCTTGACATATCCCCTGCTCCCACAGTGCTTCCTGAGCCTAATTAAGTGCAGAGGCAGAAATGATGGAGCACAACCCAGGGCTGGAGGCTGCCTGTCCACAAAAGCTTCCTGTGAGCTGGATTGTTCAGAGGGAGGAATGATCTCACAAGCAGATGGGAGAGAGGCTTTGCTTGTTCAAAATAAATCTGTGTTGGAGCAGGCATGAGAAAATGCAGCCCAGCAAACTGTTGTGCTCCAGCACGAACACGGAACCAGCAGCCAGGCAGAGGTGCTGGGGGAATTTTGCTCCCCACAGTAGGCATGGACCTGGCCAGGCAGCAAAGCCCACAGCCTCCTGCTTGGCTAGAAACTCAGCATGGGCATTTGGAGGGAGATGTCCCCTGAGCACTGTCCATTTGGTGACAAATGCTGGCAGAGGACAGCAGCACAGGTGCCACCTCCTAAGCTACAGGACATGCTCACGAGAGGCTGAGGGATGTTGCTGTGCCCAGCAAAAAAAAGGGAAGAGGACATTTGCAGACAGTAAAAAGGGTTGGTTGGTTTTTTTTTTTTTCCCTTCTTTTAAAGAAGGTTAATTATTTATTCATGCACAAAACACAGGTTATTGTTTGCTAAACAAATCTGTGCTCCAGTCTGTGCACATCGCTCTGCTGTGCCAAATGCCCTGCTACAAAACAAGCTGCATCCCAGATCATTGCTCCCCTGAGCTCGGCTGGGCTCTGCCACAGCTTCTCCAAGGGGCAGGTCCTATCCCAGGGGTGAGGAGAACCTAAGTAGGAGAACCAAAGATGTCCACTGAGGGTGAGGAGAACCAAGCAGGGAGGGAAAAGCCTGGTGTGGCACACCTGGGGGCAAGCGAGGACCTGCCAAGCATCATGCCAGTAGATGTGGACAGAGGCACTGAGTGCAGCCTCAGCAAGTTTGCTGCCCACACCAAGCTGTGTGGTGCAGCAGACAGGCTGGAGGGCAGGGATGACATCCAGAGGGACCTGGACAGGCTGCAGAGTTGAGCACAAGACAACTCCAGGAGGTTCAACAAGACCAAGTTGCAAGGTCCTGCAGTTGGGTCGAGGCAATGCCAAGCACAAATCCAGGCTGGGCAGGGAGTGGCTGGAGAGCAGCCCTGAGGAGAGGGACTTGGGGGTGCTGCTGGAGGAGAAGCTCAACAGAAGCCAGCAGTGTGCACTTGCAGCCCAGAAAGCCAAGCAGAGCCCTTATTCCAAGAAGGATGTGGAGATGCTGGAGTGTGTCCAGAGAAGGGCCACGAGGATACTCAGAGGCTGCAGCAGCTCTGCTGTGAGCACAGAATGAAAGAGTTGGGGCTGTGCAGTCTGGAGCAGAGGAGGCTCCCAGGTGACCTTCTTGTGGCCTTCCAGCATCTGAAGGGGGCTACAAAAAAGCTGGGGAGGGACTTCTTAGGCTGTCAGGGAGTGGCAGGAGTGGGGGGAATGGAGCAAAGCTGGAGGTGGGGAGAGTCAGCCTGGAGGTGAGGAGGAAGTTGTTGATCATGAGAGTGGTGAGAGGCTGGAATGGGTTGCCCAGGGAGGTGGTTGAGGCCTCATGGCTGGAGGTGTTTGAGGCCAGGCTGGCTGAGGCTGTGTGCAGCCTGCTCTAGGGTAGGGTGTCCCTGGCCATGGCAGGGGGCCTGGAACTGGCTGATTCTTGTGGTCCCTTCCAACCCTGACAGATTGTATGATTCTATATCACCAACCTGCCATGCCCAAGCCCTAACTCACGCAGCAACACCAGGGCAGAGAGCTGGCAGAAGCTGCTCTGCCTTCCCAGCTCCAGCTGATCCCATCCATGAAATCATTCCAGAAACAAATCCAGGAACGCTGGCGTTAGGAAACCACATCTCTGCAGGAGCCCAGGCAGAAAACTAAAGCCTCACAGGGTTTTGTTATCACAACCCCACACTGTTAAATGTCCTAAGCAATCTTTTTTTAAGGAAAACAAGTCTTTAGAAACAGAGGTGACCCTAGAAGTGATAAGTGAAGAGGTGCACCTGAAAGTCTGTTATCAGCTATTTGTGCCTGGCTCTGCCTCAGATTTCTCATTTCGATGTGACGGCAGCTGAAAATTGGATAGATACTGACTTCACCTCAAACAAGACTTTCTCTTTTTGTCTTCAAGGGCAATTTAAGTGCTTTACCCTCTGAGGTCGTGGAGAATCGCAGGATGCTAGAAAAAGGAGCGTTCTGAAGGGGAGTCTCAGTGCTGCTGTGCAGTGGAGTTTGATAATTAAACTGCAGAGCAAAGGGAGATGAAGGAGCACAACTTGCAGGGTTGTTTGCTCTTCAAATGGGGTATGGATGAGCTTTGCCCTGCCAACAACAAGCTGGTTTATTTTCCAGCATCAGTGTCTGTGTCTGAACAATGTCTTGTGGCTGTTCCTGCCTCCAGCCCTGGCCTTGTGTCCACAGATGGGCACTGAACAGGGAGATGTTAGTGGCTGTGGCAAGCTGGTGGGGCTGGATATGGCACTATGAGGGCTTGTCCTTGCTGGGAAAGGGGAGGGAGGAGATAGCAAAGGGCAGAGAGAGGCAGTAGGGGCTCAAGGCAAGAGCTGATTCTTCCATTCAGTGGCACAAACTGGCATGGTGTGAACTAGGGCCAAGGAATGACCTAGAGTTGTTTCCCCATCAACACAGTGAATGAGGCTGGAAAATGGACCAGAGGCTGGAGCCAGGCTCTGCTGGGTGATGCCCAATGACAGCACAAAGGGCAATGGAGGAAGCTGAGGCAGAGGAAGTTCCATTTAAACGAGGAGGAATTTTTTTCCCTGTGAGGGTGACAAAACCCTGGAACAGGCTGCCCAGGGGGGTTGTGGAGTCTCCCTCTCTGGAGATACTCAGAACCCACCTGGCTGCATTCCTGTGTGATCTGGCATAGGAGATCCTGCTCTGGCAGGGGAGTTGGACTGGCTGAGCTTTGGAGGTCCCTTCCAGCCCCTGACATTCTGTGATGCCAGGATGAGAGGATATGGCTCCTTCTGAAGGGAAGAAGCTCTGAGAGAGGCTCCAGAGGAGAGGCTATTGGAGAAGTGGAGAAGCATCTACTGAGCAAGGGGCTTCTGGAGATGAGATTTACAGATGGCCCAGACACTGCTAGGTTAGCTGGGTGCCAGAGTGGCATTTCCATTCCCAAGAGAAAGCCTTGAGGCTGATGTGCCACTTCTTTTATCAGCTTCATCTTATTTTAGAAGCAGTTCTCAAGGAAAATGGACAAAGGCACAAAGGTTCTTCTGTCTGCTGCAGCAGAGCTCTGCAGCCTGGCCAGTTAAACCATGGCAGCAACCTGTAGCTGTGCCCCTGTGTGAGGCTGGCATGTGCCCACTGATTCTGGCAGGTCAGAGCAAGAGCAAAGGGTGCTGCCTCTGCCTGCAGGAACACAGAAATCTGGCAACCCCAACTGCCTCACCAAGCCAGCCAGACACCAGCAAACCCAGCTGAGCTCTCTGAATTAACAGTTCAATTCTTTAGGAAGCAGCACAATAAACACTTCAAAGAGTCCCTAAACACAGGCATCTTTGACTCTGACTCAACGTCAGCAGTGTGACAGTTCAGATTAAATCATGCAGACTCCTACACACATTCATCTCTCTTACTCCTGCTTTGCAAACCCTTTGCACCCCAGCAGTGCTCTCCAGCAGACCTAGCAGCCAGAACCTGCTCACAGTGACCTCTCTGAAGCACTGAACTTCCACTCGTAGAATGGTTTAGGTTGGAAGGGATCTCAAAGCTCAGCCAGTTCCAATCCCCTGCCATAGGCAGGGACACTTCCCACTAGAACAGGTTGCTCAAGGCCTCACCCAACTTGGCCTTGAACACCTCCAGGGAGGTTGTGGAGCACAGAAGCACCCAATGTGATCTTCAATTTTAAAGGTCACTCTAGTCCCAAACCTCCTGCCATGGGCAGGCCCATCCATCTGTGGCAGAGAAACTACTTTATCAGCTGAGTGAAGGCAGCCACTCAGGCTGGCAGCATCTCATGAGCTTTAACATTCCATCAGGGAAATTCCAGGTTAGAGGAATTTGCTTGTTGCTGATTGTAAACATTTTCAAGAGGAGAACATAGAGTCAGGTTTGGTTTGCATCTGTGCTGGGGTAAGGGGGGATAGACAGGACAGGGCTCCAGCTTTGTGACCCCAAGCTTCACAGGTTCTTCACATACTTTGAGTGCTGTGTCCAGTTCTGGGCTCCTCAATTCAAGAAAGATGTTGAGGTGCTGGAAGGTGTCCAGAGAAGGGTAAGGAAGCTGGTGAGGGGCCTGGAGCACAGCCCTGTAAGGAGAGGCTGAGGCAGCTGGGGGTGTGCAGACTGCAGCAGAGGAGGCTCAGGGCAGAGCTCATTGCTGGCTACAACTACCTGAAGGGAGGCTGTAGCCAGGTGGGGTTGGGCTCTTCTGCCAAGTGACCAGCAACAGAAGAAGGGGACACAGTCTCAAGCTGTGCCAGGGGAGGTCTAGGATGGATGTTAGGAGGAAGTTGTTGTCAGAGAGAGTGATTTGCATTGGAATGGGCTGCCCAGGGAGGTGGTGGAGTCACTGTGCCTGGAGGTGTTGAAGCCAAGCCTGGCTGGGGCACTTAGTGCCATGGTCTGGTTGACTGGCCAGGGCTGGGTGCTAGGTTGGGCTGGCTGAGCTTGGAGCTCTCTTCCAACCTGGCTGATTCTATGGGAGGTTCCAGCAGAGTGTCCCCAGCTATCACCACCTCCTCCTCCTCCAAGTCTGCTGCAGCCCTGGGACAGGCAGAGGGAGAAAGCCTCATGCCAGAGGAACAGTCTTTCCTCAGAAACCTGTTTGCTTCTCCAACTCAGTCACCATGGCAACACAACAACTATTTAGTTGAAATCCTTTCCCCCCCACTTTTGAAGCTGAAGCTCTGAAGCAAGTGCAGAGTCTGACCCAACACATTTCTTCAGTCAGTGTTGTTCTGTTTCTCCCTATAAACACATCAAATACACTGAGTGAAGCTTGGCCCTGCCAAGTGGGGCAGCTCAGTTTTACAGACCCATCCTGTGCTACAGAGGTGGTGACAACCATTTGGATGTGGTGCCTGGGGATATGGTTTAGGGTGAACCTTGTAGAGTAGGGATATCAGTTGGACTTGGTGATCCTGAGGGGATCTTGTCCAACCTGAGAGTTTCTATAACCTCCTGCATGAGCAGTAGCTGGAAGCAGCCCAGATACAGATGAGCTCAGCCACAGGCTCCTAGTCCTGCCATGGCTGGAGGAAGTCCCAACAAAGCAGGCTCCTGAGCAAATGTTGAGCTGGCTCCAGCCACTCTTCTGCCTAGAGCCAGGGCTGAAGCTGGGAACTGGAGCTGGCTCCTGCAGCTAAATCCTATTTGGAACATTCCAGCACTGGCAGAGAGCCAAAACACATGGCAGGACAGGGGCACTACAGGTGGCAGACATGCATGGAGCCTGCAGCCTCCATGGCACAAATGGACACCCAAGTGTCCTGCCCAAGTGACAGCCCTAGCTTGCAAGCCACCTATGTGGCAGCATCCAACACCTCCTGGATTCCCCAGAAGACCTCAGCTCTCTAAAAGCCAAACCACCCAGGGATCCACACTACCTCCCTTAAACCAAGGTATGCAGAGAGGAAAACAAAACCTCAGAGGACCTGACCCCCAACAGCACACACCCAAATGCCATCCCTTCCCCTCAGAAACCCCCAGTCACAGCATCTGAAACCTCCCTGGTACCATGGTGCAGAGAGAAGCACTGAGGGATCCTCCAGAACACCTCAGAACTGCTTCCCAAACACAAAGAGGCAGCTCAGCCCCACAGCTGGCTGGAAGAATGGTTTCAAACCAAACCAAAGCCTCCCTGGTCCCACCTACCTCTCTAAGGAAGTGTCTGTTCTTCCCCAGCACTTTGGTGGTATTAAAAAGAGAGAGGGGGGAGTGGGAAGGAGAAGAAATCCCAACAGCTGACACATTACTAGTAAAAGGAAGAGTTCACAGAACAAACTTCAGTGCATTAATTATTGAGGGATATAATCCGAATTTATTTAATGAATTAATAATAAGTCATAGGGGTATTTTAATAATGAAATACCTCTAGTTGTGTTCCAATAATTATGGCTGGCTTCCATAATTACCCTGCTGCAGTGAAAATAAAAATCAAAATCAATTAGGTGGCAGCAATTCCATCCCCAGAGTGCCCTCTGCAACTCCAGCTAGATCAGGTTTAAAAGGGACACGATGAGCATCAATGATGGTTTAGGCTTGCAGGGAGCAGCTGCTTCTTCACTGGGAAGCAGTTTGGGCTTCCCCAAGTAAGGCTGCTTCAGGATATGAGGAGCAGCTCTCCTCATGCTAGCAAGGGTCCAGCAGACAAGGATGATGAGGAGACTGGAGCACTGCCTGATGAGGGACCTGGGGCTGCTTAGTCTGGAGAAGAGAAGACTGAGAGGGGATTTAATCAAGGTTTAGAATTATCTGAGGGCTGGGGGTCAGGAGGAGGGGACAGGCTCTGCTCACTTGCTCCCTGGGATAGGACAAGGAGCAATGGATGGAAGCTGCAGCACAGGAGGTTCCAGCTTAACACAAGGGGCAACTTCTTGACTATGAAGGTCCCAGAGCACTGGCACAGGCTGCCCAGAGAGGTTGTGGAGTCTCCTTCTCTGGAGCCTTTCCAGGCCTGTCTGGATGTGTTCCTGTGTGACCTGAGCTAGATTGTATGGTCCTGCTCTGGCAGGGGGGTTGGACTCAATGACCTCTTTGGGTCTCTTCCAACCCCTGACATGCTGTGAGCCTTAAGAGAGTTTGGGACTAAGACCTTACACATTCCCTTTCCCCCCCTCCCCTCACAACAGAAACATTCTGCTGGCACCACAGCACTGGGGTGGTTTGAGTAGTGTCCCTGCAGCAGGCAGCTCCATCCTCATCCTCTCCCCTGCACCAGCACCCCCTGAGCAGACTTCCCACCTCACCATTCCCCTCTCCCCTTTCTCTCCATTATGGCATCACTGGATTTTGGTTAACTTCATGCCTTCAGAGGTCATGTTTGCAAGGTTTCTTCACTCCAAGCAGGAGGATCAGAAACTTCCTTTCAAAAGGAAATCTCCAGCTTCTCATGGCCATGGAGCTCAGCGTAGTCACACTGCTGGGATCGTTGCATTCTGGCTTGGTGAGTGCCCAGACCCTGGGACACTGCAGGGAGACAGCCAAGGAGAGACCACACTGCTCACTCCCACACCATTTGTTTGTTTAGAGATAACACTTCCACAGCATTTTTCCAGAAAGGCAGACAAAGCATTTGTGTCTCACTCCCATCCCAAGGGACCTGGATCCCACCCTCCAGCTCAGCTGCTGAACTCGAGAAGCAGATGGCTTTCTTTAACCTTTTTCATCTCAAGAAAGAGTGTTTGGAACTGGAAAGAGCTCCCAATTCAGCTTGTTGAGTCAAGTTGTCACTTTCAGCAGCTGGGATCCTTCCCAAAGGCTGCTGAGCACCACAGCTGGGCTGGAGGGAGAGCCCAGCCTCCACTTCAGCTGCTCCAGCAGCCCCAGTAGCTGAGCTCCACAAAGAAACCTCCATTTCTCCCAGCATCTGGCCACCAGGCTCTCCAGGCAGCTGGGACCCCGAGCCCTCCACCAGGGTAGGTGACACCTGTGTCCCAACACCACCCTGGGGATCAGCTCCACAAAGCCAGCTGCCTTCCAAGGCACCAAACAGGCCCTGCCCTGCAGAAGCCCAGCTGTGAGGTGGGGGCTGCTGTCCAACACCAGCATGCCCCCAAGCTCCACCGGGTCTCTGAGATGTCCAAGCTGGGAGATGATGCCAATCCCTGTGAGCAGCTCAGCCAGGACTCCAACAGGCAGAGCAAACCCAGAGAGCTGAAGATGTGGCCAGGAAAGGAAGGACTGGGTACACTTTTTTCTTTCATTTTGGGGATTTTCAAGTGGCCATGCTCTGAGTCTTCCCAGCTTAACACCTCTGCCTTGTCTCTGCTGCAAGCTAAGCTGAGCTCAGCTCTGCGACACCCCCGTCAAAGAGAGTCACTGCTCCCTGCCTGCCTTCCCCTCACATCAGGCTGAGGATGCAGCATCTGAACTCCCTCTTAGCGGGGAGAAAGCTCCCTCGGCAGCTGCCAGTCCTGTTTACGGTTCCTGCATCCTCAAACACATACCTGCTAGACATCTGGCTGCTCCCCACTGAGGCCGTTTGAAGAACATCCCCACATCACGCTGCAGCCAGGAGCCTCCAGGCAGAGGACTCTGTGGCCTGAAGGTCTTCACACAGAAAGAGCCCAGCAGCAGCAGAGTAACTGGGGGTGCCCAAAATAGGAAGAGACAGGGATTTTTCAGCATCACAGACTGAGAGCCTTAAAAGAGAAAAAGGAAACTTCCAAGTTAAACACCAGGGCAAAGCATTTATAAGCAAGAGGTCAATCGAGCAACAGAATAATTCAGCCAGAGAGATGTCTTCAGCAGAGGCTTGAGCACAAATGAGAGCTGACACTTGGAGAAGTGGGGACGAGGGGCTCCAGTGGTGGTGTGAGAAATGGGTTGGTGCCTCAGGAGCTCTGAGAGCCAGCACTGGCTGCTGCTCTCCTGGTGCCTGTGACATCTCCTTGCTTGCTTCATCAGCCAGGGCTGAGCCCAGCTTCCATGAGAAATGCAAGGATTTGTGTGCTGTGCAGCTTCAGCAGAGAGCAGCCCTACCTGGGAGTTCATCACTGCTGTGTCATCAGGCATCCAGCAGGCAAACTCTCATCAGGACCACAGCAGCATCTCACCTTGGTACCGCAGCCACGCTGCTGCCAAGAGCTGATCTGGGATCCTAAGTGGAGAACAAAGCATGCTCCGGGGCAGAGATCAGGGCCCCCTAATTCTGCCCTCTGAACTGCAGCAGCCAGGAGCTCCTGGCAGCAGGGAGGCTCCACTGCTGCCCTGGGAGAAAATACCTAAGAAATCAGCTGAAACGTGGGCTTGCTGTACCAAGGCTCTCAATCACTTCAGACCCACAGAATGCATTGGGTCTCTCAGCAGAACTGGTCACCAGTGGGAAGTCTCACACCCACCAGCATCAGGGGACAAAGAAACACAGCACAGTCCTGAGCTGGCTCTGTGGTGGTGACCCCCAACTCCACCAGGCTCACAGATGCTGTTCCCATCCAACTGGTGAGAAGTGGGCATGGAAAGTCCACTCTCAGCTTCTTTTCCTAAGCCACACGTGGGACAGCATCACTCCTCAAAGTGTGAATCACCTCCAGCAGTCCAGCCTGCAGGAGCAGCAGAGCTCCAGTGGGATGTTTCACTGCTAGAGTGGTCAGGAGCAGACCAAGGGCCATGAAAACAGTCACAAGGACCAGGACAGCCTCCTCTAGCTGTGAAGTGTCTCTAGCTTCAAACCCAACCCTCCTCTGAGCAGGACAACACATCCCAGCCTGGAACAAAGATCCCACCTGCAAACAAACAGCCTCTGTGGGTGGTAGGACCAATTTGAAGGCACCAACTCTACCCCTCCTCCACCATCACTCTGGAAGGGGTCCCTGTACAGATAATTGATGCATTTTTAACTTGCAAATGTGACACAAACTTCCCTCAGGAACATCTAATTCACATTTTAAGTAACAAAAGGGCTCAAATCCCTTTCTTGCCTACTTAGTCATGCTGCATTTAGTATAAGCGAGATGAAATGCTAAGCTCAGGGAAGATCAGAGAGAAATTGTATGATTTCCACATTATAGGATAATTCCATGGCTGACTTCCCCAAACGTGGGAGATGAGACACCACACTCAGGCAGCACTCATCATGCCAAGCTGAACTCTGGAACTCAGAGCCAAGGAGAACGGAGCAAGGAAAGGGACTGGGAGAATAATAGATGCTCAAAAAATGGGAGCACAAAGGAGGGCAAAGTGGGAAGGCAAAGGGCTGGGGTTCTTTAGCTTGGAGAGGAGGAGACTAAGAGGTGTCTTCATCAATGTGTAAAGGTGAGTGCCAGGGGGCTGGAGCCAGGCTCTGCTGGGTGATGCCCAATAACAGCACAAGGGGCAATGGTGGAAGCTGAGGCAGAGGAAGCTTCATTTAAATATGAGGAGGATTCTTTCCCTGTGAGGGTGACAGAGCTCTGGAACAGGCTGCCCAGGGGGGTTGTGGAGTCTCTCTCTCTGGAGATATTAAAGACCTGCCTGGATGTGTCCCCTTGTGATGTGGTATAGGTGATCCTGCTCTGGCAGGGGGAGTTTGACTGGCTGAGCTTTGGGGGTCCCTTCCAGTGTCTGACATTATGTGGTGCTGCGAACCAAGACACAGCAGCCTGGCTACAGCACCAGCAGAGCTTTGCACAGTGCAGAGAAGTGCTTTGGAGGGGCAGGAGAAGGCCACATCTTAGAAAAACAACCCCTCTGACTGCCTTCACTAGCCCCAGAATCCCACCACCCACACCATCCCCCTCCCCTCTACCATCAGCTGCTGGCAGTAGGAAGGGTTCTTGTCTGCCAGCATCACCCCCCATGCGAGCAGGGACAGGCAGAACAAGGCAGAGCAGGCACAGTCCCCTGGCAGCTGTGCTTCTGAACGTTACATTTTACAGTGCCCCACCCTCTGCATCAAAGCAGGAGCTGTCAGTCTCTATCCTACCTAACCGGGGGGCCACCAGGCCCCCCGGCCTTTGTTCCACTCCCATTCACCCAGTGTGCACCAGGGGGACTCACCAGTGGTGATGGGAGGAGGATCCTCTGCCCAGTCGGGCGCAGCTTAGAGCTGCTGCCTTCCCTAAGGCTGATTATAAAGGGGAGTGGGCAGGGAGGGCAAAGTGGCCACACCTGGGGTGGGAGGAGACTCTAACAGGACCCAGGTGTTGTGGGTTTGGGGGGAGAAGGGGAAATGCAGTGTGGGTGGAAAAGGGACAGGTGATGCTGAAAGGAGGGAGATGGAGAGGAAAAGTACAGAGATGGAGATGAAAAGAGGAAGATGGAGGGAAACAGGAGATGGAGAGGAAAGGAGGAATACAGGGGGAAAGAAGAAGATGGAGAGGGAAGGAAGGTGATGGAAAGAAAAGGAGGAAGATGGAGGAAATAGGAGAGGGAGAGGAAAGGATGAATATGGGGGGAAAGGATGAATATGGAGGGGGAAGGAAGGTGATAGAAGGAAAAGGAGGATGCTGGGGGGAAATAGGAGAGGAAGAGGAAAGGATGAATATGGGGGGGAGAGGAAGATGGAGAGGGAAGGAAGGAGATGGAAGGAACAGAAGGAAGATGGAGGAAATAGGAGAGGGAGAGAAAAGGATGAATATGATGGGAAGGAGGAAGATGGAGAGGGAAGGAAGGTGATGGAAGGAACAGAAGGAAGATGAGGGAAATAGGAGAGGGAGAGGAAAGGATGAATATGGGGGGAAAGAGGAAGATGGAGAGCAAAGGAAGGTGATAGAAGGAAAAGGAGGATGCTGGGGGAAAATAGGAGAGGAAGAGGAAAGGATGAATATGGGGGGGAGAGGAAGATGGAGAGGGAAGGAAGGTGATGGAAGGAACAGAAGGAAGATGAGGGAAATAGGAGAGGGAGAGGAAAGGATGAATATGGGGGGAAAGAGGAAGATGGAGAGCAAAGGAAGGAGATGGAAAGAAGAGGAGGAAGCTGGAGGGAAATAGGAGAGGGAGGTGCAAGATGCTGCAGCAGGTGCTCAGGGAATGGTCTCAAACAGCAACAGGATATTAGGGAAGAAAAAATCATTGAAAGAGGAGTCAGACATTGGAACAGGCTGCCCAGGGAGGTGGTTGAGTCACCATCCCTGGGGAGTGTTTAAAGGTCATTGAGATGTGGTGCTTGGGGTTTAGGGGGGGACTTTGTAGAGTAAGGTTAATGGTTGAATTTGATGACCTCGAGGGTCCTTTCCAACCCGAATGATTCTGTGATTTACCTGCTCTGCGAGATCCAGACGCTGCATTTCCTTCCCACCCCTGTCATTTTCCCTTGTTAACCACACTGAGTTTTATCTCAAAACATCTTTCCAGAACAGAAGGCTCAAATGCTTCATTTTGACACAGATGAAACGAAGCCTTTGTCTTGCCAGAAATATCCCTTTCACTTTTTATTTTGTCCCACCACTCACCAGACATTGTCACTCATCCCAGAATCATATTTTTTTTTCAGAAAGAAAACCATTTGTTTTAAAAAAAAACATCACCCAGGCTCTTGCCAGCCAGGCACAGACACACAGGGAGGAGATAGGAGCCTTTCCCAACCCTGACCCCTTGCTCACCACCCCTCAGGAGTGCACATCTGCCTGATTTCCTAGGCAAGGAAAGCCCTGGCCAGCTCTCACCACCTTTCCAGCTCTCAGCCAGCATCACCTGCTGCTCCCCAGGTCAGGGCTGTTTGTCTCACCAGGGTCTTACTGGGCAGCACCTACACATTACAGCTCCATCACTCCCAGTTGTGGCTGGTTCTCTAGGAGGGTTCCTGCAGCCCCCCCCTGCCAGAGCTGCTTCTCCAAGCCAAGGCTGGCCATGGTGAGCATAGCACTGCAGTCTGGCACCTTCCAGGTGATACTTGGACAGATTGAAGAGGTGGGCACAGAGGAACCAAATGAGGTTCAACGAGGACAAGTGCAGAGTCCTGCACCTGGGAAGCAATAATCAACTGCACCAATAGAGAATGGGAGGGGATCTGCTGGAAAGCAGCCCTGTGGAGAGGGACCTGGGAATGCTGGTGGAGAACATCCATGGGGCAGCAGTGTGCCCTCGTGGCCAAGAAGGCCAAGGGAATCCTGATGTGTATTAAGAAGAGTGTGTCCAGCAGATCAAGGGAGGTTCTCCTTCCCCTCTACTCTACCCTGGTGAGACCTCATCTTTGCTGGAGAGGGTCCAGTGAAGGGCTACAAGGATGAGAGGAGGACTGGAGCACTGCCTGATGAGGAGAGGCTGAGGGACCTGGGGCTGTTTAGTCTGGAGAAGACTGAGAGGGGATTTAATCAATGTCTATGAATCTCTGAGGGCTGGGGGTCAGGCTCTGCTCACTGCTCCCTGGGATAGGACAAGGAGCATTGGATGTAAACTGCAGCACAGGAGTTTCCAGCTTAACACAAGGGGGAACTTCTTGACTGCAAGAGTCTCAGAGCCCTGGCACAGACTGCCCAGAGAGGTTGTGGAGTCTCCTTCTCTGGAGCCTTTCAAGGCCTGTCTGGATGTGTTCCTGTGTGACCTGATCTGGATTGTATGGTCCTGCTCTGGCAGAGGGGTTGGACTGGAGGTGTTGAAGCCAAGCCTATCTGGGGCACTTAGTGCCATGGTCTGGTTGATTGGCCAGGGCTGGGTGCTAGGTTGGACTGGCTGAGCTTGGAGGTCTCTTCCAACCTGCTTGATTCTATGATTTTATGAGCCAATGATTTCTTTGGGTCCTTTCCAACCCTTGACATCCTCTGATCCTGTGATCCCAGGAGGACCTGGCTGTACATGGCAGAGATCACAGGGAGATCAGTTCCCAGTACCCAGGGCTTGATCCTGTGGAGAACGCAGCTTGAAGAGCTCCTGGGCATGAAATTGTCTCTGTGCTACTGCTCACCAGCATCTGAATCCTCCACACAAGAGATGCTCACAGCCACTTATCTTGCAGCCCAGTGCAATTCAATTCTCAACTTGGAAGCTCTCCAGCAAAGCATAAAACCTCGACCCATTCCAGTAGTTTAGGGATAGTGTTGCCCTGCTGATTGAGTTTGATGGGAATTTCAAGAGGCTTTACACTATTTTCCTCAAGTGCTGTTAGGTTTAACTCTTGTTCATTCTGTGCACAGCTGATAGCAGAGAAGGGGTGGGATGGAAACTTCCTTTCACCCTCAGCCTTGGAGAGCAGATGGTATCTAGGGAGATGAGGCCTGGGAGGCATTTCCCACCTAAAGAGCATCTCTGAGCAGAGCAGAACTCCAGGGCAGGGGGGAAAACCAAACCTCTTAGTGCCTGCTATGGAGGAAGCTGCACAGAAGGATCTCCACCAGTGCCAGACCCTGAGACCACCTTCAGCAGTGCAACAAGACCAGAGCATGCGACAGACAACTCCAAGGAATGCCCTTCTCCCTCACCCCAAAGAGTGTCTCCTCCTCCCAGCCCTGACACCCTGAGAGCCCCAGCTGTAACCAGAGAGCCCAAGTCCTTATCTCCAGCAGCCAGAAGCCGTGGGAATCAGCAGCATAAAGGATGCTTTGTGTGGGTGGCTCCGTTCCCACCATGCCTGCACAGCCCTGGGTGCTTCTCACAGCACCTGCACCCTCTTGGCATTCCGGATTCAGCTCTGGGTGCAGGCACAGACTGGAGGCTGGCTGCAGGGGGAAACAGTGAGGAGGAAACCTTCTGGGGAAGTGATCATAGAATCAACCAGGTTGGAAGAGACATCCAAGATGATCCCATCCAACCTATCACCCAGCCTTATCCAACCAACTCGGTAGCAAACAAGCCCTGTAGATGTTTTCCACACTGCCATTGTTTAAACTCTCAGGGTGGAACAGGGGTGAGAAAATCAGCAGAATCCCTGAATTCGTTTGCAAAGGCCTCAGGGGCTCTGCCCAGCCTGACACAGGCTGTGCAGGAGGCACCTTGGCTCTGCTCGAGAAGCTTTCCCCAACCAGTGTGGCCAACAGGACCAAGCATGATCTGTTCTTTGCCCTAAGTCCTGCAAAGAGCCCAGCTGGCAATTCCAGCTCCAGCCCAGGCAGGAGCAGCACTGCTGCAAGCTGCTGGCACTCCCCCACCAGTTCCCTCTGCAGAGACCCTCCCACAGGCAGGCAGCAGCTCTTCACTCTGCCCATTTCCACACTATGGAACATAAAAAGGCTTCCCAGGAAAGCTCAGGCAGTTTGCTCTCACCCGTGGCTGCCTAAGGGAGGTTGTTCTGCCTCTGTACTCAGCACTGCTCAGGCCACAGCTTGAGTGCTGTGTCCAGTTCTGGGCTCCTCAATTCAAGAGAGATGTTGAGGTGCTGGAAGGTGTCCAGAGAAGGGCAGCAAGGCTGGGGAGGGGCCTGGAGCACAGCCCTGTGAGGAGAGGCTGAGGGAGCTGGGGGTGTGCAGCCTGCAGCAGAGGAGGCTCAGGGCAGAGCTCATTGCTGTCTGCAGCTGCCTGAAGGGAGGCTGTAGCCAGGTGGGGTTGGGCTCTTCTCCCAGGCAAGCAGCAACAGAATAAGAGGACACAGCCTCAGGTTGTGCCAGGGGAGGTCTAGGCTGGATGTTAGGAGGAAATTCCTGCCAGAGAGAGTGATTGGCATTGGAATGGGCTGCCCAGGGAGGTGGTGGAGTTGCCATCCAAACTGCATCACTAGCACAAGGTTATCATTCTAGTCCATCAGTGAAAAGCTGCCCAGAGCTCAGACACCTGGAAGCTGCCACAGATGCCCATTTCATCCCAGAGCATTTCTGGACAGGAATCCCAGTTCAGAGTGGGATGTGTCACCTAATATCAGCAGCAATGTCACCACCAACATGTTCAGGCACCAAACCAGCCACCTTATTCCTCCTGCAAGGAGGAGATGGTGCCCATGGAGATGCCCACGAGCAGAAGACATGGGTGAGAAGCTGCCTTATCTTGCAGGACACTGTTCAGACACACTTGCTTTGCTCAGGGCAAGTCCCTTCGTGTGCCCAGAAGTCTTTATTCCTACACTCCCCCTTGCCTAGAAATCAAACAGCTCCTGCAAGTCCCTGCAGCAGCAAAGGGAAGTTTCACAGAAACACCAGCTCCTTTGTGCCTGGGGCTTCCCTCTGTGCCCACACTGAGGGTGGACACAGCAACTCAGACCCTTTCAGGGTGCCCACACTCCAGGATAAAGCCAGGCTGGCAGCATGCAGTGCAGCCATCAACTTGAGCCCAGCTGTTACTGCTCAGTCCCCACCTCAGCTTTTGGTTTCTAGCTAAGTAAGCTGATGTCTCAGATCTTCCCAGCTCTCAGTCCTTGGTCTTGAATTCACATTGCTCACTCACACCACATCACTCACACGCCAGGTGCCCACAGAGGATGCAGGAACATCTCTCTGCCCTGGCATCAGCTGGGCAAGCATCGCTCCCTGCCACTTGGTGCCTGGGAATGGTGCCAGTTGATGAGATTGGCCACCAGGCCTGCTCTTCACCCACTCCAGCTCCCAGACAACAGGAGCAGGACACACTTTTCTCCTCACATCAGGAGGGATGGCAGTGGCAGACATAATCCTCTCTGGCACCAGATCCTCCATTTCTTGTTTGAATGATGCTGCCACAAACATTTATTGTCACAAAAGAGGTTATTCAAACACAAGCAATTAGGCAACTGTATTAGCATATTTTTCATTGTAATATTACAACAAAGGGTAGATTCCTCCCAGTGAATGTATTTATAGGCTTGGGGAGCTAATATTTGTTTAAATGATTAATATGTTTTTCAAATACATGTGACAAGTGTGGCAGAAATATTTTTATCTCAGCAAACAATGTTCTGAAAGGCAGGAGCTCACGAGTCTCCAGGAGGGCTGCTTTCCAGGTTCAACAGAGTTTTTCAAGACAGACAAATTCAATTTTTTTATCATAATGAATTCCAGGAGAAGTTTTTTTTTTTGTGTGTGTGTGTGTGTGTGTGTGTGTTGGTTTTCTTTCCTTTTTCCTGGGAGGAATAGATTGAGGCTGCAAGACCTCTGCCCCAGATCAAGTACCTCTCCTCTGGAGAGCCCTGCGTTATCTCCTGCTGTCAGCATCCTGAGTGGGGACAGTGCTCTGCTTTTGATAAGTGCACTTTGGTCACAGCAACCCCAAGCAGTGCTACAGGCTGGAGAGCAGCCAAGAAGAAAGGGACCTGAGGGTACTGGTAGAGAGTAGCTGAAGATGAGGCAGCAGTGCCCAAGTGGGCAGCAGAGCCAATGGCATCCTGGCCTCGCTCAGGAGCAGTGTGGGCAGCAGGACAAGAGAGGTTCTTCTGCCCCTGTGCTCAGCACTGGGCAGGCCACACCTTGAGTGCTGTGTCCAGCTCTTGGGCTCCTGAATTGCAGAGAGATGTTGAGGTGCTGGAAGGTGTTTGGAGAAGGGCAGCAAGGCTGGGGAGGGGCCTGGAGCACAGCCCTGTGAGGAGAGGCTGAGGGAGCTGAGTGTGTGCAGCCTGCAGAAGAGGAGGATCAGGGCAGAGCTCATTGCTGTCTGCAGCTCCCTGAAGGGAGGCTGTAGCCAGATGGGATTGGGCTCTGCTGCCAGGCAACCAGCAACAGAACAAGGGGACACAGTCTCAAGTTGTGTCAGGGCAGGTCTAGGCTGGATGTTAGGAGGAAATTCCTGCCAGAGAGAGTGATTGGCATTGGAATGGGCTGCCCAGGGAGGTGGTGGAGTCTCTGTGCCTGGAGGTGCTCAAGCAAAGCCTGGCTGGAGCACTTAGTGCCATGGTCTGGTTGATTGGATAGGGCTGGGGGATAGGTTGGCCTGGATGAGCTTGGAGCTCTCTTCCAAACTGGTTGATTCTATGATTTTATGAAATCCCCCAAACAATGTATAGGTCCCAGAAGGAGACAGCTCCTGGCAAAGCAATTCATCCAGCTCTAGAGAACAAGAACCATTTGGAAGCAGCAAGCTGAGATATCAGCACTGGAGAGAAGTTCCTGCCCCTACCCAAGCCCACCTGCAGCTCCTCACCTCCCCTTGACTTAGCAGTTTGAGTTTCCAGTGCTGCAGAACTTCCCCTGCAAGGAACAAGAGTAAACCTTGACGAACCCCCTACAACAGCTGGCACCTTGCAGCCAGGCTGGAAATGCAGTGTTTCCCCACCTCCCTCATTTCTGCTATCTGCAATGGAGAGTAAACTCCCAGACAAATCCATGACCCTGAATGCTTTTGAAAATTCTCCAAACAGAGCCTTAAAAATGCATGGTTTTGCTCAAGATCACCCTGTTTGTGTTGGGCTGAAGCCAAAATCCAGGAGAAACAGGAGGTGTGCCAAAAACAATCAGTTTTAGATGATAAATACAGAGCATTTGGTTGGCTCTTGCCAAAAAAAACAATGCAAACATATACATCCTTCGTGATTCTTATCAGGGCACAGCTGAAACTTTAATACACTCTGCTGACAAGCCAGGAAAAGGCAGGAAGATGCTGCTGGGTGCTTTGAGGTTCCTCCTTCCCATCCACTCGACAGCTTCAGCGAGGCAAGCTGGGAGATGCAGCTTCAGCCACAACATGAATGAGCAAAACTCCAGAGAGAGAAATCATCTACTTGAGAGTTGGGGCTGTGCAGGCTGGAGAAGAGGAGGCTCCCAAGTGACCTTCTTGTGGCCTTTCAGGATCTGATCCTCACCCCTCTAGTCTGCACTGGTGAGACCCCACCTGGAGTACTGCATCCAGTTCTGGACACCCTATGACAAGAGCGCTGTGGAGATGCTGGAGTGTGTCCAGAGAAGGGCCACAAGGATGCTCAGAGGCTGCAGCAGATCTGCTGTGAGCACAGACTGAAAGAGTTGAGGCTGTGCAGGCTGGATCTGAAGGGAGCCCACAAAAAAAAACTGGGAAGGGACTTCTTAGGCTGTCAGGGAGTGGCAGGAGTGGGGGGAATGGAGCAAAGCTGGAGGTGGGGAGAGTGAGGCTGGAGGTGAGGAGGAAGTTGTTGAGCAGGAGAGTGGTGAGAGGCTGGACTGGGTTGCCCAGGGAGGTGGTTGAGGCCTCATGGCTGGAGGTGTTTGAGGCCAGGCTGGCTGAGGCTGTGTGCAGCCTGCTTTAGGGTAGGGTGTCCCTGGCCATGGCAGGGGGTCTGGAACTGGCTGATCCTTGTGGTCCCTTCCAACCCTGACTGATTCTATGGTTCTACTTTCCATACAGAAATGCTAGCAATATGTCTGCTGTTGGGGGCTCTCCTTCTCTGGAGACCTCCAAGGCCTGTCTGGATGTGTTCCTCTGTGATCTGTGTTAGATAGCATTGTCCTGCTCTGGCAGGGGGGGTTGGACTCAATGATCAACTTAGGTCCCTTCCAACCCCTAATATCCTGTGAGCCTGTGACATATGCCTCTATAAATTGTATATATATTTATATATGCTTCTATTATATATATATATATACACACATATATATATATGTATGCTTGTATATTTATATATATATACACATGCTTCAATTATATAGCTTCTACTATATATATCTTTTAATTTATATATTTATACATATGTGCTTCTATTATATAGCTTCTATATTTATTGATTTATGCATGCTTCTTTTATTTATTTATTTCTATGTTTCTATTATATATCTTCTCTCATATTTATTTATTCATTTTTAGATCTATCTGCTTATTTAAAGAGCTTCTTTTATTTATTTATTTATTTATCTATAGCTGCTTCTATTATGTTTACTCATTTTTAGATATTTACTTATTTTTAGATCTTTATGCTTCTATTAAATAGCTTCTATTATATTTATTTACTTATGCTTCTATTATATAGCTTCTAATATATATATTCATATATATGCTTCTATTAAATAGCTTCTATTATATTTATTTACTTATGCTTCTATTATATAGCTTCTAATATATATATTCATATATATGCTTCTATTAAATAGTTTCTATTATATTTATTTACTTATGCTTCTATTATATAGCTTCTAATATATATATTCATATATATGCTTCTATTAAATAGCTTCTATTATATTTATTTATATCTACTTCTATTATATAGCTTCTAATATATATATATATTCATATATATGCTTCTATTAAATAGCTTCTATTAAATATCTATTATATAGATATTTATTTAACTTTAGGTCTATATGCTTATATTATTTATTTATGCTTTTATTATATAGCTTCTATTATACATATATATTTATATAGATGCTTCTATTAAATAGCTTCTATTATATATATTTATTGATTTTTATACAGATGTGCTTCTATTAAATAGCTTTTATTCTATATTTATTTATTTATTTATATCTGCTTCTATTACATAGCTTCTACTCTATATTTATTTTTTATATCTAGATGATTCTATTAAATAGCTTTTATTCTACATTTATTTATCTCTGCATCTATTACATAGCTTCTACTATATATATTTAATTTTTATATCTAGATGCTTCTATTAAATAGCTTTTATTCTATATTTATTTATTTATATCTGCTTCTATTACATAGCTTCTACTATATATATTTATTTTTTCTATCTAGATGCTTCTATTAAATAGCTTTTATTCTATATTTATTTATTTATTTATATCTGCATCTATTACATAGCTTCTACTATATATATATTTATCTTTTATATCTATATGCTTCTATTATATATATTTATTTTTATAGATATGCTTCTATTATATATTTATTTATATATGCTTCTATTATAGAGCTTCTAATATTTATTTACATGCTTCTATTATATATATTTATTTATTTTATATATATATATGCTTCTATTATATAGCTTCTATTATTTATTTATTTATATGCTTCTATTATATAGCTTCTATTAATTATTTATTTATACTCTTCTATTATAGAGCTTCTATTATTTATTAATATGCTTCTATTATATAGCTTCTATTAATTATTTATTTATATGCTTCTATTATAGAGCTTCTATTTTATTTATTTATTTATTTAGTGCTTCTATTATATAGCTTCTATTTATTTATATGCTTCTATTATATATAGCTTCTATGAATTCTTTATCTATATGCTTCTATTATATAGCTTCTATTAATTCTTTATTTATATGCTTGTATTATATAGCTTCTATTTTATTTCTTTGTTTGTTTGTTTGTTTAATGCTTCTATTATATAGCTTCTATTTATTTATTTATATGCTTCTATTACATAGCTCTACACCTCCCTGGCAGCACCACCATTGCTTGCTGTCGCTGCAATAACACTTACCAAGCAGCAGCTGGGGCTGAGCTCTCCGTTCCCACTTCTCTCTTGCGTTTCAGGTCCGCAAACCCATCAGGGTTCCCCTGCAACATCCCGTCCTGCTCTCTGGAATAAAAAAAAACCACCACGTTGCTGCAAAAGAGTTTAAATTCTCCCTTGCAGCCTAGGTGGAATAAATAAAATATTCCATCTGCCTAATGTGACACGCAGATCAGACCCCTGTGGGCAATAGTGGAGTTTGCAAAGGTGCGCCCGGGATGCTCCAGCAAATTTAATACATGTAAAGAGGGTTGTTTTATTTTTTAGAACAACCTTTATCTTAGCCCACCTATAAATTATGCACGAAGATGCTCTTGAAAATGTGACACACGTGCTCAGAGGCACGCACGGGGGAAAGCTCAGTCCTGCAGCGCTCTAGCAGGAGCTGATGGGGAGCCCTCTGCTCGCTGAGGAGCCAGGGGAAAGATGATGCCAAGCTAGGAGCAGGTGTGGATCTGTTGGACGGTAGGAGAGCCCTGCAGAAAGACCTGGATAGACTGGATGGGTGGGCAGAGGTCGATGGGATGAGATTTAACAAGGTCAAGAGCAGGGTCTAGGCTGGATGTTAGGAGGAAGTTGTTGGCAGAGAGAGTGATTGGCATTGGAATGGGCTGCCCAGGGAGGTGGTGGAGTTGCCATCCCTGGAGGTGTTGAAGCAAAGCCTGGCTGGGGCACTTAGTGCCATGGTCTGGTTGCTTGGCCAGGGCTGGGTGCTAGGTTGGACTGGCTGAGCTTGGAGCTCTCTTCCAAACTCAGACAGAGGCACCCACAGCAGCTTCCTCAGAATCACAATGGTTAGGTGAGTTTGGGATCTCTCTACAGAAGGAGACTCTTTGGCCAGTCTGCATCAGGCCTCCAGCACCCTCACAACAAAGTTTCTCCTCCTGTTCAGATGGAACCTCCTGGGTTCCACTTTGTGCCCATTACCCCTTGTCCTGTCACTAGGCACCATTGACAACAGCCTGGCTGCATCGTCTTGCCTCCCACCTTTCAGTTCTTGTCGAGCATTGAGAAGATCCCTTCTCAGGCTGCTCCTCCCCATCAGTCACCCTGTGTCCCTTTGGGGCTGGCATGTCCAGGCTGTGGCAGGGACACAGCCTCTGAGGACCACAGAGCTGCTCGCTGAGTCCTTTCATGCTGCAGTCACTGCTCTCCTGCACTTAAACACCTCTTGGGCTGTTGGTCCCACTGGCCATTTGCTGTACACCCCAAAACCCTCCACCTCTCCTTTCCCCTCTGGAGGTGGCCAACCCCTCCCCCCCAGGCTGTCAGACTCCTGTCCCTCAAACTTGACAGAAGGACAAAGGTTGCTACACAAGTGTGGCACCAGGGTGGTGCAAGGGCACCACTTGGCTCAGCTCCATTCCAGCACCAGGCAGGGATCGTGTCTCAGCCTGCTCTTGCGGATGAATCATGGGGCTCAGAGAAGCACAGACCAAACTTAAGCACTGTTTGGCAACAGAAGCTTCTCCACTCCAT
Organism: Pogoniulus pusillus; assembly: GCF_015220805.1. Taxonomy (NCBI): domain Eukaryota; kingdom Metazoa; phylum Chordata; class Aves; order Piciformes; family Lybiidae; genus Pogoniulus; species Pogoniulus pusillus. The sequence goes on from NC_087293.1 coordinate 13,051,713, forward strand.
TTTAGTGCCCAGGTTACACCCTCCAACAGTGAACAAGCCCTTTCTTTAGTGCATGAGTGCCTGCGGGGCTGTTCCTGTGCTGTGTGGAGGAGCTGAAGCTACAGGATACCGTTTCAGGTCACCCCCAGAAGCTCAGCTCAAATACAAACACGTAGCTGTATCCAGCAGCACTTTCTGGCTGTGCTCACGGACAGCAGGCAGCTCTGACTCACGCAGGGCACAGGATCCCCCACTCCATCCTGAACCCCACTGCTCCGCACCGCGTATCCTGTAGGAACAAGGGCTGCTCCTCAAGCGTCCTGCAGCCATGAGGCAGCACTGAAAGGGAGCAGTGTTGAGCCTTGCAGCTCTCCCTGCTCAGCGCCCACGTCGGGCAGGCTGCTCCGTGTCCCATCACAGGTTTGCCCAGCGCTGTGGGGTGGGGAGGCTGAAGGCGCAGCCTGAACCCACACGGCTCCCGCATGTCCCAGTGTCTCACACGCCCGTGTTTCCTGCAGCATCTCCCGGGTCAGTTTCTCACCCGAGAAGCTGGTGATGCTGAAAGGACCTGGCTTGAAACTCTGGCCCCGAATTCACCTGAGGAGAACCCAACAGGGTCCAAACGCTGGAGCTGCACCCTCTGTGTGCATCATCCCCATCACTCCTACTCCTGGTACCTCCCTGCTGCAGAGACATGCAGAGGGACTAGGGCACCCCGGGTGCTAATTTCCTCCAGCTCTCTGGGAATCAACAAACAAACCAAACCCAAACAGACAAATAACTAAATCAGAGCTGGAAACATTGCACCTATCAACACGGGAAGAGTAAATGACCCTCCTTAGTGCCATGGTCTAGTTGACTGGATAGGGCTGGGTGATAGGTTGGACTGGATGATCCTGGAGGTCTCTTCCAACCTGGTTGATTCTATGATTCTATGATTCCACTCATCACCACCCAGCCAGGGCAGCCCTGTCCCCAGCCCCCCTGGCCACGAGCAGAGCTGCAAAAGCCAATTGGAGGTGGACTGGGGGAGTTTGAGCCTTTCATCCTTCATTTTTAAAGCATCCCTGGTAGGCAGATTCACTGTGAAGTTTGCAGGAACTATAAGGGAGCCTGTAACTGCTGCTGGTGGTGCCTAATGAAGTGTGTTTGAAATATTGAAGTATATGATAAACCATTATGTAAATTAAATTCATTGATAGCTCTGCTATGAAATCGCTCTGGTAGCAGAATAGTAGATAAACATGGAGCTCAGAAGGTGTCATTTATTCATCCTTAAAACGGTTCCAAGTTTCTAGTGATTCATTATCACTCAGCAGAAAATAAAGAGAACATTAGTTTCACAACCACGCTCCCAAGGAAGGCTCTTGGGTTCTGCAAACATCCGTGCCACGCTGAGGTATCCCACGCTGTGACTCTGGCCACACCAGGTCTTCCTCTCCTCCTCTGAGGCTCCTGCCTTTCCCAGATGCAAGGGGAAATTCATCCAAGGGCTGGTGGAGGTGAGAAGGGATGAGAGGAGGATGTGTGGGAAAAGGATAAAGCACAAGGTCAAAGGTTCTGCCTGTTTGCTACCCATTTGCTCCTTGGCGACCAGCACAGCCCACACCTAATGATGGAAACGGTGTTTGCTCTGGCCCCCTCTTCACTGCCACTGGCACAGCTTCTCCCAGGCACCTGGGAGAGTGCTCTCCAGGGACTGGGCACCTTCAGTGCTGGCTGACTTCTTGCTTCTAAAGCAGACACTTGAAGGAAGCTAGGCCAGTCCTTTCTGCCGTGGTCCTGTCTACACTCTCCATTTCTGGTCTTACCTCTGTCTTCGTAAAGAACACAGTTGTCCACAGCTCCCTGAAAAGAGGTTGGAGCCAGGTGGGCATCAGGCTCTTCTCCCAAAAATCTAATGATAGGACAAGAAGAAATGGCCTCAAATTGCACCAAGGGGGGATTTAGGTTAGACATGAGGAACCATTTCTTCCCCAAAAGGGTTGTCAAGGCCTGGCCCAGACTGCCCAGGGCAATGGTGGAGTTCCCATCCCTGGAGGCATTTCAGAGCTGTGGAGATGTGGTGCTTCCACACCTCCCTGGGCAACCTGTGCCAGTGTCTCACCACCCTCATGGTGAAGAACTTCTTCCTAACATCCAATCTCAGTCTATCCACTTCTAGTTATGCTCCATTCCCCCTAGTCCTATCACTACCTGACATCCTAAAGAGTCCTTCACCAGCTTTCTTGTAGCCCCTTTCAGATACTGGAAGGCCACAATAAGGTCTCCTGGGAAAAACAAAGCAACCATCATGCAGACATGGTGCTGAGGGTCATGATTTAACAGCAGACTTGGTAGTGTTAGGTTAATGCTTGGATTTGGTAATCTTAAAGGTCTTCTCCAGCCTAAAGAATTCTATGACTCTTTGATGTGCTGGTGACCAGGCAGGGCTGGGTTAATGGTCAGGATCTTAAAGTTCTCTTCCAACCGAAACAATTCCATGACTGTGAATCCCAGGGAAAGATGTTCCCCTAGGGCTTTACCGAAGAGCCATGGCTGTGGGCACAGTTCCCACTGGGAACCCTGAGGTAAGCCACAGTGGCCACAAGCAGGTTACCCCCACCACAGCTTTGCCTATGGCCATGCAAGGCCAGCATTGCCCTGAACACTGGAGCAAGCTGGACACCGGCACGCCCGCGCTGCGAGGGGTTAATGCTCCCCACCGCCTCCAGCCAAGCGTGCTGGGAAGGAGACAACCCACTGCTCTGAAACTAATTTTACAGCTTACCTCCTATCAAATGTCCTGGGCCCCCCTCAAAACCCCTCTTTGAGAGGAGTGCTCTCAGCCCGCTGGAGAAGCCGTGGCGTGTTGTGATTGGCACGGCTCTGCCAGACGGGGGGAGGTATAAATAAACAGCCCAGTGGGGCTGGAAAAGTCCAGCTCATTCTGCCAGCCCCAGACAGCCCCAGTGCCTCTCGGTGGGGTTGGTCCCTCGCTGGAGCCCCTCCATCCCATTACATAAGCCCCAAACAGGACATGACTGCATGTGTGTGAACAACTCGTGTTACAGGAACAGCAACTCCTATTCACCGGGAAAATTGCTCTGGCTCTCAAAAGGCCTCTTTCTCGCAGCTTTCCAGCCTGAAGAGCTGAGGGAGCTGCCATCTGCGTGGCCAGGGCTGGAGAGGAGCTCAAACCCTGGCACCCTCCTCTCCTAGCTGTGCAGCAGCTGGAGCTACAGGGTGCAGAGCGAGGTGGTTGCCTGCTGCCCTCCTGCTCCAGGCTCTGGCATGGCCCCAGGGAGCCAGCCAGCCCCTCCACTGGGAGCAATGGCAAGGCTGGGTGCCACCAGCAGCACCCCTCCATCCCAGCCCCACAGCTCCCCAGGGAACCAGCCCACTCATCCCATGTCCCACAATGGGTCCCTCCGTGGGGACTGTCCCCACATTGGCATCCACCTGCTGCTCAGGCTTTTGGGGTGAGCACTGCAGCACTGGGGACATGCTGAGCACTGTGTCCCCTGCAATGGATGGGGACAGCTGAGTGCTGTGCTTACCTCAGCCATCCTGGCATGACATGTCCCCTTTACCCAGGCCTCCTGCATCCCAGGGAGACCTATGGGAGTGGGGACATGGACACATGCAGATGTCTGCTTCTCCTTTCTACCAGGACCACAGGGAGGTGGCCAGCTGGACCCCAGGGCATTCCCCAGGCTGTGCAGGAACATCACACTGAGTCCAAAAGAGCTTCTTTGGGGGGGATGTTCTGATCACACAGCTCCACAACACCACCTGTCCACACTTCCAAAGTCCCCATCCCAGAAGCTGGGTCTTGTGCCCACTGTCTGGCCGTGCCAGAGCCAGGGCTGGCTGTGGCAAGCAGAGCTCTGCTGATGGATGGCAGAGCAGTGCTGGCCAGTGAGCGATGGCAGCCATCCCTCACCACAGCCATCACCCCCGTGATGTGTTGCTGCCATACATCACCAGTGTGGCAGCACCATGCACCCGCCTGGTGCCCTTCACTGGGGCCTTTAATCCTCCAGCTCTCAGCTTTTCCCCTTGACCCAGAAAATTGAGGCTTGTTTTGCAGCATGAGGGCAGGGGGGGAGGGTGGATCCCAGGGCTCCCTATCCCAGGGAAAGGCAGGGGGAGCAGCAGGAGCACAAACTCCTCATGTCATCCCTCTGGCTGTCATTTCTTCCCACCATGCCAAAGTCACAGCTGATTTAGTGACCCAGCTCCACCTTCCCTTGTACAGGGGAGAGGGGACACCTTCAAGAAGCCCTTCCTTTTGTAAGACAAGTTTTCCCCAAGACAGCTGATCCCATCCTGCATCATTCCACACCACCTTCCAAGTGCCAACAGAGAGTGTGGTGAGGGCTCTGCAGTGGCAGCATGTCCTTGCCTGCTACTCAGCACCCACAGAGAGGAGGTGCTCATCCACAGATAGCTGTGCCCACAGCTGGGCAGGGACCTCCTGAGCAGCCTGCACACCAGGGATGGAATCTGATCCTCTCTACAAACTGAGTTCATCTTGCAGTCAGCTGTCTCTTTCCCTGGGATCACTCAGCCAGGAAAGTCCCAGGACTCTCCAGGAGCCTTCCCTGCAGCATCCATGCTGAAGCTCAGGGTAGATTTGGGTTGAACGTTAGCAGGAAGTTCCTCACAACAAGGGTGGGGGAGCAGTCACCCAGGGATGTGGTTGAGGTCCCATCCCTGGAGACATTCAAGGTGAAACTTAATGGGGCCCTGAGCAACCTGATCTAGTTGGAGATCTAGTTGGTGGTACTGGTAGATAGTAGCTGAAGATGAGGCAGCAGTATGCCCAGGTGGGCAGCAGAGCCAATGGCATCCTGGCCTCGCTCAGGAGCAGTGTGGCCAGCAGGACAAGGGGGGTTCTTCTGCCTCCATACTCAGCACTGCTCAGGCCACAGCTTGAGTGCTGTGTCCAGTTCTGGGCTCCTCAAGAGAGATGTTGAGGTGCTGGAAGGTGTCCAGAGAAGGGCAGCAAGGCTGGGGAGGGGCCTGGAGCACAGCCCTGTGAGGAGAGACTGAGGGAGCTGGGGGTGTGCAGCCTGCAGAAGAGGAGGCTCAAAAGTGACCTCATTGCTATCTACAACTCCCTGCAGGGAGGCTGTAGCCAGGTGGGGTTGGGCTCTGCTGCCAGGCAAGCAGCAAGAGAACAAGGGGACACAGTCTCAAGTTGTGTCAGGGCAGGTTCAGGCTGGATGTTAGGAGGAAATTCCTGCCAGAGAGAGTGATTGGCATTGGAATGGGCTGCCCAGGGAGGTGAAGTCACCGTCCCTGGAGGTGTTCAAGAGGAGACTGAATGAGGCACTTAGTGCCATGGTCTGGTTGATTGGACAGGGCTGGTTGCTAGGTTGGCCTGGATGAGCCTGGAGCTCTCTTCCAACCTCATTGATTCAGTGATTCTGTGATATCCCTGCTATCTGGGAGTTGGGGGCAGGGGGTGGGGTGGATGAGATAGCCTTCAAGGATCCTTTCCAACCTCATGCATTCTAGGATTCCATCCTGAGCAGCCCTGCTGTGACAGCTGCCACAAGGCAAACACCTCCCAGGCAGAGCAGCTCTCCAGTGCACTCAGGGTTAGTGTGCAGCCCCTCCAGAGAGAAGCTGAAAACACATTTCACCCCCTAAATTTCAGGCTGGATTCATGTTTTGCATCACAGCAAAGGGTCCTTGGCCCCAGTGCCAGCACAGAGGGAGCAAGAAGAGCTGGTGCCAGGCACCAACAATTCAATTACTTTCTGGGGCTGCCAGGGAGAGCTGTGCTCATTTTAATGCTGCCGAGCAGCTCATTTCATGCTGGAATTGCAGAGCACTCACTAGTCCCACACACACATGGCCCCTGGAGAGCCTTTTCCAATTAATAACCATTAACATTCACTGCTCCAATAAGTGAAATGATTCCTGCATCATCAAAGGGGGCTGCCTTTCCCTGCAAGGCAGGCAGCGTGTTGCAGGCGGTGGCACTCCGTCAGCCATGCGAGTCCACAGGCCACGTGCCGGAGCAAACAGCTCCCAAAACCAGCCACAGGAGAACAAAACCTGCAGATCTCCATCACTTCCACATCCTCCCACTTCTAAATTTATTTATTACCCCCTCAAAACCATCCTGTGGTGAGAAATCTTGGCCTATCATCTGACCCCTGAGTGCATGGCGTCGGAACGGTGGTTGAGGCTGCTTAGGTAGCTCTGGAGGATGCAGTCTCCAGGAGGAGGATCCCAGCTGCAGTTATCTCACTTTGTAACAGGCAGCAGGAACTCACAACTGGCATGAGAAACATCATGCCCAGATGTTTACCTTGGAGAAAACAAAGCCCTGAGGAAAAGGACCTGAGGGTCTGAGGTGATAAAAAGCTCAGCATGAGCCTGCAGTGTGAGTGCAGCCCAGACAGCAACCCTGTGCTGGGCTGCAGCAAGAGCAGTGTGGGCAGCAGGGCAGGGGAGGGGATTCTGCCCCTTGGCTCTGCTCTCCTCAGACCCCACCTGGAGTCCTGTGTGCAGTTCTGGAGCCCCCAACACAAGAAGAACATGGAACTGTTGGAGCCAGTCCAGAGGAGGCCACCAAGATGCTCAGAGGGCTGCAGCAGCTCTGCAATGAGCACAGGCTGAGAGAGCTGGGGCTCTGCAGCCTGAAGAAGAGAAGGCATTGGAGTGGCCTTCCAGTATCTGAAGTGGGATACAGGAAGGCTGGGGAGGGACTATTGACAAGGTCTTGGAATGACAGAATGAGGAGGGTTTGAAGTGGCAGAGGGGAGATTGAAAGTGGATGTTAGAAGAAGTTGTTTGCAGTGAGGGTGGTGAGGCACTGGCACAGGTTGCCCAGGGAGGTTGTGGAGCACAGAATCACCCAATGTGCTCAATCACATTGGGTGCTTCTGTGCTCCACAACCTCCCTGGAGGTGTTCAAGGCCAGGTTGGATGAGGCCTTGAGTGACCTGTTCTAGTGGAAGGTGTCCCTGCCTATGGCAGGGGGTTGGAACTGGCTGAGCTTCGAGGTCCCTTCCAACCTAAACCATTCTATGATTCTATGAAATTCCCATCAAGCATCCAAATTCCCCAAGCTCATTCAGCACTAATCATGTGGTCCTTTCTGCTTGCCCATGACCCATTGGGCATCCCTCACTGGCTCTCTGGTGTAAAACTGCTCTTCTGCTTTAGGTAGGGGGAGTTGGCCAGGTGTGGCTTCACTGGTGGATTTTTGCCCTGTTTTTCAGAGGGTGGAAGTGTCAAACAAACCTCTGCAGCACCAGTGCTCAGCCAGCACTGCCTTGTGGTATCTTTCATACCCAGCAGGGGTTTCCAAGCAGAGATCTGGGGCAGATTCACCCAGATCTGGAATAAACACAAAGCCCAAGGCACCATCAGCTCCATGTAATGCTTGTCTGCAATGACCTTAAAGATCCACCTGCTGCTGGCACCCTCCTGCTGAAGCTGGATGCCCCACAGCCTCTTCTGCTCATGGCAGCCATGTGTCTCAGGTATGGCAGAACAGAGCAGGGCCACCAGAAGCCACTCTGCTGGTGGCAAACAGGCACCTCCTGCTTAGTGCTCATAGCATCAGGGCATAGGAACAAGGGACATGGCAACAAAGAGCTTGTGAGGCCAGGCCTGGTGCCAGCTGGTCAGGCTTTAGTGGCTGGGTGGCAAGGGATGCCTCCCAGCAGGCTGTGTCCGTGAGCAGCACTCATGCCAAGTGCCACAGCAAGCTGGGAATAGGTCACTCACGCTCGAGCTGAGCTCCCAGTCACATTAGATCACTTACAGCTAATTAGCAGGCTGCAGGCACAGTGCAGCAAGAGCAGCTCCTGCAGAAACCGATAACTCAGGACAGACACTGCACAGTCTGCTGGAGCTGGCAGCAGCAGGGACCACACTCATCAGCCTTCCTCTCATCTCAGCTCGTCAGCCTTCCTCCCAGCTCAGCACAGAACTGCAGCCAGGCTTGGGCATCAGCTACAGAGGTTAGGCTTGGCCCAGCGAGGGACAGGTTGTGCTGGGAGGCTGCAGGAAAGCACTCCCAGAAGAAAGGCTGCATTGATTTGCAAGGGCTGGGTACCTCTTCTCACCCACATTCACAACGTTGGGTTCCTCAGGCCTTCTGGATGTCCAGGCAGCAGCATGAGCTGAAAAGGCCTCTCCCTTCACCATCACTCACCTCCAGGTCTGAGGCCACAACCCTGATGTAGCATGGCTGCATCTAAATGTCACTGAGGACCTGCTCTGAAGCAGTCACACTGCTCTGGAGAAACCAGACTGCTCTGGAGGTGGCAACACAGCCTGCCTGCCCAACTCATCAGGGACTCCCAGCAAGTGGCAGAGACTTGCTGGGAGTCCCCCTGCTCCCTTGGCACCTACCATCAGGCACCCACCTCTGGCCAGAAGCTCCCAGCAGCAGCAGAGCCCTCTGGCCATGTCCCTGGCACCTCGTTCCACCCAGCCACCCCACGAGGGACCCCACTCCAGCCAAGAACTAAGCAGGCCAGGGCAGATGGGAAGCTCCATATCTCTGCAGCTGCTTGTAAACACTTCAGCAACATTTCCACCACTTCCCCAAGTGTGTTGCCCTGCCAGGGAATAGCCACCCTCTGCCAGGCTTCCCTTAGCTCAATGGTATTGATCAAGGCTGTTTTTTCATGCCCTGTTTTCTGGTTTGGATATTAATTTTTGTCAGCCTGCTTTACCTGCCAGAAGCAAAGAGATTCTTTCTTCTCAGCCAAAGGCAGCAGTTGTGGAGGCAGCTCAGATCCAAGAGGCCATTTCAGCACAGCCTTAGCTGCTTTCACCGCAGGTCAGTGCACGCTGAGCAGCTCCAGCTGAAGGAATCTGCTCTGTGCACCTCAGAGGGTGTTGCTGTGGAGAGATGCTGGTTGGCATTGGAACTAATTACTGACAAAATCATTCTTTGACTGGACAATAACAATGACCACAATGTCCTGGGGCTGGGCCCTGCTTTGGTCACAGCTCCCTGCTTGGCTCACTTCCCACCTGGGAAAGTGAGAAATGCTCTAGTGATTTACATGCAGCTGCTAATGCAGGAATAAAGAGCAGTCCTGCAGGAGCCAAGGATGCTAGGAAGTGCTGAAGTGCTGAGTTTGGTAGCACTTGCACAAGAATTGGACAGAAATGGCAGGATTGAGGAGTTCAGGCAACCTCTCTCAGCAAAGCCTCACTGGTGTCCTCCTTCTGACAACCAGAATCTAAAACTGCTTCTGTTTCTTCAACAGCTGTGTCAAACCCTTACCTAAAACACCCTGCAGAAGCCCTAGCAGCCAGTCCCAGCTCTGTGAGCCCCACAAACATTCCCTACACTGTCCTGACAGGCTCATCCTCAGGCACTTGGCAATAAACTACCTGAAGGGAGGTTGTAGCCAGGTGGGGTTGGGCTCTGCTGCCAGGCAAGCAGCAACAGAACAAGGGGACACAGTCTCAAGCTGTGCCAGGCCAGGTTCAGGCTGGATGTTAGGAGAAAGTTGTTGGCAGAGAGAGTGATTGGCATTGGAATGGGCTGCTCAGGGAGGTGGTGGAGTCACCATCCCTGAAGGTGTTGAAGCAAAGCCTGGATGAGGCACTTAGTGCCATGGTCTGGTTGATTGGCCGGGGCTGGGTGCTAGGTTGGACTGGCTGAGCTTGGAGGTCTCTTCCAACCTGGTTGACTCTATGATTCTATGAAAATCACCAACCTTCCACCCTAAAAGGTGGCACAGAGGGAAACGAATCTTCGGAGGCAGTTAGGGGCACAGGAGCAGATTTCCTCTGCCTTGTCTAGCCACAGCAGCTTCCATCACTGGATCCAGCTGGAGACCCATGGCCACCAGACCTTAACATTTCCCAAGTCCCAGTGCACAGAGCTCTCTGTCCCAACACAAGGCTCTGGGAAAAGCCAGAGCACTGAGCAAGAAACAGCCATTCTGGAGGCTGAGGTTATTTTGAGTGCTAGTGGATTATATTGTAATGCAGCCCAAGTGCCAAAATACACTATGCTTGGGGCTATGTAAACTAACTCCCCCCCACCCCAGGAAAAAAAAACCCTGGGACTTGATTCCACTGTCCTGTCCCTCTGCCTGATGCTCAGCCAAGCCCTGCACAGCCCCAGCACCACAGCCTATTAGAGATTTTGCTCTAAGCAGCTTGAGAGTGTTTATTTGGTGTGCAAAGAAGATTGGAGCTGGGAAAAGCACAAAAAGGATTATTCTGTTTATCACTGAGCTTTCCCTGGCCAATCTCTATTCATGGAAAAAGTCATTTACTCGAGTTATCCACAGGCTTTGCTCGCCAGAAAGTGTTGAAAGCCCTGAAAATTAGAGAGATGCAGAATGGATTGGCAAAATGTAAGGCACTTAGGAGCATCTGACACCCAGGAATACATGAGCCAAGCACAAGGCTTTTTCAATCCCAACTTCCCCCCCCTCCCCACACACACACACACACTGCTAATAAGAAACTGTCCAAGTCCCAGCACGTGCCAGTTAAACCCTTCCATAGGCCAAGCAACAATTAGATGGATTGCCACATCTGGGAGGTTGTTTTCTGAGCAGAGAATTAGAAACCAAAACATCAGATTGAGATAATGAGTTCTTCATTAATTCTTTTTCTTGGGCTTTTTGCTTTTTAGCACAGTCTACAGATGCCATCTGATTTGATTTCTATTGCAGCAAACACAAACCAGGAATCCACTGGGATCATACAACAGCCATAGGCAGGGGATGGGGGGGGGGGGAAGGGATCAGAGAAGCAAGAGGGCTGCAGCCTCTGGGACATGGCATGGCCTTCTGGGCACAGCCTGCCCGCAGCCCTGGGTGATGAAGGGATGTGCAGGCACACCCTGAGCTGCAGCATGGCAATGAACCCAGCAGACAGGCAGCTAGGCTGGAGTTTGAAAACAGGACTCTGGAATTGAATCTTCTCCCTTCCTCCTCCTCAAAAGAAAAGAAATCTATCATCAGGCTTGGTACAGAATCACAGAGTCACAGCATGTCAGGGGCTGGAAGGGACCTCCAAAGCTCAGCCAGTCCAACCACCCTGCTAGAGCAGGATCACCTACACCAGATCACATAGGAGCACGTCCAGGTGGGTTTGGAATATCTCCAGAGAGGGAGACTCCACAACCCCCCTGGGCAGCCTGTTCCAGTGATCTGTCACCCTCACAGGGATAAAATCCCTCATGTTTACATGAAACTTCCTCTGCCTCAGCTTCCTTCATTGCCCCTTGTGCTGTCCCTGGGCATCACCCAGCAGAGCCTGGCTCCAGCCTCCTGCCACTCACCTTCACATCTTTATAGACATTATTGAGGTCACCTCTCAGTCTCCTCTTCTCCAAGCACCCTGTGAACACAGCTAGGTCCACAGGCACCCTTAGCTCCTCCTGCCTGGTGGCTCCCCACAGGCAGAGGTCCTGAGGCTAAGCACCCCTGGGAGATATTGAGCTGGTGGGTGCCAAGGATGCACAACTGCAAGAGCATGGGGGAATGTTTGGGCCTGTTGCTCCACATCTGGCAGAACAACTGCCCAGTTCAGGCCAGTTCTTCCCAGTGCCCACTCCAGAGCAGAGCTTGATCTTCTCCATGCTGATTTTGTTAAAGAAGATAGTCTGGGGAGAGGTGAACTGAGCCAGACTGTGGAGTGCTCAAAGCTCCACTTGGCACTGATCGTATCAGCTCAAAGGAGGAGACACCCAAGAGAGTCTTAGGCTAGATGATAGGAAGAAGTTCTTTCCAGTGAGGGTGGTGAGACACTGGCACAAGTTGCCTAGGGTGGCTGTGGATGCTCCCTCCCTGGAGGTGTTCAAGGCCAGGTTGGGCAAGGCCTTGAGCAACCTGTTGTAGTGGGAGGTGTCCCTGTCTATGGCAGGGTGTTGGAACTGGCTGAGCTTTGATGTCCCTTCCAACCATAGGCAGAAGGCTCAGGGATGATCCCATTACTGTCTACAACTACCTGAAGGGAGGCTGTAGCCAGGTGAGGTTGGGCTCTTCTGCCAGGCAAGCAGCAATAGAACAAGGGGCACAGTCTCAATTTGTGCCAGGGCAGGTGTAGTCTGGATGTTAGGAGGAAGTTCCTGCCAGAGAGAGTGATTGGCATTGGAATGGGCTGCCCAGGGAGGTGGTGGAGTCGCCGCCCCTGGAGGTGTTGAAGCCAAGCCTGGCTGGGGCACTTAGTGCCATGGTCTGGTTGCTTGGCCAGGGCTGGTTGCTAGGTTGGACTGGCTGAGCTTGGAGCTCTCTTCCAACCTGCCTGATCCTATGATTCTATGCTGCAGCCCTCTGAGCCCATTAGTGTCCACCTCTGGACTGGCTCCAACAGTTTCATGTCCTCCTTGTGTTGAGGGCTCCAGAACTGCACACAGTACTCCAGGTTGGGTCTGATGAGAACAGAGTAAAAGGGGAGAATCTCCTCTTTTGCCCTGCTGGCCACACTGCTCTTGCTGCAGCCCAGGGGCACCTCCATCCACCTCAGTACCCCCCAAACCACAACCAACCCCCTCCTTTCTCCAGCACCACTCAACCCACTGGCCCCTCACACCGCAGCCCCTGGCTGGAGCTGGCCAGACAGCTGCTCTGACACCACTGAGACCTCCCTGAAAAGGCAGATTGTTCCTCGAAAAATAAATACGAAAGAACTCTACAATTTCAGCTCATTCAGGGGGCTCTGCTATTTTCCATGCATTATGAAAATAAAATGGAGGGGAAAAGGTATGTAATACGTTTCCTATTTCCTGCCTCCCCAGCCCCGCGTGCGGCCCCGGGGGGGAATCAGCACAAGTGGAATTATCTCTCCTCTGGCTGGGAGTGTTCATTTCAGGCCAAAAAAACACCCAAAAAAAAAAAAAAAAGGAAGAAAAAAAAAGAAAGGAAAAAAAAAAAAGAAAGTATGAACTAATCCCTACACGGAGCTGGGGGAAGTGTAGGATCGCAGGCCAAAGGCTGAAAAATGAGGCAATTTTTCCCTGTTTCAAGAAGTGACTAAAATCCCTCTGCTGTTCTCAGCACAAGCTCATTCTGTTCCACACACCACCACCACCCCCCCCAAAAAAAAACTCCACTTCAAGAGCCTCTTGCCCCTCCTGTGAGCCGGTAGCCAGGAGAAGCTGGGCACAATGCAAGGACTGTGTCCCCCCACCAGCTCTGAGCTGGAGAGGCAGGCACTTCTCAGATGCTCTTTCCTTGTCTCTGTGATGCTCAGAGCAGCTGGAGGAGTGGTGTTAAACAAATTAAAAAGCATGGAATACCAGAGCAAGGCCTTCTGGAAACTGATAAACTCATCACTGGGAGTGGGATTAGCGCAGCACAAAAGCATCCCCTTCCTCAGCAGGGGAGGACGAGCTGGAGACGCAGAGCCTGACCCTTCCCAAATGCACAAACAGGATCAGGCCTCCAGCTGGATCCAGGGTGGGAATGAGCATCCCACTCCTGGGAGAGGATGACTTGAGAAGGCTGCCTGTGGAGAGTATGACCAGCCTGGGCAGCCCAGCATGGTCCCAACAGTCTCCCACTCCTACAGCCCCATCACAGGAGGTTTGGCCCATGCAGCTGTGATCAGAGCAAGGCAGGATAGGGCAGGTCTGCAGAACCCCCCTGCACGAGGGGGGCAGCAGCCAGCTCCCATCACACCTGCAACGAGAGGCAGAGCAGAGCATGTGGCTGCTGGAGCAGGGAGGGCTGGGGGCTAGGCAGGAATCACCTACCTTTCAAGAAAATACCTGCCAGCCCAAGGCAGGAGCCAAAAATGACAGGAATGTGATGCTCTGGTTGCATAACTTCACAAAAGCCAGGAAACACCAGAGCCAGCAGTCACCCACGGCAGCCAGGCACAGCTCCTGGGCTCTGTGCTGGGGGCACTGAGCAATATGTGTGAGACACAGGCAAGGCCAACCTTTGGAGCCATGCTGGCAGCCACCAACCAACACCTGTCTGTGTGTGCAGACTGCACAAGTGTGTCCTGCTCACACAGCCACAGCCACACCTCAGAATCACAGAACTAACCAGGTTGGAAAAGACCTCTAGGATCATTGAGTCCAACCTATCACCTAACCCTCTTAATTAACTAAACCATAGAATCATAGAATCAAGCAGGTTGGAAGAGAGCTCCAAGCTCAGCCAGCCCAACCTAGCACCCAGCCCTGGCCAAGCAACCAGACCATGGCACTAAGTGCCCCAGCCAGGCTTGGCTTCAACACCTCCAGGCACAGAGACTCCACCACCTCCCTGGGCAGCCCACACTAAGTGCCTCATCCAGCCTCCTTTTAAACACCTCCAGGGATGGGGACTCCACCTCCCTAGGCAGCCCATTCCAATGGGTGATCACTCTTGCTGTGTAGAACTTCTTTTTCTGCAGGTCTCTCACTCCCAAATGCACCTTTCAGACTTCCAGGGCTGAGGAGACATGTCCAAGGATGTTCATGTTCCTACAGGAGCTTCTGCCTGGTCCCACTTACTGCACACTGAACCAGAAAAATGTGCCTTTTCTGTCAGCTTCACAAGCACCACAGAGGAAAAAGTCAGTGTAAAAATCCAACCCCTCTCCTACTCCCTCTGCTTAGCAGTGCAGCTTCAGCAACAAAGACCTCTGCCTGTGACTTCTGACTGAAAAAGAAAACAACAAACTTTAAAAGGAATTATTCAGGAGAACTTCCAGGGTGCTCATCAGAGCCAGAGCTCTGCCCCCAGTAAATTGTATGCTTTAAAGAAGGGGAAGTTCCCACCCTTTGTTTTTATCATTCCTACTGATGCCTTTGAATAAAGCTTTGGAGAAAGATTTGCAGCGTGGAGAGATGGTTGGAGACACAAAGCCTTGGATAGCTGAGGGTGCAGTGAAGCACACTCACCCCTCCTGACTTTGCTGCACAAGGAACAGTGAAGCGTAGAATCATAGAATCAGCCAGGTTGGAAGAGACCTCCAAGCTCAGCCAGTCCAACCTAGCACCCAGCCCTGCCCAATCAACCAGACCATGGCACTAAGTGCCCCAGCCAGGCTTGGCTTCAACACCTCCAGGCACGGTGACTCCACCACCCCCCTAGGCAGCCCATTCCAATGCCAATCACTCTCTCCGCCAACAATTTCCTCCTAACATCCATCCTTGTTATCCTTCTCTGGGTATCTCAGCATCTCTCTTGAATTGAGGAGGCCAGATCTGGACACACACAACACCCTTCCTGTCTGTGCTGCACAGGGCACAGTGAAGCACACACTCCCCACCCCTGACTGTGCTGCACAGGGCACAGTGAAGCACACAATCCCCACTCCTGACTGTGCTGCACAGGGCACAGTGAAGCACACACTCCCCTCCTGACTGTGCTGCACAGGGCACAGTGAAGCACACACTCCCCACTCCTGACTTTGCTGCACAGGGCACAGTGAAGCACACACTCCCCTCCTGACTGTGCTGCACAAGGCACAGTGAAGCACACACTCCCCTCCTGACTGTGCTGCACAAGGCACAGTGAAGCACACACTCCCCTCCTGACTGTGCTGCACAGGGCACAGTGAAGCACACACTCCCCACCCCTGACTGTGCTGCACAGGGCACAGTGAAGCACACACTCCCCTCCTGATTTTGCTGCACAGGGCACAGTGAAGCACACACTCCCCTCCTGATTTTGCTGCACAGGGTGTTTTGCCCCAGTCTCAGACTGGGGTTGAACACCAGCCTCATCTGCCCACCGTGCCCACGGCACCACAGCAGGACCTGCAGCCCTGTTCAGGCTGGCTCAAGGATCACAGAGCTCCTGTAGCTGACTTAGGCATTACCAAAGAAAAGAGCAAAGATGGAAAGCAAGAGCATGCTCAGACAGAGCTGTGCCCTCCCCCAGCCCCTTTTGCCCAGGCTCCCATTTTCTTATCCCTTTTTTCCCTCACTTTAATCTTCCCACTGAGGTCCTTGGCTTGCAGAAAAGCTCAGCTCAGGCCAAGTTTTGAGGCCTTTCAGACTCCAGACTTTTTTTTTCTGTAGCCCTGTCTGAAGAAGAGGAGGAGGAGGAGGAGGAGGGGGAAACGTTAGCTACAGATTTTTCCAGTGGGAAGAGAGAATTTTCTCTTCTCCCATAACTCAGGCCCAGCCAAAGGAATTTTTCTCAAGCTTGAAAACAATTCACCTTCCGGCAAACAACAGGCATGGAAAATTTAAGCCCAGCAGGTGAATGTTTGGGAAAATGTTCAGCCTATAGAAATTGTTGTGTAAGCTCAGCTATAGGGGTCGCTGCCTGGCATTGAGCATCGCGCAGCACCCTCCGCACCCCCTGGGAACAGCCGCGGGCACTGGCATGGGACAGCAGGAGCCTGGCAGAAACAACACCGCCAGCAGCAGAGGAGGCTCCGCTCCTGTGCCACCGTCCCTGCCGCCACTCAGTCTGAGGCTCGCTGCTGGACGGATGGACAGGGATCAGGGCGGGCAGGAGTCTGGCTAGGCAGGGATCAAACGGGCAGGGAACCCAGCAGGGCAGAGATCCTGGCAGGAAGGGATCTGGGAGGGCAGGGTTCCAGATAGGCAAGGATGTCAAGTGCACAGGGCTCTGGGCAGGCAGGGACCCCAGGTGGGTAAGGATCTGAGTGAGGAGGGATCTGGGCAGGCAGAGATCCCAAGTAGACAGGGATACAGGCAGACATGGACACAGGTGTGCAGGGATCTGCACAGGCAGGGACCCCAGGTGGGCAGGGATCTGAGTGAGCAGGGATCTGGGTAGGCAGGGATCTGCATAGGCAGGGATCCAAAGTAGACAGGGCTATGGGCAGATGCAGATATAGGTGAGCAGGGATCTGGGCAGGTAGGGACCCCAAGTGGGCAGGGATCCGAGTGAGCAGGGATCTGGGCAGCCAGGGAACTAGATAGGCAGGTATCCAAAGTAGACAGGGATACAGGCAGACACAGATATAGGTGTGCAGGAAAGTAGGCAAGTAGGGACCTTGGAGTTGCAGAGATCCAAGCAGGGATCCCAGGCTGGCAGTGACAGAGGTCAGCAGCCACCATGCCTGGGTCCACATGGGCATGTGCAGAGGCTCCAGCTCAGCTCTGCCCAGACTCTATGTATTTATTTAAGTTAATCAGAAGCAACTGAACCACCAAGAGACCAATTTCACCACAGCTACCCAGCCACTGTGGGCCCATGTGGGAAAGACTGAAGTGTGTCCCCTCCACCCAGTGATCTGAGCCACCATCTGAGCCAGCATCCCCTGAAAAGCATCAAGCCAAATATCTCCTTGGCAGAGCAGCAGTGCCATTGACCATATGTCCCCTTTAAGCCACAGAGCACCCTTGCTCAGCTGGTGCTGAAGATTTAAGCTAAGAAAGGTACTTGTGGAGAAAGAATCATGTACATGGAGCTCTCAGCTAGAGAATCCATGGAGGAGAAGCAGCAATATGTCCACCAGGCTGCTTGCCAAGGACAGGTCAGCCTGTCCAGAGTCCCAGCTCCAGTAACAGGGCAGCCTGTGCATGTGAAGTCACCAAATCAAGCTGTGTTGGTTTGAGGCTAATTGGAATATTTTAATGAGAAAAATTAGATCATTAGCTGTGAAAAGGAAAACTAAGTGATGCCTGCTTCACTCATAGGCTTGCTGAGATGTATAAAAGCAAGGACACAAATACAGTCTGTGTTTCTCCCTGGTTTCTGTTGTATTAACTGCTTCTAGTTGGATCTGTGTAACCCAGTTAATCCTTCTGCTTCTAAACCCCCCTCCCCTTGCCGACCCTTCCAACTCACCTTGCACATAAGGCAGATTCTGGGATAAGAGAGAGAGGTGGAAAGAAGGTGGAAGGGTGGTTGGGAGCCTCTCCTGGGCACTCTGGCTTCTGAGAGGGCTGTTGTGTTTCTGTATGACTTTTGACTTGTATCTTTCTGGAAGTATCTGTAGTGTGTTGGAAATACCTGCTTGAACACTGTGCTAAGCTGTGGATATAAAACTTCATTCCTTAACCCCCAGCCAGCTGAGTCTAGCCTGGGTGAATTCATTGGTGGAGGGTGTAACTCCCAGAACCACTACACAAGCCAAGCAGCAGATCCTGCCACAAAGCTGCTGGCCAGACCCTGACCCAGGCATAGGCAGAGAGAGCCCTTTGGGAGTGCTAATAGTGACGGTGGCTGTGCAGCACTCAGCCCACACACCCCACAGCCCACGGGCAGGCTGGAGAACAAACAGAGAGGTGATGGATGGTTCCCTTTGGAGAACACCAATCACAGAATCACAGAAACATCCAGGATGGAAAAGCCCCTCAGAATCACCAAGTCTAACCTATAACCCTACTCTACAAGATTCACCTCAAACCATATCCCTAAGCACCACATCCAAACAACCCTTAGCCACATCCAGGGTCAGTGACTTAACCACCTCCCTGGGCAGCTCATTCCAGTGCCTGAAATCCCTTGTCTGGAGAGTGTTTAGCAGGGCAGAGCCTGCATTGATCCCAGCAGCTGCCTTCAGTCACAGCCAGGTTCAACTCATCAGCTGTTAGAGAACACGTCCTTGTTGCAGCAAACATTCTTGTACAGCTGAAGGACAAGCAGCACTTCTTGTCTGCACATGTTTCTGGTGCTCCAGTTGGGCTGGAGCTGCCTCTCCGAGCAGCAGTGGCAGCGGTGGCTGGAGCTCTGCCTGGGTGCAGGGACTGTTGGAATTGGAGATATTTTGGAAATACCAAGGCTGATATTTTTATACAATACAGACATCATGTGTGTAGGAGGTCTCTTTAGACGTTAAAACATACACTGAATCACCAGAGAGAGAAGAGGAACAAACCTACAAGCTCATCAGTGATTGCACTTGCACAGATTGCTTTCCTTGGTGCTCTGTGGAGCCAAGAAGCAGCTCACAGGCAGGAGCATCACCACACCTCAGCAAGGACAAGTAGGGATATGGAGACTGAAGCCACTGGTTCCTGTCAGACTCTTTCCCCTGAGGTCATCCTCATACCTGAGCATTAGAGCAGCCACCAGCTCCATTTGTATCAGGAGCAGTGTGGCCAGCAGGACAAGGGAGGTTCTTCTGCCCCTGGACTCAGCACTGGGCAGGCCACAGCTTGAGTGCTGTGTCCAGTTCTGGGCTCCTCAAGTCAAGAGACATGTTGAGGTTCTGGAACTTGTCCAGGGAAGGGCAGCAAGGCTGAGGAGGGGCCTGGAGCACAGCCCTGTGAGGAGAGGCTGAGGGAGCTGGGGGTGTGCAGCCTGCAGAAGAGGAGGCTCAGGGGGGACCTCATTGCTGTCTACAACTACCTGCAAGGAGGCTGTAGCCAGGTGGGGTTGGGCTCTTCTGCCAGGCAAGCAGCAACAGAAGAAGGGGACACAGTCTCAAGTTGTGCCACGGCAGGTCTAGGCTGGATGTTAGGAGGAAGTTGTTGGCAGAGAGAGTGATTGGCATTGGAATGGGCTGCCCAGGGAGGTGGAGTCGCCACCCCTGGAGGTATTCAAGTAAAGCCTGGATGAGGCACTTAGTGCCATGGTCTGGTTGCTTGGCCAGGGCTGGGTGCTAGGTTGGACTGGATGATCCTGGAGGTCTCTTCCAACCTGGTTGATTCTATGAAGTGGCCTGAAGTTGAACCAGGGGGGGTTTAGGTTGAATAGGAGGAAATGTCTTTTTTTCCCTCCAAAAGGTTGTCAAGCCCCAGCCCAGGGGGTCCAGGGCAGTGGTGGAGTTTCCATGACTGGAGGGGTTTCAAAGCTGTGGAGATGTGGTGCTGAGGGACATGGTGCAGCAGTGTCCCAGCAGTTCTGGGTTGATGACTGGACTCAATGATCTGTTCCAACCACAATGGCTTTGTGGTTCTGTAAGAGAGGAAGACTGCCCAAAGGGAGCTAAGGCATTGAATGCTACCATCTGGATCTGGCAGTACATTGTGCTCTCCAAGCAGGCCAGTCAACCCAGCAAGCTCCCAAAGTGAGGGCAGCGGTGCACAGAGCTTCTGGGCATCCATGGTGAGCTCACAGTAGTAATCTGCCCCCCAGAGCTGCCCCTGGCAGATGCCCACTTTCAGGACCTGCTGCTGACAACACCCGGTGCAGAGGAGGTGGTACTTGAGAGGCAAATAAATGAGAACCAAATGGAGGGCTGGCTGCATGAAGTGGGCTGGACTAGAGCTCCAGGAGTTTGAAAAGCACTGCAGGTTAATTACAGTCCTACCCAATCAGGGTAATTGCTGGTATCCTTCCTGAGCCCACAATTGCCTCAGCTGGCAAGACTTAAACAGCTGCCAAGCTCTGCCCACTCCTTAAAACAGCAGCTCCCAGCCCCTGTGCTCTTCAGTCACCAAACACAGCAGGACAAGGTGAGTTGGTTCCTCTCTGCAGCTCCTCTGGGGGTGGCACACCCCAGTGCTGCTCTGCTGCCCCTGATCCAGGGCATCTGTACCAGGTCTCAGCCCAGCTTATTTGCACAGCAGGCAGCCTGCCCCTGCCCTGAGCCTGCAGCTCCTCTCTGGGAAATGCCCTCTGGGCCATCAGACTTCTTCCTCTGATGCAGAGCTCCGCAGAGGTGCTGCATGGAACAGCCAATCCCAGGTGGACCTGTGGTCCAGAAAGCGCAGAGCTGTGCATGGTGGCCCCAAGCCTGCCAAGGTAGGAAACTCACTGCGGAAACAAGATTTTGTGAGATGCTTTGAGAGCTTTTCCTGTGAGAACAGCACCTCCCTCTGCTTTCCTGGCCAAAGCCATCCCCAGAGGGGACACTTTTCTTCAGGTGTCTCCAGACATGAGCAGCTTCTCTATGATAGAGGCTTGGGCAGCAATCGTCAAGGAAATAAAAAGTTCACCTTGGGGCCAGGTAAGAGCAGGTCAAGCATTCACACCCAACAGTTTCTTTTCCTCTCTCAGTGCTGGAGACTGCTGTTGCTAGAAAGATACCAACTAAGCTGGGTTGTCTCCAGGGTGCCATGCAGGTGACTTCTCCCCAGACTCACCCAGGGTGGGGAGATGCTGCAGCATAGGGCTGGCACCAACGCACAGCACAGCCCCGCAGACCTTCTGCTGCTGAATTTGGGGCTAAGAGGGAGCAGACATGACTTGCCCTGGTCGTTGGTGAGCCCACCAAGTGAATCCAAGCACTGTGTCCCAGCAGCTCTAACATGACTCAGCTGAAAGCTGCAGTGAGTGGGAGTTCTGGAGAATGGTCCTTTCCCTTTGGTCATATGTAAGGATTAATGCGTGGTGGAAATGCCGATGGTATCTCCACACCATTCTTTCCTTGCATACTTGTGTGACTTATCAGCCTGGGAAGCAGCTCAGGAGATGTTGTCAGCAGCATCCATCTCCAGAGAGAGCTTGAAATGATTGTGATAATACCACAGACATTGGAGTTTTTTCTGAGCGTGACTAATTACAGGGGGATGCAGAAGGGTCTCAGCCAGGAGCTCTGGAGGGAGGAGAACAGGGTTTAGGTGGTGCAGGGCCAGAGAGGAGCAGGCTGTCACAAGCACTGGGCTTTTCTTGGTGCTGCCTCTATAAGGTAGGGTCACTGTGGTGGCCCACTAAGCGTCTAAGTGATGATGGACCTCCTAAGAGCTCTTCCCACTCCCATAACAGCCAGGCAGAAACATCAGCACTTTCTCCTCTACCTGGCTGCAAGATGAGAGCTACAGAACCTCGGGACTGATTTTAGAGCCACTCCCTGGACATCTAAAAGAGTGAGTTCAATTGAGGGCAAACCTGACCACAGAAGGGGAGGCTTGGGAAGGTCGAGGCTATAGGCTCGGTGCCTGCTCCACCCCTGCCCTCTCCCAGCAGTGACAAGGGTGGTGCCCAGGCCAGGACAGCAGGATAGGGCACAAGGCAGGATCTGATTGCAGCATCCCACTCGGGGACAGCAACCTCTGACAGCTGAGCACAGAAACCCTTTAATCCGTTGCAGAGCTCATCTGTCAGAGCTCCAATGCCCATGGGGAGGTATCAGTAACAAAACGCAGGAAAGAGAAATGAGAGTGGAAAATGTTTGGCTTTTTGTCTCCTTACTCACTAGAAACACAACTGCTCTTGTTCTGCTGGTGAGAGCATTGCTCCGAGGAGGTGCCCGCTGCCCCCCGTGCCGCAGCTCACCCCACTGTGTGCGGAGTGGGAGCTCCCATCCCCGCAGGATCCTGCACAGCAGCTGTCACTGCACTGAGACTGCACCCATGGGTGAGCAGCTTGGGTGGCTTCACTCACCACTTTCAACCACCTCAGCATGGAGGGGCCATACTCAAGGGCAGGTACTTGCCCTGCTGGGCATGAGAGCCAGATGGGTGCAACCAGGATCTGGCTGGTGACCTGCATCCAGCCCAGCAAAGCCTCCAGCTCACAGCTGCTGCAGAATCACAGTGGAGAGAAAGAAAGAGATGAAGTCAGGGAGAAGGCAAAGGCAGAGGAGGGGGTGGGACCCTATTTCTAAGCCCTAGAAAGGAGCATTGGCCACCTCCACCCGTGCAGGGCGTTCCTCTGCCCAGCTCCTCGCCCAAAGCAAGGCAGGTGGAGGCTGCCTGGCTGCCCACTTCCCCTGCTTGTAATCAGGGGATTAAAGCTTGTACACTGGGATTACCGGGGCTGAGGGGTGGCGAGCAGCATCCCAGCCACACAGTCAGGCAGGGGAGAGCCCTGGCAGAAGGCACAGGCAGGTCCTGGCAGCAGCGCGGCTGAGTGTGAGCATCGCCTGTGCCGTAATGCAGAACATCCCCAGGTCCCTTGCTGGGCAGCTGCTGGGTTTCAGCATGGAGGAATTGGCAAGATCTTTTCACCAGGTGAAATAAATAGAGTGCTGGGCCCCAGCTAGGATTACGGTTTGTTTTCTTTAGGTGTATAGAACCCGCGGGAAAGCTGAGCCCAAACGGAAACTCAACTCCCAAAGAATTTGGCCTATCCTGGCCAGCTCCTGTCTGCCTGCCAGGCATGCTCCCCTGCCTGCTCTCTGCTCTTTATCTTTTCAGAGGCTTTGTTAGCAGGTATCAAGCTATGCTTTGTGCACCCAGGGGGTGGGGGGTGGGGGGGGCTTCTTTTCACGTTATTTGAGGGTGATAAAGTTACAGGGTTTTACCTGGAGAACTGTGGTGAGAAAGTTCTCTTGGGCATTTCCAGGAATGACTCCCCTCCCCCAGCCAACGTATTCCCTCCCCCAGCCCCAATTCCCAGCATTTTCACAGCAAGTCGGGGAGGCTGAGCTCAGCTGGGAAGCATGACCTGGCAGAACCTCACCCAGCAGAATCCTGTTTTCTGCTGCTAACATTTTCCTCCTGGCCGATTTGATCTCCTGCTTCTTGTGAGAACTCCTCAGTATGTCACAGGGAGAATGTGTACAGGGCACTTGAGGCACAGCAGCTTCGGGTAAGGGCTACATTCTGACCCTGCCCTGAGCCAGCCATGATGGAGAGAAGGATCTGGGTGAGGATGCTGACTCCAGCTGACACCAGAAACAGAGACCAGCACAGCTCCAGCCAGCCCAGGTCTTGCAGTCAGGTGCCTGATGCACAGCCCTGCTCTCCTGCTTTGTCTCTGGTGAGCAGCATGTGGAGGAAAAGCTTTGGCTAGAGAATGCTGGAGCCTCCAAGAGGCTGCTTCCTTCCAGCTCCCCATGTCACCCAGAGCTGGGCTGGGTGGGAGAAGCCCCAGGACAGACCCACTGTGGTCCCCACTGGGACTAGCACCATCTCCAGATGGCTGGTGGGATTGCACCACTGCCACCAGTTCAGAGCACTAAGTGGAGAGCCTGGCTGGAGGTTGACTGCAGTGAAGGTGTTTGGGGGCTCTGAACAAGTGCCAGCTGTGCCTGGGAACTGGGCACAAGAGCACTCAGTTGGTGCTCACCATGATGTCAAATGTTCTTCAGAGTCAAAGAGCCATCTTCAGGGTTCTGACCCATCCCCCTGCCATCCCAGTGTGGATGCCAATGTCCCAACTTAGGGACATCAGGCAGCACCACCTGCATCCCACCACATCTCATTTGGGAAAACAGGATCTGACCCCCAAGATCACCACATCCTAAAAATTCTGGACTAAATCCAAGGTCTTCTAAATGCAGCACTCCAGTGAGCCAGCAAGACACCTTTTAAAGCACAGAAACCCAAGTGCTGTGTGTTTTGCCCTTGGTGCACGTGGCTTAGCCCACAGGGGCTCAGCTGGGCACAGGGGACAGGCAGTGCTGGGCACAGAGGATGGGCAGAGGACTTCTCACCCTCACAACCAGGAGCAGCCTTAGCTCCTCTCCACTAAAACACAGGCTCAAGGATTCCTGTGGGAATATGGAGGGGATCCTTGCACTGACAACACATTCAGCTCACTGCTCAGCTGCTTGCTCTTGGGTAGCTCAACCAAAGCTTCTGTCTTGACCTTGGCCATACCATGGTCTTTGCCAGGATGCCCTTTGTTCGGCTGTGCAAGGCAGCACATCATTCACTTTGAGCAAATAGATGAGGTGGAGTGACCTAGGCAAGATGGAGTCAAACATCTCCACCAGCAAAGCAGCCCACGCTGGTCTGAGCGGCTACAGAAGCAGCAACATGAGTCAGCCCCACCAAGATCCAGCCCTGGGGGCGCCTTTCTCAGCAGACACTGCTGTTAATGGGTCTGCGACTTCAGCAGCCCAGCTCTGCATTGTAGCCAGGCTCCTTTGGATGGGCGTGCAAGGAGGCTCTGAAGAGGCACTGAAGGCTTTTTGCAGCTCTTTCTGTACCGTGGAGCCAAGGCCCCGTGTGCTGCTGTCCCTGTGCAGCCAGGCTGCGAGCCGCAGGCGTTGGGAAGATGAGGGGGGCCGGTGGGAGCAGAGCTCATCCCTCTGTACCACCCCCTTGGCCTCACCACCTGGGCAAAAAATGTGGAGAGCTGCAGAGACACGATGGGAGCTGCCTTAGGGGGGACGAGCGTGGCAGGGGCTCCTGTTGCTAATTACACCCCCCCGGAGCAGTCCACGGCTCAGGTGAGCCCTTCGCGGGAACAAAGGAGCCCTTGTAAGGAGCATGCTCGGCATGTGATGCTCAGATGTGCAGGAGCCCAGGTTCCTCCTGCAGAGCTCCTCTCTGCCTCCTGCCCCTGCAGCCTCCACCGCTCAGCCCGTGGGGCTGGGGCCCTGGTCAGAAGAGGGAGTTTTTGTAACAGGAAAGAAAAGCTCCTGGGGTCCTCTTGTCCCTAAACTGCTGCCTCACTTTTGCTGAAACACTCACAGGCATCTGAACGTGACCCAGCCTAAACACCATCAGCTCCAGGGTGGTCGAGCCACAGCTTCATGAACATCTGCAACCAGCAGATAATGGGAGAAACTGGTTTGGTGCCATCAGGTACCATCAGGGGAGGGCAGGGGGGTGTCTGCTTCCCAGGAGAGGGCAAAAACTGCTCTGCCAGGAGTTACCTGGCTGGCAGGGTGGAGGGGCAGTGCTCTCAGGAAGGAGAAGATCAATATTGGTTTAACATTCAGAAAACTCTCCCAGCCTCTGCCTGCCACAGTTACAAATCAGGGCAACTGCTGATGTGAGCACAGCAAATGCTCACCCCTAGGAAGGACTTCGGGTTTTCAGTAACCCTGCCCACCCTCTGGAGACACCTCACCAATACTGAGGCACAGCTGTGTGTGCTCACAGGGGAAACACCAGGTCTAGGACCATCAGAACTGTCCACCTAAGGCTGTGCCATGGTAATCCCAACTGGGAAACGCTGCTGGGTGACCACCGCAGGGTGAGCCTCAAAGGGTGACCACCACAGGCTGACCGGCACAAGGTGACCAACAGCTCATAGACAAGCAGCCCAGCCTTGGGCTGGCACATCGAATGTCCCCATGCAGGGCACGTTCCACTCACCCTGCCAGCCCCAGGTCCATCTGGAAATGCAGTGTGTGAGGCTGCAGGGATGGGGGCTGTGAGAGCTGCGAGCCCTCGGAGCCTGAGCGCAGCAAATCCAGAAAGAAATGGTCGGATCATGATATCACAGGGAACTGAGGCCAAAGCAGCTGAAATCATTCAAACACTCAGAGCGTGCTGTGGGGGGAGGACCCCTCTGCTCTAAATATATTCCTTTGAAGGCAGGCTGTTATTTAAACAGCTATTGCAAAAGAGGGGTTAGATGGAGCTGCTCTGAAGTGAGGAGGGAAGGAGGGAGGGCTGGTTGCGGGCACACAGTCACCTCCCAGGTATTTTAATTGCAAATCCCAGCATGTTTTATAGGTGCCTAGAGAGAATCTCTTTACGTGGGCTCCACGGATTACAATCAGATCCATCATGTTTTATATGAACTTAGTGACAGTGCCTAAGTCCCACCCTGACGATGCTTAAGATGGGAGGATACCATGTAACAGCCTGTCCACGAGCCAGGAACAGTCTGAGGCATCTCCAAGGCTCCCAGGAGAGCTTAGCTGAGCAGAGCAGCTGCAGGGCAGTGTCTCTGTCCTGCACGCTGGAGACATTGTGTCCTTCAGGTCCTTCCCACCAGCCTCAGCTCAGCACCCGCAGCTTCTGGAGGCTGCAGCTCAGAAGCCGCTGGGGCGGAAAAGCCTACAGCAGCCCAGCCTCCAGATCTAGGAGCCAAAGGGTGCATTGCTCCCTGTTCCCAAGAGGATCACACATCTGCAGTCTGTGTGGTATGGTAAGGTGAGATGGCCACAGTGCTCCCAGTGTGATCACAGAGTGCCCAGGAGCTAAGCTTTTTGCAGCAGCTGTGGCTACCTTACACAGTATCACACAGAAGCAGCCAGGCTGGCAAAGCCCCTCGGGATCACTAAGTCCAGCCCATATCCCTGCTCTACAAGGTTCACCCTAAACCATGTCCCCAAGCACCGCCCTGGAGTCCAGGGATGGGGACTCCACCACCTCCCTGGGCAGCCCATTCCAATGTCAATCACTCTCTCTGACAACAGCTTCCTCCTAACATCCAGCCCTGACCTGCCCTGATGCAGCTTGAGGCTGTGTCCCTTTGTCCTGTCACTGGCTGCCTGGCAGAAGAGCCCAACCCCATCTGGCTACAACCTCCCTTCGGGTAGCTGCAGACAGCAATGAGCTCTGCCCTGAGCCTCCTCTGCTGCAGGCTGCACCCCCCCAGCTCCCTCAGCCTCTCCTCACAGGGCTGTGCTCCAGGCCCCTCCCCAGCCTTGCTGCCCTTCTCTGGACACCTTCCAGCACCTCAACATCTTTCTTAAATTGAGGGGCCCAGAACTGGACACAGCACTCAAGGTGTGGCCTGAGCAGTGCTGAGTACAGGGGCAGAAGGACTTCCCTGGCCCTGCTGACCACACTGCTCCTCATACAGGCCAGGATGCAGTTCTGTGTTGGCAAGAGCTGGTGGATATCCGGAGGAGCTGTGCAGTGTCTGTGATCCCTTCCCATGAGCATTGTGTTTGTCCTCAGGATGCAAGGGCAGGACTGATCCTGCACCCAAGGCTTCCCCTGGAACAGTGGAGCCTGACAGTTGGAGCACAGATTTAGTGGGGCTGAGCTCCTGACACTCTCTGTCCCTGTCCACCCACCTGCAGCACTGCAGGGACTTGTTTTCCTACCTCTTCTCAGCTCCCCAGGAGCAATTAGGGCCAGCCCTGGAAACTACCCTGGGAATGGCCCTGGGAATGGCCAGGACTGCCAGTTCTGCAGCAGCTCTTCACTCTTCAGCCATCACAATGTTCCCGGGAGAGGTGGCATTGCCTGTCTATGCAATGTCCTGATTCCTCCAGACCCTGCAGCATCCTTCTCCCAGGTCTCTGCTCCTATGAACAGGTCATGGCCCCGTTTTTTGCTGCTTTTAGGCTCAAAAACTCCAGTATTTGTGGAAAAGCAATAGCAGGACTCTAAGACAGAGTCTGCACAGGAACTCGCAGGAGGGTTGTCCCCAGCCGGCACAATGGCAAGAGCTGCTGCCTGCCTCTAGCTGCTCTCCTCCCAGCCCTTCAAGAGCTGTTTGTGCACATCCCCAGGTTTAGCTCAGCTTTCATCTTGTTGTTGGTACAAATAGGGGAGTCCCCAGTGTGTCTGCAGCCCGACTGTGAGATTCCCAGTGGCAACCAGCCCAGCAGTCAGCAGGGGCAGCATGTCCCATTTGGCCTGACATGACCAGTGCATAAATGCTGCAACCTGCTCCGCCGCTGATCCCAGAGCTCCCAGGGGTCCCATCGCTCCTGCAAAGTGTGTCAGTCTGTGCTGAGGCAAAGGCTCTGCTTCCTGCCTTGGAAAGCTTGAACAGAGAGGGTGGCAGGGCTGCAGTGGCTCCATGGGGCTGGGCAGCCACGCTCAGAGTCCTTCTCTTGAGGGACTTGTGCCTTTTGTGGGCTCCTGCATCCATCGGTTTCCACCTGAAGCTGCCTGCTGGTGCTTCTCCAGGGCAACACCACCGAGGTGAGAGGAGCCCCTCCAAGGTCTGCAAGGTGGGAGCCGTGGCACTGGTGATGGCTCTGACACCCAGCAGCACTGGCACAGGGACACAAAGGCACTCGGCTGCCAGCAGCAGCATGATGGCTGAGTACGTGACAAGGGTGTTAAAGGAAGATGTCTCTGCTGCTTCTCTGAGCACGTTGGTCTGACTGTCCTCCCTTCCCAGTGACCTCTGTCCTGACACAAGGGACAATGTCTGAGCAAAGACAGAATGAAGCTTCCATTCACCAGGCTCTGCCTACTGAAGAGTGCTCATTGGAGCTGGAGTTTGTTGCTAAAATATGCCCACAGCCAGTGACCCACCAGCCCCTCTCTGAGCTCAGCTCATGCTACGAAGCTATCTTTAGTGGCAGCAGCAGATTGGCATCTTCCGCAGTGTGAGGGCACTCTCAGTGTGACTACATGCAACTAGTGCAAAGGTGGAGGGGGGAGGGAGGACCCTGCCCAGCCATCCTTGGTGCTGCTGGCTACCAACCACCATCCCCGAGGCCAGGATGGGGCATCGTTGGCTCCTCTGGCAGCCAGGTAACAGAACCAGGCCATATCTTGGGATCCTGCCTTGAAAAGCAGGGACTCACCCCCACACCTGCAGTGCTTGAAAGCAATCACAAGAAAAGCCAGCTTCAGCCACCAAGAGAGACACCAAACCTCCTGCCTCTGAAGGTGGACTGTTGGTTCCCACTTTTTGCCACACCAAGGACTCCTGACTGTTCATTTTCCTACCTGTTATCTCTGCAGGAAAGTGCCTGAGCATGGGAAAAGCCCCAAACCTCCCTGGCACCGGTGTGTAAAGTACTAATAAACAAGGACACAGCTCCAGGGCAGCCACAAACACAGGCAGAACAGGAAAGTGTTCGTGTACCAGTACAAAAGCACCATAAATACTCCCCTGCTGCCAAAGGACCTCTTCGGTCTTTTACTAAATCTCATCACAGGAACAATTTACAAGCCAATAATGCTGAACAACTCCATTTCAACTCTCTGTTAAGCTTTATTTCAGGCTTTCACACTTTATCATGTTCACACCTCCCGGGCTGGCACTGGACTAACGTGTGTCAAGTGGAGAAAGGGGAGGGATGGAGTGGGGCTTGTCTCTGTGCCTGAAGGCTTCCAAGTCAGGAGAAATGGCATTTTTAGAGGTACCCAACTTGCAGGGTGAGCTTTGTGTCCCCCTCTCAAAAGGAAGAGAACTTCAGCCATGTAATACTTCATCATTTTTCTCTTAAAATGCAGCTCCTAAGTAAAAAGCTCTGTGGTAGTTTAGGAGTTTCCTGCCCCACCAACACAATGAATTCACCTAGACTAGACTCAGCCGGCTGGAAGTTGAGGAATGAAGCTTCATATTCACAACTTAGCAGAATATACAAGCAGATATTTACAATATATTGCAAAAGTTTACAGCTATATAAAGAAATAGACAAGTTAAAAGTAATACAGAAACACAACAGCCCTCCCAGAAACCAGAGTGTCCAGCAGGGGCTCCCAACCACCCTTCCACCTTCTTTCCTCTCTCCTCTCTTATCCCAGAATCTGCCTTATGTGCAAGGTGAGTTGGAAGGATTGGCAAGGGAGGGGTTAGAAGCAGAATGATTAGTTGGGTTACACAGATCCAAGCAGAAGCAGTTAATATGGCAGAAGCTGGCTGGAGAGGTGTGCCCAGGCCAACCTCATGATATTCAACAAGGCCAAGTGTAAGGTCCTGTGCCTAGGTCGGTGCAATCCCAAGTGCAGCTCCAGACTGGGTGGGGAATGGCTGAGAGCAGCCCTGAGGAAAAGGACCTGGGGGTCTGGGGTGATAAAAAGCTCAGCATGGGCCTGCAGTGTGAGTGCAGCCCAGACAGCAACCCTGTGCTGGGCTGCAGCAAGAGCAGTGTGGGCAGCAGGGCAAGAGAGGGGATTCTGCCCCTTGTCTCTGCTCTCCTCAGACGCCACCTGGAGTCCTGTGTGCAGTTCTGGAGCCGCCAGCACAAGAAGGACATGGAACTGTTTGAGCCAGTCCAGAGGAGGCCATGAAGATGCTCAGAGAGCTACAGCAGCTCTGCTGTTGAGGACAGGCTACAAGAGTTGAGACTCTTCCACCTGGAGAGGAGAAGGCTTCAAGGAGATCTTGGAGTGGCCTTCCTCTGAAGGGGGCTACGGGAGGGCTGAGGAGGGACTATTGACAAGGTCTTGGAATGCCAGGAGGAGGAGGAATGGGTTTGAACTGGCAGAGGGGAGATTGCATGTGGATGTGAGGAAGAAGTTGTTTGCAGTGAAGATGGTGAGACACTGGCACAGGTTGCCCAGGGAGGTTGTGGAGCGCAGAAGCACCCAATGTGATCTTTGATCATGTTTGGTGCTTCTGCGCTCCACAACCTCCCTGGAGGTGTTCAAGGCCAGGTTAGATGAGGCTTTGAGTGACCTGTTTTAGTGGGAGGTATCCCTGCCTATAGCAGAGGGTTGGATACACTAGGGTCTGTGTTCTGATCATCACCACACAGGGCAGCTCTGCCAGCAGAACCCCCCACCCCTGGAAGCCCCACATCCCTCTGGGGACGTTTAACCCCCATGCTGGTGATCAGCAGCAGACACTAAGAACCTGAAGAACCTACACAGGAACTGATGGTGGAAAAACATCCTCACAGGCTGAGTTTGAGAAGAGAACTTAATGTAATTATCTTAAATTAATAAGAGGAGAACATTCCTCCTCGGAGGTCATCTCCATTAACTAATGCAATCCTATTCAGCTGTAATGTAATTGTGTAGGCTTTGTGCCTCCCTTCCAAGAGCCGAGGCTCATTACAAGAACAATACAACTCTGTTACGTTCGGTGTCAAGGCATCGCTGTCCTGCTTGGCTTGCACACTGATACCCAGGAGCTGGGAGCCGCAGCCTGCCAACCTTCACCAGACAATGAGGAGATGTAAAAGGAGATGGCTGCTGGAGGATTCACCTGGGGGCCTGGCAGGGTCTTGCTGCGAGCTCAGCAGCCAGGTGTAGCCCTTTCCTAAAGCTCCCCAGATTTCCCCTAGCTCCAAACCGCAGCGATGCTCCCTCCTGCTGCCAAGAAGGCTGCTCCCAGGTCTCACCTCTGCTAGCACAAGCAAATGCTCGCAGCAGTCTCTGGTGGTTTGCCCTGAGAGGACACGTTCCCAATGGCTGCTTAACTCCAATTGTGGATTCTTTAGAGAGCACTCTGACAAACATTGACACTCCAAAAACAAGCTCTCTTTAGCCTTTTATAAGCTAGGAGTTTATTTTGTTAATATTTTTTTTCTGCATGGCGTGTCTCAAATGAGAACATTCTGAGAGCAAATTGGCAGAGTATTTATTGCTGTTTATTTCTGAGCAGCTCTAAGCCAATAATAACAGAGAATCCTCTTTGAGTGAGGACTGAATTCCTCTTGGTTAAAATGCTCAGCACAAAGGCTGAGGCTGCATTTCGTCAAGCAGATGCAGAGTGTCACCTTCTAACGCCCATGCTCAAGGAGTCACAGGGTTGGAGCTGCCCAGATTGTCACAGTCAGCTTGGCCCAGAGAAAACACCTCTGCACCAGGCAGCTCTGGCTGGCACAGCCTCCTGCATGGCAGACAGAGGCACAGACAGACACAAACATGCTGGGCGAGTCCTTAATCATCTGCCCACCAGCAGATCGTCAGGGGCTGGAAGGGACCTCGAAAGATCATCCATCAGCACCAGTATTCACCACAACTGAGGCTGCAGCTTTCCACTGAGCCCCAGACATGCTGGAAACCTCAGGAGAGTGTCCTGCCCAACTGCTCAGTGCTAGGAGGGTCATTGGGTGATGGCACACACCAATCAAACCTCCCTGCCCGTTGCTAGGTGGCACATGGATGGACACAATGCTAGTGCCTTGAGCTCTCCAGGGCAGGAGCTGGGCACCACTGCAGCACCAACCCACCAGAGACTGTGTGGTGCTGCTCAGCAGGGCTGAGGTTTTGCCCTGATGAGGTGGCAATCAGAGAGCAGCTGAACCTGGACTCAGCTGCAGAGGATAAAAGCACTGAAGCAGCTCTGCTTTAAAGTGAGGTGTTTGGGAGGGGGTTGTTGAGTGGATTTTGGCTCTCTAGGTGAGAGCTGAGGAGATTGGGATGCTTCCCCTGCCTGGAACTATTGGCTGTAGCAGAAGAGTGAGCAGAGTGCTGGGCATGGCCTGGAGATGTTTCCTTTGGAGCTGAGGTCTTGCAGCAGGATCTTTCAGGTAGGAATTGTATCCTTTGGGGCTGCCACTCAAGGGCAGCACTGTTAGGAGTGAAGATTAAGGTGTAAAGTGAGACTCTTTGGGAACTACTGAGGCTTTCTTTTTTCCCCTCCTGGAAAGTTACCAGCGTTTGAGACTTGGAGTAAGCAATCCTGAGGGATGCAGGGCAAAGAGTCTGACATCTAAAATCCTATCATTTAGGATAGGGAAGGGGAGCAGCCAGCCCAGGCCAGTGCTCCTGTCTGTGCTGGGAGCAGGAGGTGGCTCAGAGGCATCTGCCTGCTCAGTTGGCACTTGTTTTCCCTCAGAAGCATGAACAGGTTCTGGATTTCCTAATGGCTTATGCTGGGGTTTCCTTTGACCTGGGTGTCATCATGTACCACACCACCACCAGCCACCCTGCTCCAGCGGGGAAGGTGCTGAGCTGGATGTACAGGACCAAGCACAGGGCTGCAGGGACCACACTGGAGAGTTTTCTGTGCTGCTGGGTGGTGAGGCAGAACCTGGGTGTTTCCTGGCAGCAGGCATCCTGTGCTGGATGACTGCCAGAGTGGGTCCTGCAAGGCCAGGCAACTCTGCCCCAGCCTGCAAGAGAGCTGACCCCTGCCCAGCCACATGGAGCTAAACAAACAGGCAGCCAAACCGCAGGCTGTGACTTGGTGTGACCTGTGGTGAATAAGAGCGAGGCTGGCGATGGTGGTTTGATGGAGGGAGCAAAACAACTGGAGAGAGGCTGGCAGCTGCTGGCTCAAGCCGGTGGGATGCAAAGTGCTGCTCTGTGCTTTCCCAGTCCTGCACCCAGCACGGCTGCTCCTGCAGAACACGAAGGTTAGGAGAGGAAGGATGCCAAACCGCTAACAAAACAAACCCTGCTGCTGCAAGGAATCCCAGAAGCGCCTGGAATTCGCTGGTGAAGGCGGGCAGCCCCTGCTGCCCATCTGCTCTGCTGCTCCCCCCCAGTCACAGGCTCCTTCTCTCATTATTTTGCAAATTAAAAATTACAACCATTTCTCTCCAGGTCTGGAGCAAGTGTGCAGAGGCAGCTGGTGACTGAAGTGGCTCCTCCTCTGAGCAGAGCTGGGTGTGTGCTTTGCACACCTCACCTGTCAGATGCTGTTGCCCTTGGAAGGTTCTTTTCCCCAGAAGCATGAAAGAACTTACCTGCTGGGCCAGCCCTTGTTAGGTGCAGGATTCAAGGCAGGTCAGGGTCCTTCTCATTCAGAATGGGCTGTGTTGGGATCCCAGGAGTCACCCAGGACCTAGCAGCAGTGCTTCTCCAGGGGAAGGAAGGGTCAGTTACTTCAAACTCCAGAGGCTGCAGAGAGGATTCTGGGGCCATGTGTGATTGTGCTGGTGATTTGGCCAGGGTGAGCTCCCTGGTTCCCATCCCAGTGTCTAAATCTCAGGCTTTGGGCAGCCACTGGGCAACTACTGAAGGAAAATTCCTTTCATCCAGAGCACAGTACTAATTACTTCTTAACTGCTCCAATTTAACCAAAGGTGGATAATCTTTGGTTTGTAACCGTTGCTATGCTGTTCACAGGTCAGTGAACTGGCTTCCACAGGAGGTTCACTGGACACTGCCCCATTGCTGCTCCTGTGAACACTCTGTCTGAGGAAAAACTTCTTCTCCCAGTGCTGGGACTAGTGGAATTGGCCAGCTCCAAGTTCAGGCTCTGAGTGAGCATCTACCACGTTACCCCTGGACAGCAGTGAAGACACAGTCCTCAGGGGCAGCTCTTTGTGGGGCTCTCTGTAGAGGCCACTTTTGGACAAGGGTAAGATTGTATGAAGAATGCATCCCAGCTGCTGACACACGAGGCTGTTGCAGCAGAACTGGAAAGCACAGTGCTGGTATGAGTACCCTTTATCTTTATTGCTTCCTCAATGGGTGGAGAAATTTGATTAAACTCATTTGTAATGTTGCCACTGGAGTCTGTGGGAGTCTTCCCCACTCCTGACAGACCTGGCTAATTGCTCCTTACACTGAGCTGCAGTTTCCCTCATATCTGAGAGGGGAAAGGCTTCAGGGCTGGAATTCCACAGCAGTGGAATTCACTTGGTCCTCTGCATGGCCAGGGCCTCCAGCTGCTGAGCTGGCCAGTGCCAGATCTGCTAGGTTTGACCCTGTGCCAAAGGGAGTCACCATCCCAGATGACCAGCAGGTCTGGGCACCAAGCCCAGCTCAGGCTCTGCATCCCTCTCATGCTGGAGGAGCCACCAGCAGATGCTAGGGTTCCTGTTAACACCATTGCATCACTAGAGAGGAGTGCCAGCCTTGGTGGATGCTGGTCTTGTGCCTGTGCCCTTGCTAGTCCTGCTGGGACCACCCCAGGTCTATTTTTCAGTAGGGCTGCCATGCATTTGCTAGAGGCAAGCAGGCTCCTGTGCTGCCTCCAGAATGCTGACCCAAGCTCCTTGGGCAGCCTGAGGATTCCCCTTGGCACAGCAAGGTGGCATGAAGGTGCTGGAGCACAGCACAGGAAGGGTCGGGAGCTTCCCAAGCTTGGCACACTGACTGCTATGCTGGGGGGAGGGCAATCAGCAGCATCAGCGAGGGTCTGCTTGGGCCTGTGGAACATCAAACCCCCACAAAACGCTTCCATCTGCACCTCCCCACTCCCCACACAGCAGTCAGGCCTTGTTAATCCCCGGGCAGGCATGAGCACTGCTGTCCCCACAAGTGTTCTTTCATGTTTGCCTCCAAGCTCGATGTCATCGCACAAAATCAAGAGTAATTATGAACAGATACAGGCCCCCTCCCCCTCCCACACTGCTCCTCAACATCTGGTTTCCACAACTGTTCTTGGGGGTGCTTGGAGCAGCTCTGCTGAGGATTAACCTCCACTCCCCCTCCCCTCCCTCCCTCCCTCCTCATCATTTCTCATTTTGAAAGGTGAACAGAGTGGAGCAGGGTCTGAGTGCCCTGGCACCATTCCCGACGGGCTCAGCCTGGCAGCACAGCCCCTTCAGAGGGGCCAGATCTGCCCTGTCCTGCAGCAAACCTCCTTCATCCTAGCTCTGTCCTGGCCTACTTTGCCATTCTGGATTCTGGTGCTGGAGTACCTGAGCAACTCTCTGTGGGGCTAAGGGGGAAACAAATACTAAGAACTTAACCACTGCCCTTCCACCAAGTCTTTCTCTTTGGATCATCCTTCTGTCATATCAGCCAGAAATACATTTCTGACCCAAATAGCTTGTTGACTCCCTGCACCACTTGCTGCTTCCACCTTCCTCTGAAAAATGTCCCCTGAAGTGTCTGCACAGATGGGGCACATCATGCTTTTGCCAGCAGCAGGTCTGGGGTTGGTTTCAGTCCACCCTGGGCATCCCTCTCCCACCACTGGTGGTTACCAGCCCTGAACTGGGAGATGCTGAATATCCTGAGCAGTCCTTGAGATGTTTGGAGCTGCTGTTGTTTGCTGTAAGAGGTGAACTGGTGCTGGCAATCGAGCTGAACAGGTGCCAGCTCCATCTCCTTGGGGTAACTCCTCTGCAGCACTGTGCCTCCAGCTGCAGCCACCCAGACGTCCTGGCTCACATGGTCCTCATTAAGGGCAGGAGTGTCCTAATCCTGCAATTCCTGCTCAGGCCTGGAACTTGCTGCATCAGCTCTTGGGGCCCCTTGTGCAGATGATTTTTCCTTTACTGCCCTTTGAGCTGGGAAGGGGCTCCAATGTGTCCCTGCAATGGCATGTACAGAACAGCATCACCAGTGCTGGGCCTGGTACTGTTCAATATCTGTGTTGATGAACTGGACCAAGAGATTGAGTCCAGCATCAGTGAGTTTGCAGATGACACCAAGCCAGGAGCAGGTGTGGAGCTGTTGGAGGGTCGGAGAGAGCTGAAGAGGGACCTGGCCAGGCTGCATGGGTGGGCAGAGGCCAATGGGATGAGATTGAACAAGGCCAAGGGCAGGATTCTACACGTTGGCCACAACAACCCCAAGCAGCACTACAGGCTGGGAACAGAGTGGCTGAGAGCAACCAGGCAGAGAGGGAGCCGGGGGTGCTGGGAGAGAGGAGATGAAGATGAGGTAGCAGTGCCCAGGTGGGCAGCAGAGCCAATGGCATCCTGGGCTGGCTCAGGAGCAGCGTGGCCAACAGGACAAGGGAGGTTCTTCTGCCCCTGTGCTCAGCACTGCTAGGGGCACGGCTTGAGTGCTGTGTCCAGTTGTGGGCTCCTGAATTCAAGAGAGATGTTGAGGTGCTGGAAGGTGTTGAGAGAAGGGCAGCAAGGCTGGGGAGGGGCCTGGAGCACAGCCCTGTGAGGAGAGGCTGAGGGAGCTGGGGGTGTGCAGCCTGCAGCAGAGGAGGCTCAGGGCAGACCTCATTGCTGTCTGCAGCTCCCTGAAGGGAGGCTGTAGCCAGGTGGGGTTGGGCTCTTCTGCCAGGCAGCCAGGGACAGAACAAGGGGACACAGCCTCAAGTTGTGCCAGGGGAGGTCTAGGGTGGATGTTAGGAGAAAGTTGTTGTCAGAGAGAGTGATTGGCATTGGAATGGGCTGCCCAGGGAGGTGGTGGAGTTGCCATCCCTGGAGGTGTACAAGAAGAGACTGGACCGTTTAGTGCCATGGTCTAGTTGATTGGTCAGGGCTGGTTGCTAGGCTGGACTGGATGATCCTGGAGGTCTCTTCCAACCTGGTTGATCCTATGATTTTTTTTAAGAGTCCTAAGTGCTGTCCTGGTGATGCTCAGCATGGGATCAGTGTGCCAGCTGCCTGTGGGGAGAGGACTGGGTCAGAGTGGCTCTGACTGCCATTCTCCCACCTCCTGAGCTCAAGGGTCCTCCCATGACTCACTGGCCCAGTGAGTTGCCACCAGCAGTAGGGCCAAAGGATGTGCCAAATGTGCTTCTCACTTTTCTGTGTCCCACGTGCCAGCAGCTGGGTCCAAGTGAGTTATGCAGTGACCCCACCACAACCCAGGAGCTGCCTCAAAGAAGACAATAAATCAGACCGTGACAAGCCTGGTGAAGTAAGTGGTGTTCCACCTCCTCTCAGCAGCCTTGACCCAGCACTGAGGTGGCCACATCACTGGTACATTCATTTCTCCTGCCAGCCAGAGGATGCTCTCAGCTGCCTGCTGCTCTCCCAGGAAAGGGCTTTCAGGCCTCTTTGCCTGCACAGTTCAGGGTGACAGGTGACATGCCCTGTTCTCTCCATGAGCACCACTGTCTGCTGCTGGAGTGGGAAATAACAGCTTGTGCTTAAAAAGGAGAAAAGGGAGGAGGGGGAAAAAAAATCTATTAGCCATCATACATTTAACCAGTTCTGACTTGACCAGAATCCAATAAAATGCAGTTCATACAACATTTTTATTGCTAATTGGTTTGACTGTTAAAATTTAAATGCATGAAGTTACTTTAATGACAGACAGAGTGGACCTTGTTAACCTTTAAAAGGGGCTTAATTAATTTATATACCTCCTAAAAAGCTTTGCACTTCTCTCCCTGGTGCATGGCCCTGGCCTCCTTGGCCAGTCTCCTGCAAAGCCTGCGGCACGCTGAGCACACTTAGAGAGCAGCTGGAGAGTGCAGCTCTCCAGCAGGCTATAGGATGCAAAATGCAGCTTGCACAGGGCCAGCAAAGCATGGCCAGCACTGGCCAGGGGCAAGGGCACCACCACAGGTGAGCATCTGGCCCAAGGAGGGGCTGAGACTCCCTGGACACATCTACAGGGCAAGGCTAGGTTAAACTCTCCTTCTCTTGAGACTTTCAAGGCCTGTCTGGATGTGTTCCTGTGTGACCTGAGCTAGACTGTATGGTCCTGCTGTGGCAGGGGGGTTGGACTCGATGATCTCTTTGGGTTCCTTCCAACCCCTAACACCCTGTGATCCTGTGAAAGCCATTAGTGTGTAAATTAGGTCCATGCTGACAACCCAAATGCTGACAACCCAGAGAGGTGCAAAGGCTGGCTGGGATAGTGGTGATATGGGGTGATAGGTGGGCACAGCTGAGGCAATGGGTGGACATGGTGGAGGTAACAGGTAAGCAGAGTGGAGTTGATACGTGGGCAGAGCAGGAAGGATGGATGGGCACAGCCCAGGCAATGGGTGGACATGGTGGAGGTAACAGGTAGGCAGTGGAGCTGATAGGTGGGCAGAGCAGGAAGGATGGATGGATGGGTACAGCTGAGGCAGCCAGTGGGCATGGTGGAGGTAACAGGTAGGCAGAATGGATTTGATAGGCAAGCAGAGCAGTAAGGATGGGTGGGTACAGCTGTGGCAGCCAGTGGGCATGGTGGAGGTAACAGGTAGGCAGAGTGGAGTTGATAGGCAAGCAGAGCAGTAAGGATGGGTGGGTACAGCTGTGGCAGCCAGTGGGCATGGTGGAGGTAACAGGTAGGCAGAGTGGAGTTGACAGGTGGGCACAGCTCCAGTGTGGTGCAGGCTGGTGCAGCCCACGTTGGAGATGCACTTGCCGGGAGCTGAGCGCTGGTGCTCAGCCCACGGGCAGGGCCCTGGCCGCACACAGTCCCAGTGTGCTGCACACAGCCCCAGTGTGCTGCACACTGCAGAACCTTTCCTATTTAAATGCAAATTTTGACTTTTCACTCAGCAGCTCAAGGAAGTTTTTCACACCAGCACGAGGGTCACGATAATAATTTATCCAGAGGCCTGTTTCTGCAGTTACTGTTTGTGCAAGAGCAGCGTTGGCACTCGGGTGGCTGAGAAAGGATGCCCACAGCAGGGTTGGGTGGCCCAGGGAAGGGAAGGAGCTCGGCCACAGCAGCTTCCAGCTGAGGTTGTTGCCCTGGAATAACCTCAAGCAGGATATCACTGCTTCATCCCCACTGCCAGAGGGACAAAACTAGGCTTCTTGGAGCAGGACACGAGGCTGAGAACAAGGAGCTTGGGCAGAAATGGGCAGGTCTATGGGTCACTGACTGCCCATGAGACCAGCAGAGCTGGCAGCAGAAAGGGGCAGGATTTTCCTTTGCAGAGCTCTGGGAGAGGATCAGTGCTGGGCCTGGTCATGTTCAATATTTGTGTTGATGAACTGGACCAAGGGATTGAGTCCACCATCAGTGAGTTTGGAGGTGACACCAAGCCAGGAGCAGGTGTGGAGCTGTTGGAGGGTAGGAGATCCCTGCAGAGGGACCCAGCCAGGCTGCATGGGTGGGCAGAGGCCAATGGGATGAGATTGAACAAGGCCAAGGGCAGGGGTCTGCACTTTGGTCACAACAACCCCAAGCAGCACTACAGTCTGGGGACTGAGT
This sequence comes from Pogoniulus pusillus, assembly GCF_015220805.1. NCBI lineage: Eukaryota > Metazoa > Chordata > Aves > Piciformes > Lybiidae > Pogoniulus > Pogoniulus pusillus. The sequence continues at coordinate 13,091,401 of NC_087293.1, forward strand.
GGTTGAAAGCAGCCAGGCAGAGAGGGAGGTGGGGGTGCTGGCAGAGAGGAGCTGCAGAGGAGGCAGCAGTGCCCAGGTGGGCAGCAGAGCCAGTGGCATCCTGGGCTGGCTCAGGAGCAGTGTGGGCAGCAGGACAAGGGAGGTTCTTCTGCCCCTGTGCTCAAGCACTGCTCAGGCCACCCCTGGAGTGCTGTGTCCAGTTCTGGGCTCCTGAATTCAAGAGAGATGTTGAGGTGCTGGAAGGTGTTTGGAGAAGGGCAGCAAGGCTGGGGAGAGGCCTGGAGCACAGCCCTGTGAGGAGAGGCTGAGGGAGCTGGGGGTGTGCAGCCTGCAGCAGAGGAGGCTCAGGGCAGAGCTCATTGCTGTCTGCAGCTCCCTGCAGGGAGGCTGTAGCCAGGTGAGGTTGGTCTCTTCTGCCAGGCACCCAGCAACAGAAGAAGGGGACACAGCCTCAAGCTGTGCCAGGGAAGGTCTAGGCTGGATGTTAGAAGGAAGTTGTTGTTAGAGAGAGTGATTGGCACTGGAATGGGCTGCCCAGGGAGGTGGTGGAGTCTCTGTCCCTGGAAGTGTTCAAGAAGATGAGGCACTTAGTGCCATGGTCTGGTTGATTGGATAGGGCTGGGTGGTAATTTGGACTAGATGATCTTGGAGGTCTCTTCCAGCCTGCTTGATTCTATGATTCTCTGACAGGAGCTGAGTTTGCTGGGCACCTCCCAGCCCCACAGTCTGGATGGGACACTGCTCACCTGCTGTAATCTCCTGGTTTTTTCTTGCCCTGCTTGGCCAGTGCAGGCAGCCCAGGACCTTACATGACACAGAGGACAGCTGCCACCCCATGCAAGGACCCACATGAACCTCATCCCTCTTCTGCTTGCTGCCAGGCTGGGGCACACAGCACTCCCAAAGCCCTGAGGCTCGCCACCTCCGCAGAGAGCAAGAGCTATAGAAAAGGGATCCGGAGCCGAGGTCACATCCTTTTTCTAATGTGAATTAGTCTGAGCACTAAATGAGTTCAGACTTAATTGTGAGCATTTTCTGTTAACTAAGCAAGAAATCTTATAATAACACAATAAGGTGCCATTTCACAGCATCCAAATGGAGCAATAAGCCAGAGCCTCATTTGTATGTAGTTTTTTTTTCCCCTTCCACAGTGATTGCTGACGCTGCTGCTTTTAATATATTCACATTGGCACAGCCATTTGCATTCAGATGCAATTATGAGTTAGAAACTCCCTCCTTTCTGCAAGCTCCAGAAAGGGAGAATTTCAGCCCAGAGACACGTTACTGTTCATTTTGTGGGGTCTAATTAAGGAGTCTGCTCTGGCAGGGATCGAATTCCTATTGTTACCGAAGGGAGCGTCCTGCAAAGAAATAGATTAAATTAAACCAAGCCTTTAAATTTCTTCATTACTTCTTTTTTTTTCATCTCCCCCTCCCCTTCCACAAAATCTTATTGATCTTGAGCAGAAATAGTTATTTCCTATAGAAATAATGACCCTTTGGGGACGGAGGCCAAAAAAGATGCATGAACCAAAGCCTGTGATGGAAGGGGTCACAGCTGTGCCACCCACAGGACAGCCACTGCAGAGACCCTCCACACCAGGGAGAGCTTGAGGCTGGTGGCAAATCCACTGCAGACCCACTAAGCCTCACCCCACTAACAGGGTTTTCTGAGTCACATCAGCCAAGGAAGCAGACCAGAGGACCAGGCATTGTAGATGCCTGCTCCAGTGCCCCTGCAAGAGCAGCTGAGCTGGGTGGCCTTCCAGCTCCAGGCTACACCCGTAAAGAGATTCCAGATTGGAGGAAAGAGTGCCTGGGAAGAGCTGGCATCTGCAAAAGTTGGGTATTAAGAGGCCACAGCATGAGGCAGGGTGGTGTGGGCTGCTCTGGGACCGGAGGTCTCCACCATTCTCATTTCCAGGGATGCTGCAGGCAGGCCAGCTGTATGAGAAACTGCAGAGAGAGGCTCTGGCATCATGCCTGGAACAGAGCCCCTACCATAATCCTCATGAGCTGCAGCTGTCCTTTGACCCATCTTGGTCAGCTCATCTCCTTCTCCCAATCTGTGGCTCCAGAGAGATTTCTCCAGCTCTAATGGAGAAGGCTGCCATCTCCTAAGTGTTCCTCCTCAAGAAAAAGCCCTAGCCTGGGCTGAAAGAGGCAAATAACCTCTGTTCTGACCAGCAGCCAGGAGAGGAGAGGAATGAAGAAACCAGGAGAGGTTCAGCTCCAGCACAGGACTTAACTCCCCTCTTCAGGGGTGGCTGAGGTGAGAAAAGCAGTGAAGCTCTTGTCTTGGGTGTAGACACCAAGGTTGCCAGCGCTGTCCATGATGTTGTGTTGTGTGAGAGCTGGGGCTTGGAACCACCCTGCAAATACAGGGAGGGAGAAGGTGTGTGAGTGCCTGCTGCAGCCTCACATCCCGCCCTACACTCTGGCAGGGGCACACTGAGCCGAGACAGGCACTTGCCACTCCACCTTGGTTTCCAGGAACAGCACCAGAAGGAAAGGGACGTGCAAGACCTTGGCCACATCAAAATCCTACCCACACCAATGAGCTGAGACTGCAGGAGCTGACCAGAGCAGGAACCTCACCTGGTCCCTCAAGCTGGCCTCCAGCCTCTTCCACTGCAGCAGGGTCAGCGCTGAGCTCCTCAGGTGGGTGCCGGTGAGCAGTGAGTAGCCTCCTCCTCTCTCCAAGAGGGAGAAATAGCAGTGAGAAGAGAAGGAGGAGGAGATGGCGTAATTACTGCAGCACCTGAGATCTCATAAAGAGTGCCATGTAGATTACCTCCTCCCGACAGGCTGAGGCTTTGGTTTATAGTTTACACCAGCATATATCGAATTAACCTCGCAGAAAAAGGTTAAACTATCAATCACCAAGCTGCAGTTTCAAGAACTGCATTCCCGTGATGTATGGCACTGGCAGGCACGTCAGGACTCAGCCAAAGACTGCTTAAAAGTAACTGGGGATAATGGGCCCAGCTCCTTATGGAGATAGATGGGCAAAGTGTTGACTTTAATACGCGGCATAAATGAGAGCCCGGTGTGGAAATATTGCATCACAATGGGAAACAATTTCCTCTGTTCAAACAGCCTCCACCTAGACTGCTCCTGCTTCGTAGTCACCGGCCAGCTCCACCTGCTCAGGGCTGCCTTGGGTGATAGTGGAGGTGTTTATAGGGTCTGGGGGCACCCAAAGCAGCAATGGGTGACAGGGGCGCCTGGGCAGGGAGCAGCGGGTGGCTGCTGTCACTGGCCCAAGCTCGGGGCCTCTGCTCACAGAGGGCTTCTATTAGCCACAGATGTGTGGAGCAGCAGGGCTGTAATTTGAGGCCTTGTAACACAGAGTGTTTACATTGCTGCAGCCCTGGGTGTGCTGAATTCCCTGCTGGAAAGGGGAACTGCAGGAGCAGGGAATGCAGAGAGGGAGGAGACATTCCTGTTCCAGAGCAGGGGGCATGCAGCATGTCTGGAGGTGGATGTGCACCTTCACTGCCAGGGAATGAGGGCCTCTTGTGTCCCAGTTGGCCAAGGTGGTCTGCAGCCTTTGGTGGTAATGCTAAGCAGCCTGGGCCTGCACTGGGGAGGCAGCATGCCATGGGGCTCCCAGTCCAGCTGTATGGCAGCATCACAGAGCACTTCACCACATTCAGCCCAGAGTGGCTGTGCCTAAACGGAGAGGCAGCCTTGGCATGACCATCCCACCACCAGCAGCACCTGTGACTCACCTACTGAGAGGTGTGCTACAAAGTTGGTTTGCAATTGCACTAAAGTAAATGCTAGGTTTAGGTGGAGCCCCTCATGACCACTTCAGGGACCAGGGAGAGTTCTACTCTGACACTCCCAGCCAAGGATAACACTGTCTGAGTCTCATTACACACTTTCTAATTGCACCAGCAACATCAAAGTCATTGCTTTGGCCAAGGAATGAGAACCAACACATTGGTAATGGCACCTTGGAGGCTGAGCATCTGTGACAAGCCTTTCACAGGATCACAGCACATCAGGAGTTGGAAGGGACCCAAAGAGATCATCCAGGCCAACCCCCCTGCCACAGCAGGACCATACAATCTAGCTCAGGTCACACAGGAACACATCCAGAGAGGCCTTGAAAGGCTCCAGAGAAGGAGACTCCACAACCTCTCTGGGAAGCCTGTGCCAGTGCTCTGGGACCCTTACAGTAAAGAAGCTCCCCTCTGTATTGAAGTGGGACCTTTCCCTACCATGGGAACAGCCACCCCCAAACTGGGAACCCAGCTCCCAGCAGCACTGGGAGCAGCAAAGAGAGCAGAACAATCAAGGGTGAGCTTCAGTCCTGCACAGTGCAGATGAGGTCTCTGCCCTATCATCCCTATCGCAGGAGACACTCTGGAGCACTGCAGAACCAACCCTTCCAACATGAACTGATACCAGACCCACTTCTTGTCCTCTCTGAGCCTAAATAAAGGCTCATCTGAGACCAGATACTTCACCTAGCAGGCTGCCTTGAGGATGAGGTCTCTGGCCTATCATCCCTATTGCAGGAGACGCTCTGGAGCATTGCGGGACCAACCCTTCTATCGTGAGCTGAAACCAAATCAGTGCCTGTCCTGGATAAACTGATACCAGACACACTCCTTGTCCTCTTTGAGCCTAAATAAAGGCTCATCTGAGACCGGATACTTCACCTAGCAGGCTGCCTTGAGGATGAGGTCTCTGCCCTATCATCCCTATCCCAGGAGACACTCTGGAGCATTGCGGGACCAACCCTTCCAGCATGAACTGAAATCAGATCAGTGCCTCTCCTGGATAAACCAAGACCAGACCAACGCCTTGTCCTCTCTGAGCCTAAATAAAGGCTCATCTGAGGTCCAGCACTTCACCTAGCAGGCTGCCTTGAGGATGAGGTCTCTGCCCTATCATCCCTATTGCAGGAGACGCTCTGGAGCATTGCAGGACCAACCCCTCCAGCCTGCTGGTCCAAATCAGTGCCTGTCCTGGATAAACCAAGACCAGACCCACTCCCTGTCCTCTCTGAGCCTAAATAAAGGCTCATCTGAGACCCTGCTCTTCACCTAGCAGGCTGCCTTGAGGATGTATCTGTATCCTATCATCCCTGTTCTAGGAGACACTCTGGAGCAGTGAGGACCAACCCCTCCAGCATGAACCCAAACCAGACCCACTCCTTGTCCTCTCTGAGCCTAAATAAAGGCTTATCCGAGGCCCCACTCTTCACCTAACAGGCTGCCATGAGGAGAGGAAAAGGTCAGCAAGACTTCTGAAATAAAAATGTTTCCATCTCAGCAGCGAAAAAGCCCAGATGGGTGAGCAAAGTTGAGCAAAGGGAAAGAACTGAGCTAGCAAGCAATACTGTGAGAAGCTGATAAGAGGAGCTGGAGCAGGAGAATAGGGGAGCCTTGTCTATCAGCCTATTAAAGGCTATTCTTACAAGTTCTCTTTTTTTTTCTTTCTTTCTTTTTTTTTTTCCTCTCTCTCTCTCTCTCTCAGTCTCTCCCCCCCCCCTTTCTTTTCATTAATACGCCGGGGGTGAATAGAACATTGAATAAAAATCAGTACTTACTGCACAATTGCAGGATTGAAAGGTAACTGTCAACAGAAGGATTGGGGTGACAAAAGGGGCCATTTCAGTGCTTAGCAAATGATTTTCGGCTTGTCATTTCAATGGGCCGTGTTTTTCAGAGATTGTGGTGGGGTTTTTTTTTTGGGGGGGGGGTTGGGTTTTTGGGTTTTGGGTTTTTTTTTGTTTTGAATAGCGTTTATTGCCGTGCTTTATAAAAATTTCATGTTGTCTCTTCGCAGGCACCATTCAGTTGCAGATGTGGTGTTCCTTTTGGGTTGTCAGAGGGATACTGGGGTGGGTTTGGTTTTGGGTTTGGTTTTTTTTTTGGGGGGGGGAGGGGGAGGAGGGGAGTGGAAAGAAGAAGGGAGGTGGGGGGAAAGTACAGTGGTCCAGTGAGAAAAAGGATTCTCTTGTGAAGCTAATGGCTGGGAAGAGAAACAATCGGGGCAGCTCCTACCTTCTTGCCAGCCTGACCCAGTTTCTCCCCACTGATCTTTATTCATGTCCTATTGCTCCCTCTGATAGGAAGCTTCTCCTCCCCCCCCCTACTCTGCCCTGGTGAGACCTCATCTTGAATACTGTGTTCAATTTTGGGCTCCCCAGTTGTAGAGGGACAGGGATCTGCTGGAGAGGGTCCAGCAGATGGCTATGAGGATGATGAGAGGACTGGAGGGTATGGCTGATGAAGAGAGGCTGAGGGCCCTGGGGCTGTTTAGCCTGGAAAAGAGAAGACTGAGAGGGGATTTGATAAAGTATCTGAAGGCTGCCAGGAATGGGGGGACAGGCTCTGCTCACTGCTCCCTGGGACAGGACAAGGAGCAATGGGTGCAAATTGCAGCATAAGAGATTCCAGCTCAACACAAGGGGAACTTCTTTCCTGTAAGGGTCCCAGAGCACTGGCACAGGCTGCCCAGAGAGGCTGTGGGGTCTCCTCTGAAGACTTTCAAGGCCTGTCTGGATGTGTTCCTCCGTGCTCTGTGTTAGAGAGGATTGTCCTGTTCTTGCAGGGGGGTTGGCCTTGATGATCTCCTTGGGTCCCTTACATCCTGTGAGCCTGTGATGGCGTGGGCCACAGGTTCTCTCCCTTTCAAACTGCCAGAGTGATGCTGAGACAGATAAAACTTTGTGGGCTTGGGTTTGTTGGGTTATTTTAGGGGGGGGGGGGAGGCTGGTAACAGAAAGCACATCTTCCTTAGCTCCCTTAAGACAGGAGCAGGTCGCCTATCTCTTGCCCACAGACAAGAGGTCCAATTTCGCAGGCTTTATTCAGCCAAAAATCCCCATTCACCTCAATGGGGGCTGTGCCTGAATGGGCAGTGGGCAATTAATGCTGGGGCTTTACAAAAGGAGATACGTGGGGTGTTGAAGGCATTGTGAGTATGCCCCAGAGGGGAAGCCAAGGGACAAAGTTTTACGGTTATCTGCTCTAAATAACATCTTTGAGAACACGTGTTGGTTTAATCGAGGTGATCATGTTCATTGCCACATAATTGCTCGCACAGGTCCAGCATTTGCATGACACTGTATGCTGTGCAGCAGTGGTTAAAAGGACTGACATTAGGATTTCATATCATTTTAACCAACCCCACCATTTTTGGCACCCTGGGCTCCTAAGTAGAGAGTAATCTAGAATTAGTGAGAAATAGATTTCATGGCTTTAAGTCACTTTATAGTCTGCAGGTCTTGAACCCTGATCTTTTGTAAATTGAACCACTTGTGAAAAAACAAAGGGCTCTAATCCTTTTAAACTGCCACTGCACATCCCTGGCCCAGTGCCCTTGAGAAGTGATTTAAATGGCATTGAGTATGGCAGCTCAAAACATACTCAAATCTGTTAAGAGGCTGATATCTATGAAGGGAATGGAAGCAGGGAGGAAAAAAAAAGCTAATTAAAAGTATTGATGAGTCTGCCAGAGAGAATAATATCCTTCAGCTCTCTGAAAATCACCCGGAGCAAGAACTGCATCCTCCTGAAAGAGTGGCTGCAGGGAGGAGGATAGGGATGGTGGCAGGAAGGAAGGGTGCTGGGCTGCTGGTACTGGAGCAGGGCAGGATGAGATCTGCAGGGCAGGGCAGCATACCACACATCACCAGGGCTGCCCAGTGCACCACCAGCTCCACGGGATACCCAGAAACTGGCATCCAGCACATGCCCTGCTGCTGTGGCTAAAGTCTCAGCAAAGCTGGCAACCAGGGCTGAGGTGCTGGGGCAGCCCCAAGCCCTGGCCAGCCCCTTCAGTGGGGCACAGGCAGCAGCCCCGGGGGCCAGACTGGGTGGGCAGCAGGTGGGCTGCATTTAGACATTCCCTCGGGGCTGCTGCCACATCTTGCTCTGCATGGGGCCTCTCCTGCTGCACTACCAGCTCAGAACTGCCTGTGCTGCTGGGACACCGCTTGGAGGATCACAGCTCAGGAGCCTGCTCAGTCTTGTACCTTCCAGCCTGGCTCAGGGGAGGATTTTGCTTAACTCTCCCTTTTTTAATGTACCTTTCCCTCCAAAACACAAGACACCACTTGTGAACTCTCCCAGGTGACCTGGAGTTTTCTGTGTTAGATAAACACTACTAATGTAAAAGCACTTTTCAACAGCTAGAATTAAACCAGAACCATTTCCAAGGAGCCACAGTGATGATGGGTGTGTAGCTGAGGATTCTCCTTCCTGCCAGCCCCAAGAGTAGCTGAGAAATCAACACACACATCAGGCAAGGGTCTGTCTGCAGGACCTGGAGAGCACAAAGGCATGACCAGTGGCCCATGGCAACTGACCATGCTCATGGGGACGAAGGCCATGGGATGGAGCAGGAGGCTCCACCTATGTGCCAGGCAGATCTCTGCCTCCAGTCACCCCTTTGGCTGGATCCTCCTCAACCCAGGCAGCACAGCTCCTGTAACCAAAGAAGCCAGGTTGGTACAGCATTGCTCAACACCACACTCAGTCATCTCACCTGCCCTTTGCATGCACAGGGAAGGACACTTGATGTATCACCCTGTCTTGTCCCCATCCCAAAACCCCATGGGAGCTCCTGTTGCTCCAGGGTTGTCCTGGTGTCATTGTCGTTGCTTCATGCTGTGAGCTCCACTCCAGAGCATCCATCAGCATCCCTGTTGTCCTGGATGGACAGAGAGCTCTATGTGGAGCCTTTTCCATCACAGCAGGAAGAGCTGGGTCTCAGGGGCCAGCAAGGACAGAAGGTTCAGTTTCCTTAGCAATAGTAGGAAAAAAAGATACCTTAAGAATTTCACTTGGAAAAACTTTAAAAAAATAGAAAAGCACTGTTCTGGAACAAACCTGCTGCCTGCTCCTGTCCCAGGGGAAGAGCTGAGACAAGGATCTCTGCAGTGGAAAGGGCTGAGTCGGTGTGTAAAATGCCCTTGATAGCCCTGCCGTGGTGGCTGTCTGCAGAGCTGCCGATCCCACTGATATTTAAGGCCTCATCATTTGCTTCTCTCCTTCCCCACTCTTCAGCAGCCCCCACAGAGAGGGCCAGGATGCTCCCCTGCAGATACTTCTGGTATAGGCTGATGTTCAGGTTGCAGCAGAGAGCCAATGGCATCCTGGTCTGGCTCAGGAGCAGTGTGGGCAGCAGGACAAGGGAGGTTCTTCTGCCCCTGTGCTCAGCACTGGTCAAGTCACACCTTGAGTGCTGTGTCCAGTTGTGGGCTCCTGAATTCAAGACAGATGTTGAGGTGTTGGAAGGTGTCCAGAGAAGGGCAGCAAGGCTGGGGAGGGGCCTGGAGCACAGCCCTGTGAGGAGAGGCTGAGGGAGCTGGGGGTGTGCAGCCTGCAGCAGAGGAGGCTCAGGGCAGAGCTCATTGCTGTCTGCAGCTCCCTGAAGGGAGGCTGTAGCCAGGTGGGGTTGGGTTCTTCTCCCAGGCAGCCAGGGACAGAACAAGGGGACACAGTCTCAAGCTGCGCCAGAGGAGGTCTAGGGTGGATGTTAGGAGGAAGTTGTTGTCAGAGAGAGTGATTGGCATTGGAATGGGCTGCCCAGGGAGGTGGTAGAGTAGCCATCCCTGGAGGTGTTCAAGAAGAGACTGGATGGAGCACTTAGTGCCATGGTCTGGTTGATTGGATAGGGCTGGGTGCCAGTTGGGACTGGATGATCTTGGAGGTCTCTTCCAACCTGCTTGATCCTGTGATTCTATAACCCTACCCAAGGCTCCCACCAGAATAGAATAGAATCTCCTATAGAATAGAAACTCCTGTCCTCAAGCAAACCCTCATGGGTGGGACTGCAGTCACCCCTGGGCATCAGCTACTACCAGCAGTGGGTGCTGCTGGCCAAGGACCTCCATGGCACTGGACAGGGGATGTTTGCTGCAGGATTCAGCCTCTAAAATTGGCTGTCTCAGCAGGTTTTGGGGTGCCACCCTGCCCTCTCTTGCACACAGGCACTCAGCAGCAATTCCATAAGCTGTGCCACAGAAATCACAGACACATTCCATTTGGAAAAGACCCTGAGGATCACCAAGTCCTTACTCAGCAAGGTTCACCCTAAACCATACCTCTAAGCACCACATCCAAACAACCTCCAGGGTCAGTGACTCCACCGTCTCCTTGGGCAGCCCATTCCAGTGCCTGACCACTCTTGCTGGGAAAACAGTTTTCCTCATATCTAGTCTAAACCTACCCAGTCACAGCCTGAGGCCATTCCCTTTGTTCTATCACTACTTACCTGTGAGTATCTGCCCATCTGGCCCCCAGCCCCTTCTCCACCAGGCAGCTAGTGGTGACTTCCCCAAAGCCTCACATTTTAAGTACTGATGGAGAAGCAAGGAGAGAGGCCAAAGAGGATCACAGGATATTAAGGGTTGGAAGGGACCAAAAGAAATCATCCAGGCCAACCCCACTGCCAGAGCAGGACCACATAATTTGGCTCACGTCACACAGGAACACATCCAGACAGACCTGGAAAGGCTCCAGAGAAGGAGACTCCACAACCTCTCTGGGCAGCCTGTGCCAGTGCTCTGGGACCCTTACAGCAAATAAGTTCCCCCTTGTGTTGAGCTGGAGCCTCCTGTGCCGCAGCTTCCATCCATTGCTCCTTGTCCTATCTCAGGGAGCAGTGAGCAGAGCCTGTACCCCAGCTCTCAGATAGTTATAAGCATTGATCAAATCCCCTCTAAGTCTTCTCTCCTCCAGACTAAGCAGCCCCAGGTCCCTCAGCCTCTCCTCATGAGTCCCTTACATAAGTCTCGCTTTAATCACTGAATCAAGCAGGTCAGAAGAGACCTCCAGGATCATCCAGTCCAACCTAGCACTCAGTCCTGTCCAATCAACCAGACCATGGCACTAAGTGCCTCATCCAGGCTTTTTTTGAGCTGTGTTAGGGCCCTCTTTGGACATCAGTCAGACAAAAGACTTTAGAACAAAGTTCAATTAGGTGTGAAGGAAACTGGAGGCTGCGCAGGCAGCAGCAGGCTGCGTGAATTAGAGAGATGTTAGAGCAGGAGACAATATGCAGCCCGAGATAAACGCATTTGTCTTTGCTCCACACCAGCCTCTGCTGCCAGCTTCTGCTCCAAGCCATGCAAACAGAAGCCTCCTGGCACATTTGGAAGCTAGTCAACATTTCCAGCTATAGTGTTTTAATTATAAAGCATGCTGTTCAGTCAGTTAGATGAAGCAACTGGCTCAGCCAAGGGCCCAGTGCTGCCCAGTGTGGGCTCTAAAGTGGATGCTGGGATGAGGTTTCTCAGAATGCTACCCAAACTGTCTCCTCCTCACAGCCCAGTGTGGAGCTTCCCCAGCAATGCTGGCTGCAGGGCCATGCTGACTCCACATACAGGGCCATTGGATCTAGGATTCAAAGAGTGCATTGCTCTCTGTTCCCAAGAGCATCACACATCTGCAGTCGGTGTGGTATGGCCACAGTGCTCCCAGTGTGATCACAGAGTGCCCAGGAGCTAAGCTTTTTGCAGCAGCTGTGGCTACCTTACACAGTATCACACAGAAGTAGCCAGGCTGGCAAAGCTCCTCAGGATCACCGAGTCCAACCCATATCCCTGCTCTACAAGGTTCAGCCTAAACCATATCCCCAAGCACCACATCCAAACAAATTTTAAACACCTCCAGGGTTGGTGACTCCACCACCTCCCTGGGCATCCCATTCCAATGCCTGACCACTCTTGTCTGGAATTTTTTTTCCCCTAATATCCAGTCTAAACCTACCCAGCTGCAGCTTGAGGCCATTCATGGAATCACAGAATGAACCAGGTTGGAAAAGACCTCTAGGATCATCGAGTCCAACCTATCACCTAACCCTTCTGATTAACCCATGGTGCTAAGTGCCTCATCCAGCCTCCTTTTAAACACCTCCAGGGATGGTAATTCCACCATCTCTCTGGGCAGCTCATTCCAATGGGCAATCACTCTTTCTGTGATGAATTTCTTCCTAATGTCCTGCCTAAACCTGCCCTGGCACAGCCTGAGAATGTGTGCTCTTGTTCTGTCACTGGCTGCCTGGCAGAAGAGACCAACCTCACCTGGCTACAACCTCTCTTCAGGGAGTTGTAGACAGCAATGAGCTCTGCCCTGAGCCTCCTCTCCTCCAGGCTGCACACCCCCAGCTCCCTCAGCCTCTCCTCCAGGCCCCTCCCCAGCCTTGCTGCCCTTCTCTGGACACCTTCCAGCACATCAACATCTCTCTTGAATTGAGGGGCCCAGCACTGGACACAGTACTCAGGGTGTGGCCCAGCTAGTGCTGTGTACCGGAGCAGAAGGATTTCCCTGGTCCTGCTGGCCACACTATTCCTGATCCAGACCAGGATGCCATTGACCTTCTTGGCCACCTGAGCACACTCATTGTATCACTATTTACCTGTGAGAAGAGACCAGCACCAACTTCTCCACAACATCACATTCCAGGAAAGCAGCAGATGAGGATCTACAGCATCTCCAGCACAGAGTATCTTGGGCGCAGAGCAGCTGAAGCACCCAGACCCTCTCTGGAGGTAGAAGAGGTTCCTGATGCCCTGCTACAAACTTGAGTCTGGCTGGTATTTTCTGAGGACTTTTCTGCTGCTGGGGTACCTCCTTCATCCCTGATTCCTCACCTCTTCAGTGCCATCCATCCTTCTTTCCCAAATACCACCACATGTGCCTCTCTCACAGCCTTTACCAGCACTTCCTCAGGTCACAGTGCTGTGGTGCCTCAGGTTAAGCAGGGCTGAGCAGCACAGGGAGGCTGCTGTGTCCATTGGTATTCCCTGCTGAGAAATAGGACAGAAATATGAATTCAAGAAGGAAATCACCAAGAAAAGAAAAAGGAAATAAAAGGCCATTGCTCAGTGCAGTAGATGCTTAGTGCCCAGGGATAACGCCAGGGGAAGCTGAGAGCTGCAGACACCAAAGTGCTGGCAGATCAGCCAGGAATGCCATGGTGCATTTTTAGATTGGATATTAGGGGGGAAAAGGTGGTCAGGATATTAGGAGAAGAGTGGTCAGGCACTGGACCAGGCTGCCCAGAGAGGTAGTGGAGACACCATCCCTGAGGACATGACACTTTGGGACATGGTTTGATGGCCAGGTTGGCATTGGTTCGATGGTTGGACTTGATGATCTTAGAGAGCTTTCCCAACTGAAACACTTCTATGATTCTCTGCAGCCAGGGACTTCTGATTCAGGTCTGTCTGGACACTAAATCCAAGCTGGAGAAGTTCTCCCCTGAACCTGTGCCCTGCTGAAAGCAGCAGCAGCAAGCGTGTGGCATCGAAACCCACAGACATCTTGGCCACACAGAGGAATCTGGGCTGCACAACTGCTACCCAGGGGCTGGGCAGGGACAACTGATTGTGTTTTAATTGCAGGCTCAGTATGAGACAAGGTGTGGGCCAAAGTGCAGCTCCAGGAGGTGCTGCGCCAGGAAGGATTTGGTGCCAGCAATAGATACTCTGGCAAAGGCAGCCCTACAGCTCCAATTATGGGACTTCTCTTACACCACTGTCTCTAAACATTGGCTCCTGCCCACGGTGCCTCATGCCAAACTGTAATCGCCCTCATTCTGCTAATGGCCCAAACGCTCCCAGTCCAAACGGGATGCGATAATCGCCGAGGAGGAGACAGCACCGGCGAGACCCTGCTGGGCACGGCGCGGGGACCCGCAGCCCGGTGCCATCGCACTGCGATTACCTCACAGGGGCTGGAGAAGAAACAAACCCACACTTTTCCTGCTCAGACTCCAAAATGATCATAAACTCAGATGGGTTTTGCAGCTCTCTTTGAGGAAGATTCTCCAGCAAAGCCCAGACTGTCTGCAGAAAGGTACTGGCAGCCCAGCGTCGTCCCGGGGAGCATGGAGGGGATCCATTGCCACTGCTCACACCATCATAATAAGCCCTGATTTATAGCTTATTAAAATAGAGTGAGCTGAGATAAAATGCCAGGAATAAAAAAATATGAGTGGATTGAGTGTGACTTGGCTTATTGAGTTTGTTTCCTATCTTTTTATAAGGGCTATAAAAACAAACAGCTCTCACTTGACTAAAGAAATCATTCATTAAGTTCTTCCACTTGCTCCAGCACATCCAGACACAGGCAAATAAATTCTGGGTTTCCCTCTCAGGAGCTCATCCCAAGAGGAGTGGTGGAGCCCATTAGCCCCAGCCATGCCAGAGGGCAGGGGCAGGCCAGCAGAGGCACTGCTGGGGAGAGGATCCTGAGTCTGGTGGGGTGCCCCAGCACTGACAGGACTGTGCATCCCAGAGGCGTGCCCAGCTGGGTCCACATCCAGCCCTATGAGAAGCAGAGATAAACGTAATTGAATCAAGGGAGGGATGGAAGGGAAGGGAAAGCCCAAGCAGCTGGGGAGGAGAAGGAGGAGCCTGAGGCAAAATTTATTTCTGTCAACTGGTGGTCTATTTCCCTGATACCATTTCCTTGTATACAGATAAGGAGTTATCTTAAATGACCATGTCTTTTTCAATTTGTACTTAACAGTCAGTCCCATTTTCCTTATATGATACTATCACAGCAGGATGAAAAATGCATTACAATAATCCCCGAGGATCTTCATATATCAATATCAAATGGTCTGAAATTGACCTGTTATAAAAACCAGCCTTTCAAGTCAGAGAAAACTTAAATAAAAAAAGCAAATTTCAGAGCTTGCAGTATGCTCCATAACCCAAATACTCAGGCACAAAGGGAAACGTTTCCAGAATACTTAATGAAAACAAACCTTCAACATCCAGGACAGAGAAAAAAGGAAATACAGCCCTGCTCTTCATGCATCTGCTCAGTGTTTGCAACCCCGGGAGGAATGCTGAGCCTGGTCTGGCCTGGTACAGAGACCACCAAATGAGGCTGAGCCACTGACTCCAGGACCAGTGATTCGGCGTTGGGAATTTCACTCTCAGTCCGCACAGGCTGGAGTGGTGGCAGCTGAAGGGGCTGAAGCTGGCAGCACCACAGCTGTATCCTGGCCAAGCTGCTCAGGGTGGTGCTGCCCGTACCTTGCTCCAGACTCTGGATGGAGAAAGAGATGGCATAGGGGTCAGAAACACCTTGGTGACCCTGAGCTTCCCCAAGGTGGGAGGCAGAGGAGCACAGGAGACCCAGCATCAAGGCCTGAATACTCTTCCTGCAACTCATTACAACAAAACAGTACCCCCAGGCTTCTCCACGCAGTGCAGCATTCCCCTGGGATACAGCCTGTGGCTGCAGGTTGGTGGGCAGCTGGACTCACCTCTCCCTGGCTGGTAGAACTGGCAGCAAGAGGAGCAGCAGCCTGGGCTCGCTGGAGCACAGAAGCTCTCTCGATTCCACACCTTTGCAGTGAGTGCAGACCCCACACATTATCACACAGCTTCACTCTTCCCTAGCCATGGGCAGACCTTTCCCTCCATCCAAGCTATTGGGCATATTTGTCATCCAAATTAGAGCTAAAGATATACAAATACCTGAGCAGATCCTAATCAGGAGGAGTTGTTTCTGTTGTGAGTTAATGGCCTACCACAAACCTGCAGGGGAAAAAAAAAGAGAGAAGGAAAAGTCTGCAAAGGAGACAGGCAGCAGCAGAGCAGCCTGTGCCAACAGCAAGTCAGGGGCAGGTTTGAATTGGTTGTGGCAATTAGTGAGGCAGGAACTATAAAATAGGTATTGTGATTTCCAAAAGCCCCACCCACAACTATACACAAATTGGTTAATTTGGGGTTCTTAATTTGTTTGAGAACACCTTGAGTGCTGTGCCCAGCTCTGGGCTCCTCTATTCAAGAGAGATGTTGAGGTGTTGGAAGGTGTCCAGAGAAGGGCAGCAAGGCTGGGGAGGGGCCTGGAGCAGAGCCCTGTGAGGAGAGGCTGAGGGAGCTGGGGGTGTGCAGCCTGCAGCAGAGGAGGCTCAGGGCAGACCTCACTGCTGGCTGCAGCTACCTGAAGGGAGGTCATAGCCAGGTGATAGTCCCTGGCTCCTTTGTGGTAGTGTTGGAACTGCTCAGCTGTTGGAAGGCTTCTGGATCTTCTCAGGGTGCTGGGAAAGAGGCAGACAATCTCTGCCCTGATCCTGCTTCCTCTTGGCACAGAGGTTTGCAGAGGTGCAGACAGGATCTCTTGCAGATGTGCAGAGAGGTCCATGTCGGTAGCACTTATGACCACATCATGAGGCACTTAAATGCCTTCTCCTAGGAAACCTGAAGCACTTCTTCAGGTAGTTTCAAGTACTTTCCAGGACTAAGCTGGTCTGAAGCACGAGGCAAAGCAGAACATGCTGTCCAAGAGCAGTGAGGCAGAGGCAGCCAGGCAGAAGCAGCAGCACGCACTGAGGCAGAGCAGCAAGGCAGCAGGACCACTCACTGAGGCAGATGCAGCAAGGCAGCAGCAGCACAACTGCTTGCAACTTAGCTCAATTTATGTTATTTGCCTGAGTTTAAAGGCTCCTTTGGCCACAGAGATTCACCAATCAAAATGGCATTTGCAAAACTGACCAGATTAGTTGGCCCCAGGGCTTGCTCACCCTTATTTGGACAAGACACCACAAGTACCCAAACACCTGTGGGTATCTGTTTATCGCTTTGGGAGGGGACATAATGGTCCAAGCCTTTATTTTCCTCCTGTCCTTGCTTCCCCCATCAGCAGAAGGGTGGGGCAAGCTAGGACATCTAATAGGCCTATTAGCCTTCCAGGATAAGGTTCCAACCAAAGCCACCACAGACCATGTCTGCTGCTCAAGCAGGTGCAGAGAGGCAGCTCTTGCTGTCAGGGAGGCAAAAATGCCAGACTCCAACAGCAGCACAGACTTGAGGCATGTTGAAAATCACCTGGCAGCTCAGCATGATGGTGTCAGAGCTTGACCAGATTGTCCATGCTCAGCACAGAGCCTGACTTTGCCAGGATCTCTGATGGGACACCCTGCTCCCAGGCGCTGAGAAGCCCAGCAGTGCTCAGTTCTCAGCTGACCATTTTTAACACAAGGCCTAGCACTTTCCACAGCCCACAGCTCAGTGCACTGCGTGCCCTCTGGCTGGTGCCACAGGTGCCATGGTGACTACACACAGCTCACAAGCTCCTGTTCACCAGGCACGGCTGCCACCAGCCAACACGAACAGGCACACGTGGCCACTTAGATGCCTGCTCATTTGCATATGCAAATACTCATTTTGCATGCAAAATGCCATTTACAAAACACAGACTAACTCAAAGTCAATGCATGCACCAGCAGTGACCATGGCAAAGGCTTTGCTGCTGTTGCAGCCAATGTGAGCATAAATGCCAAAGAACGATGGGCACTGCTGGTGGGCAGTGCTGAGCATTAGTGGTGGTGGTGGTGGTTTTACAACTGAGGGGTAGGCTTAGGAGTCTGTATTAATTCTTAAAAGGTACCTTTGCAGTGGGGAACGTTATTAACTCCTCTGCCCCAGCCTCTGCTTCATACAGCAGGACACACAGCCAGCCTGGCACTGCAGAGCAAGAGAAGCTGCATAGAATCATAGAATCATAGAATCAGCCAGGTTGGAAGAGACCTCCAAGATCATCCAGTCCAGCCTAGCACCCAGCCCTAGCCAGTCAACCAGACCATGGCACTGAGTGCCTCATCCAGGCTTTTCTTGAAGACCCCCAGGGACAGTGCCTCCACCACCTCCCTGGGCAGCCCATTCCAATGCCAATCACTCTCTCTGTGAAGAACTTCTTCCTAACATCCAGCCTATACCTACCCTGGCACAACTTGAGACTGTGTCCCCTTGTTCTATTGCTGGTTACCTGGGAGAAGAGGCCAACCCCCACCTGGCTACAATGCCCCTTCAGGTAGTTGTAGACAGTAATAAGATCAGCCCTGAGCCTCCTCTTCTCCAGGCTAAACAGGCCCAGCTCCCTCAACCTCTCCTCATAGGATTTGTGTTCCAGGCCCCTCACCAGCTTCGTTGCCCTTCTCTGGACATGTTCCAGCACCTCAACATCTTTCTTGAATTGAGGGGCCCAGAACTGGACACAGTACTCAAGGTGTGGCCTGACCAGTGCTGAGTACAGGGGAAGAATAACCTCCCTTATCCTACTGGCCACACTGTTCCTGATGCAGGCCAGGATGCCATTGGCTCTCTTGGCCACCTGGGCACACTGCTGGCTCATCTTCAGCTTACTATCTATCAGTACCCCCAGGTCCCTTTCCTCCTGGCTGCTCTCCAGCCACTCAGTCCCCAGCCTATAGCGCTGCTTGGGGTTATTGTGGCCGAAGTGCAGAACCCTGCACTTGGCCTTGTTAAATCTCATCCCATTGGCCTCTGCCCACCCATCCAGCCTGTCCAGGTCCCTCTGCAGGGCTCTCCTACCTTCCATGGTGTCAGCAATGTCTCCTTTCCTGTCACCGTGCACCCAACACATCCACCCTGCTCAGAGCAACACCAAGAATCCCTTATAAGAAGGATATGAGGTCATCTTTCCTGTCACTGTGCACCCAATACACTCACCCTGCTCAGAGCAGCACCAAGAATGCCTTATGAGAAGGATATGAGGTCTCCTTTCCTGTCACCGTGCACCCAACACATGCAGCCTGCTCAGACAACACCAAGAATGCCTTGTAAGAAGGATATGAGGTCTCTAACACTGACCACAGGAGAGAACCTGGAAACTCCCAACCACAAATGTGTTTGGCAAAGACCCCTGCCCCAAGCATCCCTGAGCACCCAGGCACAGCATCACCCACAGCCCCTCTCACCATGGGTGCCATGCCCACCTAGATGCTGGCATTGGAATGGCCAATGGTGCTCTGATGATCAGGGGCATCAGGAGGCACTGGTCACCTCTTTGTAAGACAGAAAACTCGCAGGAGAGGAATCTCTGAGCCCAACCAAGAGGACTTCTTGCCCCAAGGAACAGAAAGCAGACAAAAAAACCTCCCCAGACACCAGCAGGCCCACACCCTAGTCACATCCAGCTGGACATGTCCATGTGCTCCTGGAAGACAGCCTGTACATCCCACGCTCCATACAGCCCACACTTTATGCATCCCACACTCCATGCATCCCACACCCCATACATCCCACGCTTCCACCATGAGGCTTTCCTGCCTTGCAGACCTGTCTGCTGCTTAACTCTTGAGCCGCCGGCTGAGCACAGCTCTGCTCGCTCTGCTGCACACAAAGGAGTCATTCCGGGAAATCCTGGCTTTTGGCACAACTGAGGCTGATAGCAAAAGAAGTGATCCCATTTTCAGGCAGATTTCCACTAATGAGCAGAGTCTTGTCGACCATATGCTCCCCACAGCCTCTCCTGCTCGCTGCGAGTTCCTTTCACTTTCTTCTCCATAGCTGGGCCCAGCCGCGATAAATTCCTGGGCAGCTTCAGGAGGCTCAAGGGGGAACCTCACTGGCGTCTACAACTACCTGAAGGGAGGCTGTAGCCAGGTGGGGTTGGGCTCTGCTGCCAGGCAACCAGCAACAGGACAAGGGGACACAGTCTCAAGTTGTGCCAGGGCAGGTCTAGGCTGCATGTTAGGAGGAAGTGTTGGCAGAGTGATTGACACTGGAATGGGCTGCCCAGGGAGGTGGTGGAGTCACCATGCCTGGAGGTGTTGAAGCCAAGCCTGGCTGGGGCACTTAGTGCCATGGTCTGGTTGATTGGCCAGGGCTGGGTGCTAGGTTGGGCTCGCTGAGCTTGGAGGTCTCTTCCCACCTGCTTGATTCTATGCTTCTATATCAGGACCATTAAAAGCTTACCCACCTTAAATCAAATAAATTAAAAATAACAGCAGGATATCAAACTTAATTACTTCTTCCAGCCTGTGCTGTACAGCTTGGTGGGGCAGCCTCCTCCTCACCAGAGACGCACACACACAACTGCCTGGCATTAAAGTGGGGCACATCAGGCAGGTGTGAATGGTGTTCTAGAGCCTTTAGACGTGCATTATCACACAGTTATATACTAATACCTGGGAGCAGTAGCACAAACCAGAATTTCTGCACAGCAATAAGTGACCTTATTGTGGCCTTCCAGTATCTGAAAGGGGCTACAAGAAAGCTGAGGAGGGACTTTTTAGGCTATCAGAGAGGGACAGGACTAGAAAGAATGGAGCAAAGCTGGAGGTGGGGAGATTCAGCTTGGATGCAAGGAAGAAGTTGTTGAGCATGAGAGTAGTGAGAGGCTGGAATGGGTTGCCCAGGGAGGTGGTTGAGGACCCATGGCTTGAGGTATTTAAGGCCAAGCTAGCTAAGGCTGTGGTGAACCTGATCTAGGGTAGGTTGTCCCTACCTGTGGCAGGGGAGTTGGAACTAGATGACTCTTGTGGTCCCTTCCAACCCTGTCTGACTCTAACAGGCACAAAAATACAGCCAGCCTCTTATAAAACCATTCGAGACATCACAGGTCTCTGCATAAGGAAACACAAAACTGTCCCTTAGCACAGCTGGTTCTGTCTCATAGCTCAGCACAAGTGATCCTTGAAAAATCTGCAAGGCTGGAAAAACTTCTTGATCCTCAGCAGCCTCCTTGGGAATGTTGGGGAGAGCCAGCAAGGTCTTTCACCTCACCCTGTGGATGTAACACCACTAAAGGTAGACCCCCGTGCACTCCTCTCTCTCTGGCTGGGTGTTATCATTCCTCTCCCAGAGTGTGTTTAGAAAAGATGTGCTGGCAGCTCCACCGAGGGTGTTTGTTTAAAAGCTTTAATAACAAGGTAAGGGGAAATATTTCTTTGAGAAGGAACTGAGTGAAATCCTGGAGCAGGCAGAGCTGGCAGCGTTTCATTTACACACCAACTGCAGCAGTGCCGAGGAGCTGCACACAGAGGCTGCTTAGTGCCAAAGGGCTTTGGGGGGGGTCACACTGACCCACACAGCTGCCACCTAAGGCTGTATTTAGCCTTATATTGTCCTTTATCACCAGCTGAGCTGAGCACCTGAATTATTCCCAGTGATGATCCGGGTAAGGACACTGACAAAGCCTCCACTCCTGGGCTGGTGTGAGGTCAACGCCAGCTCCCCGCGGTGGGCTGGGTGACAGCCGACGGCAGCAGCCTGACAGAGAGAAAAGGAACAGATTCAGTCCAAGTTTGAACCAGCTCCCACAGTTTGTGCAGCTGCTAAAAGCAAACAAGGAGCCGGAGAAGGGCTGGCATGCAGCCTGCCACACTTTGATGTCTGTGACTCTGCAGCAGGGTTTGACATTAACGCTCTGCTTCGGCAGAAAATCCCCACGCAAAGCTCCTTAGTCACCAGCCCGGTTTGATGTGTGGAGCAGCCCTAGCTTCACGCAGAAAGGGTTAAAAGAAAATGTTACACCAAAAGAAAAAAAAAAAATTAAAATCTTTCTACAAGTATTAAAAAAAAAAAAAAAAAAAGGAAAGCAAAATGATTGTAAATTCCACCAGGGGAATTCTGCCATGAATATGCTTCACCTTTCGCAGAATCTCCCACCCTGCCTCAGAGGATAACTGACCTTTGGAGGAAAATAATGAAAAGAAGAAATTCCTTGGAGAAAATAATGTGGCCAGGCCTCGGTAATGAGATCTGCTCCCTTTATGTTGCCATGGCAACCGCAGTCATTTTATAATACAAACTCCATGAATGGGAAGAGGGCCATCTCCTCTCGCCCAGCCCCGCACCCAGCCTGCTCCCCGCAGCACCGCCGCGGCCGGGATGGGAGCCGTGCTGCATCTCCCTCTGATGCACACACACCGGAACCCCTGCTCCTCTGAACGCTCTGATTAAGGCATGTTTACTGCTTTCTGAGCCTGCAGGCACCTTGGCCGGGCTGGGCTGTGCCCAAAAGTCATAGAATCAACCAGGTTGGAAGAGACCTCCAAGATCAGCCAGTCCAACCTAGCACCCAGCCCTATCCAATCAACCAGACCATGGCACTAAGTGCCTCATCCAGTCTTTTCTTGAAGACCTCCAGAGGCGGTGCCTCCACCACCTCCCTGGGCAGCCCATTCCAATGCCAATCACTTTCTCTGTGAAGAACTTCCTCCTAACATCCAGCCTATACCTACCCCGGCACAACTTGAGACTGTCCCCCCTTGTTCTATTGCTGGTTGCCTGGGAGAAGAGGCCACCCCCCACCTGGCTACAATGTCCCTTCAGGTAGTTGTAGACAGTTATAAGATCACCCCTGAGCCTCCTCTTCTCCAGGCTAAACAACCCCAGCTCCCAAAGTCATGGCAGTTTGGTGAATTCCCCAGCCCTGGAGGTGTTTAAGGCCAGGCTGAATGAGGCTCTGGCCAGCCTGATCTAGGATAGGGTGTTCCTGCCCATGGCAGGGGGATTGGAACTAGATGATCCTTGTGGTCCCTTCCACCCCTGACTGATTGATGATCCTGCTTCCCGTAGCCAGGCATGCCAGGCACGCGTCCCCTGCTCCTTCCTGCAGCCAGCTGGAGACTTCAGGATTGAGGTAGCTCGCGGAAGGAGTCTCCTACTCTTCACTAAAAAACAGTGACACCCTGTCCTAGGCACATCACCATCCCTGGAGGTGTTTAAAAGGAGACTGGATGAAGCAATTATTGCCATGGTTTAGTTAATTAGAAGGGTTAGGTGATAGGTTGGACTCGATGATCTCAGAAGTCTTTTCCAACCTGGTTAATTCTGTAGCAGCTGCAAGCTAGGTCTCCATGGGCAGATATTGTCCCCACCCCTGGCCATGGAGAGGTCTACAGGCTGCAGCATCCCAGCTCCATCCTCATGACTTTAATTCCTGGACTCCTGTGTCCCTGTAGCCTCTCCTGGCACTGAGCCTTCCAAACCCAGCCACCACCAGCAGCAGCTTCATCTTGGAGCAGTCATCCAGTGGCCATGTGCCACAGCAGGAGCTGCAGGAAGCTCACTCTTCTCCTTTCCTTCCAGTCTGAATCTCCTCCTTATGGTTTAAACCCATCACCTGTCACTGCTAGAAGGATGGTGCCCATCATTTCAGCTCCCTCAAGGGCCATTCCTGGATACATTTTCTGGGTTTTTCTTCCCCTCCAACAAGCCTTGAATTTGCTGTGCTGGCTCTTCTGGGCAGCCAGGACAGGTTCCCCATGGGATGAGGTGCTCTGCTGCTGGGCTGGGACAGAATTGTGGCCGAGGAAGGAGAAAATGTGAAAACAGTGGGAGCTGTCTCCAAAGTGTGTGGCACCAGCAGGGTTTTGCCAGCTCCTCAGCACAAGCAGCATCCCAGCTTCACAATTCAATCTTGTGAAGAGGCTGCTGATGCAATCTCCACTCCTCACCTGGGACTTGGGAGACCTTACCAAGTCTGCAGGCACAGTGGGTGCATTGGTGCAGGACTGCTCCTCAGCTTAGGAAAGCATCACCAGTGAAGCAGAGCAGCAGCTTGTGACAATGAGGAATGAGGGGCCAGAGAGTGCCAAACCCAGAGCACGTTCAAGGCCGTGGGGGAGCTGCTTCATGAGCACCAGTCCTGCTCTGCAGGGCCTCAGAAAGCTGAGCTTGGGTCAAACCAGATGCCAGTGAAGTGGGAAGATTTGTCTGAGAGCCTGACTGTACCTCCCAGGCTATTCCAGAGGAAGAGGCACTTACTCCTTGGCGTGCAGGGCTCTCCAGCTCGCCTCCAGCCACTTTCATCTGTGAGCACCATTATGGCTGCTAGGACTAAAGGCCCAAAACCTGACCAGGAGATGGAAATGGAGAAGTCAAGAGGGGACTAAGTATGGTCTTTCAGTTAATCCAGAGCTTCAGAGTGTTTCCTGTTCCCCAGGTGGTCTGCTGGGAGACCTGAGCTCGCCTGCAGCGTCAGCAGAATTGCCAGGGAAACTGGAAGAGTGCTGGGAAAACTACAAACCCAGGGTCTGCAGATGAGGAAAACAGCCAGGAAAAGGAGGGAAACCAGGAGGGTGGAGAAAAAGGAGGCCAAGAAACTAGGAGAACAAGAGATCCCAGCCCATGCTTTTACACAGCTCAAGCAAGTTCCAGCATTGAGGGTGCCAGGACTGTCTGAAGGGATGGGGCCATGAGGAGGACAAGACAATGTTACCTTCATCTTCCTCCTTGCCATAGAATTGACATCAGCAGGAAAAGCTAAGGGAAATGGAGTCACAGGAAGGCAAAACCCATACTATCATTTTCAAATTGTTTCTAAGATGGTGATAAATGTTTCCAGGACAGGTTTTTGAGTCAACACTTGTTGACTCAAACAGTAGGATAGAGGCTAAAGCGGAATCTGCCTCTCTTCCACCATCTGAGGCCAGCAACACCATTAACCAGATCTCTGAATCTTTTTTTTTCCCCCACTCATAGCACTTCCATTTGCCCCTGGTGACTAAATGTGGGGACCATGGAAGGACTTCTGCAACCATCCAACTATCTGAGCAACCAGAAAGAACCACAGGATATCAGGAGTTGGAAGGAGACTAAGGAGATCATCCAGGCCAACCCTCCTGCCACAGCAGGAGGGCACTATCTAGCACAGATCACACAGGAACACATCCAGACAGGCCTGGAAAGGCTCCAGAGAAGGAGACTCCACAACCTCTCTGGGCAGCCTGTGCCAGTGCTCTGGGACCCTTACAGTAAAGTTGTTCACCCTTTTGGGGTGGAACCTCCTATGCTGCAACTTACACCCACTGCTCCTTGTCCTATCACAGGGAGTGAGTAGAGCCTGTTCCCCCCCCCAGCTCTCAGATGTTTGTAGACATCTATTAAACCCCCTCTCAGTCTTCTCCAGACTAAGCAGCCCCAGGTCCCTCAGCCTGTCTTCATCAGGCAGTGCTCCACTCCCCTCATCGTCCTTGCAGCAATCTGTTGGACCCTCTCCAGCAGATCCCTGTCCCTCTTAACCTGGGGAGCCCAATACTGAATGCAGCATTCAAGATGAGGGGGAAGGAGAACCAAACTTGATCTGCTGGACACACTCTTCTTAATACAGCCCAAGATCCCATTGGCCTTCTTGTCCACCACATCTCTGTGGACAGCTCTGCAGTACCCAGCAGCAGGGGGCTAAGGCGTTTCCAAAGCCAGAGCTAACATTTAAGTCGCCCTCTGACTGGTGCCTTCTCTGCAATGTGGCATTTGCAGGTGGCAGCAAGCTCCACCTTCTGCCAAAGACCAATGCAAGGGCTAATTTAAATTCCTTTTATGCAAATTGTTCAGTAGGTTGGAACAGTAATAAATCTGGGCAGCCACTGGGAAGAGGTTTAAGAGGACATACACATTCTGGTCACACAGCAGCAATTAGGGATCCCAAGAAGGAGAACACACCTCTCTTGGCCTTTATAGAGTATTAGTCTCAACTAGAATATTCATCATGGACACGAGACAATTCCTCCACCCAGGCTTCCATCCACACGTTCAGATGGCTTCCTATCTGCAAAACAGAGAGAGGGAAGTTATCATAACCTGGCTCTGAAGAAAGCATTATTGGAACTATAAATGGTCCTGTCTGAAGCTTGCTGAGGTGCAGAAAGCTGACAGATGCTGCACAGAAATGGGGCTGGCTGGATGATGCCTTCTGAAACAGCTTGCAGGAAAATGATCCTATTATGACCCAGGCTTTCCAAACAGCCTCCGTGCATACCTAACAGGAAGCAGAGGCTCTGATGCGCGACCCAGCCAGCCAGGTGGTTCTAGAGATGCTGCTGGCCCTGGGGGAGCATGGTCCCACCTGGAAAGCTGTCCAGGCATGCCAGATTTCCCAGTTCAGAAGCCAGCTGAGCCATCAGGTGGGCAGCCACAAGTTCGTGCAGGCTGGAACCACAAGCGTGAGCGCAGCCTGTTGCTGCTGCTCGCTGGAACGCTCTGGCTGTGAGCTTGCTAAACTCAGAGGTTACTCCTTGCCTGGGGCTACCCCCGTGGACAGCCCTGGGAGCTGAGCTTCAGTGCAGACACGCTCCTGCCCCAGTCCCTTCCCAATGGTGCCAGTCAAGCTGCCAGGTGTTTCCTAAGCACGGATCATAGAGCTGAGGCCAGAGGGATCCTCGGGCTCATCTGCCCCGTGTGAAGCAGGAGATCAGACCTGAGGGCTTTTCTGTGTTCACTCCTGATACAAATCCCAGGTCTGTGCTTGAAGCCTTGCCAGAGCTCCTCTGAGGAGAGGGCTCTGCTCCCCAGCAAGCAGCCTGGAGACTCCACCTGCCCCTGCCTGCCTTCTTCCAAACTACCCAAAGGGTGGGAGCTGCTGACATCCCTCTCACTGCACACATCTGCTGCAGCCCCAATTCAACCCAGTGCCTCTCCTGAGGACCTGCTGAGCTTCCTGCAGCCTCTCCATATGAGGCCACCAGCCCCACACCTGGGTCTCAGCCTGGGTAACTTCCACCACATTAAGAACTGCCCTGTTTAACCCCCACAGCAGTGCTCCTGCCTCCTCCCACCGATGGCTCTGTTCTGTACCAAATACATCCTCGTTGAAATGCAAGGTTCAAAACTGCTTTTTCACTACCTTTCATGCAGCCTGTCAATAATTTTGTTACCAACATACCTCTGGCAGTTCAGCTTCACCCTCCTCATCTTCTGCCAATTCCCTCACAAGCTTTTCCCCTCTGCAGTGTTCTCTCTTCACCAAAAAGCAGGCAAAGTTACCCATAACAGCCCAGGAAGGATCTCTGCATGCTCTTTCAAACTGCTGGAGGGCATGTTTGAGCTGGCTCTTAAAGGTCCTTCCTCAGTGGCCTCTCACAGAATCATTGAGACTGGAAAAGACCTCAGAGATCATCAAGTCCAGCCTCTGAGCAAGGCCAAGTGCCAGGTCCTGTACTTGGGTCACAAGAACCCCAAGCAATGCTACAGGCTTGGGGCAGTGTGGCTGGAGAGCTGCCTGGCTGAAAGGGACCTGGGGGTTGTAATGGACAGAAGCTGAACAGGAGCCAGCAGTGCCCAGGCAGCCAACAGCATCCTGGCTTGGATTAAAAAAGCTGTGGCCAGCAGGAGTAGGGAGCTGATTGTGTCCTTGGACTGGTCTCTCGTGAGGCCACACCTCGAGTATTGTGCTCAGTTTTGGGCACTGCAATACAAGAGAGATGTGGAGGTGCTGGAGCAGGTCCAGGAGAGGGCAAGGAAGCTGGGGAAGGGCCTGGAGAATAAATCTGATGAGGAGTGACTGAGGGAGCTGGGGATGGGTAGTGTGAAACAGAGGAGGCTGAGGGGAGACCTCACTGCTGTCTGCAGCTACCTGAAGGGACATTGTGGAGAGGCTGCTGCTGGGCTCTGCTCACAGGGAACTGGAGACAGAACAAGGGGGAATGGCCTCAGAAACTCAGCCTGCACTGCCATGAGAGCTTGGGGAGGGTTGCCTCACCGTGGTGATGGAGGCAAACAGTGACAAACCAGGTGCCTGAGATTCCTGGACTTGCTTCCCCAGCCCCAAGGCAGCCAAGGCTGAGGTACATCCCAGCTCCAGCAGCTTTCAGGTCCTGCAGGCTGAGCTATGGGTAGCAGGTTCTCAGCCTGCCCACAGGGCCATGGTTGTGGAGGTGTAGAGGACACATGGGCTGTGGGAGGCAACACAGAGCTTCCAGCTCTGTCCTACACCAGCTCCAGAAGATATCACACTGTCCTAAATATCAGATTTAGGATCAGAACCAAAGTTGGAATGACATGCTTTGAACAGAAGTCACCAATCTGACTTCTCCAACCAGCCAAGGGAGACATAAATCTGCACAGCAAGCAGCATCCTTAGCCCCCCCCCAACCCATCCTGTCCCCAGACCACAGTGGCAGCACCCCACACCACCAGAAGCAAGGTGCCACCACAGCAGCTCAGTACCAAACCCACAGGAGCAGGTCCAGCCAAGCAGCTGGGTGGGCAGAGAAGAGGCACAAATCTCCTGAGGACCAGTGAGAAGCCAAGCCTGGGGTGATGTCCACCATCCTGCCCACCTCATAGATCTCCTGAGTCCCTTTGAACCATCACCTCTTGCCACCATTTATCTGGCTTCTGCAGAAATAAAAGGTATTGAGAAAAAAGAAATCAATGATAATTCATTGCATCCTATGATTTTTAAAGGCAATTAAGGCTGGGACAAGGTAAGAGGTTAGCAAAATCCCTCATTCTCTAATATATTGTATTTGCTCATTAATTCCTTAATCTTGTGACAAATTCTCCTAGGCAGAGGGCCAGCTTCCTGCCCACTTGAACTGTAGCTGAGCTATCAGTGAAGAAAATGATGCCTCAGCCCCAACCACCAGGCTGGAGCTAACGAGCAATACCAGCACATCCAGTCACACCTTAGAGGGGGGATATTGAGGAGCCAGGTAGGATTTTGCCTGGCACAGGGAAGTATCAACCTGCAGGCAGCTTGTCCTTCTCACCCTGCCTGCATGAGAGCTGAGGCTTCCCTGCAAACCAGAGTGTGGGCAGAAGAAGTTTCCCTGGGTCACGAGACCGAAACACATCAGGCAAAAAGCAGTGAGCAGTCAGGCTCACAGGATGTTAGGGGTTGGAAGGGACCCAAAGAGATCATCCAGGCCAACCCCCCTGCCAGAGCAGGGCAATACTATCTAATACAGGTCAGAGGAACACATCCAGACAGGCCTTGAAAGGCTTCAGTGAAGGAGACCCCACAACCTCTCTGGGCAGCCTGTGCCAGTGCTCTGGGACCCTTACAGGAAAGAAGTTCCCCCTTGTGTTGAGCTGGAATCTCTTATGCTGCAATTTGCACCCATTGCTCCTTGTCCTGTCCCAGGGAGCAGTGAGCAGAGCCTGTCCCCCCCACTCCTGACCGCCCTCAGACACTTACAAACATTTATCAAATCCTCTCTAAGTCTTCTCTTCTCCAGACTAAACAGCCCCAGGGCCCTCAGCCTCTCCTCATCAGCCATGCCCTCCAGTCCCCTCATCATAGCCCTCTGTTGGACCCTCTCCAGCAGATCCCTGTCCCTCTTCAACTGGGGAGCCCAAAACTGAACACAGTATTCAAGATGAGGTCTCACCAGGGCAGAGTACATTTCCCCTCAAGCCCCTCTCCCTGCTCATCTGCACCAAAGAGTTAATGACTAAATTACTGCTAATTAGGGCTACTATGAATGAGAACACATCACACTTCTGCTAATCACCAGTGTTTCTGTGTAATGCCTGGAAAATCAAAATTATTAATGAAGAAGTTATTTTGGAATTCAGGGTTTAATTCCACAAATTCCAGATAATGGCAGTCTGCTTTGCCAGCTAATTTCCAGCAGAAGCATCAGAAGCCCATAATTAATTGTGAGCTAATTAGAAAACTTAAGGACAGCAGAAGAAGTTCCCTTCATAATGTATGGCAGATCAGAGCACAGCAGCCACCAGCCCTCCCAGTGCAGAAGGGAAGGGGTCCCAGAAGGTGCCCACAGGGCACACACAGAAAGTGAGGGTTGTGCTGTCACTGGCTGCTGTGTCCAGGGGCACCCTCACTCTGCTTGGATGACCAATCCTAGAATCAACCAGGTTGGAAGAGAGCTCCAAGCTCAGCCAGTCCAACCTAGCACCCAGCCCTGGCCAATCAACCAGACCATGGCACTAAGTGCCCCAGACAGGCTTGGCTTCAACACCTCCAGGCACAGAGACTCCACCACCTCCCTGGGCAGCCCATTCCAATGCCCTGAGCCTCCTCTGCTGCAGGCTGCACACCCCCAGCTCCCTCAGCCTCTCCTCACAGGGCTGTGCTCCAGGCCCCTCACCAGCCTTGCTGCCCTTCTCTCAACACCTTCCAGCACCTCAACATCTCTCTTGAATGGAGGAGCCCAGAACTGGACACAGCACTCAAGCCGTGCCGCTAGCAGTGCTGAGCACAGGGGCAGAAGAACCTCCCTTGCCCTGTTGGCCACACTGCTCCTGATACAGGCCAAGATGCCATTGGCTCTGCTGCCCACCTGGGCACTGCTGCCTCATCTTCAGCTACTCTCTACCAGTCCCCCCAGGTTCCTTTCTTCCTGGCTGCTCTCAGCCACTCTCTCCAGCCTGTAGTGCTGCTTGGGGTTGTTGTGGCCAAAGTGTAGAACCCTGCACTTGGCCTCACCCCTTTGGCCTCTGCCCACCCATCCAGCCTGTTCAGGTCCCTCTGCAGGGCTCTCCTACCCTCCAACAGCTCCACACCTGCTCCTGGCTTGGTGTTGTGTGCAAACTCACTGATGCTGGACTCAATGAAGGTCACGTCAAAGTCCCTCGGGCACCGGCTTGCCTCTCAGTGACCAACCACTGCTGCAGGGTAGATCTTGCTCTGGGGGGCTGCTATCAGCCACTGATGGAGACCACTGCAGCCTTCCAGTAGAGATGTGCTACAGGGGCAGGTCCAGGAAGCAGTGGTGGGTCCTGCTCTGTCATGACAGTCACTGCTGTCTGTCTACGCTGCAAGACTTCACCTGCCACTTCTAGCTCCTGCAGCTCAGGTTTGCTCTGCCTCTGGGTGTCGAATCTTACCACCACCCTCCTCCCTGGCACCCACAAAGCCAGCCTGAGCCCAACACGAAATCCAGCTCTGGTATTTGATGGAGATCTCTCTGCTGCAGTTGTGCAATCAAACAGCTGGGGACGTCTCACCCAGTCCACCCTGCACTGACGGGTCTGGGCAAGGGGCGGGGAGGAAATTCCCAGTCTGGTTTGGAGCAGGTTTAGCACCAGTTGCTCTTTGGGTGACTCACCGTGAGGCTCTCTTTGGAAGTACTGGGAGGTGTTTCCTTCCCTGCTTCAAAACAAGGGTGAGGAGAGAGAGAGCTTCAGCCCTGCTTACCTGCTTCCCTCTGTGTCCTGTTTCTTCGGAATATTTTCCATCTCTCTCTGCTTCACCGAGCAGAGTTTCCCCTAAAAATGGCAAATATTATGGCCCTTCGTTGTACACAAATTTATTGCTCTGGAGTAGAAATGCTACTGTATCCCAGAGCTTGGCAGGAGAGCCAGGAGGCTCCAGCAGCCCTGCCAGCTTTTAATGGGATGCACATTGGAGCCGCATGTTGCTTGCAAGATGCGTGTTTATTTAAAGGAGAAGCTCCGAGTGCTTAGGGACAGGGGTTGCTACAACAAGCTCTTATCGTTCAAAACAATGGTGCTGAAACTTTCCGGAAGGAGGATTCCGACTGCAGCCTCTCTGCAGAATAAATCACTGATAAACTTTCAGCGCAGCTCATTCCCAAGCCCCGGAAGCAGAGCTGCTGGGTCTGAGCTCTCTCTTCCCGTGGCTGAGCGCTCCCAGGACGGCTTGGGACCTGCGACCAGAGGAGAGGATTGATTTGGGCGTTTGAGATGCTTTTGAAGAACTCTTTCTTCTGCTCTCTGAACGCTGCTTTTTTTTTTTCTAGCGGGGCCAGAGCTGTGATGCTTGCTGGAGATAAGGAGCAAGGGCCAGGATTACCCAAACCTTTCCACTTGCCTGACGACAGAAAGCTCTCCTGTGCCTTCCAACACAGCAAGCGCAGGAGCAGGAGCCCAGAGTCTGGTGCTTGCCTTCGGTAGAGATGATAAATGAAGGTTCTCAGCTAGGTTGTGCCAGGGAACATTGTCACACCCAGTTAGAGCATCACAGGCACCATGTCTGCTGAAGGAATGCTGCTGGGGACACCAGGCCAGCGTGTGCTGGGTGAGGAGTCATTGCTTCACCACTGCCCATGCCAGCCTTACCCAGCTCACACGTGGGATGGGGGCAGAAGTTGTCCACAGGCCTGTCATGGTTAACAAATGGCTACCAAAGGCCTTACTGTCCCCACCAGCCAGCCTGTCTCGAGTAAGCCTAAGCACCGAGGTGGCAACTGCCATCAGCTCCTGAGTGCCCAGCATGGGCTCAGGTTGCTTGGTGAGCATCGTGAGAACAGCAGCACCAATTCTGCACAGTCTAGCACAGCCAGCAGCTGCAATTAAAAATCTCACCTCTGGAATTAAAGAGATAAACCAACAGCAAGGGGAGATACCATACTGGAGATGGGAGGCCATGTGGCTGGGGTTCCACTGCTGCTTCCAGACACCTCAGCCAGCCCCTCTGTGTCCTGAGGTGTTACCATGGTGTAGCCTTTGGGCCCTCACTAGAGGAGGGACATGAGCCCCAGGCTACACAGGGCTACAGCTGTCCCATGCACAGATGCCATAGCAGGGATGCACAGCTGGTACCCAGTCCAGTTTTGCTCTTTGTGCCTGAACCTTTGTGTGACCACCAGGACACTGCAAGAGCTAGTGCAGGGCAGAGGCTCGCATCAAGGCAACCTTGTGCCCTGCCCTGGTAGTGTTGGTGGGCAGAGATGAGTGCAGGGTCACCCGTGGGGTTCAACACCACCATGGAGACACTGGCAGGATACCGCCAGGAGTGACTCACACATTGTGGCACCCAAGGCACCATGAGGAGCATGGCCCTGGCAGGCACCATCCCTAGGACCAGTCCTGAGCCTGAGGTAGGAGCCATGAAGGGTCCAGTTTAATGAGATCTGAAAGCTGCAGGAGCCACACATTGGCCCACAGGGTCACCAGCCAGGATGCTCTAGGGAATAGCAACAAAGGTGTCAGAGGCAATCGGATCTCAGCCTGCTCATGTGGCAGGGAAGAGCTCTCAGACCTAAACTCTTCAAGTTACAGCTCCATGGTCTAAGTGCAGCCCTGTGCCTTCCTCCACCAAATCACCATCGGTTGCCAAACAAATCACATGGGCAAGGGACAAAAGTCACTCTCACCTGACCTACTTTTGATACCCACCACTGCTGGCTGACGCCCCAGGGATGGAGCAGGGAACAGTTTCTGTTACCTTGCTCTGCTAACCTCAGTCAGACTCCCAGTGTGATGCTCACCTGCACGGTGGGGATGCAGGTTCCAGAGCTGGTCCCACTGCTCCTGCATCACTGCTGCCATCCAGGAGCTCCCTCCAGCCCTTGGCAGCTTCTCCAGGCCAAGGAAGCATGAGGGTTCCTCTGCCCCTGTGCCTGCAGAACCCGCCAGGGCTCCCTAAATAAAAGGAGACTAAATATTATTTTTGGTAGGGATTTTCATATGAAAAAAAAAAAAAGTAAAGCACCATAAATCAGGCACAATGCTCTACAATCAGCACATACTTGTGAATAAATGCATCCTGGAGTACATTTCAGCATAAATTACAGCCGTTTGATTTAGGCTGCGCTGCACAAAGCCATGTTATTTAAATTCACCCAGGATTGAGTCCACTCACATTGCTCCACATTTATAAAACACATTCATGATTATTGTCATAAACTCCTCAGAACTGGCTGTTATTTTGCCACATCACCATCTACAGTAAACAAGACTTATTTTACATTTTTCTCTCCTTTCCTGACAATCTGCTACAAAATGCTCTGCAAGATTCAGGCTGAAGTGACAATCAGATTTTTTTCCCCACCCCCAGTTACATGTGAAATGAGAGATCCAGGACAGCAAAGGCAAACCTGTGCACAGCCAGCAGCTGGGAGGTTCACTGCAGGACCCTTTGTAGGTTCCCTGTGGCTGCTGCCTCTATCCCTCAACCCTTTCTCTCAAACATTATCTGCTGCAAGCACAGCAGCTTGAAGGCCTTGGGTACCTGCCCATGGTGGGGGGTGGGTCTCATCCCTGAGCTTAAACACAGAATCACAGAATTAACCAGGTTGGAAAAGAACTTTGAGATCAAGTCCAACCTATCATAGAATCAACCAGGTTGGAAGAGACCTCCAAGATCATCCAGTTCAACCTATCACCTAACACCTAATTAACTAACCCATGGCACTAAGTGCCTCATCCAGCCTCCTCTTAACTCCAGGAATGGGGACTCCACCACCTCTCTGGGCAGCCCATTCCAATCACTCTTGCTGTGAAGAACTTCTTCCTAACATCCAGCCTGAACCTACCCTGATGCAGCTTGAGTCTGTGTCCTCTTGTTCTGTCACTGGGTACCTGGAAGAAGAGACCAACCCCACCTGCTACAACCTTACTTCAGGTAGTTGTAGACAGCAATAAGGTCTGCCCTGAGCTTCTTTGTCTCCAGGATGAAGACCCCAGCTCCTTCAGCCACTACTTGTAGGGCTGTGCTCCAGCCCCCTCACCAGCCTTGCTGCCCTTCTCTAGACACCCCCCAGTCTATGGGAGCAGCCCTGTTGATGGCCTGCTGAGAGCTCCAATTCCCTACCTCAGAAGGGCTGGTGAGTTTCAGGAGGAAACTACAGGGGGTTGTTTAGCCTGCAGAAGAGGAGGCTCAGGGCAGAGCTCATTGCTGGCTACAACTACCTGAAGGGAGGCTGTAGCCAGGTGGGGTTGGGCTCTGCTGCCAGGCAACCAGCAACAGAACAAGGGGACACAGCCTCAAGTTGTGCCAGGGGAGGTCTAGGCTGGATGTTAGGAGGAAGTTGTTGGCAGAGAGAGTGATTGGCATTGGAATGGGCTGCCCAGGGAGGTGGTGGAGTCACCATCCCTGGAGGTGTTGAAGCAAAGCCTGGCTGGGGCACTTAGTGCCATGGTCTGGTTGATTGGATGGGGCTGGGTGATAGGTTGGGCTGGGTGAGCTTGGAGGTCTCTTCCAACCTGGTCGATTCTATGATTCTAAGCCACAGAGCACTAGCCTGAATAACAAAAACTCCCACAATGACAAAGCCATCCCATACCCCATTCCCCCAGCACCTCAACAGCAGCAAGGGCAGGATCAGGCCCTCGCTGCCTCGCTCCATTAACGTCGCAGAGCTCTGCCACTAGTTTGCAAACTTTTAAAAGATTAATCCCATCATTTCAACAAGTGTAACAACTAAATTATCATCTTTACATGATTAAAGTCTCTGCTGCGTCTTTTCTTGGCAAACATTACATGCACATAATTTCACTAAATGCAATAAACCAACCATAGGACTATTAATTTCAGCATGGTATTCAGAACAATTAGAAACGCATGAACCTTAGAAATGATTAAAAAAAAAACCTATATGAAATGAATACCAAAAGAGCATGAAACACAAAGAATCCCCACACCAGAGCAACGGACATCTGTGTGTGGTGGCACAATAACCCCTTCGAGAGACAAGCTAAGCGCTGCTGGAAAAGTCACCCCGCTTGTGGGTGGCTTCAGGCTGGCTCCTGCTTCCCAGGGAAGGACCAGCAGTGCCCAGGGTGGGGATGTTACCTTGTCCCTGCTAACCTCTGCTCCAGTCGATCCTATTGTTTAGTCCTGCCTACCACATGCTGGTGACAGTGGGAGAAAGCAGCTTTCCCCAGAGCTGGGCACGATGGTGGCACTGACACCAGAAGTGTGGCGCTGCTTGGATGGGCTGTAGCAATGAGTGTGTCTGTCCTCAGAGCAGGGATTCTGAGGGCTTCACTCCAGAGCTATCCTGGTTCTGGAACTGCTACGAGGATCTTGCCTCTCTCACAGGCTGGGGGTTCAAGTTGTCCTTGCCTTTCTCTGCAGCCCTCACCCACAGTGCCATTGCCTTCATCTCTCTGAGCTGCAGCCCTGCTGCTTCCAAAGAGTGGAAATCCTCCCTCTGAACTCACAGGAGTGAGAGGTTTCTTTCTCCCTTTGCTTTGCTTCCCCTCACTTGCAGCAGCTGAAGATTTTTCTTTCTTTCTTTCTTTCTTTTTGAAAAGGCAAAAGAAAAAACTTGACATGAAGTATTTGATCAAAAGCCAAAAACAACCTTTGGTATCAAGGCATTCTTGAGCTGCTCTGTTTATAGATACCAGAGTACACACACATCCCACACTGCTGCAACCACTTAGAGCATGAAACACTTCCATGGAGAGCAGCCTGGGTACAAATCACACACTGCTGCCCTTCCACGGCCATAAACACTAAGAGTGAGCAGCCAGGCTGGGTAAGGCTTTCTGGGCATGGCACAGGACAGGTCACTGCCATGGGTCAGTGAGGGCCACTGCAAGCTGAGCCCAGCCCCAGCACCCTGCTCGGAGCAGCCTGGTTTGGAGAATTCCTGCCGGACTGGACGTTTCCTTTCCCATTATTGCTGATTGCCAAAATATTTGTGCAGTGATGGAATCTGCCTGCCAGAACTAGAGCAGGAGGGAGCTCTGCTTTTGTCTGACCTCAAGTTGGGAGAGGTTTTGGGTCCCCAGCTTGAACTACTGAAGCTGAGCTCTGGCAGGAGCCTGCGGCTCCATGAGTAGAGCCCGTCCAGGCTGTGCCTCGCCAGCGTCCAGAAGGGGATGGATGGCAGGAGGGCTCTGGGCTACTCCAGGATGCAAGGAGCTGGCTGAAGCCACCAGAATGTTTCCACTCTGCCTGAGCACACCAGGGAACTTTTGGAGAGAGAGACTATTTTAGCAAAATATGCTAAATGCCTCCAGATCGATGCCTGCGAGTAGGAAAAATCAAACCACTCTGCCATCGTAAACAGCAGAAGGATGGCAAAGAGAGGAGGCCAGTGAGCAGTGGGACAAACAGGAAAGACTTGGAAATTTCCAGGGTATTGTTTGAAGCTCAAGACAGAACATTCTGATCTACTTTCACTGTTTTGATGTTACGTTTCATGTTTGAAAACACTCCCTGCCTTTACAGAAACACTGCAAAGACGCCGAAAGAATCCAAACACCAACTGCTCTTTGTTTGGCTCCCCTCAGCTATTCCTGATCAGCAGCACTTGCATCAGAGGCAGACACACAGTGAGCCACTGTGCTTGTCACAGACTCACAGAGGACAAGGGGCTGCCTCTGCTCTCACAGCACCTTCCAGCTGCCGCTTCGCTGCGCCCCAGGGCAGAGGCAGCTATGCCAGGGCATGGCACCAACATGCTGCTGGCTTGTGGGACATTGGGAAGAGACAAGGCACAGCCATGGCCTCCTTAGAGTCATAGAATCAGTCAGGGTTGGAAGGGACTACAAAGATCATCTAGTTCCAACTCTCCTGCCTTGGGCAGGACACTCTACCCTAGATCAGGCTGGCCAGAGCCTCATCCAGCCTGGCCTCCAGGGATGGGGCTTCAACCACCTCCCTGGGCAACCCATTCCAGGGTCTTAGTGCTCCTTACCAAAGGGGTTAAATGAATGAGCACACTCCTGAAGGCACTGAGCTAGCACCTGCCCCACACAAGACAGCCACGGCTCCTACTGCTGACTTTGGACAGCCTTGGGCAGGCTGCTACCCAGTACACACCCAGTACAGGGAGATGGCAATGACACCAAAGAGCAGCAGACCAACCACCTCCTTGGGTGCAGGCATAGACAACTGGGAGACAGAGGACAGCCCCCAGCTTCACACACATCTTACTCAGGACAGTTTCCAGTGCTACCATGCCCACACAGGGTCTGTGACCATTTCCCACTGGCCACAGGTCTCCATCCATTCCCCTGGCCTCAGTGAGGCTTAAAGCCTCCCTTTAAGGACTTCAGACATGAGGAAACCATGGGTCATGGCTCTGCAGCAAACATGTCCTGGACACTTGTGATGGGTTTGGCAAGAGAAATAGCCTAAATATTTGCTCAAGAGTAGCAAGTGTCTTTGTCTCTGAGGCACAGAGAGACTTTTCTTCTGCATCTGCTCAGCCATTTATGCTGCCTTGCTGCTGCCAGTTGGAAGCTGCAGCTTGCAGACCAGACCCTCCCCAAGCAGATCACACTCACTCAGGCAGAGGAGCGCTGCCGAGCCCTCACACCCAGCTCTGCAGTGTGTGGTCACCACACTTCTCCCAGTCTCTTGGTGGGGATGTTCATACTCTGAACCTGCTCTGAGCCCTGGCTGCCCCCCCTCAGGGAACAAATGCCTTCCTCTGCTCCTGCAACAGCTGAGCCATTCCCATACTTCCAGCACCTTGAGCACACAACATCAACTCGCTCCTAGCTCCAGCTCTGCGTAAATGTGCCTTGTGCTGTGACAGGCAGTTCAGGTGGGCAGATCAGGTTTGTCCATCTATCTAGTTAGAACGTCAGAGGATTTGGAAGTAACATTATGTTCCAAAGAACATGCTCTAGTGGCTCTCCCCCAGGCACAGAAGAAAGATGGGAGAGCGTGCAAATCCTCTAACCTGGTCCCCATGCATGTTCCACCTCCTCAGGACTGACAGACAGAGGTTGTCCTACAAAGCAACTCATCACAACAGACTGGGATGGGGAGGAAGAAAAACCCAGGCTTTTAGAGAGAGCCCCAAAGATGACATCCCACCAACGCCAAGCCGCCGCTCGCCCTTTCCATGACGCGCTGTCAGGATGAGCCTCTCCCGCTGCCGGCGCGGGCAGGGAGGGCAGCAGGAGCTGGAGCCAGGCAGGACGTGACAATTACTTGTACGTTCTACACGCTGGAGAGTTCTACTTTTTATTGTCTCGCCCTTCAAACAGATATCAGCGCTGTCAAAACACAAAACCTCCTGGCAATAAGAGCCCTCCAGAGGAGGTGCTGAGGCGCTCCTCTGGGGAACGCCCCAGGAGCTGCTGCTGGCCGAGGGTCAGGCTTGTCCCCGGTGCTGCGCTGAACAATTAGTCTCAAGTGAAAAATCAACCACAGGAGTTCAGGTTTTTTTTTCCCCCTTCCATTTCCACAGATCACCTTCTGCTCCGAACATGGAAACCATATGGCAGACAGGTCCTATCCCCTGCCAAGAAATTCCTGCTTGATGAGATCCCTGTAGCTATCGCTGAGGCTACTCGGGGCTTCCAGCAAGGGAGTTCACTTTCTGCTGCAGACAAACCCTCTGAGCAACCGGGGGAGGAAGAGCCAGGTCCAAGGTACCAGAACTCATGCTGTAGCTGGTGCCTGCTGAGAGTAATTGCCCTCGGAGGGAATATTGTCATGCTTGGATCTTCCTCTCTGTACTCCAACTGATAGAGGCTGGGAAGCAGGTCCTGCTCCCCTCTGCTGCAGGCAACAAGGGACACCTCAGATGGAGGCAGGCATCGATCTTCAGACCCTCTTCTCCTCCCAGGGAGCACAGGTAACAGCATGGAGAGAATTTCCCTCTGCACCAGGGAGCTCACACAGCACATCACAACTATTTTGTCCATGTACATGGTCCATGCTTTGGAAGCACAGAGAATTTCACCATGCTTGACTGGCAAAGGAGTCACATGAGCAGCTGGGGTTGCAGAGGAGTAAAATCCAAAACTCAGCCACATGTTGGAAAGCCTCATCTAAACACCACACACATCTACAGCATAGCCCCAGCATGGGAGGGATGACTGAGGGAGGTGGGAGAGGACATTGCAAGCCTCCCAGAGATGGGCTTGTGAGGCCTCAACACCCACAGAGACACTCATTCTGGAGACCAGATCTGCAGTGCCAGCACTGTCCAAGCTGCAGTCCCTCCTGCAGCTCAGGTACCACTGCTCATGCTGTGCTTTCTCCCAAAACAAGGGCTGAGTGGACAGGAGTGATGTGGATGGAGCAAATCACAGGCTTGAGAGATTACCTCCTGAAAAGGACAGGTCTGATGCATGGAGAGGTTGGTATCAGGGGATCAGTGCCTGCACAGGCCACCGACTCTTATCTGTATCGTGTCTTGTTTGCAGGGTGTTGGTGATGTGCATCCATTTGTCAGTGAGAGGATGATTTGCAAGTACAAATGCTGGCAAGGAATCACCAGCACAAGCAATAAACACAGGCAGAGAGCTGTTCTCAGACACAGGTGCAGCCCAAACCCATGACCTGCCTCATTGTCCACAGCCTGGGAGCTGGCAAAGGCAAGAGCAGTGTCCAGCAGGATCCTAGGGACCTGCAGTGAAGAGGTGACTGGAACCAAGAGCCAGAGGCACGGAGGCCCAGGAAACAGATGCACAGGAGAAAACACAGCAGAGGGGTGGGGGGGAAAGCATTCAAGGTAGCTGTGGCCAGGCTGAAGGAGAGCTGAGCCTCCCAGTTTTAGAGGGATGCCCACAAGGGCAGGGACTGGTGGGGAACACCCAGAACAGCAAAATGAGCAATAATACTCCCTCCCCAAGAGCAAAAGCAGAGGGGAGCAGTGTCTGACACCCACAACACCAATACCGGGGTCCAGCCTGAGACCCCAGCAGTGAGGACTGGACCCAGCACGGAGCTGAGCCCTAGCACCACCAAGCCCCTGTCCAACACCTCTCTAGTGACATCATTCTGCCAGCCCACAGACCTCACTCCACACCTGTTGGTGGCTCAGAGCTGCATGGGAGCATCCCATCCCCAGGCACTGGGGATCCCCACCTTACTTTCAAGGACGTTCCCCTGCATTTATTTAGCTCCTTGGCAAAGCATCACATTGGGTTGTGACCACTGAACCAGGACATCCACAGCTCTGCTCTCGCTGCTTAAAACACCACCAACTCTGTGTCATCTGCAGACACTACTAGCTGAGGTTTTTGTCATCACTGTTGTTAGGTCACACATTACATCATGTCAGAATGCTCCTTGGGAAGTGACACCACCATTAACCACTGTGCTCTGAAGTCTGTCATTAAGCCAATTTGTAACCCACATGATGCATGCCATTGGCTACAGGTTCTCTGGCCAAAATGTCAAACACCTTCAAGAGAGCAGAGATAGGCAGCACTTACCCTTCCCAGTCAGGCCCACAGCTTGGTCACCCTGGCCCATTCCTCACCCAGAGCTCTCCATCTCTGCGCGGTGCTGTCAGGCCAGCAAGGGAAGGTGTGTGTGATGCTTGGCCATTGTTGCAATCAACTGTTTGTTCCTGCAAGGCACTCCAAGTTTCTGCTCTGGGGCTGCCCTCTGCTTTCCCAAGCAGATGGGATCTCCCGGGGCATGGGACTTGCTCACCCCTGGTGTCCCCTCCAGCACAGCACAGCACAGCACAGCATGCTGACTGCAGCTGTAAAGCAGCCCCAGAAGGGTGCAGGGCAAGCTTGCCAGCAGGCAGACCTGAAATAAAACACAGCCCCACAACGAGCCTGGCACTAACCTGAGTGTGATGCAAAACTTGCCTAGGATGAGCACAGGAGATGGATTCTCTGCCTTGACATCTGGGGCTGCTGGTCAGCACAGGCAGCAGTTGCCAGGTCAGAGCTAACCAGACACCACCTGCAGTACCAAGGATAGGATGCATGGGCAAAGACTGGGCAAACCCTCTCCAGATGCTGGGAAACTGCTACAAGCAGCCCAAATCCACAAGAGGCTCAGGGGACCCCATGGTGAATTCTCTGCAGGGGAAGAAGGGGAACTCCTGCACCTGGGAGTGCCTCAGTTTAACAGGAGCTGGCTTTTCTTCCAGAATTTCCCACATACATTTGCTGTCCCTCACCAAGGTCTAAGCTGTCACCTTCCTGGCATCCAGCATAACACAGGCTTGTTCCCTCAGCCCTGCCTCAGGTAGCACCCAGATCCCTGGTGTCATTCACTCACTCACCCCAACAGCCTCTGCTGGTCATAGGCCACACTGGGCTGGCACCTTCAGCAGAGGGTCTGGGCAACCTGCTGCCTGCCTCACTTCTCTCCCCCAGCTTAGGGCTACCCCACTGCTGGGCTGGTTTTAGAGGTGCCTGTGCCGGGGGCAGAGCCAGGCTGCAGTTGTACCCACCAGCATTGACACGGGTCTGGGGTGCCTCCCAGAGGTCCCACGCTGGTGGCCATGGGGCAGGGCACAGCCACCCATCCCAGATCTCCCAAGGGGCCTGGCAGGACCATTCTTGCTGCAGGTCTGGGAAGAAAAGTAAGAAAATCAATGAGCACAGCACAGTCAAAACAGATTCTGGCAGAGCCTGCACCATCCTGGAGTGAATATTACTGGGGGACTAAATTGTTTTCCTTATCTAGCAGTTTGTCCTGAGGAGCTGGACTTAGCCTCCCAGCGAACCCAATAAGTCTTTTGGTTTGACTGGAAACTCCACATTTTTCCTTTTTAGAAGAATGTCACAGACATTCCTCCCTTTCATTACTCTCTGCTGCTTCTCCGCTGCCTCCCATTAAAGCTGCAGCATGGGGAGGCTGCGCCAAGCCAGCTCCAGGCTGGACACAGGCCCAGGCTGTCTGGCCGTGGCTCAGCGCTGGAGAGCCCAAGTGTTTGGCTTGGCAGCTGCTGGGATTTTTCCTTATGCCCAGAAAGGCTGAGCCAATTTACAGCCCTGACCTGGGGAGGGGGAGGAAGAGCCAGACTCGTGTCCCCACCCTTTTCCCCTCCAGTAATCTCAGCCCGGGGAGGCACCGCACACCCTCCCGCCAGGCTGGGGGCATCAGCCAGGAAATCACCTCCTCTACCCAGAGCCACAGCTCTCCCACCCCCAGTGCCCTGTGCCCCTCACTTGGCTTTATCGCCAGGGTGGGATCTGATGCTGAACAAACCCCCCGGGGAGCAAGTCACCTCCCCAAACCCTTCCCATAGTTGTGTGGTCACCCTAGACCCCTGCTGCCCTGGGGGATGGCTGGCATGTCCTGCTCCTGCCTGGACACAAATCCCACCGGCACGGCCCCCCGATGCTATCTTGGTACTTCCAGCACCGGGGCGAGCAGGAAGCATGGAGCTGTGGGAAAACTAAACAAGGAAGTCAGCCGAGGGTTCTCACACCACCCAGAAGCTTTGCTCCTTCTCCCTGAGACCGCTGGGCACAAGTTCAGGTCAGGACTTGCCTTATCACAAACTCCTTCTTTCAGGCCCAGCAGCTTCCATCATCCAGCTCCTGCAGCATCCCAGGGCTGAGCCAGCACCCCACACTGGGTTGGTACAGCAATGTTCCCATGAGCCCCACAGCTGCCTAAGAGACAGAGCTGATCTCTTGACTGAGCACTGGTCAGCTCCAAACCTCACCTGTGGTTGCATCCAGCAATCACCAGGGTCCTCAGACCCCTGAACACCCCAACCCTTGGGAAGCTTTCCACCACACAAAGGCAAACGTGGCAGGTCTTTGAAACCTGCCACATATTTAGCAGGACAATGTTAGCAAACACTGTTGCTGAGGTTCTGTGCTCCATCTGCAACGCTTCTAGAGCTGCACAAAGTCCCCCTAAAGACTCTCAGACAGAGACTTCCATGACCACAGATATGGAGGGAAGGGACGGGAAGCTGAGCGACACCAGGGCTAATCAGAAAGGAAATGGCCCTTGTAACTCAGCCAAGTCAAACTCTGATTGTCTCCTGGATTTAAAGTGCTGCTGAAGCAGGAAAGCTCCTTAGGAGCACACGCAGTAATTGTCTTGCAAATGGGAAGGTGCTGGGCTTGCCTCCTCGGCTTTGGAAAGGACTTGGCAGGATGCAATACACGACTATCAGCAGAGGTCACCGAGCGGTGATCAGCACCCAGCACAAAGCTCCATCTGGCACCTCAGCCCCTCCAGAGGCTCCTGAAGCACCTGCTCCCAGTCCCCCCAGCCACGCTGACATGCTCTAGTCAGGGCAGGACACCCCAGCACGGCTGGGGGGTCCATTCTCAGGGCTTGCTTCTGTGGTCCTTCAAGAGGCCATTATTCATCTTTCTGGACTCTGCACCACACCTCACGGCAGCAGAGCTGCAAAGCTGCTCCTGGCATCCCCATCTGTGTTATTGCTGGCCAGGAGCACAGCTTCCAGTCTGGACCCTGCCCCTGCCTTTGACTCCTGCGGGAGTGGAGGCTCCTGCTGAGGACTGCTCCAGCTGTGATGGAGAAACCCCTTCAGATGGCCTGTTTGCTCAAACCTCTCTGTCACCAGTTGTTTGGATAGCAGAGCTGTCCCTGTGGCTGGGAGAGGCCTCCCTTCCCCTCCCACGACAGCCACGATTTGCTGGGAGGCTGCAGGTGCCAAAGCAGAGCTCATGGAAAGCAGGTCGAGGACAGGTCCTCTAATCAGGGAGGTCCTTCCTGACTCCTTTCCAAAGCATTTTCCAAGGAAGCTGGATGCCCTGGAGGCAACCCAGACAGCTCACACAAGAGGCCTGCCTGGCTCCAGAGGCAGGCAGAAAGGGTCAGACACTTCTTTTCCTCACAGCAAATTCCCTTCACATGACTCAGTTCTGCCCAGGAGGTACAGACAAGCCCAGAAGAGTTGAGGATGCTTTTCAGCTGCAAGGCCCAAGCCTTTCATCAGCACTGCAAACAAAATTACACATCCAAGCTTCCAGCAGCCAGAGAGCTGCCCAGAGGATTCTGCTGCCCAGCAAACCCATTGGATGGTGACCAGGACCTGGGAGAACCCAGGATCATCACCATCCCATAGAGCTGAGCATGCAGAGCTGTGCAGGAGGGGATGCAGGGAATCAGCCTTGGGGTGATGACAGGCTCGACTGCTTTGAAATAGGAAATCAAACATCCCCCATTTTATGCCAGCTTTCCAGCTCAAGCTTTAATTTGACCCAGCTCTTGATCTGCTTGGCACGGGCAGGAGGAAGAAAGGGGCTGGAGGT
This sequence comes from Pogoniulus pusillus, assembly GCF_015220805.1. Classification (NCBI taxonomy): domain Eukaryota; kingdom Metazoa; phylum Chordata; class Aves; order Piciformes; family Lybiidae; genus Pogoniulus; species Pogoniulus pusillus. The sequence goes on from NC_087293.1 coordinate 13,135,484, forward strand.
GTCTGCTGAGCACTCAGGGCCAAGAGCCCAAACTCTGCCTCAGGGGTCTTGTGCTCTGGATTCCCTCCAAGAGGTCTGGGTGGTCTCCTTATCCAGGTTCCAGCACACTATTTCTCCCTTGTGTGAGCACCTTGCTGGGCACAGGCCCCATTTACACCAAATAGAATCATGCCCTTTACCTCACTTGGCTCAGGAAGCAGAGGGCAAGCAGTAGACTGCTGTGGGGCAAGAGCAAGCCAAGTGGATCCTGACCCGCTGGGCACCTAGAGCAGCCAAGCTGTCAGCTGCCCCATCCCCTGCCAAGCAAAGAGTTAAGGGCTGGGAGGAAGCATCCAGGAGGGCACATCTGGCAGTGTTGGGAAGTGACTAACCCTGCCCAGCTGCAGTAACCTAACTGTTCCTGCACCCTGACAGTGCCAGCTCCCAGCCAGTGCCAACATGCTTGAGTGGTGCAACCACTACATAAATGGGATCCATGAAGAAACAACAGAGACCAGGGACACCAGGCATGAGCAAGCTCCAGCCTCAGAGCAGTTAGCTTTGGTACCTTTCTGATCTGCCCTGGGGCTGGTTGTCCAGACACATCAAGGGGACAAGTCTAGGGCTGGCTCTTCTCAGCTGAACTGCACAATTCAATCTGCTGTGGCCACCAAGGGAGCTTTCCCAGGGACCATCCCTTTTGGAGAGTCTATACCACAGTTTTCTCTCACCCATGCTCCTACCCACCCACAGCTCAGAAGGGCTTTGCCCATCTGCAAGGGGTGAGACCTTGAGCTTGACATCAAAACACAGTTCCTCACTTGGGAGCACCCCAAAAAGACCAACCTGCTCCATGGGGACAGGTTTGAGTGCTGGTCTCCATTACCTGCACAACCCAACTCAGGTGGATGTTCCTCACTTGACTTTGGTGTTCATCACACCAAAGCAGAAACTCCCTCAGGAATAAGGCATCTTTCCATTTGCATGCAGGCAGCCCCAGGATTCCTGTCTGGGAGAGAACAGGGCTAGCACAAAGGATTGCTCTAAGTGTATTCACATGTATGCACTGGAAAACAAATCATGATTTTAGACATGGAGGATCAAATAATATTCCAGTTACAGCTAATTACACACCCCACAGGCACATCAAAGGCAGCAGTGTTGTTCCAAGATCCTTTTCCCTTGATTTACAGCATGCACTGGGATTTCACACCCGCCTCTGTCACAGGCTGCGTTATCTCGTTGCCATTATTTAGAGGTATTCTGAGCTGGGTGTGACTCCAGCAGCTGGGGGAAAACAGTGAGAGGGCTGAAGCCAGCCACCCAGGTGGCACCAGCCAGAGGCCAGCCAGCTAATGGCTGGATCTTAGGAGGAAGTTGTTGGCAGAGAGAGTGATTGGCATTGGAATGGGCTACCCAGGGAGGTGGTGGAGTCCCTGTTCCTGGAAGTGTTGAAGTAAAGCCTGGATGGGGCATCTAATGGCATGGTCTGGTTGATTGGGTAGGGCTGGGTGCTAGGTTGGGCTGGCTGAGCTTGGAAGTCTCTTCCAGCCTAGTTGATTCTATTATTCCAATGGTTTTGAATGCTGATGGGATATGTGCTCTCCTGGGCTCCCAGGAATTCCTGCCAGAAGGTATTAGTAGATCACACTCTGTCATTTCCAGCACAACACAGGCTTCTCTGTCTTCACCACTCTGCCCTGCATTGAGCCAAATAGCTTCTTTGGCCAAGGCACCTTTCAGAGAAGCATTAATCTGGGTTTGAAGATGTCAGCTTGGAGCATCTGCCACTTTCCTTGAACCTCCCTTCCAACAGTTAATCCTCACAGCTCTGGAAGCACTTACACCCTCCTGATAATCCTGAGCTTTGAGTGACACCAAAAGACTTTCTCCACAGCAGGTCCCCCAGCCTAGGGGCACTTTCCCCCAGCCTCCATCATTACACTGCCTGGACAACAAGGTGTCTTGCTCTTCTCAGCCAGCACAGCTTCAGGCGCTCCCAGCAGCAAGGGACCAGGGCCAGCATTACCAGAAAGATCTCACTTAAAGTCAGAAGTGCAAAACAGCCTCTAAAACACCTTAGTTTCAGCCACCAAGCCCTCAACAGGCCTTGCCTGAGGCACCAGGGACCACACTTCTTCTCCAAGGTTTTGGAAACAGCATCAACCCTCAACTACCATGAGCAAGGTAACACCACAGCACGGAACAGCATCAAGCCCCCAGGCTGCAAAGAGCAAGGTAAGAGCTCAGGTGAGTCCCCATGTCAGGGTAAGAGGGAACACACTGGGCACAACCCTCACTGCATGCACCCCAGAGACACAAGGACAGGCTGCTCAGAAACCCTCCTGCTCCCTCAAATCCATCCTGCCCTGTTCACCTTCTGGTGCTGGCAGTCAGCTTGGCAGTGCCTGCTCCTCAGAGGAGGGTCTGCCCTGCTCAGCCCCCTCCAGCTCCCCATGCCAGCCTTCTACACCAGCCTGTCTGAGCTCCAAACCAAAAAAATCCAAGTGCAAAGTGAGAGGCAGGAATAGAACAAGACAGGGCTGAGCACCCATCATGTTGGGTCATGCTGCTTGCCCTGGCCTGGTTGCCAGGGATGTGACAGGAACTGGGGGCTTTTGCCTAGCTCCTTCAGCCCCGATCCAGAGCTTCCACATGGTCCCACAGGAAGGCTGGAATGGATTGATTTAAAAGAACTACAAGGGCTCTGTGGAAATGATTTGTTACCAATTAAGGAGGAAGTCAATTAAGGCAATTGGTACAGGTTAAAGAAAAGATGGCCTGAGAAATTCCTAATTGGCAGGGCAAAGACACAAAGAGCAGCCTTGCAGGAGCACTGCATTAAGCAAGGAGACCAAGGATGCTGTGAGGCTTCAGGAGTTCATTGCCTACACAGAGCTCCAGAGGCTTGCTGTCCAAACGAGCGGCTAAGAGAAGGATATTGCACATCATCACTTGACTCTCAGCTGCTCTAATTCCCCTCTACTTCCATTTTGCTCCCATTCCCTGTGTCAGCTCCCTCTGGACTCTGACACTGAGGTGGGGTTTCGTGCCCAAGCAGCATACAAAGGGCACACAGCCCCTCACAGCCAAACAAACAGCGTCCGGTGCTACCAGCCCAGGCACACATTTATATCCAGTTCAGGAAACCCCTGAGCTAAAAATACTTGGAGGCTGGAAATATCCTCAGACATCAATCACCTCTGTTCACCCAGGTCCTGCTCTTCCTCACACAGGCTTCTGGCTGCTGGTCTTTCCTTGGGAAAGAGGAACAGCCCAGCCCACCCAGGCCAAGAGCACTTTGGAGGAGCCAGAAGCTGCAGAGGCACCAGGCAACCCCAGAAGACAAAGTGTTGAGGGCCAAAACCAGAAAGGTGGAGGTAGTGCTGAAAAGAGGCATCCTGACCACTCCCAACAGAGCAGCAAGGAAGGGCTGGAGAGCTCTTGGATGCTCCCAGAGATGGTGAAGCAGGGCCCTGCAGATGCTCCCAGCAGCAGTGGGACCAGGATAAGATCTCCCTGGAGCTGGGGATAGCAACATGGCCACAGGAGAGAAAGCAAAGCAGCCCTGTATCAGCTGGGCAGAGTTTCCAAAGCACTGTGGGGAGAGGGTGACAATGCCACCTGTGAGGAACAAGGAGCATCTCTGTCACTAGTGCCCCATGCCTGGGCAGCCATTCCACCCACCCCTCCAAGAGCAAGTTGCCCTTGCCCCATCAGCAGGATGCCAGGCTTTGGTGACCAGCAGCAGCATTGGCACCTTACCAACTGCTGCGCAAGCAGGTGGTTGCACCTCAACCTCCCTTATGGTCTCCAGAAATCATCTGCTGAGCGTTTTTGTTACCACCATGGCTTCCACCTCCCACCCCAAGGAGCTCTGCTCTCACAGGTGCCAGCACAGGCATCCATTACGGGATGCTCCGGTCCTTTGCAGGAATAGCTCTGATGAGCTGCAGAGCCTCTGTCAGGACTAAATCATTTGCCTCACATGAAGGATGCCTTCCTTGGTGACATTTTTAACACTGTTTTTAAGGAGCATATTGCCCAGCTGGAAATGAGAATCCATCAGGCAACAGCATATATCGTAGGTCCTGGTCAGTAAGTGGAAAGAATTGGGGTTTATGGCTCCATAAATCATAGACCTTTCAATTAGATGAGTAGCTTAATTACTCTGCTGGATTTAGCATCCTCCCTCTCTTGTGAGGTCGCCTTCCCCTAATGGCAACGCCGCAGCGACACCGGAGCCTGACAAATGGCACGGCGTGCCTCCCTGGTCAGCATCTGGGTCTGAAATCCAGGGAATTCTTCCTTACACACAACTTCCTTTGGCTTCTTCCTCTAGCTTACCCAAAAAGAAATGACACCTCCCCAAGCCCCTTCTCCAGCCAGCACATCAAAGCTCTAACAGAGACACACACTGGATAAAAGCGAGGTCAGCACCAGTTCACCAACAGGCTTTAGGGTGCTTGAGTGAGACCAGGCTGTTGGTGCTTAGAGGTGGGTTAGGAAGTCTCCCCCTCCATCACTACTGAAACTTACCAGACTACCTCAGACAGCTTGGAAGTAAGAAGCAGCTCTATGTACAGCCAAGCAAAATTCACAAGCACCTATACAGACTACATTTACAAGCACACCACATTGCATCAACTACCAAGGTACCAAGAGGATGATTTTTCTCCTTTAAATGGCTTTTCCATAGAGGTTTTCCTGGATTCAAACCTGTACTGGTTTTCAAGAGCTGCTGTGCCATGCAGCCACTTCACTGTACTGTTTGTCTTCAGTATGAAGTCAGTAAGATTTTCCCTTGAGCCCAACCCAAGGAGGGTGGATGAGGCACTTAGTGCCACGGTCTAGTTAATTAGAAGGGTCAGGTGAGAGGTTGGACTCGATGATCTTTTCCAACCTGGTTAATTCTGTGATTCACAATTATATACAAATCAGAAATAATACAGCAATCTAAACTCCCTTCTTGGCAAAGAAACTGCCCAGAAGGGTTCAAAGCTACCCTCTCTTTCTCCCTCTCTATCTCCCATCCCAAACCAAACCAAAACCAGCAGTTTCTGTTGTTATTTGTTAGTGGAGAGATTAGAGCTGAGTTAACAGGGAGACATCCCAGGACAGAGGGAAGGCTCATTACATTTTAGCTTTTATGAACAACATAGACATCATCATTGTTTTCTTTTCACAACCAATGAACTAATTTCTCTCATTAAAACATTCCAATTAGCCCCAAACCATCACAGTGACTGAACTGCTGGTTGGAGGAGGCAGCAGATGCCCTGGCGTGTTCAGGGACAGCACAGACAAGTCCCTGCTATCTCCTTACACAGGTCTCCTCCAAAGCCTAGGTCTCTGGAGGCAGGCAGACAGGGTGTGTTGTGGATGAGCTAATCAAACAGAAGAGATCATCCAGCTTCACCAAACACTGTCACCTGAAGTGCCTGCTTGCAAGGAGTTCAGGACACCCAGTGTCACCACGTCAGGGTGATAAATGACAGCATCCAACAGACAGCACTGAGGCATGGTGAGAATCAGCTCATTCTCTAAAACATCTGGATGTCAGATTCTACTGCTGGAGCATCAGCTGACCACTCACAGGGATGCACACAAGCTGTGCTGGGAGCTGGCAGGGATGGGTGAAGATGCACCCAATATTGTGGCCCCAAAGCAAGCAAGTTGTGGTGTCACCTCCCAGAGGGGCTGGCAGCCCCTGGCACCAGCCACAGGTTTGCAGCAGAGTGTGCAATTGCAGCCCCCAGCCCAAGAAGCCTGTGGCCAGAGGCACAGCCCTCCTCCACAGAGAGGTGTTCTTCAGAAGTCACCCAGGCTTGGACCATGCTTGGGTTTGAATGTGGTTGAGGAATAGGAATGCAAATACAAGAGCAGCCATGAGGGAACACAGTGAGAGAGATGTGCAAGGGACTGTGGTGGTTGTGAAAGCCCAGAGCCCAAGGTCTGGGTAAGGCTGAAGGGGCTTTGGGCTGCTGGGAACAGGTTTGGTTTCACTTCTTTATCACACACCTCAATGAATAGAAACAAAGCTCTGGAAATAAGACTGGTATCCAGCTGGGAGGAGAGACTGTCCAACAGTTCACCACCCTTTCCATGAGGGGGCACTTCTCTAGACTTCAACTACATGTTCCAGAATGTCCCCTGTCAACCAGTGTCCCTCACAATACCCTTGGGCTGCCAGGGGCAGCTGCAGGAGGGAAAGGGTAGCTGGAACAGCAGAGCCCCACAGAGGAGATGCCATCCAGTCTCAGCAACTCACAGGTTGTCCCCAGCACCCACAGGCACCTAGGACTGAGAGCATCATCTGCTGCTCTTAGCTGACTGCAGCCAACACAGAGGCTGGGTTCAGACAGCCTGAGCTACTCAAACCTTTATGAGGCTGACAACACAAAGTGCTCACTCTGAGCACGTTCCCTGAAGCTGACAACACAAGGTGCTCATGTTGGGCACCTTCCCCATGTTACACAAGGGCTGCAGCTGAGGTCAAGCTGGCACTGTGCCTTCACCCAGCAAGCCAGGGCTGGCAGCTGGCAAAAAGCTCGGCTGTGCCACAAGCAGCTCACCAGCATTTCCCCTCCAACATCCACAGGGCAGAGTGGATGAGGACAGGGGACAATACACTCATCTCAACATGGAGGTAGGTGTCTACAGCCTCTGCAGAGCAACCTCCTGCTTCCAGAGTCTCAGGTTCCTTCCCTCTCTGCACCAGCCCAAGCTGTCTCCTCACTGCAGCCCCTGGGACCAGAGATGGGACCATAACCAAGCACAGCTCCTGTGCCTCATCCTGAGCTCCTGGTGGGGAGCCTCCAGTGTCCCTGCAGCATCTCCCAACCAGCCAGCATCAGCTGTGCCATCCTGCAATCCTTGGCATGAAGGATCAAGTCATGCTTTGCCACCAGCACACAGCTGCAGTCTTGGCTCAGGAACCTGTTCCATACGGTAACGCTACAAGCTTGTAATTGCTTCCTGGATCAGAGCATGGCTGCAGAGGCAGAGCTGGTGCACACACACCTCCCAGCCACTGAAACCTCCCACTCACAGTCCCACCTCTTTCCAGTTAGATACCAGTGCAGCACAGGCTCTGCAGGTGCTCTCAAACCGTTTAATGAGGTCATCTGCTCTAGGTGATCCTGCTCTGGCAAAGGGGCTGCACCAGATGATCTTTCAAGGTCCCTTCCAGCCCCTGACATTCTATGATCTTGGGGTTGAACCATTTCCAAGTCCTGGATTCACTGTGTCTCAGGCCAGGCCACCAATACTGCTACCCACGGTGGATGAGGTTTCCTCCCTGTTGTCCAGCACTCTGTGTGGGATCAGGACACATGACAAGGTGTAAGTGGAGACTTTGGAGAGATCAACACTCCTGTAATTGGATCACCTTTCTAAAACAAAAAAAAAGGAAGACAAAGCTCTGCACAGCATTAGCAGCACTTGCATCCAGCAGAGCCCCAAAGGTCAACACCACCCCCATGCCCAGAGGAAGGAGCTGTGCTCCTGTCCAGGAACTGCCACACATGGAAATCACAGAGGAGGAGAGGCAGAGGAGCACTCTGAGCTTCAGAGCTCTCAGCAGCCCTCGGAACAAGAGAGATGTTTTGGCTGGGAAGCTGTTTGCCAACACACAAACTAATGCTTGCTTCCATACAAATACTGCTGCTGAGCTGGAGATAAACAAACACAGCTCTTGACACAAAACAGACCAGACCCTTCTCCATAGGTCCAAGTGCTGAAGTCCTGACAGGCTGCTAACAGCAGCAAGACCCACCAGCAAACCCAGCCCAGTCCCAATGGCTGAGCACCCCACAGGAGCTTCAGGAGAAGCTCAGCAAGGTGCTGGGGAAGTTGTCTACTCTAAAGCTTCCAAAAGATCTGCAAGGGGCTGCTCTGCTCAGCTCTTGGAAGCAAGGAAGTCTGAGAAGCTCCCAACTGCTGGCAGACCCCACCTGGGTCAGGGCCACAGGGCACAGCCTAGGCACAAGTAAAAGCTCTGTGGACAAACACTGCCTGCTCTGGCCACCCTTGCCCTGCCTAGCATCCTGCCCTCTAAAGTCCCCATCCAGAGCACTCCCTGCCTGACACAGCCCAGGTACAAACAAGGCTATGAGGCCCCAGTTGACTTTACATGCCCTGATCCAGGCATGCAAACACCAAACTCCAAAGGCTGAGCACTGGCAAAGCAAACAGCAAGGCTTATCTCCAAGAGAGCAGCAAGAGCACCTCCATCAGCATCCTGCAGAGCAAAGCACATCTGAACTGGGGTAACCAGTGACAGAGAGGTTTAAACCTGCTCGTGGTGCTGTCATGTGCATGGTGCCTAAAGGAGCTCAGACCTTGTGTCTGGGTGCCCAGAACCACCCACCACGCCTGAACATCTTGACCCATGGTAGTGACTCATCCCTCCACACCACCAGCCAAGAGGAGCAGCTCAGAAATGTTTGTAGGGTCAACACCCATGCCCCCTTTTATCTCATTTTCACTCCTGCAGGCTATGGGGTTTCATGACAAGTAAGCCCTCCCCACACCCTAACCAGACAACCTGATACAGGCAGACTCTCCTCTTTCCTCACTTCCTTCCCACTGCACCTCATGAGTTATGGTTTCTCCACACCCATAAAAGATAATCACCCTTCATGGGTGAAGTGGCCTCTGTGCCACAGCAGCAGGACCAATTGGCTGCAGTTAAAGAGGAGCTGCTGCAGGAGGGCTGGGCACAGCTCCTGCCAGCACTTCAGTATCTTTTATCCCACGGTAGAAGCCCAAGAGTCAAAAATCAATCCAAAGGCTTAACTATGCCACTTCCCAAAGCCAGCACCACTCCCACAGCCCCCACTAGGATTCAGTCCCTGAACTGACAGCTCACTGGAAATTGCCTCTCACCATGAACCTGCACTCAGGCCCCCAGGCTAGTGGCATTCCAGGATTTCCTGCACACATCCCAGGTTACCCAAAGCCATCAGGACAACCTCCCCTGTTCCCTTAAGTACGAGAAGTAGATGGGGACAGTTGTTGCAGCAGCAGCACATGCATGCACAAGAGCTGCCCTGGGCACCGCACAGCAGTGCTCAGCCAGGAGCTGCAGCCACACTCCTGGGCTCCTGCCCAGTAGAACCACAGGGGTGGCCAACATGCCTGCCATGCCAGGGCCTCCTGGGAATCCTGGCCCACTCCCACCAAGCCCCAGCTCTCCAGGGAATCTGGGCCACGTACTGCGCAGCACAGGCATTATTTACCTTGTTAATTTCAGAGAGAGGCGTTTTAATTGCTTTAAATTACTGCTGGCAAACCCAGAGTGGTCAGCAATCAATCAGGCTGCCTCCCACCCCGTGCCCACCCGCCGCCAGCCGGCAATCAGCCGCACCACAACATCTATTATTGATGAACTTTGAAGGGGCTGCTAATTAGCCGCGAGCACACGGCCCCGGCATCCCTGCGCCCGCACAGCAGCTGTGGATGCCCCAAAGCGTCCGGGACAGAGACCTGCATGGCACAGGCAACACATAAGGGCAGAGGGACTGATCAGTCACACCCTGGGGGTCACAGGGGCCATGCCCCCAGCCGAGGGGCACAAGCCAGTGCTGGCAGCCTCCTGGGCCAGGCTCCTGCAGGCGGTGCCTGGCAAGCAGCATTGTCACTGCTGCGAGCAGATTGTGCAGGAGAAATCTCAGAGCAGGACCAGGAAGCTGCCGTGGTGCATTGGGCAGTGATCTGCCACACCACTCAGGACAGCATTAGTGGTACCACAGACAGTGCCTTGGTGCATTGGGCAGTGATCTGCCACACCACTCACAACAGCATTAGTGGTACCACAGACAGTGCCTTGGTGCACTGGGCAGTCATCTGCCACACCACTCAGGACAGCATTAGTGGTACCACAGACAGTGCCGTGGTGCACTGGGCAGTGATCTGCCACACCACTCACAACAGCATTAGTGGTACCACAGACAGTGCCGTTGCCACTGGCCCCAATTGCTCCCAGGGCTGGAGATGTCGGGGACACTGGGGGCTGCTCCTCACTCAAAAGCCACACCAGCCCTCGGGACAACTTGGAATCACAGAATTGGTTTGGAAGAGACCTTTAAGGTCCTTGAATCCAACCACTAACCCAGCACTGCCAGGTCACCAGTAAACGATGTCCCTTAGCAGCACATCTGCATGGTTTTGAAACCTCTCCAGGGATGAGGACTTCATCAGTTTCCTGGACAGACTGGGCCAGGCCTTGACCACCCTCAAGGGAAAGAAATTGTTACTCATGTCCAACCTAAACCTTCCCTGGGGCAACTTGAGGCCATTTCCTCTTGTCCTGTCACTGGTTGCTAGGGAGGAGAGACCGACCTCCACCTGGCTCCAGCCTCATTTCAGGAAGTTATAGAGAGCAATGAGAGGCTGAGGGAGCTGGGGTTCGTTGGCCAGGAGAGGAAGAGGAGGCTCAGGGGTGACCTCATTGCTGGCTACAACCACCTGAAGGGAAGCTGTAGCCAGGTGGGGTTGGGCTCTTCTCCCAAGCAACCAGCACCAGAACAAGGGGACACAGTCTCAAGCCGTGCCAGGGGAGGTTCAGGCTGGATGTTAGGAGGAAGTTCCTGCCGGAGAGAGTGATTGGCATTGGAATGGGCTGCCCAGGGAGGTGGTGGAGTCGCCGTCCCTGAAGGTGTTCAAGCCAAGCCTGGATGGGGCGCTTAGTGCCATGGTCTGGTTGATAGGTTGGGCTGAATGAGCTTGGAGGTCACTTTCACCCTGGTTCATTCTATGATTCCCTCAGCCTCCCCTTCTGAAGGCTAAACAACGCCAGCTCCCTCAGCTGCACCTCAGAACATCTGTTCTCCAGGACCTTCACCAGCTTTGTTGCCCTTCTCTGAACCTGCTCCAGCACCGCAATGTCCTTGTAGAGAGGGACACAGCTCATGAGAGTCAGAAAGGTGGAAAAGGCTGCACCTGTCCCCAAGGTGGGAGCAAAGCTGCCTGAGGAGCAGACTCCCCTATGGATACAGCCCCATACCTAGAGAGAAGCAGGACAGAAGAGGGTGGCATTGCAATTCTGCACAGGACCCTGCAGCTCCCATCCCCTGCCAAGCGCATCATGGCACCGTGGGCGCTCGCGTGCCAGTCATCCATCAGCCACTGATCTCAGCCTTGATTTTCGTGGACATCTTTGATTTTTCATCATAAATTCTCCTTGTTCTTGACTGGAGGCTGACAGGGATTTTTAAGTACAGAATGAAACAGGGAATATTAAAGCAGCTGCTGTTCTGCTGTGCCTGTCAGCCGCTCCCCTTGGAGTGCTGTCCTTGTTAATGGCAACACCAGAACACTTTTAAGACCCTCAGAGAAGGCCTTCAAGGACGTTGATTTAATGCAGCTTCTCCTGAAGACCCTACCCCTTAGGTTCCCTTTACTTCAAAGGGGAGGCAGTGGAGGCATGAGGGTGCTGCCTACAGCATTCAAGGCTTTTGCCAGGGCTCAGTGACTCCCTGAGCCCTTGCCAGCTGCAGGAGTGCCATGTCTGAGCTCTCTGTAAATGATCACCTCCTGTTACACCATCCCATGACCTCACCACCTTGGGTCTTCCAAACCAAGAGCATGGCACAATCACTGCATTTGCTAGAAGGAAGATGTGACTACCTTCTCCTCCTGCCACCACCTTGTTTCCAGCATAAGAAAAATGCTGGTTTGTGATCAGTCACCCCAGGGTCACCCCCAGACAGGACATGTCTGCTTCCCTGGTCTCCTGCCCAGAGAATTCACTCTAGCTGGTGGGGAGGACATAATCCCTACAGCACTCTGCAGCCAAGAAGCCCTGCACACCCACAGCACAGTAGTTGGGAGTGTAGAGCCCTTGGTACAGACCTTCCTGGGGGCCCCTCTATCACCATCCCCAGGCAGGAAAAGCAGGACCAGCACCGCCCCAGCCTCACTCAGGGCATAGCACCACATCCAGATCAAACCCAGCAGCAGGAACTCAGCCCAGCAGCTTCTGGTCCCCACTAAATTAACCTCCAGCCAAACCCCAGCTTGCCTCAGCTATCGATTTGTAAATATTCAAGTCAGCACAAATTGGCTCCTTACCTGCAGCCGCAGCACCTCCAGCTCCCATCATGTGCCTCTCCCATCTGCAGCCCCTGCTTTATAAACACCCCCCAACAGCAACCCTGCACCATTTAGTACGTGAGGGCTTCCCACCCCAATCAGGGCTACTGGTTCTAGGGCACAGCTGCTGCCAATTACCACTGCTTAACTGGCACATTAACCACAGAGTAAGGAGTGAGGAGTTTCGCTCTGCTCTCCACTTAACAATAACAAAGTCACTTGACCTTTTTTCAGCCACCACAATGGCTGTGGAAGTGACTGCTTGACAAATGCACTTTGTAATGGGCTCTGCTCTTTCTCATGCGGCTGGTGGAACAGTTAATATCTTGAGTCACAGCATTAAGACGAGTGCTTGTGATTAATTTAAGATGTCAATTAATCACCCCAAATGGACTGGTTTGTCATCACTTCCTAATGGGAAGATGTTGATTTGTCCCACAGAGTTTGTTACAGGAACCGAGGCTGAAGGACCTTGCTCGGAAAGGCTGGAGCAGCCTCACCCTAGCTATGGGCACTGCAGCCTGCCCCTGGCAATGGGCACTGCACCTGCTTGGAAAAGCTGGGGCAGCCTCACCCTAGCTATGGGCATTGCAGTCTGCCCCTAGCTATGGGCACTGCACTTGCTTCTGACTGTAGGCACAGCAGTCTGCCCATGGCTATGGGTGCAGTGGTCTCACCCTGGCTATGGCACTGCAACCTGCCCCCTGATAGGGGCACAGCACCCTTCCCTTGGCTATGGGCACAATGGCCTGGCCAGGGGCACCAAGGAGAAGGAAGAAAAGGAAGGAAGCAAACACTTCCACACATGCATGTTCCACTTCGTTCCCATTTTAAACACCACACTACTTTGGGAAGAGCTCTTGTGGTTTTATCCAAAGTGCCATCACTGACTTGGACTTCAGACACCTTCTCTGAGCAGTCTGAGGAACAACACCCACAATGCCCAGCAAGATGCAATGCCAGAGCACCCAGCACTCAATGGAGTGACAACATCCCCACCCCAACAGGCAGCACTGAGTAGGGCTGGTCTGGGGCAGCCTCAGCTCCCCCCTCACTGGGATCAGCCCTTCAGAGGAAATAGAGCTGAGCATCACCACCCTCCCCCACCTTCCTCCTACTCGGCTCTGGTCACCCTTGCTGTTGCCATCTGCGTGTGAAATCAGACAGGTTTACAGCTGCCTTTTGTACGACAACCCAGGTCCCACCTTCTCTTTGCTGGAAGCCTTAGCTGGAGTGAGAAGTGCCTTCTAATGTCAGCTCATGTCTTATCCTACACACAGATAGACAGGTTCAGGTGGGATTCTCAGCTTCATGCATATGAATGAGACTTGTGCTTCCAGGTCACGCTTGGAAATCCTGCCCTGAGTCCCTGCCTCACACATGCTCTCATTAGGAGGGTCCTGCACAGCAGCTCATGCTGCAGCCACCCAAGTTCACAGAGCAGAACAGGTGGGGAGCCAGGGAAAGTGGGCACACGCTGGGCTCCAGGCACCATGGGCTGGCAGCAGGGCAGCTTTACCCAGCCAAGAGAGCTCAGCTGTGCAGCTCTTGTGGCCGTGCTGTCTCACCTGTACAAACACCTCTCCCACCTGCGGTGCTCAGCGCACCCTGAGCTGCATTCTTTTGGGGATAAAAATACCAGGCCAGGTCCTCAGGAGCCCCACACATCCTTTCTCTCCACCACAGACAGCAAGAACTGGGGAAGTCTTTGATTTCAGCTGGACAAAGAAGACAGTGACAATTTCAGATCTGTCCTTGGTTTCTTTTTATAGCAACGAGACATGTGCAGCGATGATTCAGAGCTGTGGCTCAGGAGATTGCTAGCGCTGCTGTGTACCAGTCCCTCCCAGCTAACGGGCAGCCTCTGCAGACCCTCTCCCTCCCCCTTGCTGAGGAAGAAGAGATGCTCCAGGCCCCAGCTCTCATCTTGCTGGCTGCAGCCAGCAGCCCCGCTTCTGGAGGGCCGGCAGAAGCCCGCCGGTCACCCAGGGCGTTGCGGCTCCGCAAGGATGGTCAAAACATGTCAGCCGAGCTGACACGCAGCGCAGGCACTGCGGACAGGCGCTGCCGAGCCCTGCAGCTCCAGCTCTCCGGAGCACCGCGTTTGCTACGGCTGCAGGGGCTGCCAGCCAACGCCGCAGCGGCCAGCACGTCCAGCCCCTGGAAAAGTCCACCCCTGGCCTCAGAGTGTGTGAGGACATCTTCCCCTGGGGAACACAAGCACTCCTGCAGCCACCCTCTCAAGGAGGAACAAGCCGCAGGTTTCCCCTGCTCTAGGCTGGGTGGGGAGGCTTGAAGGAACCATGTGGCCCTTGATGGAACTGGGCCCTTCTGCTTGTCAAGTGAAGATGTTTGCACTCCATCTCTTCAGCCTCTGCAGACAATCCAGTCTGTGGTCTGCCCCACACTGCCCATCTGAGTGTAGTGGATGAAGGCTCTCCATGCCCCTTAGGGTGAGAGATGCATGGGTGTGCCAGAGCAGAGGGTCGCGTGGGTGTGTGTTGCTGTGCATTAAAGGCAGTGTCACTACAGCTAAAGGAGCTTGCAGTGCTGGGCAGGCAGCATGCACCCACACATACACAGCCTCAGAGCTCCCATCTCTGCCAGCACCAGCTTTAATTTCCATCAACCACAGATAGGGCAGGAGGAGCCCTCCCTGCCACCCAGGCACAGAAAATCCCAGGGCTGGTTTATGGCACTGTCACTTAGATGTTTGTGAAACAACTAAACAAAAACGCCAGCTTCTTGCAGAAAACAAAACAGATTTCCAACAGATCTACTCCACAAGACTGCCCAGGACCAGCCTTCCCTGTCACTGCTGTTGCCTAAGACCAACCTGCAGGGAAGCAACCCTCCTCTCTCTGGTCACAGAGAGACTCAGGGGACAGCTACTGCCTACAAACATCCAACATACTCCAAGTGGCTACTTCCTTGGCTGCACTTTTCCAGGATGTTTCTGGGTCACTTGCTACTGTATGAGGCATTACCTGGGCTCGTGTGAGTTGTGTCACCCCTAATCAGCCTCACAATGTGGCAATAAATAGAGTCCAAGTGGAGACACTTATTTTTCTGCCCCGAAGTCTGGGAGAGAAAGGGCTGCTGGAGCCAGAGCTGGAGCATCACCTGCCTCAGGCTCCCATGCAGCTTCCAGCAATGCAGAGAACTCCAGGTTGTAAGTTCAGAAGGGATATTAACCACCTAACAAATAAATCACTTAGGATGTTAGAAAATAAAAGCAAGGATGGAGAAAATAAAATGGAAGAGGGGTGCTGATGAGAAAAATCCCACAGAAGCTGTAGCAGAGAGGTACAACTGGGCTCTACCTCTGCCTCAACATCTTGTAACACCAGCACCAGAGCAGTTTCCTCCTTCTCTTTTCCCATGGTTTTCCACTCTGCAGCTGTGCAGAAACACAGGGGGCTGGCTGACACAGGAGCCCCCAGCCCCAGGTAGTGCAGGCTCAGGTTGGCTCTGCCAGTCCTGCAGCTTTCCGTGAGGGTATCCAGTGTGCCCAAACAGAGACCCAGGCTCCAAACTGCTCCAGAGCTTCCCTCTGGCTTGCTGCTCATGTTGCTGCTGGCACTGCTGGATGAGCTGCCAGACACCATTGCTCCAGCACAGCCCTAGTGGGACTGCTTCATCCTCATGCCATGTGCATCATCTGCTCCTCTCCAGGAGCTCTGCACTGAGCCCCTTTCCCCACGCAGCCAGGAGCAGGACCGGGCTGACTGCACAGCCAGGGGCCATGATATCCTGCTCTCTCATCAGACCCTGTGAACCACGCTGCTCTTCCCAGAGCTGCGGGAAACATTCCCATGAAATCACAGAAATGCTGGGCCCTGGGGGGAGGAAGGATTGCCCTTCCCTTCCCGTCCAGCCACCGCCGCCCAGGGAGAACTTGCCTTCTGTGCTTCGCTGCATGGCAGCCATGGGGCAGGTCCTGCCTGCCAGACTATGTGGGGCCACCACTGCCTGCCCTGTGGGGTGGCTGCATTGGGGATCCATGGTAAATGCTGGGAGCCTGGGGTAACCCTCAGAAGGTTGGATGAACTCCACTGTGCACAGAAGATGAGCCCAACCCAGGCAGGAGCTTGCACAGCACACATCCAGCCTGCACTCACTGGGATCTCTCCAAGGCTTTCCTTGGTCAAAGCTGCATGACAAAAGTGTCAAATCTGGAATTTTAACTCATAACAAACCCATCAAACCTCAGCTGCATTTCCATGAAGGCATCCAGCTCCTTCCCTGGGCTCACACTGCAGGATGCTGGTGCCTCAGTGCCAGTAGTAGCACCTCCAGCAGAGTCACAGGATTGTAACAACTGTTGCTAATGGGGCAATTTATCCAACCGGGCAGTCAGGTTCCAGGGTGGAAGGTACAGGTGGCTTGGTCCTTCCCACCACTCAGGAGCTTTCCCAAAGGTTTTTCCAGCCATCACACACACACAGAGAGGCATGCTGGCCCCTTTGTCTACAGAAGAATTATTTCTAACTTGAGCAGCATGGAGGTGGCCACAAGGTGAGAAATGCTCCAAATGGACACAGCTTCTGCAGAAAATCCACCATAGGAGATGGGCAGAGACCCTTCAATGGGGCAAAGCCACTCTGCAGATCACCCTCTTGCACCAACAAGGAAAGACTTTGGCATGAAATCATAGTATGTGAGACTACACTGCAGCTGGCCATGTAAATCGTGGAACAAAACCTCCAATAATTATTTTTCTCCCTTTAAAACCACTTTTTTAAATCGATTCAGAAAAAGCACAGTTGTAGTAACAGAAGAAAACTTTAATCTATTAATTATATCTCAAACCCCTTCCTGTAAAAGGAATTGTATGTAACAAGCATCTGGAGAACACCCTTTTTCTGTGCAAGCTCCAGGAAGAAGAGTGGCTCTGCACCTTGGGTGGGCTGCATGCAGCCCCACTCCCGGTCCTGCCCTGGCTGCAGCTCACTGCGGCAGCAGAAGAGCCCAGAGCTCTCCCAGTGCCACCAGTGGCAGCAGTAGCAGAGCCTAGAGTTCACCCAATGCCACCTACTGGGAGCAGCGGCAGAGCCCAGGCACACTCATCTCACCCACTCTGTTTCCCCAGTCAGGCAGTGAGGCTGCAGCGTGTCCTGGGAAGTGTGGCTCTGGGAGGAGGCAGCTCTGCTCTGATTTAAACAGCAGTGACATAGTGGCTTGGGGGGCTTGTCTGTGCCGACCCCTCACCCCCCACACCCTCCCCCCGTTCCCGTGATTCTGGAGGTTTTATTCGTGGTGCTGTGAGAAGAAAAGTTGCAGCCTCAGCCCAGCCATGGTGGGCAGGCAGACAGCCTGCAGAAGGCTCTTTTGTGGCCGCAGCCTCACAGCACAGAGAGGGCGAGCAGGAGCCCCAGAGATAATTTCCTCATTCTGATCAGGGATCAATTGACCACTTGCTCCCGTTTGTTCCCCCCAGGACCGAGGCCTCCAGCTCTGAATGCAGAGCAGTCACTCCTCATTTCCACATGCAGATGAGGGCTGTGAAAGGACTTGCTTTCAAACCAGTATTATTCCCCGGGGTCCCGACCCTCCCCGCCACGTCCCTCACCCCAGCCTCTGTCTGTGACTCTGGGCTCTGTCTTCCCATGGTAACAAAGGTTAGGGGAAATAAAAGCAGAGCAGTTGCCATCTGGGAATCATCAGCCGGAGCCCAGAGGGGAAGGAGCAAGCTGTGGAGATGGGGCTGACCCCACAGCCCACTGCCCGGGCATGCTTCAGTCCCACTGAGCCCAAACTGCACACCCAGAGCTGTAGGCATCCAGCTCCAGGGCACCCACCAGGGCAAGGCACGAAGGGCACTGAGCCACCAACCCTGTGTGGCATGGGCACAACACTTTGTGTCCCACTCGAAGGGGCCAGAGGGAGGCAGAGATGCCATTTGGCCCCTTTCAGCCTGGTGCAGCAGCACTGCATAGAGAGCAGGCACAGACAGCCTGGGATGGCAGTGTATAGTGATGGCTACAGCAGGACCAGACAGTGCCCAGCAGCTCTCACCCCCACCCATACTGCCCACTGCCAGTGCAGCTGCAGACCTGGGGCTGCAACTCAGCCCACATGCCCCACCAGCCTCAACACTGGGGATCCTCTGGCAACGATGGGAGTGGGAATGGTGGGAATGGGCTGAGAATGGAGGGAATGGGTAGGGGAATGGGTTGGGCAATGGAGGCAACGAGAAGAGTGGGGATAGAGATGAGGGCAGGGGTGGGATGAGGATGGGGACAAGAGTATGATGGGGATGAGGATGGGGGTGGGGATGGAGACGGGGGGGGGGGAACGGGGGGGACGGGGCGGGGGAGGAGGGAATGGAGATGGGGACATCCCACAGCTCCACCCTTCCCATGTCCCCTGGCAGGCGGCCGTGGCCCTGAATGGGGCAGCCACTCCTCCCACTCATCAATCAGTTCCTGCTCTGTCCACTTCGGAGCCTGGAAATAAACCCCCCCTGTAAATCTCGGCCGCAGCCGCTGTGTTTCAGTGGCGGAGGGCCCCGCATTCCTGAGTTTCAGGCTGCAGCCACGTCTTCAAGAGCAGAGCCACAAGAGCTTTCTGATGGTTAATTGCTGGCACACTTTCACTGAAAACATGAAACACCCCCTGACAAGCCGTGTGATTTATTACTGCCCACTGCAAAACGGAACAAAATCAATTGGCTATTACCTCACTTAGCGGAGGCTTGTCACCGCCTGGGAGCAGGGTGTTAGGAATAAAAGCCAGGCACGGCCCGGCAGCGAGCCCCGAGCTGGGCTGCTCCACCTGCTCGGGCAGCTAACCCCGGGCGATGCCGGAGCCCGGCCCGGCTGGCGCTGGCGGGTGCCGCTCCGGTGCAGCCACCGGCTCCTTCTCGCCGTGCGGTTATTAACGACCGAGGTGTCAGCGCCATGTGCAGTAAATTTCACGAGAGATGCAGAGCAGTGACAGAATATTTGTTTATGGCAGAAGCGTATCCTGTAATTAATCACCTTCATGCCACCCTTCCCCGCCCGGGCAGAGGAGACCCTCCCTGCCTGGGAAGCCACCCCGCACCAGCCATGGCACTGCTGGTTGGGGGCATGGCAGGGTCCAGTTCCCTCCAGCAGCAGGTAGAAAAGGGGCAGCCAAAGGCCCCGCATGTCTGCACGGACGGCCCTGGCTCTCCGTGGCCGTTAGCCTTGTCTGGGAGGAGGCAGACTTGGCGTGCCCGGTGCAGGCTGCCGAACACCCACGCTGTGGCAATGCTGCTGCAGCCCGCCTCCGCCTGGCATTTCCAACACAAACCAGCAGCTCCCAAAAGTGCGAGGAAGCCCACACACTGCCCTAGAAAACCTCCCGGGGAGGAAGCTGCTCTGACAGAAATCTGCCTGTATTTCCCCGCTGCCAGGTCTCCACTTGGCAGGGAAAGGCAGCAAGGCAGGACCCCACTGAGGGCAAGGAAGTCTCGCTGTGGCTCACCAGATAGGGCTGGCACGTCGGGCATGCTGCAGCTCACCAGACGGGGCCGGTACACCAGGGACGCTGCAGCTCACCAAACGGGGCCGGTACACCGGGGACGCTGCTGCTTGCTTTGCAGCTGGTGCCATGAGAACACAGCACAGCCGGGCAGCCCCAGTGCCACGGCGAAAGGCAGAGCCATGGGCAGGGCAAGGATCTGCTCCAACAGATGGTTTTGTGGTGGGTCAGTGCAGAGGAAGTGTCAGGGACTATGTTCTGGCGTGCGTGGGCACAGCCCACGGGCGGCTGGTGGCAGCACGAAGCTGGCCGTGAGCGGCAGGGGCAGGTCTGGAGGATGTTTCAGGACCTGCGTGGCCTCTCTCTTTGCGTTTCATCGCCTTTGTTTCTTTCCCGAATCACTTGCAGGCTCTTGCAGTCAGAGCGGAGAGATGCTCCTCCCATGGAGCTGGGAGCTGTGCAGAGCAGAACGAGGCTGCATTATTTATAGACTCCGGGTGGATATTTCACACGCGGCCGGCCCGTTCCCGGCATTCCCTCCATTCACAGATCATTAAGTAGCACTTGCTGACATATAAGGCAATGCGAGCGCAGTGCTTACCGGTGAATATTGCCATCCAGCCCGGTGGTCAATGAGATTCAGCAAGTAACCGTCCAGAGAGAGAGGGGACCGCTTTTGCCCTGCCAAAGAAAGCTCAGCTCCGAGCACCCGTGAACTAGTCCAGCAAGAATTTCAACGCAGGGCACCACCACGCCTGGCCCGTGAGCTGCCCTGTGCTGCCTGGTCACTGCTGCGGTGCCAAAGGGGACACAAAGGCCACCTAGGGCCATGAGTATCATTGCTGAGCCCCAAAGTGCTTTTCTTCCCACTGAGCTCACTGCTGTGAGGTGACCCTTGAGGACAAAAGTCCCCCAAAACCTTTAGAGAAGCAGCGTGCAGAGCAGCCTGCCCCAAAGAGCTGGAAGAGCAAAGACAAATCCCAGCTGGTTGAACACAAAGCCCAGCAGGTACAAGAAGGGCTCTCTGATGTGATGGCTTTGTTCAGGGATGCCTTTGATGGTCACTGAGGGGCCTGTGCCGCTCTGACTGCCCTA
This sequence comes from Pogoniulus pusillus, assembly GCF_015220805.1. Classification (NCBI taxonomy): domain Eukaryota; kingdom Metazoa; phylum Chordata; class Aves; order Piciformes; family Lybiidae; genus Pogoniulus; species Pogoniulus pusillus. The sequence goes on from NC_087293.1 coordinate 13,156,103, forward strand.
TCCTCATCTCCACCCTGGGTGCCTGGGGCAGCCAGTGGCTCTCCTGGCAGCTGCAGACCTCCACTCTGGGTGCATGGGCACTCTTCCTGCCCACGCCTGGGGGGAAACCAGCGGGCATGGCAGCCTCCGCCTGCGCGGGCAGCGTGGAGTAGCCGAGCAGAGACAATGGCAGGACGTGACTGTGGGGACATCTGTGTCTGATCCAGGAAATGTTTTGGCATCAAAATAGAAGCAGTGGGTTGTCAAAAGGGAAGGGGGAAAAAGAAAAAGAGAGATGTGTGAGCATGAAAAAGATCTGGGATACATTCACAGCCTGCGGCAGAGAGTCGCCTTAGAAGAGGACAAGGCTGAGATTCAGGCTCCCAGGTGGCCTGACACCCTGTGCCCTGGCTGTGCCCCTGTCAGGAGCTAGTCACTCCACAGGAGGCTGCTGCTACCCCTCCAAGGGCTTGCCCCCTTGCCCAGGGACCATCGGTCAGGGCAGTTGCCCAGGTCGTTTGACCCAGCTAGAGCACGAAGGCTTTCCGGTGCACACAAGGTCTGCAGCAGCTCCTGCTCAGAGGGGAGCTGCAGCTGGTTCAGGTCCCAGCTCCAAGCCAGTCTGCACTGCAGCACTTCCATTTCAGTCCATGGCACGGTGGTGCTGCCGCGATGTGAACTGTGGGGCCAGTGGAAAATGGGGCTCTGAGCTCATGAGTCTTATTTTAGCTCCCCATCCTCTCTGGAAGCTATCTCAGGCATGTTTTGGGAATACAGCAGGTATTTTTATGAGTGGGATTTGCAAGGGTATTTTCATCTTAGACTTGGAGACAGCTGGGCCTGCTGCCAGGTTTAGGAAGTGCAGAGGCAAGAAACATAAAACTGGTAAGAGGTAGGCTTCCTACTGGGGCTTATATTTAGCTGAGAGAGGAGCAGGAGCACTCGAAAATGTCCTGCTGGTGCTCCCCATGCCAGACAGTTCCTGGGCTAGTTCACAGAGTCCAACCTCGACCAGAGCCAGGAAAGGCAGAGGGAACATATCTCAGCCCCATGGCACTTGTCTGGCCCACCTGGCACTGCTGAGACCCCAGCTGCCCTCCAGACCAGTGTTCACCAGTGCAGTGGGCATGGTGGTGAACCAGCTATCCCCCATGTGCTAGGGAGAGCTGAGCTATGCTCTCTGCACACTCCTGGGGCTGAGGAAAACATGGGATGGGCCACGGTGAGCAGGACCAGTGCACACCAGGAGAGCTCACCCCTGGCAGTGCAGCAGTACCACACCATATGCCAGCGTGGGCTGAGCCACTAAGCAAACCATGCACTCCTGCACCCTGCGTGCCCTGGGCAGAGGGTTCATCATGGCACTGGGGCAGGCTTGAGGATTAAGTGCACAACCAGTGGTCAACAGCCAGTGGAAACCCTTTGAGGGGCTTCCAAGGTGAGCCCTGCATCATGCACCAGCCTGGGTCTTTGGCCCACACTACAGCCAAGCCCCTGCACAGGCACAGTGTTGGCCCAGCGTAGGGTTGCTGCATGCTTGGGAGGAGCAGAGATGAGCTGCTGAGCTATGGAGGTGCAGGTTCAGCTCCACACTGGCCTCCAAGTCCAGGCTCTGGCTGAATCAGCAGCCAAAATGTGGGGTGCCCGAGGTGCTGTGGGGTGGCAGGACTACCAGCTTGGTGAGGGAACAACAGCTGAGGGCTGAGCCAGAGGGACTGGGGGCCACAGCACCAGGAAAAAGCTCGACCTTGCAGTGACACAGGGAGCATGGTGCCATGGCTGGGGAACATGAGCCGAGCAGCTGCGCTGCGTTTGGCCAGGGGCCGAGGGCCAGGGGCTGCCAGCGGCCAGAGCTGCTCCAAGTCACCCCACAAAGACCCCCTCGGCCAGCACAGCCAGCTTGCTGCAAATACAAAATGCCTTCCTGGGGAGAAAAAAGTGGGGAAAAAATAAAAAGAGAGACAGCTTCAACTAAGAAATAGCCACAGGCAGGTTTTGTTTTTAAAGCACTCATATTTTGTTGGGTTTGAATTGAATTTTGATGTGATTTGTTTCCCTGGAAATGGGCACCCTTGGAAATGCCACCAGCTCCTCCCTGCCCAGAGGGAGGGCGGCTGCTGGCCCACAGCAGGGAGCTGGAGGGCTGCTGTGGAGGGGGTCAGCCACAAGCTCTGCATTGTCTACAGAAGCTCTGCTCCTTTGCCAAAGCGAAGGGGCAGGCAGAAGCCTCCAGAGGAGCACCCACCCCACTCCTGTGCCCAGTGATGATTTTACTGTGCCTGATGGAGGCGAGGGGTAGGAGCTCTGAGAGGCAGAGGGAGAATACAAAGATCTCCTTCCACCTTTTCTCTTTGAAATAAAGCTAAGTGCAATGTCATAGAATCAGTCAGGGTTGGAAGGGACCACAAGGAGCAGCCAGTTCCAACCCCACTGCCATGCCCAGGGAAACCCTACCCTAGAGCAGGCTGCCCACAGCCTCAGCCAGCCTGGCCTGAAACACCTCCAGCCATGGGGTCTCAACCACCTCCCTGGGCAACCCATTCCAGCCTCTCACCACTCTCATGCTGAAGAATTTCCTCCTCACCTCCAGGCTGACTCTCCCCACCTCCAGCTTTGCTCCATTCCCCCCAGTCCTGTCATCCCCTGATGTGCTAAAAAGTCCCTCCCCAGCTTTTTTTCTAGCCCACTTCAGATAGTGGAAGGCCACAAGAAGGTCACCTGGGAGCCTCCTCTTCCAGCCTGTCCTCATAGGAGAGGTGTTCCAGCCCTCTGAGCATCCCTGTGGCCCTTCTCTGGACATGCTCCAGCACATCCACATCTTTCTTGTAATGGAGGCTCCAGAACTGGATGCAGGTATGTCATACCCAGGTCATACTCCAGGTAAGTCATGCCCAGGTCAAACGGGATCTATCCCCCCTCTAGGGCTCACAGACCAGCATTCACTGTGTCCTCCTGAGAGCCTCCTGAACCATCAATACCCACACCAGGCCCCCATGGACCTGACACAGGACCCTGCCAAGCTCCGGCTCCACCAGCACAGGTAGGGCTGCAAAAATGATCACCTGCTAGCCACACAGGTCAGCACCTCCAGCCAGCTCTGCTCTGTCACCCCTGGCCCCTCAAACACCAGCATGTGCCAACACACCACCATCTTGGCAGGCCCCCTGTGCACGTGAAATGGTGGCGGGCACAGCTGCAGCCACCGGCGGTGCCACCGCGCGTAGCTCTGCCGCTGATTGCATCTCGGTTGTCATGCCACTCAGCGCCAGGCGAAGCTAAATTAGAGCAACTAATTGCACCTCTCTCTGAAACAATCAGGATGACAAATCAGTGGTAATCTCTTCAGTTCTAGAGGGAAGCTACTGCGCTCCCTTACGAGGATTAATCAGCTTTTCATCAGTGTTATTACACCAAAGCTGCCTCGGGAGGAGCCCTCAGGCCACACTGGCTGGGATCACACCACGAGGGCACCACAGCTTGTGGCTGCTGGTAGGGAAGACAAGCATTGGCAGGCTGGTGGCACCCAGCCCTTGTCCACATCACCAGGCTGCCAGCTCGCAGGCCATCACACCTCTGCTCAGCACGGTGGAGGCTATGCCTGGTGGGCTGCTCAGCCAGCATCTGGATGCCTTCCAGGCAGAAGGTCCAGGGCTGGGCTCCAGGAGGACCAGCAAGGTGGCCAACACACAGGAGACATCAGGCCAAGGAACGGCACAAGGAGAGACAACAGGACAGCTCTAGCAGGAAGGAAACCAGCACAGCCACAGTTACACCAGGTGACCACTTTGTTTCCCACAGTCCCTAAACCCTTTGTTAGGTTTCTGCAAGCTAATGGCAAGCCCTGAGGCTCAGTCTTGAGAGCATCCCTACCAGAGGGACTCCCCAGTACACAAAATCATCTTGACTTTTGCAGTGGCACATTAGAGACCAGACAGGGACAAATACCTACACGTGTAACCTCTCTTCAGCCTCATGAATGGCAGGAGATACCCTGGCCCACCCTCTGCGAGGGTTTGCGCCACACCTCCCAGGGTTAGCACCACCAGCACTGCTCTGGGGCTGCTCTAGGGAAGTTGCACCACCCCGTTGAGATGCAGCTGTCAGCAAGTAGCACTGATGCCTTTCAACTCTTCATCACCTGCAGTCAGCAGAACAGCGCTCAGCAGCATCCTTCCTTGGCTGATGCTCAACATCCAGAGGACTTAAACCAGGCTCTCCCAGTTTCACCACTGCTGTCTGGCACGACTGTGTCCAAACAAGCCACCTTCTGTTTGTCCAAAGCTAAAAGAGCAGCACTACAGCCTCTTGGCAACCAATATATCAACTTCTGCACCTCCCCCACACTTTGTGTCAACCCCAGAGCGCTCTGCACCCCACAGATGTTAAGACCAATAGTGGTAAAGGTTTAAACATAAACGTTTGAGACCTTGTGCAGCATCAAGCTGTGGTGATCCTTGGCCAAGATACAGGAGGGGAGGACTCCTGAGGGAAGGTGAGCAGTTCACCATACAAATCCATGGACAAAACTAACCAACTTGCTTTTTGTAAACTCATTTCCTCACTCTGAGGCCTCACTCTGGTACACAAGGTCCCTCTGCTCAGCCAAGCAGGAACTAAACACACAAGCCTGAGTGTGGGGTGTGTGAGGAGGAGGGGAGAAAGCCATAGTGCTCGTGTGAAAGCCCCTGGAGACAAATTCCTGCTCTTTCATACACTCAGACCAACAACCCCTGGGCTCACATGGCTCTGCTGTGCCCTGGAAAAACTCTGCGGAGGGCATGTGGCATTTCAGTCCCCTGCTTCAGCTTACACAAGGACAGGTCACATCATTCCCTCCCCAGCACAGCCCTGCTCTCTGGCACAGTGGTTAGGGCAGGGGAGAAGAGAAGCCTGTGCCTGGCCTCTCCTGGGTAGCTGCACTGGGATGGATTTGCAGCACCTACACACTGGCCCTTGCCCAGGCAAGTGGCCATCTCGTAGACCTGCACTTCACATCCCCACCCCAGCAGTCTCTGTGACAGCAGCTGGCTAGTGGCATTCATGCAACTGAGTTAGCCCTTCCAATGTGGAACCAGGTCCCCCATACCAGCACACATCTTGCTCTCTGCACCAGCATGACCATGATGTACCCATCTATGGACAAAGGCTGGCTGAAACCCATGCCTATTCCACCTCCTGCTAGGAACATACCAGGTCTTGCAGTCAGTGGGCACAATCTTTACTCAGATGCAGGTCAGTGTTGCTGCCAGGGAGCCTGCCCAGTGCAGCAGCTCCAAGCAAGAAGCTGCACAGCCACATAGTAGGAGATGGCCCTTGGAGTCCAGGAGACAGCTGGCAACAAGGCTGGCGTGGGGAGCTCTGTTCAAGCAGATGTCCCTGTGGCTCTAGGGTGAATCACCACCTGCAAGGAATGGAGAGCAGATTGGATTAGCAAGACTCAGCCACAGTTATGGACACCCAGCAGCCCCAGTCCCTGCTCAGGCAGGAGAGAGGCTGATGTTTCCAGGGGAAAACACCAAAATTGCAGCCCATTGCTCATTGATGGGGCCTGGGAAGGGTCTGCCAGCTGTGCTGGGACCCCATGGCATGCACACCAAGACTCCAGCACCCACAGCAGCTCGCTCGTCACAGCTCTCCCGTCACAACCTCATGTTCAACAACTCTGTGCCAGCTCTGCCGTGCTACAGCTCTTGGACTCTGCCATAAAAATGCAATGATGCACTTGAGTTATATAAAGATCCAACTCTTGGAGGAGAAAGGGCTCTTGACGTTTCCCCATGGCTTTTTAGGGTGTGTTCTGAATGCTAAAAGCACGGATGGGAAGCGCAGGGGAGGTGAACCAGCCAGGAAACAGAGCTCTGCAAACTGTTAGACTTAAACTGCTGAGAAATGGAGGAGATGGAAAGCTGCAGCACCTGCCTGCCCCCAGAAGAGCCCTAGCACACATTTCCATACCATAAACACACGCTGGATGTGTCACAGCATCATTATTTCACTTTCCCACTGGCACACATGTGGCCACACACCAAGTGTAGCATGCACACAAAATACTACAGAGATATTTAGGTCATCTTTCTGTGTACATACAGAGAACATCCAGGCAGCAACTTTCTAGTGAAGCTCCAAGTGCTGTAGCAGGAGCTACCCTCAAAACCAGCACAGCCCTCTTCACTCAGACCCTCATGCAAGGACAAATGCCTTCCAGTCCTTGCTGTTTCCCCTCTAAGCACCAAACCTAAGTCACTAGAACTTGCCTTGGCATGCATGGTTAACCTGCAGCACGGTGAGCTGCCCACCAAAGACAGCATGGTGAAGAAGTTGGGTGACAAAGCTGTGCCTGCTCTGCTCCAGGTGGACTCACTGCAGATCCTCACAGCTTTACTCGGGACAAGTCAGTTGGGAGCATGTGAAACCAGAGCATGGCTCCTGTGTGATCTCCGGGAGCTTCCCAGTGCATTCCCTGTTCACAAACACAACTCTCCCCTCCTGTGCTGCTGCTGCTGCCCATAACAAAGAGCTTTTCGACCAAAGGAAAGGGTTAACCCCCACGCAGCCATCGCATTGAGTCTTGGAGGTCTGAGTGCTGCCAACTCCTGAAAAATGGCCACCAGGCAAGCTGCTGAGAATCATCAGAATAAGATTGGAAGGTGTCCACATCAATCAATCACTTGTTGACAGATGACTGGAAGCCCCTACTGTGACCGTGGACAGCTGACCAACTCTCAGCTTAACCTGAAGTCTAACATTAGCCTGTTTGTTTCGTGTGGGTGGCTTCTGCGTTATGACCTTAATAGTCAATCAATCTTGCAGTGAGGAGCCTGGCTGGCAGAAGCATTAATTATCCACACTGCTCATGCATTGAAAAGCTTTATCTTCAAAAACTCAGCATCACTTAGGGAGGAATAACAGAACCCAGAACAAGGAAAATAAGCCCTGCCCCAGACCCTCAGTAGGGAACCTCAGTTCCCGGGGCTGCCGCAGTGCCCACTACAGCCTGGGATGGGGGCGCTCAGGGCAGGGTTTGGTCTGGCTGTAATTCCAGGTACTCATTCAGGCAGCACAGAGGCTGCTGCTCCTGCACCAGCAACTGATGGAATCCGTGCCAAGAGGAAGACGAGGGGGAGAGATATAAAAGGACAACAAACACACATCAATTAAACCTTGCAAGCTGTTAGTCACACTAGTTAATAAGTTCTTTCTATCCGTAAAGTGCTCTTAGTGACAAATCCTCTAACTGGCACTCAGCGTTATTATGGCTTTCAAGATGCCTCCGTCTTTCATGTGCAGCTTCTTGTACACATGTGAGTGCTCCCCGTTGCGCAGTCTGTTTACACTGGTTGTGAGAAGACATCATCAAAGCAAACTGAAAGCAACACTAAATGCTTGGGGAAAGCAGAATTCATTCACTGCCGCCTGCTCGGCAATCGCCTTCAGCCTGGTGAGAGGCAGCGGTCGCTGCAGACCGCAGAGGGAAGGAGGGAAATGGGAGCCCGGCAGGCACAGCCTGTTTGGCCTCTGCAGGGCATCCCCACCCACACCTCCAAAAGCCAACATCTCTCTGCCAGCCTTCCACAGCTGCTGCTCTCCTGTGTCACCCATCACCCGCTGCAGTTGGTGCAAACCCTGTGCACCCCAGGGTGCCAAGCAGGCATGCACAGCACCCATCTTCACAGAATGCCAGAGGCTGGAAGGGACCTCCAAAGCTCATCCAGTCCAACCACCCTGCCAGAGCGGGATCACCTAGACCAGATCACACAGGAACACATCAAGGTAGGTTTTGAATATCTCCAGAGAGGGAGACACCACAACCCCCCTGGGAAGCCTGTTTCAGTGCTCTCTCACCCTCACAGGGAAAAAAATCCTCCTCGTGTTTAAATGAAACTTCCTATGCCTCAGTTCCACCCATTGCCCCTTGTCCTGTCATTGGGCATCACCCAGCAGAGCCTGGCTCCACGTTGAGCAGCCAGACTGGAAGCAGAGGCCCCACTGCCATGAACCTGCAGCAGAGGTTAGGTTGCTCCAGAGAGCTGTGCCCAGGGACGGGCAATATGCACGCAACCTGGAGCAGGACTCTGCTCCAGCAGCAGATAGAGCCAGAGAGCCCAGCTGTAACCCCAGCTTGGCTGTGCCATACTCTGCTTTGGCCAGATCTGCTCAACCACCACCCAGCAGCTCTACTGCCCATGCTTTCAGCTCCAAATCTCAATTTCAGCTTCCTTACACAGTGGCCACATCATTGTCCCAGCACTCCTGAGGCTGTGCTGATGGTGAACATGGTCTGGAGTCTTCCAAAACGCAGCACAGCTCAGTGCCTCACTGGGCACAGCTGCCCCTGCTCTGTGCCCCCTCTGTCAGTGTGCCCTGGGGACAGAGGGGTCTGTGCAGCTGAGGATTGAGGTCGAGGTGGCAGCAGTGGCTGGGAGGCCACCAAGCTATCAGTTGCAGGCAACAGTGTTAGATCTCCTGCCCCAGAAGGTCCTCGGTGCAACCTGGCCTCCTCCGGCTGGCTCAGGGCTTCACGGTCGGTGTCAAGTGGCAGCGTTCTGGATTCTGACCTTGTTGGAATTTGCTCCTGGGGGGGCACACACACACCAGTCCATAAAGTTCCCATTAGTGCAAAAGCAGATGTAAGCACTTTGTTGGCAGAGTTCAGCAGCAGGGAAGCCTGCACTTGATCAGTTCTGCCTCACTGGTCACTGCAGTCAACAGGAATTACCACAGAGGCTTTCTGTGCCCCCTCTCCCCCAGCCTACCCCTCTCCAAAATAAGAAGATTTAGAGAAGCCAGCCAAGCTGGGGCACAGCTCCAACATAAGGCAATAAATCTGCATGTGCTGCTGAGGGGAGCCAGCCCCATCCCAGAGCAGGCATCAGGAGAGCAGCGTGGAGTTGCTTGTTGTACGAAACAAATCTGACCAAAGGGATGCTCAGAATGGGGAGTGAGTAGCTCTGTGACAAGGGACTTCATGGAGGTGGGTGGCAGCTGAGATTGGCTTTTGCCACTGTCCTATAAGGACATTAGGTACCTGGCATTCCTGTGTCTTCCATAGCTAAGGACTCTCAGCCTCACCTTCCCACAACCATTGAGCAAGAGGACAGCCAGGCCCAGGCTAGGAACTTGAGCACAGCTCTCCTCAGAATCTGGCCACCCCTCCCTGGGTCTGGGGCCATAACGCCCAGCTGGAGGGAGAGGAGAGGGCAGCAGGAAGGATGGTGCTGGCACGCTGCAGCTGGCTGGGGCCACGCTGCTTGCCGACACAGAGCGGGCTCGCCGGTGCCGCGGGGGGCTGGGGCTCACGGCTCCCCCTCAGCCCCCCGCCTCCATCGCCTCACACCGACATCCACCACCGGCTGACCTGGTTTCAGCCAGTTTTCCTTCATGATTAACACTCTCTGGGCCCCTGCTCACTCTGTTATTCTCACCAAATTAAAGAGCAGCCCCGGATCCTCGTTAGATTTGCTCACACTTGAGCAGTGTCATGTGGTCAGTAGCCCATGGCAATACACTAAATTAAAGGTCTAATGCAGAATCCACCTACAAGCCTGACAACTAATGAATCGAGGGCTTCAGGCCCCAGAGGACCCGCGCTGGGATGAAGCCACTTCACACCGAGCTGGAGCAGAAGTGCAGTCCCTGGGCTGTCATTCAGAAATAAAGAGTTGTTTAATTTTATTCACCGCAGGACACAAACCGCATCGCTGTAACTACAGCTGCTGCGCCGGGGAGCCAGGAGCCACCAATCCTCCCAGCACCAGGCTCCAGTGCAGCTCCTGCCCATGCACCAAAGGTCCTGGCAAACAAACCCCCTGCTTGGGTTCACCGAACTGGGTTTGAGTCCCCAGAATGGATAGGCTGACTCTTGCGCCTAGGGTCAGATCAAACACCTCCACCCATTCCTCCAAACCAGCACTGGCTGCTCCAGACCACACAACTCATCGACCTGCCAACAGCCCTGCCATGGCACAGCTCTTCCTCCACACCAGCACCCTCTGCTTCCCAACCAAGGGCCCAGGAGGACACAACTGCCCAGCACAGCACCCAGCCCTCGTGTTAAGCACCACTGCCTGTGGGCATAAGGCTACACGTGAGAAAAGAGTGATTTGCCATTGGAATGGGCTGCCCAGGGAGGTGGTGAAGACACTGTCCCTGGAGGTGTCCAAGAAAAGGCTGGGTGAGGCACTTAGTGCCATGGACTGGTTGATTGGATAGGGCTGAGTGGCGGGTTGGACTGGATGATCTCTTCCAACCTGACTGATTCTATTCTAAAAAGATGCTGGGTTCCACTTTGGGCTTTGAGGCCCCTCTCTGTCCTCTGGCCATGGCTGGGTGAGCACTGGATGTAAACAGTGGGGCCAACACAGCAGCCACTGGCTCTGCTCTGAAGCATTTCCACTTGGAGCAGTAGTCTGGAAAGGTTCAGGCTGCGTTAGGCAGCTTCAGTCTCACAAAGGTCAGCACTGCTTTGGCAAGGGAGTGTATGCTGAAGCCTTCCCCCTCCCAGAGCCCTGCTCTGTCTCTCACTCACCCCTCACTGTGCCCAGGCCCATGGAGGCTGCACAGAAGGCCACTGCTCTTCACAGTGTATGCCTGTCCCCACACCAGGGGCTGAGAAGCATCCCCAAGGCATGTGGCACAGGGAGGTTCTGAGCATCAGGGTTGGTAGCACTTCTTCAGGCTGTCTCACACTCTAGAGAGCAGGTCTGTCTCCCAGGGAACAGTCAAGTAAGTCAAGAGCAAAACCAGTGAAGGACCACTCAAATTCCCTTTGGTACCCTCTGCACACCGGCACCACCAGGAACCATGGCTGCCCCAGCAGCATGTCAGTGAGCTTCTGAGTGTAGAAGCAAATTCAGACCCCAGCAGAGCAGACTCACCACAGATCCCACAGGAGCATGACTGGAAATACCTATCCAGAGGACACCCCTCTCTCATGATGGAGTCAATCCAAGATCTCTGCTGTGTTTCTCTCAGGTCATCCCAAAGCCAGGAGGATAGACAGCAACAAGCAGCCTGATCTCCAGCAGAAGGGTCACCCAGCAGGCATCACCCACAGCTCTGCAGTCAGTGCCACACAGGGGTGCTCCGGTCTTGCATCTGGAAACAGTTGGCCATGGACCACCTCAGCATAGCCACCAAAAGGCAGAAAAGTTGAGAGCAGCACAGACCCCAGCGGTGGGTCAGAGGGGAAACATCACACCAGTGGCTCTCATAACAGTCACGATGGTGCCCAGGCAGGACAGGGAAGGTCAAGAGGCACCAACACAGCAATGGGCTCAGTCCAGCAATGGGCAAAGGGCTGCAACCCAGCCAGGCACTGCCAGCACCCAGGCCATGTGTGTGGGCATAGATCTGTACTGGAAGCTATTCGAGTCCAGTCTGCCTCAAATCCTTCAATTACTCCAAATGCTAAGACTGTCCAAAATTTGAGTATCCTGGGCTCACCTCTGGAGCTCCATCGTGCCTTTGGATGGGGATGGCCAGAGCCCAATTCAGCCACAGCTGCTGCAATGAGCTCTGGAGGGGAACACCAGTGAGTGTCACCAGTGGAGGTGGCCATCTCCTCATTGCTGGGGACTCTCCAATGCCCAAAGATGCAAATAACTTGACAAGAGGCAGCTCCACTGAAGGTTCCTCACTGACAAATGCAGCTGTTTCTATGACACTTACAAATGTGCACACAATGGACTCCAAGCTTTGTGCCTAAATACTGTCAGCACTGACAACATTTCCATTATACTGGTAAATAATCTGTTTTGCTGCTGCTTAATTGGGAATCAATACAGTGTCTATGTTTAATTACATTTCCCATTCCAGAGTGGTTGGGATCAGTTGGGCTTCTTCTCTCCCTACAGCGATAAGGGACTTTGTATCTTGGTGTTCAGAGAGCATGGGGGCTGGCTGCTGGAGAGAGCATCCCTGAAAGGAAGTGGGGGGAATTAGCAGGATCCTTATGAACCCATGTGAGGGGAGGCCAGGAACACCCTTACCTTTTCCCATCTGCAAGCATCCAATTACTCAGCTCGTCAAACAGCCTGTGTGTGCCACACAGAGGGCTGGGTGCCCAGGTGGAGCAAACCCCATCACAGAGGTGTGTCGAGATTCGGGCAGTGCCTTGGCACAGGTGTGACTGATGATGCCCGTTCCCCCAGGAGCAGTGCCCTCTCCCCAGGGAAGGTGCCAATTCCCTGGCACAGCCAGGCTGGCACGGTGACAAGGTGCTTGCTGGTGGCAGCAGGGTCCCTGCTTGGGGAGGGCCGTGGTGAGCAGCGCAGGAGCGAGCGGTGGGATATAAATAACAATCTCTGCGCTGTCTGGGAGACAGCTGGGTGGGAACTCCTGCAATTACTTGCTTGTAAATGGCAACCTTTACATGTGCTTGACTCGTGACATCTTTACGTGCTGTCTCTGGAGAGCTCCCAGCTCGGCTGCTGGAGTTGCCTCCACTGTGGGGTCGGCGCTCCCACTGCCTCACCAAGACCGCCCCAGCCAGGAGCATGCTGCTATGGATCCTACCTCCCCACCCTGCTGCAGGGCAAGGCTCTGTGCCCACCTCTCCTGCCCTGGTTGCAGCCAGGTTAGCCCCCAGCTCTGGTTGAGAGTAGCCTCTAGCCAGGTGCATGCTGCCACTATCCACTGCATGGTTCAGGCACACACAGCCATGGACCCAAACCTCCCTCCCTGTCTCCAAAGCACAGGCAGACCTGCAGCACATGGAGGAATCACTGTCTCCACTGTCTGTGGCTGGTCTGAAATGCTTCAGTGCATCCCCACAAAGGAGCAGCCACCTGAGAACCCACCCCAGGAGTCACTGAGCTGCAGATTCAGGATGCAGATCTCCAGCCTTTGAGCGAGCAGGAGAACACTCACCAGGGACCCTGCAACAGGAGGACGCTCCCTAGGGACCCTGGAACAACCATACCAGGAGGCTTTGCAGCCACATGGCTCAGCCACCCAGAGCAGCTGCGCAGTGCTGGGAGCAGCCAGCAGGCACTGGGAAGGCTGGAAGAGACAGCGATGGGCTGTACCATAGCCACCCCTGCCAGCCAGGCTGGGGTGAAAGCTTCCTTCTGCTCTTTGCCATGGATTCCCCTCTATGTGTTGGGTGAGGAGGAGCCCCCAAGGCTGAGCCACGTTTGGCTGCTGCTGGTACACAGCCCACCCACCCATATTGCTCCATCAGGGCAAAGCACAACCTTCCACTGCAGGTTTTCTATCCCTAGCTCTGTATTTTAGCCTGACTTTTTTTTTTCCTAGGCAGACTTCAATCTCATTAATTTTAAGACACTCTAAGCTCTCTTTAGCAGCCTCTAACATAATTCTCCTAACTTAAGATACACCAGATAGAAGCAGCCAATCCCATTCGTAATTGTATCTATGGCCAGCAATTCAAATCCACTTCCCCTGATTTAGTGTCCTATTTGTATTCTATCAATAAATGAAGTTCTCAGGACCATATTCCAATGGAAGCAGCACTATGCTCTGGTAGCCAAAGCCAGCAGAGGGAGGAAAAAAAAAATCCATTGCTAAACCAAAATGTCTTGTAGTATATGATTCCTTGACTTATTGTTCTCTCCTCTTCACTGCACTTGAATATTAAATGTTGTATTAATAGCTCACTCTTAATTATCCATGAGTAATGTACTACAGACAGAAAATTAATGGAGGGAAGCACCACAAAAATTGAAAAAGCCTCTCACTATCCCCGACATGTTTTCAAGCTGCCTGTGAGAGGAAGGGAGGCTCAACAGACTGCCACAGGCACAGTCAAGGACCAGTGCTGGGGAAGGGTCTCCTCACCCCTCTGGATGTTGGTTGCTGGGGGAAGGAGATGGTGAGCAGGAGTATGGCAATGACCATGTAGACCTGGAGGCCTAGAGAGGAGAAGGCAGGGGTGATGCTGCCTCTGTCCTGGGGCTCAACATGGAGATGAGTGAGACCAGAGTGAGAAATTTAAGGCTCTTAAGGAGACTTCTCCATAAACACAATTCAGCTCCTGGACTCCACTGCTTAGGAAGGTGTTGAATCATAGAAACACAAAACTGACAAGGATGGAAGGCACCTCAAGGATCATGTAGCTCCAATCATCCTGCCATGGGCAGGGACAGCTCACACTATATCAGGTTGCTCAGAGCCTCATGAAGCTGGCCTTAAAATCTCCCAGGGATGGGAAGTTGAGACCCCAGCTTGAGAAGACTGCCATGGGACTGGGTGGTTGTATGGATTCAGTGGATTCTCAGAGTTAAATGTGACAGCTGACATGGTTTGAAGTGTTCTCCCTCCGGCACCCAAAAGGGAGGACCTCTCAGCTCTGCTGGGACATCTTCCCCTCCCCAGGATCAAGGTCCTAGCTCTGACCCTGAGCTCAGTGGGCAGCAGGACAGACCCACAGCACTCAGTGGCTCCCCAGTTTCATGCAGGTTCACATCCCATGGACACGGACTGGATCAGCCAGGCAGGATTTACCTGGAAATACATCTCAGCATTCACCCAGCTAAATCTCTCCCATGGTGCTCAGCTTCCTGACAGGTCATCCACCCCTAGAAACTGAGCCCTCTAAGATGCTGCCATTGGCACAGACATATGACATGGACCATATGTGTCACCATTCTCAAGGTACTGCCCTGCTCTCAGTGTCTTTGCCTCTGTAGGTGAGAACAGCCACATGCCACGCAGAGGGCAACACCTATTCCTCTCCCACCACAATCTCCATCCATTGGACCATCTCAGGGTCTGCGGAAGCAAACCTCAGCTTTCCAAATCACACTCTTGGCAATACCACTGCCAGCAACAGACACCATGGGGACAGACCCAGCAGATGGACTAACAGACCCTTAAACAGGGAGCCTGCTCTTTAAGCCAAACCAGCAGCCTGCTCCCTGTGTCAGCACTCTTCAGCTGGGCTGTGAAGCTGCCTCCTGCGAGCAGATGACAATTGGCACTTAAGGAAAAGTTACAGCTTGGGTTCTCTTACCTCCATCACCAGAAACACTGCCTGGAGAAGCACTGCACTAGTTGTCTGTGCCCTCATGGGATGCACAGGATTTGAAAGCTCTGAACTTTGTAGAGCTTGTTTATAGAGCTGCTCAGCGCAGGGAATGCTCAACATGGTGTTCAAAACCCAACAGGCATTGCCAAGTTCTCCTTGCATGTCGCAATGTCACTTAACCACTGCCCTGAGCTCCTGGTGCCACTCACAGGGAAGGCACCAGGGCACAGAGGTGAACTGCAACAGGCCCCTACAAGGTCACCCCAAGAGCTGAAGCTGGGAGTCCTCTGAGAACAGCCCAGTTTGAACTGCTCCACCACGGCTTGTGTCATCTCGTGGACTGTACTACACTGAGGGCTACACTGCTGGACATGCCTGCAAAACCACCACAGAGTGCTTCTGTGCCCGAGCTGAGCAAGCACAGCTCCTGCAAGACAGCCAGGGGCTGCAGCAGGCAGGGCCACCGCAGCATCCACCTCTGCGGGTGCAGCCCCAGGGCTGCTCCAGAGGAGTGACAAGGTGAGGTGTCCAATTAAATATCTGCCTCCCATTGCTGGGGCCCTGCAGCAGCCATGAATTATGCAGCAGCTCGCTCCCATGTCAGCAGGATCACAATATTGATGAGTTATCCCGTGTGTAATCTGATCAAACCCAAGATAAACTCAGCAAAAATGGAGTGCAACATGAGCCTCTCCTCTCAATAACCCATCTCCAGCCCAGCCCTGGGAGGGTCTCCCCACTCTCCTGGCCTCCACCAGCCCAGCCCTGGCAGCTCCTCACCATGGGTTGGCCCCGTGTGAAGGCACGGCCAAGTCGGCGGCACTCACCGAGAGCTGTGACCTGCGCTGGGCAGTCGCTGGTGCTACCTGGGGACACTCCTGTGCCATCTGGAGCTGGGGGCTGGTGGTCTCCCGGCGCATTCCACACGTCTGCGTTTTGGCATTTAGATTAATGCTGGAGACAGGGAGGAAGGAGCTGCCCTGTCTCGGGCTGACTCCCTCTGCTCCATCCGAGCGCATGACGGATGGCAGCGCGCAGCTCCCACTCGGAAATGCTTCCAGTTCCACACGGACACGGACAGACTCCAGCTCCCATGACGAGCCGACCACTTTATAATCCTGGCCCAGATGCTTTTGGTAACCTGGGAACAGCTGAAATACATCCCACATGAACACCATGAGGAGAGAGAAAGTACTTGGTGCTTCTGGACATGTCTGGTCACCAAGCCCACACAGAAGGCCAAGGGCTGCGAGATGAGAATGGAGAACACTGCTCCTTGCCCCAGCACCTCCTTAGAGCAGCAGGGACTGGTGCAGCTCACCCCGAGATCAGTGAGGCCACATCACCCCAAAGGCTGCTCTCCTCCTGTTTCTGAGGCATCTCAATAAAGAAGAGAAGAGGAGGCTCAGGGGTGATCTCATCGCTGTCTACAGCTACTGCAGGGAGGATGTAGCCAGGTGGGGTTGGGCTCTTCTGCCAGGCAACCAGCAACAAAACAAGGGGACACAGTCTCAAGTTGTGCTGGGGGAAGTCTAGGCTGGATGTTAGGAGGAAGTTCTTCACAGAGAGAGTGATTGGCATTGGAATGGGCTGCCCAAGGAGGTGGCGGAGTCACCATCCCTGGAGGTGTCCATGAAAAGCCTGGATGAGACACTTAGTGCCATGGTCTGGTTGACTAGATAAGGCTGGGTGCTAGATTGGGCTGGATGAGCTTGAAGGTCTCTTCCAACCTGGCTGATTCTATGATTCAAGTGGTCAGGCTGACACTGGTCCAACAGATGTGAAGATCTGTGATGAGCAGGAGGAGGGAGATGGGGGGGGGACGACGACTTGGGCTGGGCCAGGACCCTCACAGGGTCTTTAGCCCCGCTGATGAGCCTGTGAGGAGGGACAGGAAGGGTGCTGCCTGGAGACATTTGATTTCACAGATGTGTCTGTCTGTGCACGAGGGAGAAACTTTCACAGTTTTACTGCTTCTCAAATATTTTAATGCAAGCCATTTGGTGCCATATTTTGAAGCAGGGAGAGCAGCCTGAGCTCCATGCGCATTAGCAAATGTCTCCACGTTAGTGTAAATACAAGGAGCAGAAAAGCACAGTCTGACTCCTAATCCATATGGTTATTCCAAATAGATTGCGTGGTCTTAAACTTTGGCTTATTAGACTGGATCTTACATATGGAAGGAATTAAAATGCTGGATTTACAGTGCAGGCTAATCAGAACATGTTTAACTTATGATGCCCCAGAAGACCCAGAAGGTCAGAGCCTCCCAGACACCTGGCACAGAGTCTGATTCCACTCACACCGGTGTAAGCCTCACAAACACCCTGGTGTTGCAGGGCCTTTACCGTGGGGTAAGGCCAGGCAGAATCCGACCCCAGCACTCTAATAGAAGCAGGCTGCAAAGAGGAAATTCCTCATTTCCCCCTGACTAGCCCATACAAGCCCAGAGACAATGGGGCCAAGTGTGCACTGCGCAGGGCTCCCGCACCGGGTGCTGGCCAGCTTGGGGCTGCTCTGCCCTGACTCTTCCTATCTGAAAAACTCATCAACCAGCCTACTCCCTTGCCTCCAATAAAAGGTCACTTCGGGGCTTTTAGGACCTTTTTTTTTTCCTTCAAGAAAAAAAACAAAACCTTTATCTCTATTTTTTGGGTTTGTTTTGTCTTTGTAATGCTGCGTCCCAGGGTTGTGAAGCTGTTAAAAGCCAGGTATGATATCACCGGCAGAGAAGCCAGAACTCACAGGAAGATACATAATACATTATTTATTTTCCTGGTAATTTACTCCTGGACAAGGCAAGGCTCATCTCGGGTGCTTTAAAACACACATTTCCACCACCCCAGATGGAAGCACATGGAGCTACCCCACCAAAGAGTCCCTCTTGCAGCAGCCTGAGCCTCACCCGCTTTGGTTTCGCATGGATTTATTCCACTGATGTCGTTTCCATGTGAGTCAGTTGCCTTTTTATTACTCCTCTCACTACAGCTTTCTCCAAAGTTGCTGAATTTCTGGGCTTGGAGAGATGACAAAAGAATACACTGCTCACCCCTTTTCACACTGCTCTGTCTGCTCTCGCTGTCTGACATCTCCCCGCAGGGATCACTTCATACGTTGTCTCCAGTTTGCTTGTTTTTCCAGCGTTGCTTTTTCTGTGAAAAGCTAAATTGTTGGGTTATGAGCACATTTTTAAGTAGAAGGCTTCAGGAGAAGCATTCCACTTTCGCTTCAAACTGGCTCTCTTCCAGCAGCTACCTTTGCTTCCCCTTCTACATGTAAGGAAATTGTTTGGTAGCAGCTTGGGCAAACAGGCGCGCTGCTAAAATGCTTCAGCACGCCTGTCCTCAGACCACACCACCCTCATGCTGAGGCACTAACAACTGATGGGGGGAACAAAATCCAACATTTTAACAAGCTGTCTGCACGCACATCACTTGAGGGCTGAGGAAAAGGAAGGAAGCTTCAGTCCAACAGGTCACTGCCTTCAAAGTCAGCACAAAAGCACAAAGCAGTTGGGCTTTGAGGAGCTGCCGCGCTCGTACCAGCGACATCTCCACTGTGGCTCTGCAGAACCTCAGTTCTAAGGGGGAAAGAGGAATTAGGGGGAAAAAAGTAAGTTTTCACTAAGCACCTCTTACCCTGGTGCTCTGGAATCTGCACAGTGCTGCCAGAGCAGAAGCATTCACTGCCATGTGAGGTTATTTTCATCATTCTGCTGAAAAAATAAGACATGGTCGTCAGTGCCTGGTGCTGCTTTGAAGGAAAAGACACAGCCTGTGTTCAGAGGTATCACTGTGGAAGCCTTCCTAAAATTGTGGGTTTTTTCTTGCTCTGACCAAATTGAGGCAAAACTGACCTGCCAGACCACCTGAAAAGAGGATTTCTTGAGAAAACTATTTTTGGTGATGTGAGCTGAGCTCATAGCTCACCTGGATGCCAGTGGCACAGCTCCACTCTCAGCACCTTTGGTATCCAGTTTGAATCTCCACTTCTGACTGCTACAGAAACCCCCTGGAAACAGGATGGGGCAAAGAGAAGCTCCAAAGGCAAAGCTATGGCTGGCACAGCCAGGGTGACCATGCCCTGCTGACCATGAAGTCAGAAAGCTCCACCAAAAGCCACACCAAATGTCCTGCCCAAATGGCTCCAGAAACGACCCCGCTTCTCCCCACAGATCTCCTAGCTCAGGTGGTCTCACCATGGAGAGCAGGAGCTGCTGTGCCTGAAGCTGCTGGAAAAACCTCACCACAGCCAGTCATTTATTAGTCTCCTTAAGTGCCAGAAAGCATCAGCTCAGAGACTGGAGCATTCCATTTCTCCAGTGCCAAGTCCTGCACAGCAGGCCAGGGGGTGGCTGATGGCCAGGGTGACTGAGAAACAGGACATCCTCACCCTCCTCAGCCTCAGTGCAGACCAGGGGTCACAGCTCAGACTTGCAGAAAGCCACATGCTGGGCTGAGCATCCGACAGGACTTGTGATCAGAGCAAAAGCCAGCACCTCCGTGGAGGCAGCATGACAGCACTGCAGCTGCTCCATGATCCTGGGCACAGGGCACCTTCCTGGGCAAAGTCCTGAGAGCAAAAGTGAAGCCTAGAAGAGTTTTCCCCATGTGGTTCACTACAAGAGGAGCACCCTACCTTCACTTGAAACATCACCAGATGTTGCTGTCAAAGGATGCAGCAGAACTCAGGAAGGCCACGGAGGAGCAGCCATGCGCTGGGTGCAGGCACTCAGCCCCCAAACACAGGTCTGCAAAAAAAGACAAAACTGGAGGCCTGGGGCCTGCCAGGCTCTTCCTTGCTTCAGCTTCTCATTACTGAGGAGCAGAAAATGATAAGGAGAATTTTCTCCTTTGGGTTTTGGGGTTTTTTTTTTTAGGGAAATGATTAAATTGGGATCAGCTTTTCATCCTTCCCAGAAAAAAAAGTGCTCTGTCATCTCGTGCCCGTTCACCTACGCAAAGACAAGATGACATCTCTGGCTAAAGGCCGACAGTTCTGCACCTCCTTGTCACTTTTAACAAGAAAATAATCCTGCAGGAACACTTGGGAAACAAATGGGTGTTGACACTCCTCATCTGCTAGGTGCGTTCTACGGAAGGCAAGAAGCACTGCATTAGCGTTTGACCTCCTCACCTTCTGACACGGGGAGGAAATACAGAGAGAGAGGCTCAGAGAAGCTGATGCTGGAGCCACAGAATAATGAGAGCAGGCAGCATTCAGAGGCAGCAGCTCCCCAGCTCTGTGGGAAGGGAAGGCAGGGCTGGGGCCAGCCTGGGCAGAGGGGCTAGCCCTGCTTTCAAAAGGCACTGAGAGAGCTGCCAGGGGCATGCAAGAGCCCCAAGGACCAGTGGCAACTCTCATGCTCCTTGCCACCTACCACTGCCAACGGCACCTCGTAACTGGTGCTGGAGGCAGGAATCATAGAATCAACCAGGTTGGAAGAGACCTCCAAGATCATCCAGGCCAACCTATCACCCAGTCCTAGCCAGTCAACCAGACCATGGCACTAAGTGCCTCATCCAGTATTTTCTTGAGCACCTCCAGGGATGGTGACTCCACCACCTCCCTGCGCAGCCCATTCCAATGGCTGGACCTGACCAGAAGAACAATGGAACCAATACTGGGATGTTCCACTGCACAGGCCACAGCTCTGACAGCTCCTCAGCGAGCCTGGCACTCACTCACCTTACTTAGAAGGAGGGTTCATTACCAAGTGACCTCATCACACCAAGAGCTGCTTCTGGAGATGAGGCCACAAGGATTGGAAATCCACACCTTAGAAAAGGACCATAAAAGCATTGCCAAAGAACTGAGCACAAGGTCCTACACACAGGCTGCACTCCCTCCATGTGAGCAAGCTGATAGCCTCCCACCACAGCTCATATTTCCCCCCAGCTCCATCCCCACACCATCACATACTGTGCTGAGTGGCTACCTGCACAAGAGAGAACTTCTCTGTCCTGCTCTAAAAATGCTCACAAACCACCCAGCACACTTCCAGCTTCTGCTCTATGTAGCCTGTGGGCAGGAACAAGAAGGACTTCCTCGGCTCCCAGCACTGCCAGCTGCTGCCTTCAGTCTGGGCGCAGTGGATTGCACCAGATAAGTCACACCAACCCCATCTCCTCTGCCCTGAGAAGAGACTACCAAGAAACCAAGCCAAGCTTTGTCTTCTGAGCAGTCAGACACTTCCTCCACGCCTGGGCTGCCAGTATAGGCAGGCTTGCTCTTTGGACACAGCACTCGGATGACTTTTCACGTACGTGGGCACCAGATGGTCTCACTGCTTCCCCGGTCCGGATGGGTACGGCGCTGCTGCTGCTGCCGCTGCTGCCGCCGCCTCGACAGGCACAAGTCCTTGCCTGCAGGAGGTGGGGGCACTCGAGGAACTCGCAGAAATATTTTCCCACCGGTGGCTGTCGGTCTGAGCTAATGCAACATGACAGACATCTCGCTCTGAACAATGTGCTGACATTCAGAGCCCGCTCGCCGTGCTCCAGACCGCGCCATTGTCACCGCTGCGCGAAGGCAGGCGGGGGGGACACATCTCCTCTCCGAGCTGGCTTTCCAGCACCCTTCTGAAGTGCTGGGGCTGGGGAAGGCCTGGCATTCCCTCCACGAGACGGCTCTGTAGCAGGTAGCATGGTGCCCATGGTAATGTCAGTGGGAAGAGGAGGACGGGAGGGCAGGGAGCAGAGCAGGGCTGCCTGAGCAAGGAGGCTCCTGCAGAGCCGCTCTCATTAGCGCCCAGACACATCGGCGGCTCCTCACCTTGCAGAGGCAAACCTGGCCCCTGCCACATCTGCCATCACCCCTGGAAGAGGTGCAGCGAAGCACGGGAGCAGGAGCCAGCCACGTGTGCCTGCCGTGCCCAGCCCAAAGACAACCCTTCCACCAACAGCGCATTCCAGGAACGGCTCCGGGAGCTACCAGCACAACGCTGTGGGAAGGCAGGATGGGAGTCTCTAGGATGGGTACCTCCAGGCTGCAGGGAGCAGGACAGGAAGCGTGGCTGTGCCGCCGAAACCTCGCCAGCTACCCATGCCCTGCTTACACAACAGCATTACACAACGCAGCTCTTCAGCAGATTGCATAAGGACAGGACGGGCACACCTTGAAACCCTGGAGCCACGGCATGCCAGGGCAGCAAACCCATCCCTGGTCACCTGAAAGCACCTTCCCCCCACACACACACACTGCCTACCCACTGACCCTTTAAGTGCCTCTTGGAGGCACAGCCCAGCTCAGCTGAAGAAAAAGAACTGTTCCACCACACGCAGGAAAAAGGCTGATCTGACCCCAAATGACAGTGCCAGGGAGTTGCTTCTTGTTGGACAAAGAAAAGGTTTCAAGCTCCAGAGAATTTAAAGTCATTTCTGGTGGAGCAAGAGGCAGCCTGACAACCCACAAATTCCAGCTTGGTGACAAAAGCAGCACTGTGGTCACCAATAATGCCTGATTTCTACTCTGAGCTGCTGCAAAGAGGAGCACTGCAAGGTGCTGCCATGCAGCAGGTGGGAAATCCTGGTCTGTGTTTCAATCACACCCAGCCAGCCCATCCCAGGTGTAAAAATCCAAGCATCTACTGCACAACACAGCACAAGGAGAAGGCTGCTGGGAAGGATGAGGTTTGAGTTTCCCCCTGGCCACTAACGTTTCCATTTCCTGCACCTGAGCAAGATGCCTGCAGCCTGAGCAAGGATTTACGGTGGAGCTGGCCTGGGAGTCCCTCTGCTTCTCAAGGAAGTATCAGGAAATAAAAGGGCAATTGCATTAGTCAGTCAGCAAGAGCTGAGGGTTTCTGCTTGGTTTCAGATGACAGCAGGTAAAGACATTGCTTGGCTGCAGGCAGCAGCACCCGTGCCAGGTAGGGCCAAGTCCCCCTTGTGTTGAGCACTGCTCAGAACCCGAGCAGCCACATAGCAGCACATCTGTCTTCTGGTAACCACCAGCACCAACGTCAGGTAACTACAACAAGGCTCTCCTTCCCTTGCCAGGTAGGGCAGGTCCCAGCACACACCAGTGCCTCACCTGGGCTCTGCTCCAGCTACTGCTATCTGTGCAGGGGTGGATGGAGCAGAACATCTGCAGGGAGCAAGCATCCCTGTGGAGGTCCTCCCCAGCTGGTGGGCTGGCACAAGCACAGCTACAACTCTACTGAAAACTCCCACTAACATAGGACTTGCCTCTTCCACAGCTGCATCCCACAAGCAGCTCTCAAGCTCTCACCCTCTCACAAGCACTAAAACCAGCTCCTTCTGTCCCTGAGCTCCCGCAGTGGTGGCACAGGCACCCATCAGTATCCACATACTCCTGAGCCCCTGCCCTTGCCCACCCTACAACCTGCTCATCCACACCTGTCCAGAACATGCCTTCCAAGGGTACATTCTCACCAAGTGTCTCAATCCAGTTCTAGCTTTTCTCGCCACACAATTAACCCAGCACTTCCCAGACCCAAACTTCCCTAACCTCCTCCCTTCCTTGTGCCATCCTCCACACAGCTCTCTGTTGGTAACCACACAAACAGTTTCACCCATAGTGCTCTCTCCACTCACTCCTTTCTTATCTCACTCTTAAAAGGCCACCTCCAACTATTCCAACAAAACCCAAGGTAGCCCAATCCAGCTCCTGCTAGCCTCTTCTCTCCTCCTCCCCCCCAGATATAGATTTTATACTTGAACCTACTAAAGTTGGCTGAAAATAATGATAGCTGACAGACGCTGGGTTAAATAGGCCACAGTCTTTCCCTTGGGCCTAATTTAGACCGGATATCAAAATGATATAAAATATCATTGCTCGCCTTCACTCCATCAGGACATCTGCAGACAGACCCACATTAACTCTTTCCTAGGAGTGCTTTGTCTGCAGTGTCACCTTGGAAGACAAAGCACACATTTCATCTGACCTCCTCCTGACCTAAAGCCAAGCTCCGAGGGAGCTCAGGTGCTCCTCAGTGAAGGTGCTGAAGTTCAAGCTCAGCACCAGGCCCTGAGCAGGGTGCACAGGCATGGAGTTTTGAAGGCATCCAAGCATTTTGCTGTGATGTTGTCAAGGTGAGATCACAGAATCAATCAGGTTGGTAATGACCTTTGAGATCATCAAGCCCGACTTATCACCCAACACCACTGGATCAACTAAATCATGGCACCAAGTGCCACATCCAGTCTCTTTGTAACACTTCCAGGGATGGTGACTCCACCACCTCCCTGGGCAGCCCAACATACCCAGCAAACAGCCCAGACAGGAATAACAGACCTTGAAAGGGAGTTCAAACTGATACAATGTGAGGAGGAGGAAAGTGGTTTGCAGCCTTTTCCAGACAGACATCTTACCACCTTTTTTAAAGTAACCATCTCCACCAGCAGCTCCAGAGCCAAGACATCACCGCCTCAGCAGAAGCAGGCACCACATCTGGGCAGCCATCACCTAGTGCTGTATTATCCAGGCACTGTCATCAGTCCTGCACTGGTGTCAAAAGCTCTGGCTGAAGGCTGCTGCTGGACACAGGGCAATCTAGCAGCCTGAAGGCACCATCCACAGCTGCTCTCATCCTTATCAGCAAAAAGCTGATGCTCACTTTATGGATGTAAGCTGCAGCACAGGAGGTTCCACCTCAACACAAGGGGCAACTTCTTGATTGGAAGGGTCCCAGAGCACTGGAACAGGCTCCTCAGAGAGGTTGTGGAGTCTCCTTCACTGGAGACTTTCAAGGCCTGTCTGGATATATTCCTGTGTGACCCAAGCGAGATTGTATGGTTCTGCTGAGGCAAGGGGGTTAGACTCGATCTCTTTGGGTCCCTTCCAACCCCTGACATCCTGTGAGCCTGTGACCTCTGGTGGGTTTCCCCTCAACTAACAAGAATTAGACATCCAAAAGCTGTCCTCAGAAGCTAGTTCCAAGATATCTTATCTTGGAACTTAGCAAGAGAACTATCACACAGCAACCTGCAGTATCCCAAGGAACACCTCCTCTCAAGTGCTATTTCTCTTCAGGGAGCTACTTCAAACAGCAGCAGCAAAACCTTTCAAAGATCCTCTAAATCCATCCTCTCCAAGAGAGTCCAACTGAGGACACACTGCCTCATCCTACCAGCACCACTTGGGTGGCTGAGCCTGCACACCACATGACTGCCCAGCTCAGCACAGCCCTCTGTGTCTCCTGGCTCAGGTCAGGCCACCAGCCTGCATTTCTCCTCAGAAGGAGGTGGACATGAGTCCCTCGTTTCAAGAAGGTCTGTGTTGGAGTGGGCACCAAGCACTCAGCTGGGCTCCAGTCCACCCCACCAGCTCTCTCTGGGTACCCACCACCTTCAGTCGAGTTGCTGCAGGTTTGTGACAACATCCAAAATGTCAGAATAGGGGACAAAAAGAATCTTAGAAGTGAATGCCATGGGTATGGGATGGATGCAAGCAGCATCCCACAGACACGTACCAGCACCATGACCAGCCAGGAGTGGGATCCGCCCCATAGCCAGGCAAAGGCCAGGCAGACATGGCTGCACAGCAAGGCACACATCTACTTGGGCAGAGCTAACATGGCACCAACCTTCAGCTTGGAATCCTAATGGCCTCAGACCCATCAGCCTTCCATAGTATCCCAGCACAGTACCTCAGGATCTCCACGTTTGTGCCTGAGCACACAGCAGCTCAGCCCCTGCCATGTATTCTAATGAATATGCATGTGGTGAAAGAGTCAGAGTCATGCACCTGAGGTGAAGCTTTGCATATTCTAACTTTCTAACACTTAGCTGCACAGTCCCACTTCATTAACCTGACCTTCTGCAGCTCATCTCCAGCTTGTTGGGTTTGTTTCCTCTTAAAATGAAAGAGAAACATCACAGGAGAGCTCCCTGTTTCTATCAGGTGTTCAGGATAGGATCCACAAGAGCCCTCATCCAGCTCTCTCTAGCACTCATCCTCACTGGACCACGGCCAGATCCAGCCCTGTTGTACTTGTCCCCACCTCGCATCAGTCCAAGCTAGGGACAACGTCCTGCTACTGCTAGAATTGTCTGAAACTGGGAAGCCTCATCTTCAGCTGGGTCTGAGTTTGCCAAGGGTTAAGTGATCAAGCCCTAGTTCCTCCTGGCAATTACACTGGCCAGGCTGAATATATTGATTGGAAGCTTTAATCCAGAGCTCGTGGTTATTTCTGAGAAATATTTCCAAGGCAAACTTTCCATCTCTCCCCTCTTCACTGGGCAAAAGCAAAAGTATCCAAGACAACTAAGGACCCTGGCAGGCTCAATACCAGCAGCAGCCTTTTTCTGTCAGCCCATGAGAAAGGGACGAGCTTGCCCACTTCATCTTCCAAATTCTATCCCCTTTCCTTGCCAGCTCTTGGATTTTAGCAGCTAAACTCCCTCAGACTAATTCTGCTTCAAGATGTCCAAAGGAGCAGGGCTCGCCCTGCACTTGCAATTCAAGCTGCAGACAGCATCTCAGCACCATGCCCTTGCCCTGACACACAGTGGCTGGGGAAACACAGACCAGGACCTAGCACCATGGGGAATCACAGAGTGGTTTGGGTTGGAAGGAACCTTAGAGATCAGGTAGTTCCAATCCCCACACCACAGGCAGGAACCTCTTCCACTAGACCAGATTGCTGAAGGCCTCATCCAACCTGCCCTTGAACACTTCCAGTGCTGCAGCCTCCACAGCTTCTCTGGTCAAGCCATTCCAGTGCTTCACCAGCCTTATGGTGAAGAATTCCTCCTTAATGGCTAGCCTAAATCTTGCTGCTGGTGAGAGACACAAAATCAGCCCAGAAACAGCTGCCTTGCCAACTTTTGCCACCATGGCCACTTGCAGGCAGATGTTGATGACTTAGCCCACCTTGGACTGGACTCATTGATCAATGTTGGCAGAGATGAAAAAAATTATTCCTTCTAATTTGGGGTACCCTAAGCCAAAAACCAGGCAGGGAGCTATCTGCCCATAGAAGCCTACCCATGGTGTGTCAAACAAGGCTTTGGTACAGACAGCTGCAACACGAGAAAGAGAAGAGGGTTTGGCTTAGGATCCTTTTGAAAGCAAGATTTTGATTTCCAAAGCTGTGGCTGTTGGATAATGACTGCAGTAAAATGTAGCTCAAGTCCCAGCAGCGCTGCTACAGCTACCACTGACCCACAGCCTCCTGCCGCTGGCTGCACACTCGCAGCCCTCAGAGCTCTCCAGCTCCAAAGGCTCTCAGCTCCCGAGTCCTCAGCGCAACCCACGGAGCTGGCCAAAGCTGAAGGAAACAGTCAGCACTTCAGGGCAAAGCCGAATTCAAAGGAAATCAGCTCATCAGCGCTAAAGCTATAAACGTTAAGCTCGGCGAGGGGACCGTTTGTGCTCCCGCAGGCTCGTAAAAGCGGATTAGGCACCGAGCGCCGCGGCAGGACTCGGCGCTGCCTCTGGAAGCCAGCTCAGGCGGCAGCAGAGCCTCTGCAGCCCGGCTCCGACGCTGCCGCTCCTCCGGGCTGTGCCAGGCTCGGGTCACGGCGGCTTTCCTTTCAGAAACCGGGGGCAGGCAGTGCCCTGGGTGCTGGAGCTGCTCTGGAAATGCCGAGCAGAGGACACCGAGGCCATTCGAGCCCAGTTTTGCCTGCTGGAGCTGGGGTGTACGGGCGGGGAAAGCCGGCTCTGCCCGCCCAGAGCACCGCTTGCTCTGCAGCCCGATGGTGGCTCCTGTGCGCCGTGCTACTCAGGCACTGGTGCCAGGGCTCCGAGCCCCTTGAGGATGGCAAGTGAGGAGCACCCCAGGGCAGGCTGGCAGCACACAGCGAAGCTGCCCATTGCCTGTGGGGCTTCACAGGGAGGCAGAGCATGGCCCGGGAGAGCAGCCACTCTCCTTACCCACAGAAGCCCTGCCTGGGGCCAGACGAGCCCCACCGAGTGTCTGACCCACTTTGCTGGGCTGGGGGCACGGGCTGAGCCCGCTGGCGGGCAGCAGAGGCAGCAGCAGCAGCTGCACCAGGGCGCTGACAGCACACTCCGCTGGGCACCAAGAGAGGACAACCTGCCAGTGTGCCAGCATGGGCACTCCTAATGCCAGCCTGTGTGGGGACAGCCAAATGCCCCAAGTGTCACTGGAGGCACATGTTCGTGGACTGGCACCAGGAGGCTGCTACGGATCTGCCATGACAGAGCAGGGGAAGGGGACAGCAGCCACCAATGCTGGGCACAAGATCCTCTAACCCATTGTGCAAAGAGGAGCCTCACAGCCCCCAGAGCTGTGCCATCTGTCCACTAGCCCCCCACCATGGGCAGCACAGCAGACCCCAGCCCCTTACTGCGATTAAGCTCTTTCAGTGGGCAGGGAGCACAGGGATGCCCCCATGCAGCACCTGCCTCAGCCCGTGGGCAGCCAGGCTGGGTTTATGCCTGGCTGCAGGATGCTCAGTGGCCACTGCTCAGCCAGACAGAGCAAAAGGCTGCCCATGTCACGTTGAAGAGCCCCCAGCAGCAGCTGTGGTGGTTTTGTTCACATCATTGACCATTACACTGTGAGATGTGGAGAGAAAAATGGCACAGCTCCTTACGGGCAGTGCCAAGTGACTGCACCTTGCCCCATGACAGCATGAAATGTACAAGACCAGGATCAGCATCACTCCCACAGCAAAACACAGCCTCCTCTGAGGAGCTGTAGGAGAAACTCCACTGGGGCCAGCTGCAGTGGGAGGGAGAGGCAAGAGATCAGTGTCCCAGGATTCACATGGATGGTTGCTGGAATTCCTAACATCCAGAAACACGAACACAGTTTGCCATCTTATCCCCCAAATGAGAAACCCACCTGTTCTGGAGGCAATGTTAACCACAGTTACTACAGTGGGAAGCACAGGAAACAGGGGCCTCAGCCTGCTATCCAGCCTCATACCCAAGGCTCTGACCAGGGTGAATCACACAGAGTCACACAAACATTCAGGTTGGAAAAGCCCCTCAGGAACACCAAGTCCAACCTAGAAGCCTACTCTGCAAGATTCACTTTAAACCATCTCCCTAAGCACCACATCCAAGTGATCCTTAAACACCTCCAGGGTGGGTGACTCCACCACCTCCCTGGGCAGCTCATTCCAGGCCCAGACCACTCTCTCCCTGAAAAACTTTTTCCTGATGTCCAATATAAACCTCTCCAGACTCAGCTTGAGGCCATTCCCCCTTGTTCTGTCTCCACTTCCCTGTGAGAAGAGCCCAGCAGCAGCCTCTCCACAATGTCCCTTCAGATAGTTGCAGCCAGCAATGAGGCCTCCCCTCTGCCTCCTCTTTTTCAAACTAACCATCCCCAGCTCCCTCAGTTGCTCCTCATAAGATTTGTTCTCCAGGCCCCAAAGGCAAACCTGATGAGACAGTCTCCAGCTTTGGCAGGCTCTGCTGCTGAGCACCTTCCTGGCAGGAGAGCTCAGGACCTGGGTTTGTGCTCCCTACCTAGCAGGGCTGCAGGCTCAGGTTGCACAGAAGCAGGAGGAATCAATCTCTGCTGCAAAGCAGAGTGCTGTGTGTTGCACAGCAGGACGTGCCAGGAGCTGACATCAGCTCCAGCTCCCAGACAGCAGGTCCATACGGCAGGCCAGCAGCCTGCACCTCTCCCCTTCCATGTCCCTGAAGTTTAGATGTTACACCAGGAGCTCTGGCAAGGCAGTTTGATGCTGATGCTGACTGTGGAGTGAGAGGGTTTTCCCCAGCAGCAGCACAAGCAGTGATGAGAACCAGCATCACCCACAAGCCAGGTTCTGCTCAGCTCAGCCCAAGAGGTATGTTTGAGCAAATCCTCTTGCCTTGCTGCCGCCTGAGCACCCACAGGTACCCACCACACTGCCCCACATACACCATGCACGCTCTCAGAACCAAACACAGACCTGTAAAAGACACAAGTGAGGTACCTAAACAGCTGCTCCACCACCAGTGCCCCAGGAGGCTCCTGCAGACACCAAAGAACAGATCCCAGTGCCCAGAGGGGCAGCCTAGAGCATAGGACAGCCTGCAGGGGCAGGCCTTACACAGAGAGTTGCCCACCAGCTGCTGGGTATGAATCACCTCCACGTCTGGCACTGCTGCTTTGCTGCCCTTCCATCCAGCCCAGGCCAGGCAGGCCCATCCCTGGCTGCAGCCACGCTCTGGTGAAGCTGAAGAGCCATCTCTTCTCCAGGCTGAGTGGTCTCTCCTCTGGGAGTAGGCAGAAGAAGGCAACAAACTATTTCATTTTTACTATTCGTATTTGACCTTTTTATATTGTTTGCTTTTTCCAGCATAATCTCCTACAAGCAGGACTCTGATGATTTATAACAAAAGAGTATCTCTGTAGTGGGTGCCTTGCAAGACCTCTCTCCTGCTGCTTTAGAGTGATTTACTTTTGGATTAGCCTCTGATAGAGAAGGGCTCTGCTGACGATTTGCCCTCGTATATCAAAAGGGAAATCCTTAAGACATCACTATAAAACAGCAGGAAAGAGCACCTGCCTGACTCATAAACTTATATGGTGTGGTTTAGTCAGATAGGGCCATCTGCTTGCCTCACACACCCATATGTCCTTCTCTGCTCCCTGCCACCTCACTGCTCACTTCACTCATTCTCCTCCTCCCTGCTCGCAAAGCTACAATAAAGAGAAATGAATCGAATGATAAACTTTCATGCAGATGGGCACAAGCAAAGTGGCCACTGCCTCTGCCCTCCAGCTAACACAATAAATAACCAGAGTGGAGCTGAGGAAATGTGCATCTTGTCTTTGTTAGCTCCACATTATAAACTTTAATGTGCCAAATCCTGCCCCAGCTTACACCCATGCAGCTCAGCAAACTCAGGTGAGGAGGGAAAAGCCCAACGCTTTACACAGATCCTTGCCAAACCCTCAGTGTTCACAGCAGGGGCAGGATCTGTGCTGGAGCCTCTGCTTCATGGCCAATAGAATGGTGCCTAGCCAGGGTCTGGTCATTCAGGGTCCATACCAGAGCTTAGTGAGGGGGAGAAAATACAAGAAGCAGGACCCAGAAGCATGCTCACAGAAGGGCTGGAAATGAGCTCTGCTGCTGTGTGCTGCTGTGGTGGGTCATGCTGTACACTGTGCAAACAAGGGGACACAGTCTCAAGTTGTGCTGGGGGAGGTATAGGTTGGGTATTAGGAGGAAGGTGTTGCCAGAGAGAGTGATTGGCATTGGAATGGGCTGCACGGGGAGGTGGTGGAGTCGCCACCTCTGGAGGTGTTCAAGTAAAGACTAGATGGGGCACTTAGGGATATGGTCTGGTTGATTGAATAGAGCTGGGTGCTAGGTTGGGCTGGATGAGCTTGGAGGTCTCTTCCAATCTGATTGATTCTATGATTTGAAGCCATCATCATCTGCTAGTGGACAACACATAGCCAGCAAGAGAGGCAGTACTACCCAAGCAGGCTGCAGGGTCTGCCTGTCCCCTTGCTGAGGCAGGGTGCAGTGAACTTTTCAGCCTGGAGGTTTGGGTAGTGAAACACTTTGAAACAGCTCCAGGAAGTTGAAAGCTCTCTCCATGGAGGTGGTGGATGCCACTGGCAAGCCCAGGTAAGGGCATTTGTTCCGTGAAGAGACCATGGCTGCAACCAACCAGCTCAGTGGGGCTCAGAGCCTGCTGGGGCTCAAGGAGAAGAGGGTTACACAAACAGTCTTGGAGCCACAGAGAAACCAACCCCTCCACAGCTCAGTGGGGATGAACAACCTCCTGTTATTCACGTTCCTTTTTAAAGCTCCTCTTGCTTTTTAATTTCCCCAAACCAAGACTCTGGGAGTTTGTTTTCCCCTCTGCAACACAGCAAAGCAAGCCAAGGTTGTTCTGGCTCTCTGGAGAGCTGCCTATAGCCTGGATAAAGAACCTGCATGAAAAGACCACCCAAGGGACTGGGAAAAGTGGTCCCCACAGCAA
This sequence comes from Pogoniulus pusillus, assembly GCF_015220805.1. NCBI lineage: Eukaryota > Metazoa > Chordata > Aves > Piciformes > Lybiidae > Pogoniulus > Pogoniulus pusillus. Next base: position 13,187,940 of record NC_087293.1, read on the forward strand.
AGAAAGAGGCATTTTGTTTAGAAAGGCTGAAGCAAAGACAATCACCCGAAGCAGAAAAACAATGACATGAAATCTCCTGCTCAGCACTCCCCTGCCAGAGCTCTGAGCAGGAGCAGCAGCCAGCAGCGTGCAGTGCCGCAGGCCGAGGAGCTGCTGCATCGAGAGGGCAGCAGGGAGGGCCCGGGGGTGTGTGGGCACATGTATGTGTGTGGGCATGCAGGAGTGTACATGTGGGTACCAATGCATCCTCATGGAAAATAGGTAGCATCCATGTCCCTGCCCAAACACTTTACACTGCTTTTCCCCGCAGAGATTCCACACTGCTGCTCCTTAACGCTGCTGAGCAAAGCACCCCAGCCAAGCAGCTGATCTCCGAGCACATCCAACCCCTGCACCACTCACTTTACCTGCAGCTTGCCCACTGTCTGCTCCTGCACACCCAGCAACAGGCTTGCACAACCCTGCGGGCAAGCAGCAGCCTTCCCAGGCACCCCATGCCCCCTGGCACTGCTGTCTGACACAGCCAGGGTGGCACCCAGCAGTCAGAATCATAGAAACAGTCAGAGTTGGAAGGGACCACAAAGATCATCTAGTTCCAACCCCCCTTCCATGGGCAGGGACACCCTACCCTAGACCAGATTGGCCACAGCCTCATCCAGTCCTGTCCAGAGGTACAGAGCAAAGCTCAGGAACGGAACTTTCCCACCCTGCTCCACACCAACCTCCAAGGTCATCCTGGAATTCAAAGAAATTAGAAGTGGGAAAGGCACCACATTAACCTCCTTAATTTTTCATTTCTGACACAGATTGTTTTCTCCTCATTTCAAAGAATTTCAAGTTAATGTCTAGAGGGCAGGAAAAAAAATCCATTTCCCAATACTCCTGCTGCAGCTTTTTCACCCATCGACTGCCCTTCCTGGTACAATCACTGGGACATTGATTTTTTTTTCTTTTCCTTTTTTCCTTTTTTTTTTCTTTTCTAGAGCATCATCCAAAAATCTATCAATGCAGACAGCATCTTTGAAAAAAACACCCCTCAGCCCAAGACAAGCTGCTTCCTGCATCCTTTAGCCCCAGAGCTGCAGAACAGCCCCTACCTGGTGAGGTCCTGGTGTCTATGGCAGCACAGCAGGGACTATCACAGGATATTAGAGGTTGGAAGGAACCCAAGGAGATCATCAAGTCCAACACCCCTGCTACAGCAGGACCACACAGTCTAGCTCTGGTCACACAGGAACACATCCAGACAGGCCTTGAAAGGCTCCAGAGAAGGAGACTCCACAACCTCTCTGGGTAGCCTGTGCCAGTGCTCTGAGACCCTTACAGTAAAGTTGTTCCCCCTTGTGTTGAGCTGGAACCTCCTGTGCTGCAGCTTACACCCATTGCTCCTTGTCCTGTCCCAGGGAGCAGTGAGCAGAGCCTGTACCCCCCTCCTGACCCCCAGCCCTCAGATGTTTATAGACATTGATTAAATCCCCTCTCAGTCTTCTCTTCTCCAGACTAAGCAGCCCCAGGTCCCTCAGCCTCTCCTCATCAGGCAGTGCTCCAGTCCCCTCCTCATCCTTGTAGCCCTCCACTGGATCCTCTCCAGCAGATTCCTGTTCCTCTTAAACTGAGGAGCCCAAAACTGAAGGCAGCATTCAAGATGAGGTCTCACCATGGCAGACTATGAAGCACAGCTGGCAGAAGGGCAGTGTCCCACTCAGGAGTGGTGGATGGGGGAAGTGCGAGGACCTGGCTAAGGAGTCAACGAGGCTGCTGTACACCCATGACTGCAAGGAGCAGTGCTCAAGGACCACTGCAGCTCCCAACTCACCAGGGGACAGCCTTGGCCAACACCCTAGGGCCACAGCCTGGTCCCGAGGTTGTAACTTGCAACCCTGGATTCACCTTGAGAGCAAGACACAGAGAGAGCTTCATCCCATACCTTGCTTTGGGAAAGCAGCAGCATGGGGATGGGCACGGCAGGCAGGAGGCTTCTCTGTCCAGGCAGCACCCTGGATGGGCAGAGCACGCAGCACAGGCTGCCCCAGGTGCCCTGTACAGCAGAGCTGGGTGCTGGCGAGCCTGGCAGAAACTGCCTCCTATTACTATGCTAAATAAACACTTCACTCAACAGTCTTGGCACCTATTAAGCACCTGGGAGAGAGACTGTCTCGTGTTGTCCAAAACACTCTTAATTACTGTTTAATCAAGATCTCTCCCCCTCTAGAAAAAAAAAAGGGGGGGGGGAGGGAAAAAAAACCAGCAAGGCAGCTAAACATTTGCATGCATTTTCCACTGCAATCACATTACCCATCTCTGTGACAAGCGAGCTCTTGGCAGTGCTGGGGAAGAAGGAGCTGCCTGTGCAGGAGCAGCGCAGCGCTAATCCAAATAGCCTTGGGTGTCCCCTTCCGAGGTAAGGCAGGGAACCGGCAGGATTTCCTGGCACGTGGACTAATGCTATCAAATGCTCCTTTCATTTGTTGTTGACACGTGTATAACAGTTGAAGAATCACTAAATAACCTTGTAATATCTTGATTTATGGATTATTCTTCCATAGGAGCAGCGCGGGGTAGGGACAGCAGGCGCTCGGCTGCTTGCTGCGGCTCTGCTGGCACAGCTGAGCTGGATCCCTGCTGTGAAGCACCCGCAAATCCCGAGCAGCACAGGCAGGGCTGAGCCGCAGCGCGGTGCTGGGGAGGGATGCCCAATCCCCCTTGCTTCCAGAGCAGCCGATGCACAAAGCCCTGCGTGGGTGTTCAGGCACAAATCCCTTCCCTTCATGTAAACCAGCTCCTGAAGCTGGATTTTCTCTAACTGCTGCCCAGCGACCTGCAGCTACATTTCCAGAGGCCAGAGACCCGAGGAGTGCTCGTGGTGCAGGTCAGGTAGAGCCAGCATCTCCATCCTGACCTTCTGGCCAGTGCCCATCATGGGCTTGGGGTGTGAGAACACACAGAGCAGAACCTCCCTTTGCCCCCACTTCACATCCAGCACAGGCTCAGCTCTTCTTTGAGATAAAGGGGATTTGTCCTGATGGATTTAACTGGCAGGCACAGCACTCAAACAGCTCTGGCAGAAATTAATTTATACCTGAGCAGCATGAGGAAGAGAAGGCCTTTGGAACAGCATCACTGTGTGCTGGGGCCAGGTCCTGAACGGGCAGAGAGAGCTCAGCTTGGGGTGCACTACCTCCACCACAGCTAGAAGCACATCAAGCAGCCCTAGTCTGAAAGCTCAGAGAAGCAGACCTGGCAGGAAGGTGTCCAGGTCCTATCCCCTCCCTCCCTGCAGAAGCACTGGTGGCACCCCATGTTCTGCACCTGGTGCATTATGCTGACTAATGACAGTCACCCAGGGATTGGTGCTGGCGACCAATTATCCATGGCATGACTTTGCTTTCTAAACAGCTGCCAATCTTCCTGCTGCACCCAGGGTATCAGGCGAGATCACCCACCCCGAGCTTCTGAGTAAGGCAGAGCAGAGACATATGTTGATAGTGGTAAAATCAAAGGCACCCAACAATAGTCCAACACAAATGCCCACACTGCATACAAAGGAGCAAAACTAGAAGTGGGTAGATTCAGATTGGATGTTAGGAAGAAGTTCTTCACCACAGGGCTGGTGAGACACTGGAACAAGTTGCCCAGGGAGGTGGTGGAAGCCTCATCCCTGGAGATCTTGAAAGCCAGTCTGACTGAGGCTCTGAGCAACCTGTGAAGTGCCCCTGCCTGTGGCAGGGGGCTTGGAACTAGATGATCCTTGAAGTCCGTTGCAGCCCTGATAGTTCTATGAATCTATGGTCTGTACTGGAGCAGAGTGGACAAATGAGCTCCCCAGAACCTTTTACCCTGTAACTTCACATTCAGAAGATTCAAAGCTCTTGATGATGACAAACTCTGGGGAAAAGTCAAGAGTTTTCAGAGAAGCTGTGCACAGAAGTTTGTTTCTCCAGGGCACACAAGCAGGACACAGGCACAAGGATCTGAGTACACATGAAACACAATTCATCATCCCATTTTTATGAATGGCTGAATTTCTTCCATTTCTTCTCCTCACCCATGGGACCACCCTCATTCAGACAGCAGGCAACTGGATACACATCCATGTTCAGGTGACAGCTACCTGACCAGAAGCTGCATGACTGAACCCAACAGCAGGCATTCAAACAAAGGGAGCCTGCGCCAGTCCTCCTGTGCACACCAAACCAGGCTAAGATGATCTCTGTTTGCAACCCATTTACCAAATAGGTCCCGTGGTGAGCATGTGCTGACTCTTGATCTAGGGAACACATCCAAGGGAAGCAGCTGCCAGAGGCTTCGCCGCGAATGAACGCTGTGTGCTAAAGGAGTCCCTCGCCCGACACGGAGCCGAGAGCTGGCTGCGAGGTTTAAGTGGGGACAGACCAAAAGCTAAAGCTCCCTCTCCTTCCTTCTGAAGAAAGCCACGCATGGACACAAAGAGCAGAGGCAGCAGCTGGCAGCAAGTCCCAACCTAGAACTGTCCTCCACAGCTCGCACAAACCACTGCTGCTGTCCCTGGAGAAGCCTCCTCAGCCCCCAGGCCTGTCGAGCTGGCCAGGGTCCCTGCACTGGCTGTGCAGCGCTGCCGTGTCCCTGAGAGCCTCTCCTGCCTCAGCCCAGAGGAAGGATGGACTGACCTCCACCAGCAGCCACTCTGACCAACAACCCCTCCAGCCCCTAGGCAGCAGAGCTGTGACCACCAACTGAGCATCCTCCTACTCAGGCACAGCTCAAGGACAACACTGTGCCCTCTGCACAGAGGCAGGGAGGGGACCCTGAACCGGCACTAACAAACCTATTGAGGAAAAACTTTGGAAGGGCTTAAAATCATCTTTTCTGGGGAAATAGATCCGTTTGAAAAACAAAACCTCCAATCTTTCTTTCATGAACAGGGAACAGAGCCAGGAGGTCAGGGTCCTGCAGGCAGGAGCATCAGCCACCAGCCCACCTCCTCGGCCCCCCACCGATGCTCCTCATCGCTGCTCCCCAAAGCTTTATCGCCACCGGCAGAGAAGCACTGAGAGCAATGGGCCAGTTGCTGCTCTGACAGTTAAACAGACACATTCCACATGTCTCCAGTTGTGAAATTAGCATCTGACTTTATTGATTTCTCTCTCCCTCTCCAAAAACCCCTTTTCTCCAAGATTTTGAGAACCTACAGCGAGGAAGACAGCAACCAGCCCGGGTTAGGCAAAAGCAAGGCCAGCAAGTACATCTGGATAACTTTTAATGAGAATTACTCATTTTCATATCCTCTTTCCATTCTTCTGGCTGGGAGCACCAGACACCATGCAAACAGCCTTTCCTGCAGTGTTTTCTTGGCACACTAGGGTACCAAGGGTCTTCAGAGGAAGCTCTGAAAGCACTCATGGGCCACGATACCCTCACATCTCCTCGACGTGCACATCCCAGTCAAAAGCCAAAGTCTGGAGTAGAAAACATTTGTACATTGCCCACTGGATTACTTAGGGCCTGTTGAGCAAAGTCCTAGCACAATAGTGTGGTAAGGCCCTTAAGCATGCTGTGCTTCAGCAGCATTCCTTGGCCCAGAAGAGCACACCAGCAGTATGAGACGTGAACGCTGGCCAAGCTTTGTTTCCATGTTCCTGTCTCCTGAGCCCATGAGGAACATCTGGTTGCCTGCCTTCCATTGCAGAGGGTGGGCATGGGTGGGTCTCCACTGACAGCAGCAAGGCTACAGCTAGCAGCACACCCCAAGCAGCCTATTGATCAACACAAGATGAGGCAAGACAAAGGACGTGCTTGGAGAGGTGCCTGCAAGACTTTTGCCATGCTGGCAGCAGAAGCAAGGGACACAGAAACGAGGATCTGCCTGAATGTCAGCACTGCAGAGCAAACCCAGATAATTCAGCCATGGCCTGAAGAGAAAGTAGCCACCCAGCTGCTCCTCTCCACAGACTAAAGCAGGAATAGGGAATTTTGCTGCATGACACTTCCTGGTCCCTGCCAGGACACAAGCATCTGCTCAGAGGGGCTTCAGCCACAGGAAAATTCTGGAGGCCCCAGCATAAGAAGGAACTGTTGGAGTGAGTCAGGGGAGGGGGAGGCACAAAGATGCTGAGAGGGCTGCAGCAGCTCTGCTATGAGGGCAGGCTATGAGAGTTGGGGATCTACAGCCTGGAGTAGAGAAGGCTTGGAGGAGACCTTGGAGTGGCCTTCCAGTATCTGATGGGGGCTTACAGGAGAGCTGGAGAGGGACTATTTATAAAGACTTGTAATGACAGGACAACAAGTAATGGGTTTAAGCTGGCAGAGGGAAGATTGAAAATGGATGTTAGGGAGAAGTTCTTTGCAGTGAGGGTGGTGAAACACTGACAGAGTTTGCCCAGGGAGGTTGTGGCTGCTCGCACCCTGGAGGTGATCAAGGCCTCAGGTTGGACGAGGTCTTGAGTGACCTGTTCTAGTGGGAGGTGTCCCTGGCTATGGCAGGGGGTTGGAACTGGCTGAGCTTTGAGGTCTCTTCCAACCTAAACCAGTTTATGATTCTATAAAGCCCTTGGGCTCACAGTGACCTGAACAGGCAGGCAGGACCATTACCCTAAAACCCTACCCTGTGTGCTTGGTCTTAGAAAAGTTCAGGAGGTCCCTGCCACAGAAGTGTCACAAAAAGCTGCCTGTGCAGACCAGAGACCCAGTCCTGCTTGAGGAACATTCACCATGCAAGATTCCCATCACCTAATTTGGGGAGGGCACCTCTTGGACACTCCTCTCACCCAGGGACACAGCAGCAGCCAGGGCACTCTGCTTTGAGGGTGTTGAAGCTCCACCTAGGTTCATTCCTGCTCTTTGAGGGTAATGTACCTACATTACATAGAGACAGCAAGAGCACACGTGTCTGTGGCCCTAGGGGAAAAAAAGACTCCTAGAAAATGAAAGATCTTGGTCCTGGGTTGTTCTACAAAGAATTCATACAAAGCAACTCCCACAGTCAGCTTATCCGATGGGAAAGCCAAGGCATAATTCAGAGGGAGGTTTGAGGGCTACAAGATCTTGGCAGGAGACACCAAATCTCAAAGAGGTTTCAGACACAAGCCTGCCCCACTTTTTTTCCACTGAGGAACTCGGGTGGTTCCCCTGCCACGCTGTCTTCTGCATGCCTCATCTGCAGGGGCCCCCAGCTGCGGAGCTGCCGGGACTGGGTGTGCGATGCCACCTCCGTCCGCTGCGCCCTGCTCGGGGCAGAAATCTCACCCACCGGCGCGGGGTGGGGAGGGAAGGGCACTGCCCTGGCACACCTCTCCACTGCCGTGGCCAACCAGTCTGTGCAGGGTCCTCAGGGGCAAGGACTGTGCCAGCAAGTGACACGCTGGCTGCAGGCTCAGCAGCTCCACGCAGCTGAGAGCCCGGTGCAGAGGGAAGCCTGGATTAGCTGCTGGCACTGTAGGAAGCGCGATAATAGCAGCAGCAGAGCAGCAGGCAGCAATTGTGGAGCCTGAGCAAAATCCCTTGTTTTCACTGGCTAGTTCTGGTTTCATGTTTCTGATCTTTTAAACATCAGGCACTCCCTGAGCTGGGCCAGCAGCTCCCTAAGGCAGCTCTGCTCCCTGCCAGCAGCCTGACCTGTGCCAGGAGGCTTCCTGCACTCTGCCAGCTCCAGCCCCACGCGCAGGGGCTGGCAGCTTCCCGCCGCAGCAGCAGCTGGGCCCAGCTCCCTGGCCCAAAGCAGAACATACCCCTCTCCTCCAGCCAAGGCTCACAAGAGGCAGAGCTGCTTTTCCCAGCCTCTCTCTGCAAGCAAACCCACGAGTGTCCCAGACCAAGGCATGGGGAGGACTCTGCAACAGCGAGGCACAAGACCAGTGTAAACCAGTGCCAGCCATGCTTTAACACATGCTCTGCGTTCAGCCCAGACACTTAACCACACTTTTCCTGGCTGCTAACGCTGACACAGACCTGCCTGTCCCCCCCCACTTCCAAGAGAGAAGGGAGCCTGTAGAAAACAGAATCCCACTCTGCAGCCTGGGAGGAGCTGGGTGTTGCCAGACAGCGATGGGAGGTCACATGGGCAGGTGAAGGGTTAACAGGTGTCAGTCGATGCCAGTCCACCAGGCAGCCAATATTTCTATCAATAAATTATGCATCAGCATCTAGCAATAGTGACCCAGCAGCCAGAGCTATTTAAAACAAACCAATCAATGGTATTAACGTAATCCCCAGGAGAAAACAAGACACCAGCACAGGGCTGGGACAGGAGCAGACCAGGCCAAGGAGAAAGGGACCTTTGGCTGAGAGAGCAGGCAGCTACAGGGGACAGAGAAGTCTCAGTGCCCAGGGGCCAGGCAGGGGCTCTGGCTTGAACAGAAGCCACCTCCCTGGACCTTGCACTGCAGCCACAGGACAGGCTGGCACCGAGACCACCAGCCTGGCTCACACAGCAGCTGCCATGGCCTGAGTCTGTCTCTCCAGCCAAAGGCTTCCCATGCACAGAGGCAAATGGGCCACAGCACAGCAATGGCTGCTGGCCAGGGCTCTTGGGCATCTCTGCATCCCATCAGGTACATCAGCCACCAGGGCATGGAGCTCCCCTTACTGAGCCTTCATCTGATGCTCCTCATCTGATTTCTGTTCTTCCAGAAGAGAAAAAGGGTATCCCTGGTGCTCATCAGTGTGAGGAGATGTTGATAAACATCAATCCATGCCCTGCAGGCACCAGGTCCTGCAGTGATGATGCCAGGTGGTGAGCAGAGGACAGCAAGGCACAGACCTCCCTAGCAGCAGGCAGGGGCTAGCCAAGAGCCACACTGCCCACCCAAGAGCAACCCAGCACAGAGGGCTTAGGCGCTGCTGCGAGGTGAGTGGTCCCAAGGGAGGGAGGACAACCACAGGTCAAGCACAGCAGAGCACAGGGGCAGAGCTGCACTCTCCACCAGCCATCCCCACATGCAGGAGCTTGCCTCTGCCTGTCACCACTCACCATCCAGGCACAGAGGTGAAGAGGCAGTAGGGCAGGGTGATGAAAGCAGCCAAGCTGGAAAGGGCAGGTCCAGGACCTTTCAAACACCCCTTGAGGTGCCACAAGGCAGGAAGAACATTCACCATTCACTCAGATCTTCACACACATCGCTGACATTTACTGCTGCTAGACACCAAGAATCACATTTTCCCTGTTCAGCCAAAGCATTCTTGGCTGCTTTTTATCCTTTTCAGCTGCTGGAGCAGATCTTTTACCCCATCTGATCAGCAGATAAGTCCTACAGGGGACTTCTTTAGACATCTGAAAGAAATCCTTAGATAAGGGCAGGCACAGGATTGCTTCCCCTCTCCTCACATGGCTCTGTGGTGTCCCCAGAGCACAGCCCACCGAGGGAAACACAGCAGGCATCAGATGGCATCGTGCTGGGTGTGCTGCTGGGCACAGGGCTCACGTGTAAACAGAGAAGGTGTCTAGAAATTTCAGGTCTAACATTTCAGGATCCTGCTCTACCATTCTAAAAGATTAAATAGTTGGGGAGTTTACACTATTTTGCACCATTTTCAGCAGTTCTTGAAAGCTGCCAACACTTTTGCCCTGCCTGCTCAGCAAGAGGACAGCTGGGCACCACATCTGCTGGCTGCTTGTCGGGAATAAACATCTTCACCAGCAGCCTGAAGCAGAAGGGGGTTGTTTTGCTGCTGTAGACCCGTTGAACATTGCCCAGCTCATCAATATAACATCCTTAAGCATTTGTCAGCTGCAACCAAAGCCAGTCATTGTGCCCAGGACAGCCCCAGCACTGGATGAGTCATTGGTCACAGGCCTGAGACATCTGGGCACAGCACTAATCCCAAAGGACATGTCTGCTCCTGATGCTGAAGTCCCTGAACCTTGCTTTGAACAGTTGGTTCCTCTTCCAGTCACATCCAGTTGGCAGCTGTCACTAGTGGCATCCCCCAAGGATCAGTGCTGGGCCCAGTCTTGTTGATTATCTTTATTGATGATCTGGGCTAGGGGATTGAGTCCAGCATCAGTAAGTTTGCAGGTGACACCAAGCCAGGAGCAGGTGTGGAGCTGTTGGAGGGTAGGAGAGCCCTGCAGAGGGACCTGGACAGGCTGCATGGGTGGGCAGAGGCCAATGGGATGAGAATGAACAAGGCCAAGGGCAGGGTTCTACACTTTGGCCACAACAACTCCAAGCAGCACTACAGGATGGGGACAGAGTGGCTGAGAGCAGCCAGGCACAAAGGGATTCTATGACTCCCCTGGCTTAAACCAAAACAGCTCCCAGGTAGCCCTCTGGCAGGGAGAGCAGAGCACAGACCTGCAGAGCTGTATCACCAGCACAGGCAGCTCAGCCTCCAGAGCACCAGCAGACACCAAGGAGCTGTTGGCAGCTGAGCTCCCACCAGCACATGGTCTTTGCAAGCAGCAGAGCTGCCAGGGCTGTGCCACAGGGAGCAGCGGGCAGCAGACCCTGCCAGAGAGCATGTCCCCAGCCCTTGGCCCAGGGCAGCCTTGGCAGGTTTCCAGAGCAGACCAACAGCTTCCACCTCACACTGTTCAGTAACACAGCAGCTCATCTCCTGCCCTCCCCCGACACCTGCACCCCTTCCCGCTCCAAGCCCATAGGATGCCCTGCGTGGGCACAAACTGACATCAACCCATGCCACAACTGATTCTGGCTGCAGGACCAGGGCCACAGACCACCATGGGGTGTTGAACCCTGCTCATCACCAGCGCTGCTCACCACACATGGATAGCAGGACCTGGAGGGACAACAGGGACAAAGGAGGGGCCACAGCCCCTGGCTGTGGTCAGGCCCCAGGAGCACGGCCCCCATGCAGGAACACAAGAGCTCACCAGCCCATGCACAGAGCACACTTCATGTGCATTCTCCATACTAATAAATGGGGAGAGAAGGATCCATAAATCTGTGAGCTGCCAATTTGCCCAGGACGAGCTCTTTTACTGGCTACGCACTAGCACCTTTTACAGCCCATTAATTACTTTCTCTAATAAAGTTTGACAAAATGATAACTTGCCCATGAAAAGTGTTGTAATAAATACATTTTCTCTAACTTTGGACCATTCTTGCATGTCTGCCTCATAAACCCCTCCCATGGTTCAGTAACTCACAGCCAAGGAGGGGGCCATGGTGTGACACCCCAGGTCACACCAGCCACTACAACAGCACCAACATCATGACCAAGTCAGTGGGGCTCCTCCTGCAAACTGGGCAGGAGCCAGCCCTGATCTGCCAAGCACAGCATGCACCAGCCTGGGCTCTTCCCACTGCACACAAGAGCTCCTGCTTGCCCAGCACCCAACAAAACCAGCACTCAGAGCATCTCCTTCATTCCCCACTTGTTGGGCCACACAGGAAGCCTCTCTCATACTCTAGCAACGTCTGTGGCAGGGTTAATCAGATGCATCCCCTGCAGCACCAGCTCTGAGCTAAGGAGGGTCAGGGTCTCCAGAAGCCCAGCATGCCATCACCACCTCCAGGAGGCCAGATACCTGGCTTCCAGGTGTGCTCCTCTCCTCCCACTTCAGCCCAGGTGCCAGGAAGCATCACATTACCCAGCCTAGTGCTCCTGGCTCAGGGTGTCACCACTCATATTTCCTTCTGTAGGGGAAGCCACAGCTGAGCTCAGCAGTGAAGACAATGGCCAGGGCCGCCCTTTTCCAACACACAAACAGGAAGCAGTAGGCACAGTTTAAGCTTTCAATAATTCCAATTATAATCTAAAGACTTTCTTGTGATTCAGAGGGACAATTAAGCTTTGCCTCACCTCCTGACACAAATTCACATCTGTCCTCTTACCAAGTCAGCCCTGCAAATGTGAGCAATGGAGACTGGCTCCAGAGCTGGTGACCAGCACAGCTGGGCATCACTGCAGCCAAAGCTGGTGACCAGCACAGCTGGGCATCACCGCAGCCAAAGCTGGTGACCAGCACAGCTGGGCATCACTGCAGCCAAAGCTGGTGACCAGCACAGCTGGGCATCACTGCAGCCAAAGCTGGTGACCAGCACAGCTGGGCATCACTGCAGCCAAAGCTGGTGACCAGCACAGCTGGGCATCACTGCAGCCAAAGCACGAGGCATGGCTGCCCTTGCTCCCTCTCCTGCCCTTCGCCCTCACCTGAGGCCAACCAGCCAGTACTGCCTTTAACCCCAGTGCTTCGCTCCTCGCTATCACCTAGAGCACAGTGCTCAGAGCCACCAACCTTGCAGAGGACCACAGCAAGTGCCACAGCTCCTAACGAAGGCCTGAGCAGCCCATGCCATGGTGCCCCAGCAGGCCCTGGCACATGCCCATGCTGCAGGCCAGCCGTGCGTGCACTGCACAGGCTGCGCTGCACCCCAGGGCTGCTTTCCCTGTTTAATTAGTTGAGTGACTCTGCTCTGCCCAATAAAATCATCACCCCCCTCAGCAGTGCCATGCCGTGGAAATTTATGATCATAATTTAGAGGCTGAATTACCACTGTCAGTACCTGTGCCATATGAATTACTCAGTCGTATTAAATTCAACTGTTGATTTTGCAGGGTTATATGAAGCGGGGAACGCTTACAGCCAATGAAATAATGGAGGAGAAAGAATTACAGCCAGGGAAGTTACACTTGCAGCTCCAAGCGTCCTGGGCACAGCCCAGTGCCCAGCTGAGGGCTGCCTGCCCACGCAGCGAGCTGTGCCAGCAACGCAGGGGCTCCCCAAGACCCTCAAAGTAGTGCCAGGACTTGCCTCTGGTCCTCTCTGGATGCCACAGACCATGCAGCCATGCACGGATCAGCTGTCAGAGGAGCAGGATCTGTTCTCAGAGTTAAGGAATTCCATCAGAGGCCTGCGTTGGCATGAAGACCTCCTTCCACTTCTGAAAATGCTGTTCCCCAGGGCATGTGCTGTGATAGGACCTTTCTGTGCACACACACACAGAGGATTTGTTGGTTTCCAAAGCCTCAGGAGACAGCTCAGGCACACTCAGTGCAGTCCTGTCTGCACACCACTGCAGACCTCGGAGCCCAATGTGACCATCCCAGTCCAGCACTGACCTTATTTCCACAGACATACTTCAGAGGAGCCACTCAGCCATTGTTTTGCCCTACAACATCAGAGCAACAAACCTGAATTCCAGACAGCCCCAACACACCAGCTCCAGGTCTCCACATCCTAGAGCTCACTCTGGCAGATCAACTTCACTTGCCTGGAGAAGACCCAGTCTGGAATCGTGCAATGCCACATGGAACAAACTAAACCCTTTTTGACTTGACAGCCTGAATGCAAAGCAAGCTGCTGGTGGAGTGATGGCTTTAGCAGCAGGTCCAGCTCGCAGAAAGGCAGCAGCTCTAACGCAGAGACAAAGAGCAGTGGGCATTTGGGCAGGCAGCAAGTGTCAAGCAGCTGCTGCAGAAAGAAGAGTCCATCGAGAAGAAAGGACCATAAGCATCTCCAGTGATCACCACTCACAGGGAGCAGAAGCTCCAGCAGAGCGATGGGGAACGAGGCTGTTCTCCCTCATTTAAGGCAAGTTGGATTTATAGCTTGCAGTGGGGAGAGCTGCAGGCAAAGGCAGCTGAACCAAACGCCAGAGAAAGCACAGCCTTGCAGCTAACGACACTGGGCATTCCATCCAGCCTCTCCCAGGCCCTGCCCCTGCAATCCCAAGGATGCCAGCAGGACCCTCCTGTCCCACCCTGCCACGAGTCCTTGCCAACTCTGTGTCAAGGCACAGGAGCTGCTCCGCTGAGAGCCTGGCAGTGCCCAGAGTGACACACTCACTGCTCCCTGGGAAAGGTGTGGGATCTCAAATCTATGTACTTAAGGCAAGAAGTGTGCATCTGCTGAGGCTCAGCATGGTGGGAACTCTCTGACACACACACAGGACTTGCTCTTCCACCAGAGGCACAGCCCTGAACCTGGGGCACTTCATTATGACCCTGAATCTCTTCCTGTTGGCAAAATCATTTCCTTAAAGAAAGCAAAATGACAGAGGAGCCTTCCCCCCACCCCCCCTCCATTACTGCAAATTCTGCTGGGAAACTTCACTTCGTACAGATCTCCTGATGTCCACCCAAGACCTCTCCAATCAGAGGGGGAAAAAAGTGCCTATGAAAATTCACGTGCAGGATTTCGATCAGGCACATTTCTCTGTGGAGATAGCCTCTTTTTTGCCAAGATAATGTCAGAAACTCTACACAAATCATCACAATTTACACTCTCCTCCTCTTTAGTAGGAGGCAGCCTCTGCCAAATCAAGGGCTAATATATCACATTATTTCTAGTAATCCAAGGGCTGCCTCCTGCCACCAGCTTTATGAAATACCTATGGCTTTGATTCATTGATTCCTGCCTCACCTTGTGGGTACAAAAGCTTTTCTCTTGTCTTGTACAGCCACCAGTTTAACACCTTCTGCACTGTGCAGCTTGGCCAACAGCAGCCCTCTGCTCTCCGAGCCAGCATTAACCCCTCCTGTGCCAACACAGGGCCACATGGACCGTGGGAAGCCTGCCAAGGATTTACTTCCCAGAAACAGCTTTTTCCTCTCCTTCCACAGGAGAGCACAGGCACAGGCACCACTGTCGTGGCCAATGCAGCCAGTTGTGTTTGAGGAAACTGCAGAAGTGAGTACAACTGGAGGGTGTTCTGTCACCACTGTCCCCTGCCACCACCCTACTGCACCCAGCATCTCTCTCTCCCTTGTAAGAGCGAGCAGACCTCAGCACAGAAACCCCTCCTGTTCTGGCCATGCAACATTGAGCCTGGCAGCAGCAGCTGTCACCAGATACTGGATTGCCTCCAAACCTTTTTTCCCCAGCTGCACATAGGCAGGCACTGGAGTTGCCTCCATGAACCCAAAGCAGCACACCAAACAAAAGCAACTTCCAGAGAGTCACACTGAAAGGCAAGAACCAAATGCAGGTGACCTGAGCACCCAAATACCCACTTTGGGCACCTCACAGAGCTGCCAAGGCCTGCAATGCTGGGCAGAGCACAAGCAGCAGTGGGCATGGACCTCAGCAGATTGCTTAGCAATCCCACTTCTGTGCAGCCACCAGTCCCATCTCCTGGGGAGAAGGCAGACAGCAGAAGGAACTTCAGTAACCCAGCAAGCAACTGTCTGGCCTTGGAGTGGAGAGTCGCAGCCAAAAGCATTTGGGAAGAGGGTTTAAGATTCTCTGACCTTTGCCAGCAGGGCCTGCAGAAGTGGTGCTCAGTGCTGTGAAGCAGAGCCTCCTGCAAGAATCAGCCAGGCCTTGTGATGGAGACAGCTTTAGTATTCCAGCTGTGCAGCTCAGCAGCACCCAGCAGATCGAATATGCATTGGTAAACAGAGCTTCTGGAAGCAGAGAAGTTATCAAGAGGAAAAGCAAATGCTTACAGCAAACAGTAAGCATGCTGGAGAGCACAACTGCAATACAAAGCACGTCCTGCTCCTTCTGACGCCAGCTCCAGGATGACTAATTCTGTGCGAGGATGCCAGTCACTGGAAGACCTCAGGCGCCCTTCTTCCACAACACTTAGAGCTGAAACAAAAGCAAGAGGCTGTCTCTGCCCTGCAGAACTGACGCCTGCAGAACCAGGTGCTCCTTTCTCCCCCCAACACACACGCAGCCAGACCCATCTCTGCCCACTTCACACCGACTCAGCACTCACCTTTGGTGCAAGCACTCACCAGTGCTCAGGAAGCTCCACTCGCCATCCTGTCACACCTGTGGGATGGGAACAGCCTTATCTGTGCCCCACATTCACAGCAGCAGCAGACTCGAGCCCCCTGTCCAGCCCTTCCCCAGACTGCTGCTTAATCCTTACGATTTCAGACTGAAAAGCCAGGGCCAGTGGGGAACAGCTGCTGAGGCACTTCTGCACCTTCTGCGAGCTCTGTGCACGGAGAAGGAGTTCTAAGAGAACATCAGGGAGATATATGAAGCACACAGGTGATATCTTGCAAGGAGGGGCAGGGCATCCAAATTCAATCAGGATGGAAAGCATCCTCAGGTGCTGGCAAGGACACACCCCTCCATCAGCTAAGCTCCCTGTGACTTGCTGCCAAAAGCCCACAACAGGCTTGCAATCAGCTTGAGCTTTGCCACTCCAGCTTCCCCTGGCCCTTGTGAGGACTTGGTCACACACAGTTATCAGAACAGGTTGCCTCAGCTGCTGCCAGAGCCAGCAAGAGCTGTTCCTTGTCCACATCTGGACTTCAGATGACCTCATGCCTGGGAAGATCCAAATCACACAGGTTTCTTGGCATCTAGTTGCCTGTGGACTCACCATGCCCGGGTGGTCCCTGGATGTGCTCACTACTTCCCAGCACATCTGATTCCACCTCCTGGGATGAAAGCATCTACTTGCAGGGCCCTACCAGCCCCAGACTCACTCTTTGGCAGCACAAGTGCCTGGGAGCCTACAAAGGGGGCATTTTGCATATCAATAACCGAGTGCATGACAATGCAAGCTGCAGGAAGAGAGAGGGAAAATCTGCTGGGGGATGTTCAGCTGTCACATCCAAGGGAGGCTCTGACCAAACCCTAGGGAGGTTGGAACCAAATCCTTCCCCTCCAGAACTCAGGTTGGCTCCATGCAGCCCTTCTGCCTAAAGGTGGCTTCCCCTTGGAGAGAAATGAGGGCTCCTAGGTGGGAGGAATGTGGAGAGGAGAGCCCCAGAGGGGCCCTTCCACTGAAGGACACACACCACCCCATCTTCCCCATTCCCAGTTCACCAGTGGCAGGGTACTGCCCTGTGCACACCCTTCATGCCCACCAGGAACCCCCTGCACCGTGCTGGATCCAGAGCTCAGCTTGCTGCTCCCCAGCTTTCCCTGTGCTCAGCCAGCTGAGGGCCAGCACCAGCACACCATGTGCTCCTCCGCCTTGCCAAGGCTGAAATGCTCACCAGCCCGATCCTCTTCCAGCCTTCCAACCCCTCTTCCTCCACAGATCAGGTTGCAACCTGGCAGCAGGGCTCCCACACTAGCAGGCCAAGAGCAGGCAGCATGCTCAGTATAGCTATATGCTCAGGAGAGAGGGCTAAAAATCCCTCAGCAGTTTCCTAGCCCCTCCAGCAGGACTCTCCTTGCTGTTGAGAACTTGAAGGAAGAGGAGTCAGGCCTGAGTCCAGCCATGAAGAACCTATTCTCTCACCTCCTGCCCTTTCAGCCAGAAATCTGTAAAAGCAAAGCCCTCTCTGCTCTTCCTAAAAGAGCTGTACCCCTCTAGCACCTTGCTGGCAGCTTTTTTTCCTTCTGCTTTCCTATCCAAATGCACTTTTCCCATCCACAGCCAAGCAGCACCCTGGAGAGCAGGGAAGGCTGCTCACACTGAGCCCCAAGTGAATCACAGAATCATAGAATCAACCAGGTTGGAAGAGACCTCCAAGCTCATCCAGTCCAACCTAGCACCCAGCCCTAGCCAATCAACCAGAACATGGCACTAAGTGCCCCAGCCAGGCATTGCTTGAACACCTCCAGGGATGGTGACTCCAGCACCTCCCTGGGCAGCTGGCAGAATGTGTTTAGGAAGCACTTTGTGC
The DNA here is from genome assembly GCF_015220805.1 of Pogoniulus pusillus. Classification (NCBI taxonomy): domain Eukaryota; kingdom Metazoa; phylum Chordata; class Aves; order Piciformes; family Lybiidae; genus Pogoniulus; species Pogoniulus pusillus. The sequence goes on from NC_087293.1 coordinate 13,205,418, forward strand.
ACTTACAGTCTTTATCCAGGGTACAAATTCAGACTCTCTTCTTTTTTGGAGGAGTTTTGTTGTTGATGATGTTGTTTGGTTTGAGGCTTTTGTTTCTTTGGTTTGGGTTTTTTGGGTTGCTTGGTTTGGGTTTTTTGTTTCTTTGGGTTGGGTTTTTTGGTTGGTTGAGTTTGGTTTTGATTGGGGTTTTTGTTTCTTCGGTTTGGGTTGGTTGGGTTTGGGTTTAGGTTTGGTTTTGTTTCTTTGGTTTGGGTTTTTTGGTTGGTTGGTTGGTGTTGGTTTTGGTTGGGTTTTTTGTTTCTTTGGTTTGTTTTTTTTACTTGGTTGGTTTGGGGCTGGGTAGGGGTTTTTATTCCACTGGTTTGGGGGTTTTGGTTGGTTTTGGTTTGGGGCTGGTGTTTTGTTTTGGGTTGGGGTTTTGTTCCTTTGATTTGGACTTTTTGGTTGGTTGGGTTGGGTTTGGGTTGGGTTTTTTGTTTCTTTGGTTTGTATTTTTTTGGTTGCTTGGTTGGTTTTGGTTTGGGTTGGGTATTTTGTTTCTTTGGCTTGGATTTTTTGGTTGGTTGGTTTTGTGTTGTGTTGTGGTTTTTGTTTCTTTGGTTTGGATTTTTTGGTTGCTTGGTTGGTTTTGGTTTGGGTTGGGTATTTTGTTTCTTTGGCTTGGATTTTTTGGTTGGTTGGTTTTGTGTTGTGTTGTGGTTTTTGTTTCTTTGGTTTGGATTTTTTGGCTGGTTTTGGTTTGGGTTGGGTGTTTTGTTTCTTTGGCTTGGATTTTTTGGTTGCTTGGTTGGTTTTGTGTTGTGTTGTGGTTTTTGTTTCTTTGGTTTGGATTTTTTGGTTGGTTTTGGTTTGGGTTGGGTATTTTGTTTCTTTGGCTTGGAGTTTTTGGTTGCTTGGTTGGTTTTGGTTTGATTTTGGTTTTCTTTGTTTTGTTGTGGATCAGAGGATTTTATTCTACAGAATAAAATGAAATCCAGGGCCAAAATTTTCTCTGGTATCTCATGTCCAGTAGAAAGGTTTCCCTCTGTTCATTATAATCTTCAGTGTAACTTCTGCTCTGCAGCTCCTTTAATCACATCAGATATGGGAACAGAAAAATGGCATTGTTCCTTGGCCACGAACAATGCCATCCGTGGAGCCATGAGAAAGCACAAGATGGGTATGAAAAAGGCAGGCTCTTGTCTCTCCATAATCTCTTCTACAAACTGACAAAAGAGGGTTTTGTATGGAGAAAATTGTCACATACAGAAACAAAACAAAAATAGAGCATGCGAGCTGGGACCACTTTTATCTGGAGAGGCACCACAGGGAGATATGCCAAATGTGATTCAGTTTAACAAGTTTAGCCCTTGAGAGACAAGAGCAGAGCCCCCGGTAAGAATGAGGAGGTTAGCTGGGAGGGTCAGGGGTGAGCGAGGCCTGGCACAGCCAGGGAGGGGAAGTGACCCTGAAGACTGCTGCTCCCCTTGTTACGGGGCGAGGAGCTCCAGCATGGGGCAAAGCCTGTGGAACAACAGCCCAGCCTGGGTGGGGATGAGGTGCTGAGGGCATGTGGCTGTTGGTGTGTTAGGTTAGCCTGTGCATGGGCTCGTTGGCAGTGCAGCAATTAATGTACATAATCAGACACCAAGGCTCTTGCTCTCCCATCCATAACAGGCAGCTAGCCATGATGAACTGCAGAACCCTTTGGGGAGACTCTGCCCCCACAGAGGCACCTGAGCAAACACCCCCAAGCTGCTAAGCAGCTGCGTGCAGAGCACCAGAGCCTTTGGTAAAATATCACACAGGCACTCACGCGTTTGGGACCAGCCCTCCTGCCCCCCCCCCAGGCTCTGCAGGTAGCTGAGACCCAGATCAATACAACTGCGAGACCCTCTGAATGAAATCAATGCAGCTGAACAAGCATCTAAGTCCTGGTGTCATCACATTATTTATTCCCCAAAGTCCCCATCCCACTTCAGAGGAAGCACTCAAGCACGCTCCCTGTGCTCTGCAGCATGTAAATAAACCAGAGGCTGAGGTTCTGCTTCCCAGCATCCGATGGGATAATGAACGGTCAGCACCAAGTGCCCTGCTGCCCACCACCAGTTTGGAACAAGCAGAGGGAATGGGGATGGGGGCTCTGGAGCTGTGCCCCAGTGAAGGTGAAGCCAGCCCCATTCTGCAAGCTCTCCTCACAGGTCCTGTCTCCCAGCTCCTTGCTGGGATGTCACTCCACTCACTGCCTCCCTTCAAGCCACTCTTAATTTATGAAGTGCTTTAAGAGATGCAGTCTGTGCCCCAGGAAAACAAGCTGCAGAAAAAAGCTCTGTGGCCCTGGTGGCCCCAAAGCATCATCCAAATGTCACATCCAGGCCCAACAGGCAGCAGTATGGAAGCAACCAGGGCTGTCCCCCACCACGCCTCCAAAGAATGGGTGGGATGGGCAGAACTGGAAAGGTCACACCTTCCTGTGTGGAAGCACTGCCTGCTCACCTGCCCCATCCCCAGTGCCTCCAGCTCAGAAACTGGAAGCCAGCTGGCAACAGGCTCAGCATTGAAGGGCAGTGAGGACCCACAGCTGCACCCCCACAGCAAAGGTGGCTGTTGGTGTCCAGGTGCATTGCCAGCAGGTTAAGGGAGGGTGAGGGATGAGTCCTTGACCAGCAGCTGCTGGCCACAGTGTGATGGGACAAGTGGGCACCCTCCACAGGCAACACTTCGGGGTGGAGAAGACTAAAGTGATGCAGGGGCTGTCCCCTATCTCTTGCACTGAGCACAGCTGCAGGAATGTGCCAGGGCAGAGGATTGCTCCTCCCTTTCCTACACTGTGCAGAAATTTGCCTGCAATTACACACACACAAGATACTTCTGTAATATTTGCTCATCTGCTTACAGCTGCAGGTTACAAAGCTGGCAACATATGGGTGGGCCACTCACCCAGTCTGGGAAAGATCAGCCCAACCAGAACAGGGGCAAAGCAAGCAGGATTGAAAAGCACAGCAGAACCAACCCCAGGAGAGATGCTAGCACTGCCCAGCCTCACAAATAAGTGTGTGTGGATGCTTCACTGACAGCACAGAAAGAGAAAGCCACTGGGAAAGAGAAGCCTTCTGAAAAATGAAGGGATGGGAAACTGTCATGGGAACAGAGGGAGGAGCAGGCCAGGAATAAACCCAGGCTAGAGAACAGCAGGAAGATTCTAGCAACCAGAATGAGAATGTTCCAGAACAAATGCCACTTTGGCCCCTTCTTTCCATGCAGGCTTTGTGTGGTTTGTCAGTGGAGGATACAAACCCAAAGCAGCACAGAGGGGACATGAGGGCCTAAGGACCCTCTAAACTTGTTCTTACCACACCTCTCTCTCTCCACCACCTCATCCTGCCCAACTTTTCAGCCCCATCTGCTTTCCTTTCTAGACCCCTGTGCTTCATAGAGTCACAGAGCTGCCTTGGTTGGAAAAGACTTTTAAGACCATTGGGTTCAACTATTAACTCAGCACTGCCAGGTCACCACTAAACCATTTCCCTCAGCACCACATCTACACAGCTCTTTCAGACCTCTCCCAGGATCCATTTCCTCTTCTTTTATTGCTTGTTCCATGCAAGAAGAAACTGACCCCACCTGGCTCAAACCTCCTTGCAGGAAGCTGTAGAGTGCCAGGGATGGGGACACGACATGCTCAGGAAGAGACTGGGACCAGGGACCAGCAATGAAATTAGGGGGGGAATCAGCATGAACCAGGGACATGGCCAGGATGTGCTCAGGCTGGGATGAACAGACTGTGCTCCACCAGTGGCAGGAGGCCCCAATAGTGCTAACCCCACCATGTGTGCCCAGACCCCATTGGCACAGCCTGGTTCCACTCAGCCTGGCCACTGCCCACTGTGCCACGATGAGCAGGCACTGTCAGTGACGCAGCCCATCACAGAGCTTGTCAGCAGACAGCTGGGTGCAGGGGGCAAGGTCCCCCCTGTCACCAGCAAGACCCCTCAGCACCCAGGCTGGGCCAGTGCCAGGGTATCAGTGCCAGGGTATCAGTGCCAGTACCAAGGCAAGCCACGTGTGAGTCCCTCACTGTCCCCAACACCAAGCACCACACCTTCATCTGACAAAGGAGAAGCCAGAGCATGGCTGGATGAAGGCTGTAGAGGAGAAAGAGAGCAGAGCCAGGGCCACTGGGAAACAGAATCCATCTGGGACAGGATAACCTGACCTCTGGAGAGTGTGGGGGGATGGCGAGGTGATGACAGAAGAGCCTAGAAGAGGCATTCAGCCTCACCATCTTCTGGTGGAGAAGTCCTCTCCCTCGGTTAGCACATTTACCCCTGGGCATCCACTGAATGCCACGTTTTGGGAAGATGGATAGGTCAGACAGAAACATCCATGGCTCCCCAGAGGGGAGATCACCCTGTAAATCTGTCTGTCTGGATGCACAGACTGTGTTCAGCACCAAAAAAAAAAAATACCCAAACCAATTCCCAAGTGTCTTAAATGAATATTGACTGATCCCGAGAGGCTGACAGACACTGCACGGGAGGAAGCCTGGGAGAGGCTTTTGCCAGCTTTTAGCAACAGAACTTCCCTAAATATCAGGAGACATTAAACAAAAAATCAATAAAAATTAAAAAGCTCCTCCTGGCTGCTAAGGTATTTGCAGAGCGGAGAGATGATGGCAGCCACTGCAGCACTGCCTGCGCTCAGCCGGGTGGGTTTTCATTACAGAGCCCTCCAGCATCTCATTACTGTCCATCACGAGGGCTCCAGCACCACGACCAGACTCATTTCAGCAGTGTGAGCCTCACTCTGTGCTCCCTAATGCAGCTGAATTAATGGGGGGAACATCTCGGGGAACATCCTCACCAAAGAGAGGAAAACAGTAACATCCTCTGACAGTTCTCGGGCAGCAAAGTGAAGATTCCCAAAGGGGGAGAGAAGTTCAAAGAATCTCAAGACCTGGTGGGGCAGGGCCCTCCTGAAAGACTGCTCCTGACATGCCTTCCTCTCTGCAAAAAGATCTCACAGCTTGAGCTTCGGGAGCAGGAGGAGCATTTCCACTCTGCAGACATGATTCCACATGAAAAGAAGACTGTGCAATGTCAAACTCTCAGCTCTGCAGTGAGAACAAAAGTAAGATGGTTAACAAATAAAACCCCACAAGTGTAAAACACAAACACGGGGACAAAATTGGAGTCACACGGCAGGTGTAAGAAAAGAGTCCTCTGTTAGCTGAGGGACAAACATTTACTGTCATTAAGAAAAGCATTCAAATTAGAGATGAAAGAGGCAGGCTGCTGTCGGTCTCTTACTCTCTACCTGCATTATGCTTTCCCAGTGCCATGGAGAGAACTCTGGGGGCTCAGGGCCACTGCATTAACCAAGCAAGAGCCAACTTTTAAAGTTGTTGTCTTTGCTCACTGGGCAGTTTCTCATAGAACAGGGAAAGAAATCATTAAGTGTGCAAGGGCAGAGTTTGGAGCCAGAGCTTCCAGCACCCAGCCCCCCAAGAAGGCCAGCAGGAAATGTCTTTGATCTCAATGGCTCTTGATGACAAGGGACATCAAATTCACACCTTACCACTTCACTGGTGGTGAGGACAGCAGGGCTGGAGCAGCAGGAGATTGCTCCACTGCATTTCTATGACATTTGTGGGACAGTCTGGCTCTGCCCAGTGTCCAGTTCTGGGAAACATCCCACTCCGATCCCTCTTTCTCCTGAAGGCCCTTTGCAGCTCAAGCAGTTCCTCTCTCCATACCTGTGTTGTCCTACCAACCAACACAAAGGGGGGAAACAGCTTTATTGTCCCTGGTTCTCCCAGCAGAGCCAAGGCCCATTGCAGTAACTCCCATGGCATTCATGGCTTTTGCAGGACCTAGTCACACAGCCCTTTCACCCTTGTGCAGTGAAGCAGAACCTTCCCACTGAATTCACCAGACTCCCAAGTGTTCTGCTCCTGGAAGGAACAAATCCCCACATCTGCAGGAGAAGAGCTGCTGCCTCTGGTTGCAGTCCATGGAGAATGGGATGAAGGACTGTGTTGTATCCCCCACTGCTGAGAAAAGAACCTGCAGGATCACAGCTCCTGAGAAGAGAGGACATCATGCAATTAAAATCTGGTCCAAGGATGAGGACCCCACTAGATTTCATCGATAACATCCTAAGTGTTACTCTTCCTGATGGAAGAAGCAGGCATTAAGATGCCAGTGCCAGGCAGGCAGCCTGTGGATACAGAACACGATGGCAGCAGTGCTGTGGCACAGGCAAGCCCCTGGGGGACTCAGTGCAGAACTTTGCACAGTTTCCTTGGACCAGCTGCAGCCTCCTCCTCTGAGCCTTGCACATTCCCCACATAGAAGTTTCCTCTACACTGTCTGCAACTACCTGAAGGGACATTGTGCAGATACTGCTGCTGGGCTCTTCTCACAGGGAAGTGGAGGCAGAACAAGGAGGAGTGGCCTCAAGCTGGGGCTGGGGAGGTTTAGATTGGACATTAGGGAAAAGTTTTTCAGGGAGAGAGTGGTCAGGGCCTGGAATGAGCTGCCCAGGGAGGTGGTGGAGTCACCCACCCTGGATGTGTTTCAGGGTGGTTTGGATGTGGTGCTTGGGGCTATGGTTTAAGGCGAATCTTGTAGAGTAAGGTTATAGGTTGGACTTGGTGATCCTGAGGGGATGTTTCCATCCTGGACGTTTCTCTGATTCAGAAACATTCAACCTGGATGTTTCTGTGATTCTTTGGAGGAGCTTCTTAGCAGCCCCACAATCCACCAGCTCACACTTGCAGGATGTGAGCCAGACTGCCTGCCAGCTCCCTTCTCTGCCGGTGGGATGTAAAGCAGAGCAGCCTCCACACGTGGTTGGGAGCACAGCGAATCTGCTCCAGGGGTGGCAGCTCTGGGGGTGCATTTCCATAGCTTGCATTTCCATAGTGTCACGCTGGCAAAGAAAGGCGAGCGCCGGGGGCAGACTGGCTCAGCAAGGTTGAGAAGAAGGCTCTTCTCCACCAGCCTTTCAGATACAGAGGTCGCAGGCTTGCAAGGGTCAGCAACCCCTCTTAATATTCACCAAAGCAGCAACAACAAAGGCAAGCTGGGGAAAGGGAAGCGTTCCTGTGGAGTCCCATCTTCACTCTGGACACCACTCTACAATGAAGTTATTTCAAACCGCCCATGAGTTAAGCTATGGCTTTCATCCCAATAGCAAAGTTCCTGCTGAGCTCTGCCTGCAAAGGCACATCAAGCAGAGACACTCCGATGACATCTAACCTCACCCTGCTCGCTGCAGCAGCCGCCTTTCTCAGCCAGGCTGGTCATTTAGATAGCACAAGAGAGTGTGTATCAAATGCAGAACATTTAATAAGACCAGCAGAAGGTCAACAGCTCTGCCTGAGCAGCACTTGAAAAGCTCCCATCTGATATAAATGTTATCTTGGACATCAGCAGTGCCTGGTAAATAAAAAGGCAAGTTCCACCTTCCGGAGCAAATTGCATGAACGATGCTCAGCTTTGATGCTGATGATTCCTAGGAGGCAGCTCTCTCTTATTTCCCCTTCATACACCTGGGCATTAACCAGAATGCCAAGGTCACTTATTGCTTTCTCATCCAAACAATCTGGATTCTGTCTCCCTGAAATCATTACCACGTTGTGACAGCAGCTGGGGAGCCCAAGGAGGGCACTTCCCAGTGCTGCTGAGCAGCTGCCAGGAGCACGCAGGTGATCCGAGCCTCGCAGCAGCCCAGCCACCACCCTGGGCAGCACAGTGGGATGCCAGGGCAAGCACAGCATCCAACCACTCCAAGCACTTTCAGGTTTGTTGCTTTTGTGATGTGCAAAGCTCTTCCAGGTGCTGACAGCAAGTAACACCTGTGCTGTAACAACAGGGTGTTGAGCAGACTGCAGAGGGTTTGCACCCGGGAGTATTCCCTTCCCAAACCATGTCCCTCTAGAACCAGAGGTGTGCCTGTCCCTAGAACAGGTCACCCAGCAGTTTTCTTCCCTGAGTTTCCATCACACATCAATCACTGCAGAGAGGGACCTGGCCAGCCCTCCACAGCCCCAGCCCACGCCAGATCAGACAGAGAGTGTGGGCAGCCCCCACACCCTCTGCTCAGCATGCCTCATGTCACCTACTGTGGGCTCTGCACTAGCAGCAAGGGCTGGTCATCAGCAAGAGCTTTGTACCACTCCGGTGCCTTGCTGAGGCAGGCAGAGCTGAGAGAGCACACGAGGAGTTAAGTTTTCCCTCACAAAATGTGTAAAGATGTGGTCTGCACACTTGGTGAGCTGCAACATTTGTGGGCCAAAGCATTTTGCTGCATACTTCTGAAATTATTTGTCAGAAAAGAACGTCAATGACATAGAAAATGAGTTGCAGATGTAACCTTTTCAAGCATCAATAATAACTTAAGACATTTGAAACTAAATCTTAACTCACCAGTGACTACATCACACAGGGCAGTTTCTGAGGAGAGGGTGAGCAGATCAGATGCAGAGCTGTAACAGATCCCAGCGACGGTGCCCTGCCCCCTCCTCCTGCTCTCCCACTTAGCAAAGAACAATTCCATTCTGGCATTTGCCAGAGCTGCTTCCCTTCCTGGGACCTTTCCTCCTGGTTCTCAGGCTGCTCCTGGACCCAACAGGCACGCTAGGGTGGGAAAACAGGCTTCTAGACCAGGTCCAGCAGCCAAGGCCCACAATGTGCTGAAATTAGGATGGCCAGAGTGCTTCCTCTGAGGACCGACACCAACAGTCTTTGCGAGCACCACCGGGCCTTTAACACAGCCTCATTCACACACACCCCTCTCTGCCACAGCAGGCAGGCTGCACTCCAGGCTCCCCGGGCCACGCAAGTCCTGCTTTCTCAGGCACGGGAAAGGTGAGGACCCCCACCAGAACGCAGGGATGTGCACAGCATGTGCAGAGATGCATCCCTCCAGAGCACAGAGCTGTGCACACAGCAGCAGCAGCAGTGCTGCATACAGCAAAGGACGTTCAGCTCCGTGTGCCGGCGGCATGGGCACATCTGCAGGCAGGAGCTCTCCTGCTGGCTCCAGGTGCGATGGAACCATCACTGCTCGTGGTCTCCCAGCACGGTCAGATAGCCAGCACGGCCACCACACTGGCGTTTCTGCCATGAATATCAGCACTGCATCCTCAGAGGCACATGCTTAAGGAATTTAACCACTTTAATACAATGGGCTCAAATTGCCAAGGAATGTTTGTGCATCAGTGTGAAATCAGAAATTCGGGGAGGGGGTGCTTCAGCTGTCAAAGGCCAGCATCAGGGGGCTGACAGAGCAGACAGTGGGAAGCTGGCTTGCATTTGATACGCATCAGCCCATCAAACACAAACAGCCTTTCAAGTGCTAAAGGCCGAGCCAGCCCCGCTCAGGCTGCAGCGGCCCCGCGGGGTCCGACCCGTGCTGGACCCAGGCAGCTCCCCCGGCCTGATCCTTCCACATAAATCACAGCAAAAGGGATACTTCTTAACAGCTCAAATTGAGATGAAACACCTCCATTGTCAGGCCAGCGGCTACCCGTGCCGTCCCCCTGGCCGTCTGCTACTCTCGAGAGGAGGCTGCAGGATGCCCTGCCTGGGGATGTGCTGGCCACTGGGCACGTGTGGATGGATCAGCGAGCCAGGGAGCAGCGTCCAGGCTGACCTCCCACCCAGTCAGGCCAACAACTGGGCCAGTTACCATCAGTTAATGCCTGGACAGCAACAGACTCCTCAGGGTGGAGAGCAACAACCTTACAGGAGGCCTACCCAGAACTGACATCCTGCTGGGGTGAGCAGACATCAGTCAAGCATAAGCATCATCATCATCTCCATGGACATCACTCCTGCAGCCGGTGCCCGTTCAGCTTGGCAGGGCTCAACTGGGAAGCAGTGAGCATGCTCCTACTGCATCTCTGCTGCAGGGGAGCCACTGCCTGAAAGAGATGAACTTAAATTATTCCAGGGAGGAAGAAAAACCCACCAGACCTTGCCTTCAGATTAATCCCCAGCCCTTCACCCAGAAAAGCCTCTTCCTGCAGCCCCCTCTGCTGAGCCTGTGCCAGCACCTGAGCCCTAGCCCTCGGGCACTGACTGCCCTTGGGGCTTTCCCAGGGCTCCACAGCCCTCTGCAGCAGAGGGGATAAATAATGGGATAAATAACAGATCCCCAACACGTGAAAGACAGGGTTTGCTTACAAAGCAAGCCCCCAAATAATGAGGGGAGGAAAAGGAAGGGGGGAACACGCTTGAGTGCCCCTCACAACCACCTCCAGCATGGCACAGTGTGGCTCAGCCGAGCAGGGTGCACAGCAAATAATACCCATTCTGCTGTGCTCCCCGCCCCGGCACCGAGACCCCTCGCACCAGGGAATGCAGGGGAACAGATGGATTTTCCATGGGAAGGATCTGTGACTGCTCCTTCCAGTCAGAGGCGTCAGCCCCGCAGAGCCATGTGTGCAAAGCATTAAACCCGCTCCTCGTCCGGGACGGCTGCACCAGGGCTGGGATATCCCAAAGGAAATGCCCTCTGCCTGGCACAGGGTGAGCAGGCAGCGGTTCAAGGGGCCACAGCTGGGGCTCATCGTTTCCATGTACCCAAACAACCAGGATTTTCCTCTTCCAGGTGCTTCTTGTCAGCGAGGTGGAGGATGGTAAACTGTTCAATGGGAGGAGACGGCAGGGATCGCCACAGAGTGGGTGGCTGCAGCAGGGCTCAGCAGCGTGGGCCATGATGCAGTGTTGGGCTTGCGAGGCTGAGACATCCGAGGGGTTGTTCTTACCTGGCATCAGCCACCAGGGCTATTCGAGGCTGAAAGCTGTGCGAGGAATATCTGAGCCAAGGGACCAGCCACTAACAAGGGAGAGCAGCAGGGTTGCACCTCACCTCAGCAGCAGCAGGGAACCTTGAGGGTCTGTGGGCTGAAATAGTTTGATTTAATTACAAACACAAGACACCTGTCTCTGCCTTCATTAGCTTGGAAATTGAAACAGCTTAAAGCAGCCTGGAGAGCAGCCCCTGCTGCATTTGCTCCTGGTGCTGCTGGGAACGAAGGCCACGTGTGGGTGTCTGATGGCTGAAGCCATCACTTGCTTTCGCTGCTGTCACCGCAGAGCTGCAGCAGGCAAGGGGCACAGCACATAGCCTGAGGCTCTGCCAGGCACACGCAGAGCACTGGCACTGCTGTGACCCAAACCCAGCCTTGCTGTGACATGTGGGAGCCCAGGTCCCCCCAGACCAAAATGCTCATCCCCTGGGAGCTGGCAGGACATGCAAGTGGCCATCACTCACAGGAGTGCACACAGAGCACTGCTGGTTCTGTGGGCAGGATGCTGGGATCCCACATGGGATACCTGGTCCTGTTCCCAAAGGACAGGATTTGCTTGGTCAGGGCATGAACTGCTCTGTGAAAGGCCTGTAGTGTACCACAGGGCACATCACCTCCTGGGGACTACCAGGCAGCCTGAGACAGCATTATGGCAGGCAGGGAGAAGGAACCCGAGACAAACTCATGGTTTTTCTGGGTTTCATCCCAAAACACATTTCCTTGAGCTGAGTGACATTCTGAGCAGCTTGGCACATGGAGACTTGGGAGCACAAGCCACAGAATTCAGACCATTTCAAGATGTAAATGTTCTAATAAACAAACAAACCAGAAGACCTTTCTAGTGTGAGAGGGAGGCAATTTCAGGGCCATATTCCCAGAAAAGCCAAGTATTTCCTGAGCAGGCTTTCCATTCAGACAGAAGAACAAACCAGGTTCCACAGCCTACAGCAGCCAGTGGTGTAACTTGCCCTGTGGACATCGTGCAGGAGTCTCTCCAACCTTTCTCTTCATCCCAGCATGGTGCAGAGCACGATGCAGCTGCTGCCACATCAGCCAGAGACTCCTGGGGCGCCTTTGGGGCACAGAGGATGCAGAGAAGGGTTGGCCTGCATGCAGGGACACACTGCTGCTGTGGCAGCCCTGGCATGGGTCATCTCAGGAGTCCCACCTGCGTTCTCACCTCCTGGCATCCCACACACCACAGCCACAACGGGCATGTCCAGGGCCGTACTCCTGCCATACTGTAGGGGTGCCTATTTACTTGGGAATCATATGTTTTCTGCCCAGGTCTTCACTGTATTCAGAACAGTTACTTAGCTTCAATAAGCCCCTTGTTAAAGCCTTTTCCCTTCTGTAATCTCATCAAACTAACCAAAAGGAGTTTGTTCTGAAATAGAGTCCCATTTTGTACCCGGGCTCCCTATGGGCAATCTCCCCATGCGCGCTTGGCCCCTCCGCCACAAAAGGGCTCTGCTTGTCCTGGTGCTCACAAAACACTGCGTCTGTTTGGGTTAGTCAGCAGGGGGTTAATGAAAAGCCCGGCCCTGGGGACTCCCACCTTATCTGCAATCATGAATTTATTGAAGAATGTGTTAATGTGCTGGATTTTATTCATCAGGGGTCAGGGCTTTTCAAATTCTTCCTCCCAGCTCCCTCTCTCTCCATCCCTCCCCAGCAAGCTCACAATGCTGTTTAAACAAAGGACTCCCAACACAAAGAGCAAATTTACACAGTAAAGTTTTCTTGCGAGCCCAGAGCAGAGTCTGGAAGAATTCCAGCTTTATAAAGAGAAAATGGGGGGGGGGGGGGAGAGAAAGAGAGAAAGGGGGAAGGGAGAGAGGGGCATTTTGCAGAGGATAAAAGGAAATTGAGAAAAGTTCCCACCTCCTGAAGCTCAGCGCTGAATATTCTCCACCAGTTAACCCTGATCGCTACAAACCCTGGAGGATGTTTCAGCAGGACCTGAGCCCTCCTTAACAACAAACCTGGAGAAGGAGGATTAAATCAGTGCCTTAACACCTAATTCGGGGTAGCGTTTCCCTAACTTCTTTGTGCACTAATAACATCTGTGCCCTAAGAGGGCACAGAAAACCTTAACCAGGCTGTTTGCTCTGTGCCACTTTTTCAGGTGGTGACACAAGCAAGACAGAACAGGAGTAACAAGGAGAAGCAATGCCTTGTTGGTGGCTCCATGTCCAAGGCCAGGGGAGAACGTGATGGAATCCCTGCTCCCACCTTCTGCATCCCACTCATGCACCACCTCAGGCCATTGGTTCCTGCCAGGAGCTCCCCTAGACTCTGCCAAGGCACAACCCCCCCACTGCCTGCTCGCTGTAGAAGAAAAGCAGTGGGATTCCCACCACCAGCTGTACACTCAGCAGGCTCTTCTCCTCCTCCATCACTTCAAACACTGTCCCCACCGACAGCTGGGGATAAAAGGTTGTTTGGTTGGCTGTTTTTGTTGGTTTGTTGGCTGGTTTGGGTTTGTTTTTTAACCTAGAAAGCTGAGATCCCCCCTACTGCTCTGTCAATTTTAGTTGTGCTGGTCAGAGCTCTGGGATTTGGAGAACAGGGAGCAACCCTGCACTAATTAACCAAAGATGACCTAAATGATTTTCTTCAGGTCCTGTCACCTCCACTTGCTGCACTATCATTAATAAGCTTGGGTAGCATTTCGGGGTGTAGAGTTCAGAGCAGACAACCCTTTCTTTTCCCACCTTTGCAGCAGGCACAGCCTTACTGAGTTCACCTAAGCAACAAGGTCTCAGAGATTTTACAAGCAAAATAAATGTGGAGTTATTGGCTATAAAGCTAAAACTGCCAGGGAGGCTACAAACTGGTCCCCAGGCAGGGGAGTAAAGGCATCATGCAACTGGAGACTTGTGGAAATAATTAATACAAAAAGAAACCCATCCTAATTCCATTTCCTAACAAGCTTCTCAGCCAAAAGGATGTCAGTGACCCAAATCCTCATTCCTGTGTTTATTTACTTTGGTTTGCAGGGAGAGCAATGCTTTCTGTCAGCAGCAGCCTCTCACAGCTGGCACAGACCTGGGCAAAGAGGGGCTTAGGTGACCCTGGAGTCACACACAGTGACAGCTGCTGCACTTCTGCCCAGCTTTTGCTCTGCCCTGGCTTGGACAGGCCTGCTCCTGCCACAGCCCAGAGGCTGGGTGGGAGGCTCCACACGTCCAACATCTCCTGGCTAAACCCACCCCAGAGACGTGCCCAGGGCTCTGCCGCGTAACAGCTGCCCTACTGCAAAGCACAGACACTGGCAGTGCCAGAGCTGAGCTGCCACACAGCCACTTGTGTTCCTGGCTCTTGGCATTGCAGGAGCCACAGAGGAGCTGGGCAGATCTCAGCACACAGGATCCAGCTGCGCAGTGATGGATCCCTGGCTGCTGAACACACAATGCACAGCTCCTCCGTGACAGGAATGCCAAAGCCTGGTGCAGAAAACAACTCAAAGGACATAATTAAATCAGTTAAATGGCTTGGGAAAAGAGACACGGCCACAGTCAGCTCTCAGCTCTCAGCACAGGCTCAGGGCACAGGGACACACGATTAGGAGAGCAGGAACTATAAAAGCTTTCTGACCAACTCCTTCCTCTTCTTCAGTTAATAAACCATAATCCTGCTAACGTGGATACAGAAACAAACCTCTGAGAGCAGAGCACTGGGACCAAGGAGTGCCTGGGGCAAGCAAGCACTATGCCAGCATCACCAGAGGCCACCAGTGTTACCAGATGACAAGCAAAGCCAGCACAAAGAGGAGGAACCCAAAGATGAGTTTATTTTCATCAGTTCACACGATGCACAGCGAACAGCAAGCTCCTGCTGGTGTCTCGGATCCAGGAGCTGGGAGAGCAGCATCACTGGGGCAGGAGGGGCAGCTCCAGCTGCTGCCAGCAGCAGAGGAGACTTGGCACTGGAGCAGCTCTGGCTGTGGAGAACAGACCACCTTGTGAACCCAAGGGTTAATGCAGCTTACGGCTGGTTCTGCTGCAGCAGCTCACACAGTGAAGTGAGCAGTGCTGCTTACAGTGGTGCTGGGAAGGGCTGCTCAGCCACAGCCATGCTGCAGAAAGGTCCATCCCACCCAGACAAGCTCCAGAGCCACCAGTGACAAGAGGAGAAAGAGAAATGCTGCAACAGAGAGGAGGACACAGCAAAGCAGGTGGGACAGCCTCAAGAACTCCCAGACAGTGCTTGGGCAACATGACTGAGAGTGGAGCTGCACCGAACATCTCAGAGACTCAGCAGCCGAGAAGGTCCCAATGATCATAACTTATGTGGCCACCACCATCATGCTGCAAACGACTCTGAGAAGAGAGGTTGGGAGCCACCAGTGGGGATGAGGAACACCAGAAGCTCCCTGATGTCAGACTGGTTGCTGGACAAGGAGAGGGAGCAGGTCTCTCATCTTCTGTGGGTTTTCCCTAGCAGAAAAGGAACTGCACAGCAGCCAGGAACACGGGTTACAGGGGTTATGTTTCTCTCTCAGGATCAAAAAGAAGCCCAGACTTAAACAAACACCAACAAAAAAGTAACTGCAATAATCTCAACAGGTTTGAACTGAAAGCTGGGGGAAACCATGCAGGCTACTCACAACTGCATGGGGCAAAGAGCAGCCAGCGTAGATCCACCTCTCAGAAGGCTGCGTG
Source organism: Pogoniulus pusillus (assembly GCF_015220805.1). Classification (NCBI taxonomy): domain Eukaryota; kingdom Metazoa; phylum Chordata; class Aves; order Piciformes; family Lybiidae; genus Pogoniulus; species Pogoniulus pusillus. Next base: position 13,220,886 of record NC_087293.1, read on the forward strand.
GGGAAAGGAAGGAAGCAAGTGACTTGTGGAAGCAAGAATTACAAAGTATCTAACAGATAATTGCCACGTTTAACAACACAGAACGTTTCAAATCAAGCCAGCTTTGGCAGCCGCAGTTGCTCAGTCTCTGCCTGTCACCGCTCCACCCTGCCAACAGCGAGGGCAGCTCGCACCCCTGGCAGAGCACCACTGCTCACCCCATGCTGGCCCCCTGCGAACATCCAAGGCAGCCTCTGAAAAACCGAGCGAAGCTTCTCCCTCCACAGACTGGAAATGGCTCTAAATCCAACCTCATTCGCTCTTCCCTTTGCGCTCTACAGTGTTAGCAGCCCATGGAGAGGGAGAGAGGGAGGAATGGGTGGGTGGGATGCAGCCTCCTGGCGCTCTGTGGTACCTGTGAGGTACCAGATGCCAGCCTAGCAGCCAGACCACGGTGGGGCAAACACAGTTCGGTGCTGTGTAGGGATGTAGGGCTCACCCCAGTACACTGCACCCAACACTCAGGGCTCTGCTCAGCTTTCTGAACCCCAGCCCTGATGAGAGTGGGCAGCCAAAGACAGGGCACCACTTCTGTGTCCTGCCTAGGATGGAAGACACGGGAGGTTTACCCTTCAGGTCAGAAACACATCTGAACGTTGTCTGGGATATTGTGCTGCTTTTGCCTTTTGTTTCCCTTCTCCCCCCTCCCTCTGGAGAACACCATCTGACATTTCTCCTGAAGGATTCCTTGGAAAGCTCACAGGAATGTGAAGGGATTACAAGTCTGCAAGTTGACTAATAGAGATAAAGAGATTTTTAAGAATCCTGGTAAGAGCTCTTGCTTGTTTACTTTTTACTCACAGAAATATTGCCAGAAGTGCCGTGGAAGATCCAACATCTGGCTCACAACAAGGCCAAAAGGAACCTACTCTTGCAGCAGAGACCCTCCAAACCCAGGGAGGAGCCTCCTCAGAATCCAGCTGCTGCTCCCAGGGAGGTTTGTTCTCACTAAGCCCTGTTCACTGCAGATGGGGCAGCTCAGAGCCCCTCTGGGATTTGTTGTTTGATGTATCACAGGAGAAATGACTACAGCTAACACGTTTCTGATCACTCTGGTTAGTTCCAACCTTTTCCATCCCAGCATCCATCACCATCTGACCCAAAGGGTGAGAGGCTGAATCTGGCTCTAAGGCTGCCCAGGCAGAGACATCAGTAAAGCCCAGGACAGCCCAGAGCAAACAGCAACCCCAGACTGCCACCCAGCTCTGCTACAGCAGGTACCCATCACCAGGCCCAGGCTTCAACCTGGACATGAAGAGGTCATTTCACTTCACCGTGGGGGGAGGATAAAAAGGACCTAGTGCAAAAATGACCAAGCATGGCATGAAATGTACAATAGCCACCATTAACATCATATTTATTGTTATTTAGTTGCTCAGTAAAACATATACAGATATGTACAATATGCATGAATACAGAAGACTGCACTTTACATATTTAAAAAAGAAGAAGAGAAAGAGGAACACTCAATTTCATGAGCTGTTGTCACAGTCTTCCAACCAAGCATTGAAGAAATGAATTTAACAAGAATGCAAAAAAAAAAAATAAAAGGAAATAAAAGGAAAAATAAAAACAAAACAAAACAAAAACAACAACAAAAAAAACCCAACCCAACAAAACCAAAAGGAGAAGGAAGGTTACAGGATTGCCTAACACACAGCAGGGGCAAGGTCTTGTATTTTACATGTGCAATAACGTTCTCAGTTGGCGATGCAGCACGGATTTACCAGTGTTCTCAGGTGGCTTTTTTTTCTTTTGTTGTTGTTGGGTTTCATTTTTGCTCTTCCATGAACCAAATTCAGTACAAAGAAATCACATCCTTTTGCTTAAGGCTGTTTTTAAAGCTGTAATGTTCTCGGAGAGTGATAGAGTTTGGAACTGCTGGAAATCGCAGCCCGCAGTTCCATCGGCTGGAATCTGCGAGCGGATGGACACAAAACCACTGTTTTAATAGAGGACTTCTAAGACAAAATTAGACTATTTCCCTCATTAGCCTTGAGCAAGAAAGGAGAAACAAATCTATAGAAATGGGCTATGCTCTCACACACCATCCAGCCAATGGCCAGGAACCCAGCGGAGAAAACCTTACACTGCAGCGTAATAAAAATCATCAAAATGGACCAGGTTTGTTTGTCTGTCACTCCCCACACAGTGCCCACCACTGCCAGGTCGCTGCCCTGCACCCTCCTGCTCCTCACCAAAGGGGTGAAGGTTCTGCCTCACCCTCAGTGAGTGGAAGCCCAACACCGGTCCCCTCTTTGGGAAGGGCAGGTGGCCTCTGAGCATCCCCACAGACATTCAGTGTCCAGGTGATGTTCATTCTCTTCTGCCTGTGCCACACAACAAATCCTTACTGATGTGATGAGAGTCACCACAACCAAACCAAGGGTAAACTCCCTCACTGCTGCTCTGACAGCTGAGCTGGAATGGCAGAGGACCAGGGAAATGGGATCCAGAGCCAGTTGCCAGGAGCAGGTGATAAATAAGGCCTGTTCTCTCCTTGCTTTGGCAAAGGGAGATTTTGCCACTCCTCCCAATTTAAATGCAAGAAGTTTTGCTCTGCTTGTTTATGTGCTTAACTTCAAGGATAATGCCTTAACGAATACCAAAGGAGATGGGGAGCAGGGGCAGGAGACATCCAGGCTCCACAAACCTGGCACCTGGGGCCAGGCAAGGCAGAAGTCTCCACAATATGGGGAAGCCACATTGGAGCTGTTGCCCACAACACGAAGATTGTGCATATCTTAATGGCACATTAACCACAGGTCTTTGACTTCTTGGTTCAATATCCCTCTCTAGAAGCCCAGCAGGACGAGCAGCTGCAAGCTGACGTTATTCTAGCTCTGCGCAAGTCACCTGGGGACACATAGCTCATAAAATGTCACCCTGTTGCACTGGCTTATCCTCTGAAGTCAGCCAGCACTGAGCTGTGCAGCTCAGCAACACAGGCTGTGGGCAGCAGCCAGACCTCAGGGACTGCTCAGCCCTGCCACCAATGTGCCTTTGACCCAGATCGGGCTGACACTCTTTGTGCCTCAATTTCCCTCTCCACAAGAGTGCAACTTAGTTCCTGCACTACAAACTTTTACCTACAGCTTCCAGGACTACTTCAGCTGGAGTATTGTGTTGGGCATAAATCACTTCATGCTGGGCTGTGCTGGTGCTTTATGTCTGTTAAAAGAAGACAGAAATCGGTGCATTCAGTGCCGAAGAGTGGAGAAAACAAGCACAGTGCAATCACTGCAGGCCACACACACTCCGTGGCAAAGCTCTAGCTCTGCCAGTACCAAACACAGCAGGTCACGAGCATGACAAGGTACTTGTCCTGCTCAGCCCACGTACCACTCCTGTCCTGGTCTTTGGCCAAAAGCTCAGGTTGGTCCTGGCTCTGCTGAGTTGCCCCATGCAGAGCTTCCTTTGCCCAGTTATGATGTCACTTGAAGCAGGCAGGACCAAACGGATAGGAGGTGAGCAAAAGAACTCTGTGTGACCGTGTTCCTCAGCAAAACTACACGGACAAAAAGGCCCAGAAGACAGACAACCATTGTTTCAAAATAACTAGAAGTCCCCTTCTCCCACTGCCTTGTGGTCTGGCAGCGACAGCCATGCTGCAGCAGAAGTGTAGCAGCTCCTGCACACGTCCCTTGCCTTCAGAACAGCTTGTCCTGCCCTCCTCCTGTCATAGATCTAAACCCGAAAGGATGCCACTGGGCTTGAAGAAATTGCTTCCACTTTGTATTTTTATGAGCAAGTGAAAAGTCCCAAGTGAATGAGAACAACTCCAGAAGAGCAACACAAAGCGCAGAGAGCAAACCAGGAAAAAAGGGTGGGTGATAGCAACTGACTCACCACATTTCTACTTGAAGGAGGATTTCTCTTTAAAAGAGATCTGAAATGGCTCATGCAGCACTCACTGAAAGGTCTCTTCCCGGTAGCACAGGGTGTGCATCCCTGACCTCAGGAAGCCTGAAAAACCTGTTCTTGTGAATGCAGCAGGAAAAACTCAAAACAAAGAAGCAAACCATGGGGCTGACTGCAGCACAGGAATGCCACCAGACCATGAACTCTTCCTAAATGTTCAGCTGCAAGCACTGAAACACCGTATCATATGTCCAGGCATGTGCTTGCTGGGGTTTCTCCAGGGCCCGCCCAGACACAGTGGGAGCTGAGGATGAGACTCATCCTGCACAGACCCCTCTCAGCTCAGCCCATGAGTGCTCTGCTGGACAGGATTTAAACACATACTTGGGTGCACTGGGACTTTAGAAGTCACAGGGAAAGAGGCATCCTCCAGAGTGGGGGCTGGCACCACTGTTCTGGTATCCAGCTGGGGACAGTGATGTTTTACTGCAGGGACAGGGAGGACCTTGAGCTTTTGGCTGCACACACACTGCCAGAAGGTACAACACATCCCACCCTCTCCTTCCAAACAGGTGTAAGCAGCTCCACAGCCAACTGCTCCAGGATAAGCAAAAATCCTTATCGTCCTGGCAGCTCCAACTTCAATGAAAAGTAAAATGTTACTGAGAACCAGGGTCCAAAACCACCCAAATCTATCCAAAGTCACTGACCAGACCCATGAGAGGAATTCAATCCATGCACGGTTAATAAGAGCACATTCAGCTAACATTTCCAAACACCAAGAGTCTCTCTGAAGCCACCTCTGACAGAATGAGGGGTCCAGACCACCCCATGCCACTGGCATTTTAGGCAGAACTTCCTCACCATTGGTGTCTAGAGAGAACATTGCTTCAAAATAATTTAAGGGCCCAGCACAACCATCAAAGATAAAATACAAAGCAGTCTTCAAACTCCATCCCCTGAGGAGGGAGGCGTTTTGTGAACTCCTGACAGCAGCAGTAAATAACCCTAGAGAGGCCAGCCTTTATTTCCCAGCTAAATCCTACATCTCCAGCCACGATGCTAAGCTGCAGGGAGCAGCGGGAAGGGAGCTGCCCCGAGCTGGTGGGACGGCTCAGAGGACACACAATAATGGACAGCCCAACACAAAACCACGGCAGCGCCGGAGCCTTGCCTCAGCCCTGCCTCGAGCTGGTCTGCTTCCAACTTTCTTCTCAAATGAGCATTATCTATCAGGAGCAGGAAAGTCTGGTTTTCCTTTCATTGTGTGCATCCAGAAACACTGTTCCTCAATGCGTGGCAAAAACGGGGCCTCGGATGAGAGTGGGGGGAGGAAGTGGGGGTGGGAGGAGTGTCTAATGTGGGGTCTCCCTGCCCTGGCAAACTGGGAAATGCTGAGCCAGGACGTACAGCCTTCCTTGTCCCACTCTACTTGGGCTGTCCCAGATCACTGCCACCATACCAGGAGTGCCGTGGCAGGGGTCAGGGTGCCCCAGGATCCAAGTGTGGAATGATGAGCTCTGTTTCTGCTCAACAGTGTCTTCATTCAGCTAAAAATGCTGCCTGGCAGGGCTGCAGTGAGGGTGGCCACAGGTGGAGACAGACCCAGACCCAGCCACATCCTGAAACAGCATACACCACGGTTGCCCTTGGTGGGGGTTTCCTCCATCAGTGCTGTAGGAGCATCGCCAAGACCAGGAGGCTGGAACCACACTGGAAAGCATCCCCTGCTCCTTCTCACTAGCAGAGAGAGAGAGCCTGGGTGTTTGGTACAGGAGATAATGACTCTTAATTATTTAGTAAACTTCCTGTTAGACTTACTTAGACAAACTTCCCTGGCTGTCCCTGAACTAGCCCACAGCTGAGCTCCTCTGGGCTCAGGATAGAACTGGGACCAGGGTTCCCACCTCATGGGGACAGGCAGAGAGCAAACAAAGCTGAAGGCAACCAGCAACAGAACCCGGTTTTCTGAGGGAAGGGCAGGTTCCTTGCCTGACAATCCAGCAGAGCATTAACTGTTTGGTTTGTGTGCGACTGGCAGGAGCTGGGTGCCAAGACAACACAGGATATGACGATGAACCATTTCACTTTAACCGGCGTTTATTCCTCAACTGCTGTTCTTCAGGACCACCATGGCAATAAGCACTGACCAAAGCAAAATTAAACAAAACAAAACAAAAAGGAAAAACAAAGCAAATGAGGAAGAGGAGGAGAAGGAGGATCTTTGTCTTATTATGACATACGTGACTTGGACATACGCTGAGATGAAAAAGGAAAAGGCCTCATCTAGTAATGTATGCCAAGGTTACAGAATAATGGGAAAAAAGTGGTCTAGCAGGAAAATCTTAAGCAAAAGTGTGCTAACTGCAGAAGGGTTAACACTGGTAACATACTGTGGCAGAAGATTAAAAAAAACTTGAGGTTTACTTTAAATTAACCCTTTCCAGTCCATATGCCACTAAGCAGGTACCAACCTAGAAAAATAGTCCACCTAGCAGTAGCGGCCCTTTGAAATTAAAAAGAGAGAAAAAAATAATTTCTTTTGTTCAAGTCAGGGCAGCCACAAAAGTCCCAAATCTGTTGGAGATGTCCGAGTGCAGGGACCTCCACGTCGGCACGGCAGTCCGGCCCTTCGCCTCGCCCACGTCGTCCGTGCAGTGGACCGAGAGGCACTGCAGGTGGCTGCCCGTCTGCGCCGCCGCCGCCGAGGTCTTGCTCGGGGGAAGGTCGTGGGCTGCAAGGGTTCACAGAGAGAATGTTAGCAGAGCCACCCTGCCACCCCACCCCGTCACCTCACCGTGCCACGCCGCCCTGGTCGCCTCGCACACGGGAGCAAGTGCGGCCCCGTGTCTCTGCGCCCACGTCCCGGCTCCTGCACCCACCACACCCCCGCCGCGTCCATCGCTGGCACAGCTCCCTCTTTCCAACCCACAGCCAGGCCCCTCCAGATGGTTTCAGACTGTGTCAGAAAACCACCAAAAATCCTTTCTCTCAAAGGCATCTGTTTGACAGTAAACCAGCAACATGTTTTAACACTGGGAGTGTGCACATGGCCATAGGGTGAGGAGTCGAGAGCACAAGTACTCTGAGGAGCAGCTGAGGGACCTGGGGTTGTTCAGCCTGGAGAAAGAGGCTGAGAGGGGGACCTCATTGCTCTCTACAACTTCCTGAAAGGAGACTGGAACCAGATGGCAGTTGGTCTCTTCTCCCAAGGAACAAGCAATAGGACAAGAGAAAGCAGCCTCAAGTTGCCCCAGGGGAGGTTTAGGTTGGACAGGAGAAACAAATTTCTTCCCCAAAAGGGATGTCAAGGCCTGGCCCAGGCTGCCCAGGGCAACAGTGGAGTCCCCATCGCTGGAAGGGCTTCAAAGCTGTGGAGATGTGCTGCTCAGGGCCATGGGTTAACAGTTAGACTCAATGATCTCAAAGGTCTCTTCCAACCAGAACCACTCTGTGATTCCATGACTTACTCTGTGTCCTGGATCACAGCACCATCAGGAGTTTTCACACCCTGTGCACCTTCCACTATTTGCAATCAGTGCTGAAATTCCCCCAAGCATGAAGTTGTCTCTGAACCCCCTGTGTCCTCCCATGTTCTCCAGGTCATTCCCACTGCCCATCTCTCACAGACACAAGCCTTCTCGGTCACCTCTTTTAGTGGAGCACCATGATAATATTTTTCTTACACTTTCTTCCTTTAAGCCTTTCTATGACCTTTGGTTACTGTTACTTTCTGTTCATCACAGAAATTCAATACTTTAACTAAAACATCCTAAGCAATGTCCCAGGCCTTTTACCTCTGGATTTTGCGGTTAATATGAAGAGCAGCTAAAATTGTTCCTCCCCAAGGAATCTACCACAGACTCACAGCAAATGTGAATGCTAAACCTCCTTAAGCCCCTTTCTCACATCATCTTTCTCCTGCTCCACACAGCCCAGAAGCACAGGTTTACCACACACCATGGCACAAGTTGTGTTGGCCTCAAGCAACCACTGCACCCGACACAAAACAGGAACTGAAAAGCTCCTTACACACCCACAGTGATGATTAAAAATTATCTTAACATGCTCTGAAAGTCCCTGTTTTAAACTGGAAAGTGTCTTTAACACTTGGTTAGAGGATGGCAGAGATGCTCATGTCCCAGCCAGGACAGTGACACCACACAGATGCCAATGAAAGGTGGGGACACAGCACTGCACACCGCAGTAGGAGGACAGGACTGCGGTGCTGCCAGCCCAGCCTGGTGCTGCTTACAGCAACCATCTGCAGAACCCAGAGCGAGCTCTGCTGTGCTCCTTGGCCTGGCACCGTCATGCTCCAAGGCTGCCTTTCTGTGGGAGGCTCTCCCTTGCTGCTCGAATGGAGAATCCAGCTCCGCCAGGTCAAAGACACACATGTTCCCTCAATGCTTAAGTGGATCACATTCCCCCACTGCTTGTGCTGGGAGTTTTGGGTCACTTTTGATAAATAAGTAGCCCTGAGGAGCAGGCTTCACCACAGAGCAGAGCTCACCAGCCTGCCTTTCCTCCAGCACTGGGAGTTTTGCTATTCCTTCCCATTCACTCTTAGACTCATCACCCTCAGACTCTTTCCCTCCCCTGCATGGTCTCTGCCTGTCTCTGAGGAGATTTTACCTCAGTGACAGGGACACCGTGAGCTGGTCCACAGGCAGCACACTGTGGACACAAAGCCCTGGAAACAAGGAATGCTCCACTAGCACAGGGCTGGTGGCTGCAGCAGCGTGGACCAGTGAATCCCAGCTGAGGAACACCACAAGGCAAACAAAAGGCTCCTGAAGAAAGGCTGTTTGATAGGATGTTCCATTCAAACTCACTGTCCTGCGTGGAAATACACCTGAGTAACTCTGGGTTTACAGAATGGCTAAAACTGAAATGGGCTTGTGCAGAGAGCTGGGAAAGGGAAACGGTTTGCTTATTTCTGTCTGCCCACATCCTTTACGCTGCACACAGTGCCCAGTATCTTTCTTTCTTGGGTCTCCCTGAACGCACAGGACATGCTGGTCTCGGCACAGGAAAAGCTAGCGCTTGCAGATTAGTCTCTGTGACAGCAGCTTTCTTCCTCTGCACACAGAAAGAGGAAAGAGTCCCCTTGCCAGACAGTTGCAGGAGGGGCTGGGCAGCTCAAGGGTGTTTCTGTGTGGAGCAGGGACTACAGGGCTCCAGAGCATCCCTGTGGCTGAGAAGAGGCAAAGGCAGAGAGTTTCCAGCGCAGCACCCAACGCTGTGTACGCCCCACCAGGATCTCAGCCAGAGCTCCACTGCTCTGACAGTGATATTAGCAGCAGCTGGGCAGACACCACCAACACCCAGGACAGATCAGATCCTCAGCTAGCAAATAAGTGAAGAAGTTCATATGCCAAAGACTCTACACTTATTTACTTGTAAATCATCAAAATTACTGCTCTGGATAAAATTCATAAGCCAAATTCTGACAGAGGAATCAATGCAGAACCTGCTTTGCAGTGAGGAACAGAATTTGATGGCCTCAGACGAAAACCCATCGCAAATGAGGCAAGCAGGACCTGATCCTAAGTGTGTGAAGTTGATGCTGATTGCCACTGTCCACACAATGCCAAGCTCCACACCGCTGAGCGGGAGCTCAGGCTCTCATGGTCTATTGTTAGAGCATTCAGACCCAGCACAAAGAGGATGAGAGCTGCGGTGAGGCTTGCACTGGCAGGAGCGTTCCCAAAGCCAGTCTGGAGGGATGCACTTTGTGCCATTTACTTTTTCCCAGTATTTCTGTCTTGACCAAGGCGTGCTGCCTTTCTGGAATAAAAACTCCTTTATATTAAGAACTTTACATTGTGCTGTTCCACGTGATGAGAATGGTGTTCTTAAGCAGGAGCCTGGTGCCTGTGCAGAACAGCAATGCTCCCCAGCAGCCCTGCTTCACCAGCCTTCCTTGCCAGCTCTGCCTCCTTCCAACCAGCACTGCTCCCCCCCCAGCACACCCCCTCCTGCAGCACACCCCCTCTGGGGTGTTGTTAGCAGAGACTGCTGGGACTCAGCAGGTTAAAACTAGTCAGGTAATGCAAGATGGTGTCACCACGTCACTGCCTGGCAGTTGCCAAGTTTCAGATACATCACTGTCACTCATGAAGCACACCTCACTGAAAGCAAGGAACCTTCAAACAAATGATGTGCAAAGCATACAACTGCCTCGATTAGCAACTGCTGCAGGAAATTTCTAAGCGCTATTTATAACAGCAATACCCTCCTAGTAAGAGCCATCCTCCAGAGCCAAGATCTTGAGATGGTCTGGGTGGAGACTTCCTCTCCAAACTGAAGGATGTGACACACCAGAACCTGGGACTGATGCAAGTACGGCTCCTCGGTTCACAGGACAGTGTGTGCCCCTTGAAAACAGAAAATGCTGGAGCAGAGATAAGGCACAGCTCATATAAGTACACAACATTTCAAGATGGAAGGCATGAAACTCAAAGCCATGAAGTGACCAAAGAGGGCCTGGAAATGGCACAATCACGACAATATCTCACCTCAAAAGGGTGCAATTAGTGCCCATCCTGCTTCAGTAACTCCCATAGGCAAAGGCAGGTACCAAGCCCAGGAGCACAGTCACCTGCAGAACAGAAGCCACCCAGCTACCCACCACAGTGGGTTCTGGCATGCAGCACTTTGGCAATACCTTCTCACATCCCGTAGCCAGGTGACATTGTGCTGCCCGAAAACCAATTACTGAACAAGACTGAGCTTAGATTTCCAGCACAGGAAACTATCTCTTCCTTTCACTCAGGTTATAGCGGCCCATCCCACCATGATCCCGTCCAGAGCAGCCACCCACACTCCACACTTCAGGGGAAGGTAGCTCTCAGCATGCCAGCCACAGCAGCAAAAGCTCTGCAGTGGCCACTGAATGCCCTGGGAGCTCATGCAGGCTCTGATCGGTGTTGTTAGCTCAGCCTTGCACAGGAGCATCCAAGAGGCAGCCACCACAGCCGGGTGGCCATGGCAAGGGACTATTTGCAAACAGGCACTAGAACAAAGCCCATCCACCATTTCACAGCCCTTTGCCTGTGCCCAGCCAGCACTGCAGAGTTTGTTCGCTCCAGTGAAACCCTTGCTTTAGGTAAATATTTCCAAGCGTCTCTGAGCTGTGAGCTGACGCTCAGCGCTTACAACACCACACAGAGCCGAGGGTGAGGCTGGTCCCACACAGCTGGGACAGACACGCCAGGCTGCAGACAGACAGCTTCGCATGCACTGACTGGAACAGCCTTTTAAGGAAAATACTACTAAAGTTTGCTTTCAGTTAAAAGCTCCACTGAAGGTCTTTGCACAGGCTGTGCCCTCAGGAGCGGGATTCAGGAGCTGCAGCTGGCAGAAGAGCAGCCTGTGGCACTCGCCCGGCTCTCTCCCGTGCCCCGCACCCTCCGCCCTGACCTCGCACGTTTCGGAAGCAGCTCTTTCGTTCTGCTCTACTTTGCAAAGGCACGCAGCCTGCACCACAAAAAAGGTTGCTGTTTGTTTGTTTACACAGCACGGACGGCAGCCTGGTAACTAAGCCCAGCCTGGCAACTAATCGCCCCAGCCTGGCCAGCAGACTTGGTAGCCCAACAGCTGGGCCGTGGGGACAGCGAGGAGCTCTACTCCACCACATAACCAGCAGACACCACAAACTGCTTTTGCACATCAGCCAAAGGAAAACACACTTCTCCCCGGAGAGGTTAGATCCCAACACTCTCCTCACCATCCCTGCGGACTCCACATGTACACACTTCCAATCCCTCCAGCTTCCTTCTCACCCCTTCTTGTTCCTCAGCCCATGTTAAGCTGCCATGCAAAGCCTCTTCCCCCATGTAGCATCTTCTCTTAACTGCGACGACGCTGCCAAGCACCATGCAAACCCAGGCGTGCCCCCATTCTGGGGTAAACTAATCCCGTTAAAGACAAGTTCACCTGCAACCCTCGCACGCGGTGCATCCTCTTGTGAGAGGAGATTAACTGGGGGAGGGATGGTGTGTAGTCAAGGCAACCACAGATGCCACAGGAGGCAGCAGAACTTGTGCTGCTCCTCAGGTGCTGCTCATGCCATTCCTCTCTTTCTTCCCTTAAACCACCAACAAAAGGGACGGGAGGCAGTGACAGGCAGGAGCGAGAGCGCAGTCACAGTCTGGTACGGGTCTGGTTGGGAATGGGTTCCACTCCACATTTCAGCCTTCCTGCGAGATTGAAGTGACAAACAGGAGGTGAAGATCCCTGGAACGGCTCCTTGCCCCAGGGCTCGTCCCTTACACTTCCTCACTGGCTCTGACACAGCCTCGGCCGCCTGCGCTGCCCAGGGTCCGGCCGCCCAACACGGCCCTGCCGCCGCCGCCCTCGATGGCCAGCCGAGCGTGAAGCCCCCGGACTGCTACTGATCTTGTTAAGGCTAAATCAGAGAATCTGGCCAAAATCACTGTATTCCCTGGTCAGAGATCAGCTTCCCCTCTAACCATCTGATGACCGCTCTTAAAGGAGGTGTTAATAAGGCTCCTCTTCACCCTGTGCCCGTTAAAGCGGAGGCCGAGCTACCATAAGAGGGAATAGATTTGAGTAATGATCTCTTATGAGGCAGCAAACCTACATATAGTGTTTAAAATTATTCCCTTAGGACAAGATGTTTTTCACCAAATCTCCCACATGACAGTTTGACATATTGGTTCAGGCACATCGCTCTGCAGTTGTACACAGCACACAATCCTCTTTTTCAGTTTTCAAGAAAAATAAGGTCTGAAAACATTTCATGTTTCCCTGCACACTGGACCTAGTCTCTACAGATTAATTTACTCCTAAAACATCCTATTTTTTTAAACACAACTAGTTGGTTTGTGTTGATAAGCAAATGAAACGCCTCCTCTCTGGCTGCTGCACTGACAAAACCCTGGACAAAGGCACTTCGAGTACAAGGGAGAAAACGTTTTGCATTTGTTTATAAACACAAGCACAGCCCTTGACACCTCCAGACTCCATAAACTTACACCACTCAGTTCTCCCCACCTCTGGCAACTTGTCCCCCACTTTGAGCTGGATCCATCTCTTCTGTTTTTAATGCCCTGGGGTGCAGAGGCCGTGTCTGGCTTCGGACTCTGCAGCACCAAGCAGCCAGTCCCAGATGCTCCACTACTGGACCCTTCCTGTTCTCGGGTCCTTCATTTACTTTGTGTAATCTGTGCCATTTTAAAAGCCCACAAGAACGTTACAGGAGCTGACCTCCCCGCTATGAATAAGAATAAAGTAAGTGAGCAGTATTCATGGTTAGACTGAAGAGCTGATGTCAAGGACCCATAATGATGAGCACAGTCGAACAGGGACCAGCCAATCCCCCCCTCTGCTACCCAGGAGCGCTGTGTAGATACCTTGACCCCAGGGTATCAGCCTCATCTCACTCATTAACATTTCAAGCAGTCATTTGGCTTGGTCAGCCCATGGATTTATGACCGAGACCCAGGCAGCTGAACTCTGCTGTGAAAGCCTCTCAACAAAGGAGGGAAGGCTCCTCGGTCAAAAACGTGTGCACAGCACCGAGCCCTGTCCCACAGCACCAATATATCCTGCAAACCAGGGCTGAAGCCTCTGACTTTCACTGCACACAGCCAAGACACTGCTCACTTGAAGGCAAGCGTGGCACAGCTGTCCCTGCTCACTTGGGCTGGGAACAGCCCACCCAACCTTAATGCCGAGTGGTGCCCACCTCTCCATCAGGCCTGGGAACATCCTCAGAGAGCCTCTTCCTCCACGGACAGCATGATTAATAGGAGGTGCCTGTGCCTCTAAGGAGAGCATGTATCAGCCCATCCTGCAGAGATGTTTATTTTGCTCTCAGTGGTCTCAGAGCTAGCATGGCTCTCCATCGGTGCTCGCTGCTTGCACAGAATGTAGATGAGAGGAGACACAGAGGGCTTGCTGCGAATACATATTTTCCTTTTTTCTCCCCGACCTCTTTTCATGCTCCTGTTTTCACCAGGAGCAATGGAAGGATGCACACACCACGACGGGGAGGCTGCCCAAACCCACGGCAGCATTCGGGGTTTGTTGTTACAGCTGTAGGGTTGCAGTCAGACTGCAGTGTCCTACCCTACAGCTCCAGCACCAAGCCGGGACAGATAACACTCCAGGACAAACTCAAAGTGCTCACCACATTCCAGGGTCTGAAGAAACTGGTGACAATACCCTAAGTAGGTAAAATGTTAGCCTTATGAGTGGAAAAGGTGGCAGTCATCTTCCAGATAGCATGACCTTGAAGATGTAGAACGAAGGATGAATGGAAGATAACAACGTTGCTGTTTTAGAACACAGGTTCTCTCCAGCCTGCTGGGAGGAGATGAGACAGAGGGGACATACAGTTCCTGCCAGCAGGAGAGAACACCCATCCCTGGCTACACAGGGAAGTGAGGAACTGCCTACACCCATTCGTTTCTCTGGAAGCTGCTGTTAAATTGCTGCTTTCCAACTCGATGTCTCCCTGGGAAGAAACACAAGCCCTGTGACAGAGAAGCCAGAAGCTCCTTGCCATGGGACAGAAACAGCTCCTGTGCCCTTCTAGACAGCCACAGGGACAACAGACTGTTTTTAACTCATATCCTTCCTCTCTTCTGGCTACATCCAGTTCCTCTTTTTGGTTGAACACATTAACTCTCAGGCTGCCTTTACTGCAAAACATGCAAACCGCAGCAGGAATTCTGCCTGCCCCCAGCGAGGAGGCCAACGTCAGGGGTTTGGTCCTCACGTAACAGAGCATTCTTGCACACTGGGTTCCATCACAATGGCAGCTGCAGTGCTGCTTTCTGCTCCTGCCTTCCGCTACCCAGCTCAACCACAGCTCACCTGCAGCAGCCACTGAAAGCTGAGCTACTGGCAGCCAAACTCAGCCATGGTCTAAGCCAACCTAACACAACTGCATGGCTCTGAAGCACCCGTCAGGATCCCCAGTACCATCATCAACGTTACGCTCTCCTAAGCTCTGCATAGTGTGAAGAGTTGAGACCCTGCTAGTGAGAAAAGCTGGCTTTAAAACACCAAACCAAGTTCCACCACCAATCAAACCGTTCCTGCACACTTCCAAGAGAAAACAAATGGAAGGCTGAGAATTGCTGCCTACCCCAGCACAAGCCTACTCAATGCTCCTGACATTCATACACTGCCATGCAAAACCAGTGATTCCTCTGGGAACTTCTGCTCACCTTGGAAAGGAGTAAACTGCCTCAATCTTGTCCACTGGCTCCATCAGACCTAGCACTGGGTAGAAGACTACACATGGCTTCTCCTCACCCTCCCTCTGAAAAGGCTGCAGCTGTCTCAGCAGTGTCCCTACCTCTGCATCCGGCTGGTAACATGAACAGGAGAACTCCACAGCAGGGCAGAATACCAACCCCACGTTTTCTCTGCTGTTGGTGTACATCACTCACCTGCACCACTTAGATGCTTTGAGCCTATTTTCACCGAGGGTAGCAGCCCACACATCCATGATGAGTAAGGAAACGCTGGGGTTTGCACCCAGTACTTCCAACTGTATTTCAGACGCACGCAAACGATCACGCAGCAGCTTACGCACAGCTCCAGCCCGTGTGAAATCCAGCTCTCAGCAGCCAGAGTGCATGAGCAAATCAAAGGCTTTTCAGAGGATCCAAGTGGAATTTTTTGCCTGCACACATGTCCTAGGATATTATTCAATACGTCCTCATTTAACCAACACTAGTTTCTGGGCACTGCCCTCTATTATTTCATCTGACAAAAGATGTAACTTAGAAGTTCTCTATCAAACTGCTACCTGGATACTTAACAAGGAGCTGAGCTAATTCATGGTGACCAGTGTCCACCATTTCCCTACACGGGATTGCCCCACAGAACTGCCCTCTCCTGTGGCATCACACATGGCTACCACTGGCCAAGAGCTCACAGTCAGCCTCTGACAGTGCCAGGCTACTTTCCAACAGTGTTGGGCTTTACTGATCCCAAGTTGTTTATTTCCCATTAGGACGGAACCTTTCAATGTGTGTTAGACACTGAAAATGGCTGGAGCTGGTCCGAGCTTTGTCTTCCTACTGCATCACCACCAACAGTCTGACTCTCAGCCAGGGGATGGTGCCTGACAGAGCAATATCTGCTTGAGCCAACAATTCACTTCATAACCCATCCTAACGTTTCATTAAGTGCCACTGCTGCCCACTTCCTCTTGAGGACACACAAGTCCAAAGTACCAGCATCACCTTCAGCCCAACACAAGTCTCACCATGCAGAGCAGGCCTCCAAAAAAAAAAAGGATGGAAGTGCCCACTCATAGCAGCAAGGAAGTGGGTGCACTGGTAGAGTGTGAAACAGCAAGGAATAGATGGGGATGATTATGCACACAGGGGGAAACAGGCATATCCCAACTTTCTCATCATATTTGTGCAAGAGGTTCTACAGAACTGTTGGGGGATAACCAGAAATGACACCAAAAAGTAGGATATTTAAGCCCTGCACATTATACATGGGAATCTCTATTTCACTTAAATGAACTGAAAACAGGATGAAAGAAGAAGATTCCCTTCAAAGTACTCTGTGGTCGTTTAGGATGTGAATTAACCAAGTGTAAAGCAGGGAATCCACCTCTGAAACACCACCAGGCTCTTGTGAGGCCAAGGCTGGGATACAGCTGGGCACAGACTTTTGTGTGTTTAGTGCCTGGTTCCCAAAGAAATCTGCAGAAGCCATGCCCTCATATCCCAAAACCAGATGACCTGCACCCAGCTTGCCTGCCAGGGCCAGGGGGGTCCTCCGGCTGCCCACCCCTCCCCAGCTCTGCGCAGCTCCTGGCGCTGCCTCTGCCCAATCTATAACTCACAATTACGAGACCGTAACGCAGAACTGCCACAGGCAAAGTCAATCTCTCCCAGGGGCCTCACACATCTGAGGCTCTTGCACACCAAGAAATGGTGATCATGTGCATTAATGCTGTGGGTTAAACCACACCACTTCAAGGATATTTGTGAAAATACAACTGAAGTTTACCAAAGGGCAGACAGGAAGCCAGAAGAAACAGCATCCAGGAGCCTCAGCTCTTTTATCACATTAATTTATGGCACTTCCTTGACATACATCCCACTCCTCTTTAGGATACCTCCAACTGCAGTTTGGTGTTTCAAAAGCAGCGCTTTGTATGAGGAGAACTTGGGAAACAGTGCCCTAGAATCAGAAGCAGCTCAAACAATTTCACTGCTCAGAGAGTAAGAGAAAAGCCAGAGCAGAGACTCAAGATCACGGCACCCACCAGGATGTTGCTCAAACAGCCCTCAGGACACCGAAGGCAAACCCACAATGCTCCTGAAAGGATGGTTTTCAAGCCATGGTTCCTAAGTCCCTTGTAATTCATGGACAGAGTCTATGCCATGGACTAGAGACTATGAAAAGTAGCTGCAAAAAGCAGAACTGTCAGGAAGCCCAAGTTTGCTAGAGATGGGTCAAACTCCCTGCCAGAAACGTAGAAGTGTTTGCAAATCAGCCTGGTAGCTGATGCCATCAATCCAAAATGCACTTCCTGGGTAAAGTCTTGCCAGGTCTTTCTTGCTACAGAAAACATCCAAATTCTTGTATACCCCTGAATTTATTTTGGTCACAGAAAGAGGAAGGCAATGGTGCTGCTATATAACAGACTGAGAAACATCCCAAAAAGGCAAAGCAAGGTGTAGTGAGTCAGCTGGAGGGCCACAAATAATGGGGGACCGAGGGTTTGTTTGGAACAGCACGCATGAAAATGAAATCTGTCTGTGAAAATTAAATCCTATCTGTCTGAAGGATAAGCAAAAAAACATAAATCATCAGATCGAAGAAACAAGGAGCCCTGTGAGGGAGGAACAGCAGCAGGGGAAATTCACCTTAGGCACAAAAAAAAAAAAGCAAATCACACAAAGAAAGGAGGCTTTCTCAGGTAGGTCTGTAAGTGCCACTATTAGGATAAGAAAAATATAAGCTCATCTTATTCTTCCAATTGTCACATCACTGTGGAGAGGCTTCGCCCAATTCTCAGAATAGCAGCAAATCAGGAGCAAACAGCTGCTCAAGCAAGAAAGTCACGGGGAGGCAGACTTCCACTGCTGCCACGCAGAATTAACTCCCAAGTTTCTCAGGCCACTAAATCATCCAAATGGACCAGTGCAGCACAGCAGGGGCAGCCTCGTCCTCACACCCCAAGCTGAAACATGGGCCTGTGTCCCCTTCCTGGCTATGTGCTCGCTTGCTTTATGACCTACACCAATTTCAGTTATCCTTGGGAAATGGGATAAGGGCAGACAATTAGCCTAGATGCCTGGGCTCTGCCCTGTGGTGCTCAGGGAGGGAAATCCAGAAGCACATATTCCCCCTGGCAAAGGCAGGGAGAGGGCACAGGGCTGAGAAGCACCGAAGTGCCAGCACGACGGGGCACAGAGTGTGCCTGGGGATGTCACTGAGACGACTCTGCACAGAGCAGCCTGTAAGAGGCTGGAATTCAGTCCTGTGACAGCCACTGTTAGCCTGCTGCAGATTTGGTCAGTGCAGAAGCTTGGACCACCCTACAAGAAGAGCAGGTCTCTTTGTTCACCAGTCTCCAAGAAGGAAGGTCTCCAGTGGCATCAATGGTCTCTCCTACTGCTCCACTTCCCACGAGACAAATTAGAGTGAGCGGTGGAGAGAAATAAATGCATGGACATAGCCCTCGGTGGCAGGAGCACAGGGAAAGCTAAGAGGTTCCTCACCTAGCCTCAAGGCATGTATGAGGGGTGCAAGCATCCCCCTGCTATAGACAGCAGGGTCCATGAGAGGGGAACACTGGCACAAATGCCCTCATCCTTCCAGTCACAGAGGACACCTTTCCTTACCTCAGGTGAGTTACAGCAGGGATGTGCTGTGGCACATTTATCACCCCCACTCACCGCACTTGTGTGGCACAGAGTCCTGTGGTGGGAGTGAGCTGATGAGGCAACAGCTACATAACCTTCCCATCTACGTCGGCTGCAAGACCTTTAAAGCTCCTGGAGGCGGCCAAAAGATCAGAAACAAAGCAGCAAGACCCAGCCCCTTTGTGAAAAGACTCTGCAAACACAACCCAGAACTCACAAGGGTGACAGCCGCCTCACACCCTCACCCACCCTGCCGCTGCAGAGAGGCGCAGCAGCTCCACACATCAAAGTTCCGCAAATACCCAAATAAAGCCAAATATGACAGCCTGAGGACTAACTCGTGATCTCCACCTGCAGCTGTCCCAAGCAGGGCACTGTTTGCACTCCTGTCAAATCAGGCAAGATTTGGCTCTCCAGCACCCACTTTGCTACCATAACACCAATACAAAGAGACCCAACAAACAGAATCCACCACCCCAGCACTGAATCTTTCCTTTCAGCCTCACAGGCAGGGCAAGATGCAGGTCGCACAGCTCAAGTCACACAACCACAACTCTCACCCAGCCCCAGCTACCCTCTTGGCATCATGTGGCTGTAAACCACCACCGCACTTCTGCAAGCCTGCAGGATAGGGAGGCAGTCTGCCCAGCAACACAACTGGTTATTCTGAAGGCAGAGGTATTCAGACTTGTCCTTAGTTATCTTCTGAGTGGCAAACCTTGAATCATACCTCTGCTTAAAACTGTCTCTGCAACCAGCAGCATTGCATCCCTCCTGGATGAACACTTTGTTTACCAGCAGACGTGCCAAGAAGTGGGGGTATCAGCACTGCCACAAATTATGTTCTCCACTGTCCTTCTGGGGTGGGGACCTGCACAGCCTCATCCTCCCGTGGCACAGCTGCCAGGGCAGACAAAATGCTGGGTGAGATGGCAGCAGGAACACACCACCAAAGGGGCCGCAGGGTTGTCTGCACGGAGACCGAGCTCAGTGTCTTAACGTCCCCACTTCGTCTCCAGCCCTGCAGGTCTTCCGGAGCAGAAGGCAACCGTACTGAAGGAGTTAATCTTGCCTAGAACAAACCTATCTCCGGTTTCTCAGAGAGCTAAAGGCTGCTGGAGCTGGGCTGCCTGCTCCCTGCCTGCCCTGCCTGCAGCCTGACCCCTGACATTTCCACCCCGCTTCTCCCTGGCATGGAAAACGGAGTCATAGACAAACAAACAGGTTGGGAGGCAGAGAAATGGGAGAGAGGAGGAAAAAGGGAAGGTTTCTCAGATTCCTTGCAACAGCTCTGTTAAATACCAACAGCCCCACAGCCGTGGGTGAGGGGCTGGTGTTCATCAGAAAAACCCTCAAGTCTACAGCCAGACATCTCTGTTTAATTATTCCTGAGAGGGTCCCTTCCCCCTTCTGCTTCCCAGAGAGGTTTAGAGGATCCACAAGTTTAAAGACACAGCGAGTCCTTTTTAGCTCTTTTCCTCAGACAACAGGAGGGCAAGAAGCACCTCTGCAACCACAGCCAGGATTTACAAACTCCACATCAAAGACATCCACTCATGCCCATCTTTGAGTGGTGCTGAGCCCTCTGAAGCAATGCATCCGGCAAGTCACAACAACCTGCCGGCAGCACACACACAGAATCATAACCAGGCAGAGGGCTGCAGACCTCACAACTCACCTGGTCCTGAGGTCTCCTGCCGTTCTCACAGAACACTCACTTCCCAAGGGACAAACCTGTTCAGTGCTTGATGCAGCTCTACTGCCCCCCATTTTCATCCAGCTTTCTCAGCACCCCGGTGGCACCAGCACCACTCAGTGATGAAGAGATCACATATACATGGAGCAAGACGATTTCACTTTTGCTCCTGGGTGCTTCTGCTTAGCTCTTAGCTCAGGAGGACCTTTCATTTCAGCAGGTCCCCTGCTTCTGGATCCAATCTGAACATTGTGCTAGCACAGAGCCACTAACCATGAATAGCCCCAAAGCTGGCACATCCCTCAGCAGCCGTGGGATAGAAGCTCCACTTCCAGGGCGCCTGCATCCCAACACCCTTGCAGAGCTGCAGCACGCCAGTGAGGAGTCATCATGACAGTAATGGAAGCTCTTTTCCCTGGATAGAGGACAGGCCACCAGTACACATCTTATAAACCAAACCCCAGCTTCCAATGGAAGTGGTCTTGACGAACACTTGGCAAGGTTTTGAGGTCTTGCCAAGGTTTAGAAGTCTGCCTCAACAGACAGCAAGGCAGGGAGGGGTCTGGCAGCACAGCCCTTTAGTCCTCCAGCACAGCCACCTTAAAAATCAGCATACAACCACCCTCCCATCTACTCCAGCAGCCAACCTACCAACCAAACTCCACCCTGCTGGTGCTGGCAGCGGTGCCCCCTCCACTCCCTTGGCAGTCCTGCCTTCTACACTCCCACACAGCCACCTCCTCACCCAGGAGCTGGGATGCCGATCAGCAGAGCTGCTGCCACGGCCCCAGTCTGCTCTCCTTCACAAACGGTTTTTAATTTTCACATATATTGCTTTAAAAGTTGGCCACGAGAATTCATCCTTCCCTCTCTTCCTTCTCCTGTGTAAACATTAATCCTCATTTTGATGGTTAGTTCATCACTTATCTCCCCCATTTGCTTTTCCAACGTTTCTTTTTCTAAAGCTTTCCCAGAGCAGAGAACAGCCACACACAACATGGGGAAAAAATCTGGGTTTTTTCACATTCTATTTTTGGTAAAAGATTAAGCATTATTTAATTTTCCAAAGCCTTTCTTCCATTCTCTCTTCCCCACCGCCCCCAAAACTTGTTTAAAGCTGAACAAACTGGTAGCAGAATTACAAGAAATTTCTTCCCTTTTTTTTTTTTTTTTTTTGTATGGTGTTAAGCTGCAATAAAAGCAGCAAATGAAAAGGTGGAAGAAAAATCTCTCAAATAATTCTTTCTGGTGTGATCAGAAGCAAAAAAGAAAAGAAGAGGAAAAAGAAAGGGGGGGGGGGAATTTTGAAAGTCTAAGTTCAAATTGTGAAAGAAACCTCTATTTCACATCAGCTTTACAAGAATTCCCAGGAAAATAAAACTGAAAACCAGTTATTTTCATTAAGATCTATATTCTTAAATACCTGTTTCAACAGGCTCTGTTTTAAAGAAGCACTGGGATGGGGGACGAACCGCAGTGAACTGAGAGATGTCTCTTGTCTACCCAAAAAAAAAATCATGCAATGACAAGAGACAATCCAGAGTATAATCAAAGACAGAATCTTGACATGTTCAAAGAGAAAATTATTGTAACAGCAGCGATTTGAAGATGAGAAGGGGTTTTTGATAGAAACAATGGCCAATAAGATCTTCGCTGGAAGAAGCAGAACTCAAAGGCAGACCCTAGCATGCAGCCTGCCTGTGCTCCGAGCACCAGCAGCAAAAGAAATTCACAAATAAAAGAGTGAGGTGCAAGCAATTCTTACTGGGAGTGGATCCAGGCAGCACTCTGGCTCACACTGGGCAGCAAATATTCCTAGTGACAGGGACCTTTATCCCAGGGCACAGAAGAGCGCACACAGACACCCGAGAGCAGCCTCCGATTTAGCAACCTGTGCTTCGTGCTCCTTCTCACACACAGAGTTCCAAGTTCCCCAGTAGTAAGGTGGCTGCATCACACCTTGACACCTGGGTTTGGGTCTTCCTACCTGAAGAGCAGAAGAGCCAGTGCTATTTGGTGACCTGTACTGCCTAGTAGGTGGCCACCAAGACCTCCGTCTCTGCCCCACGGCATCAGAGCAGGTGAGCAGGCTGAGTGCCCCACGGCACTCAGAGCAGGCTGTAACTGCTCAGCAACGTTTGCCTTCCAGAGGTACTTCCAACAATCATTTTTGTGGGTGTTTGGGGTTTTTTTTAATTTCAAATGTCATCCTACACAATGCCTCCAGAGCCACAGTCCTGTTACCACAAAGCTTGCAAGCGACAAAGAACTGCACTGAAATATTTACATTTTCAGTATTTGCTACCAGGGAGTTGCACATTTGGCTGTAAAAGTAGCAAGCTGCAATCGGCACTGAACGACCATGATTCACAAGAAGTGAATCACAAAAGGGAAATCTTCGTGGCTGAATAAATAGCTGTTCTGTAACCCATCTAATGAGGAGTGTAGTAGTTTTCTATCTTTGATTGGAAGGCTATGGGAAGGTGGCCGTAAGTAGTCAAAGCCTCACTGACTCTAAATACCCCTTCCCAAACCAGAGTGTGGATTAAGCTCAGTATTAGTTTGGAGCAAGAGTCAGAAGGAAAACAAATGGGTGCCAAGACTCTGAAGTCACCAAGGTGTACGAACCCAGAGCTGTTTGCTGAGGGAGCTGAGAACACTCTGTGAGCAGTGAGTCACAGAACGCTGCGATCCATTCCCAGTGACCTGCAAAGCGTGGAGGGGAAGGCACTGAAGCCATTTGTTACCCTGAGAACACTGCTCTGAAAAGAGCAACGAAGCAGAGACTGGTGCAGTGTGCACCCATCCTTGGGTGGCACCAAGCCCAGTGTGTGCCCACCCTCTGCCAGCACCAAGCAGATAGCAGCAAACAAAGGGTTACCTGTCAAGGAACATCCTCGCCCCAGAGCAAACACAGAGTCCCTGTCTATTGAGTCTGAGTGGATCACAGCTGTCATCCCAGACTGAACCAGCCTGTCAGGCCAGGAGCTGTCTCTGCTCTGGTCCAAACCTTGTCATCCTGCAGTGAGGTTCACACCAGCAGGGTTAGAAATCCTCTTGTTGTCTGGGCTCTACCTCACCCAGGGAACAAGTGTGTAAGGTGATTTCCAAGTGTTTATTTGGCAGATCCTCCCCAGCTTTCCAGACAAACCAGCAGATATGAACCACCACAAACTCATCTCTGCTGTGTTGGAACACACTCGGACAACAGGTGAGGCAGCAGTAGCACCGACTGCAGGTGTGCAGGGAAGGAATACCTGGACAGAAAGACACTGAAAGCCTAGTGCAGGGCACCCATGATAGCCCAGCCAGAGCTTGGGTTTCACACAGGAGTCCAAACCCCCGATTTTGGGCAGCACCAGGGAGACAAGCTCCAGTGCTCCAGCAGAACTGCTCTGAGAAAATAACTCCTCATATTTTCCCTCTCTTCCACCTTTTGAGGGATATCCCAAGCACGGAGATCCTTGAGGAGTCTGTCACAAAAATGAAGCACAGGGCTGCTCAGTGCTGCTGCCAAAGGAGATCTGTAGTTCAAATGTGCTCCACAGAACTCCTGTCTGTGCTTCACTGTTGCAAGTGTTGCTTATACAGGGGAACCATTTTACTAACACTACAAAAACATCAAACTATTTATCTAATAAAAGCATTTCCCACTGCCACTCAGCAGTAAATAGCTGCTTAAAGCAGGAACTTTTCTCTTAGCCCTACTGCTACAGAACAGTTCTGTTCTCACCTTTGTACGAAGCTCCTTTTATTAAAAGGAAACTGTTACAAAGCTTGGATTCAAGTTCTGGAGTGTGTTGATGCTGCAACTGCTCACGGCAGGGCACTCTTGCTGGAAGGAAAGTAGTACCCTCAGCACCACTGCCCAGGGCAGGGTCAGCATCACTTATCACTGTCAGAGCTGCTCCTGCTTCTCATGGAGAGGAAGGAGAAATACCCAAGGGAGCCCTGCACTCATGGAGGCAAAGCCAGCACCACCCTGCACAGGACCTGCTTGAGAAGGAATGGCTCCAACTGGAGACAGCAAGGACACACCAACACTGCAGACAGGTAGAAGTCACTATCACCACAGTCACCTCCATGTGTGCTCCTCCAGCCCATGCAGTGTGGCATGGGGACTAAACCTCAGAGACAGGCAGCTCTCACTTTCCTTCAGTCCCACTGGCTGAAAGCACCATGGGTCATGCCCCTCTGGTGAGCTCAGCACCAGGGTGGCAGCAGCATTTGCTGCTCCTGGTGTGGCAGGATGTGCCAAGAGCTGCCACATGTGGGCCTTCCGAGGAGACATCTCCACCACAGTGTCACTACCATCACAGAGCAGGACCCCTTCTTGTAATGAGACACTGATTTACTTTCTAGAGAACATGGACCTGTTGCAAAAAAACACCTGTGGAGGTGGCTGCTGTGTCACACCATGATTAGGGTCCCCACCTCTGCACCACACATGCAATGATGAACCCAAGCTGGGTGATGCAGGCAGCCATCACAATGGGCTTGGCCATTCTGGCCAAAGTGCCATATTTGTGACTCCACTGCACAGTGGCCTCAGGCTAAGCAGGAGGGCAGAGCTGACACACACACCACAGACCACCCCACCAAAACTCACACACCCAGCAGTGATGGGTGACAGGTTGGACTGAATGATCTTGGAGGTCTCTTCCTACCTGGTTGATTCTATGTCACACAGGCCAGAAGTGACCCATGACATGCACCCTGCAATGGGATGGAGTCACATCATGGCTTGATGGCTCCTGAACCCCACACACATTTTCCATCAGTACCCAGAGAGCCCACACCAAGCTGTTCCGGTGGGAATGACTAAGGGAGGAGCACCAAGGATAAAGAGAGATCAATTTTGCTCTGAAATTTTAAATGAAGCACTCCTGTTTTGGAAAGAATTTCATTAAGGTGAAAATATAAGATAGAAGTCCCCATTTAGGGAGAATGTGCTATTAATTCTTAGCAATGTATGTGAAAAGGAAAATTGCATTTTTATCTAAATGGGTTTTTCTGCATAACCCATTCACAGTCCTCTTTTACAGCTCAGTAATGGGAACTTTTCCCATTTCTATTTGGGCCAGACCACGGCAGAAGGCAGCTTTCAGGAACACTTCAAACAGAACTCCTTAAAGCAGCTCCAAGAGAAGGTTTGCAGAAAAGAGGAGAAAGGCCAGTGCAACACATCTGAAAAGGGAGGGGGAAAGGAAAAAGGGGGAAAAAAAGGGGGGGAAAGGGGGGGGAAATGGGGGGGAAAGAGGGGAAAAATGGGGGGGAAAGGGGGGAAAAATGGGGGGGAAAAATGGGGGGGAAAGGGGGGGGAAAAGGGGGGGAAAAGGGGGGGGAAAAGGGGGGGAAAATGGGGGGGAAAGGGGGGGGAAAAGGGGGGGAAAAGGGGGGGAAAAGGGGGGGAAAAGGGGGGAAAAGGGGGGGAAAAGGGGGGGAAAAGGGGGAAGGGGGAAAAGGGGGGGAAAAGGGGGGAGGGGGAAAAGGGGGGGAAAAAAATGCTCCATCTTAAAGATGCTATCCAAATTTTTGAGTTGTTGGGTGGGGTTTTTTTTCCCCCCCCCAAAGGGACAAGAGGAGGTTTGGTCTTCCCACTCTTCCTCCACGTGTGAAGCATAAACAGCTCCTCCTCAGCACCGTGCAGACCCAAACGCGTACGGAGAGCAAAATGGTGCCATGTAATATCCCCTTCAGAAACGGCACAGGGATCTTCTCAGTTATCACAGCCACTATTACATACAATGAACAAAAAACCTAGGCTATGAAAAAACTATTTTTATCATCATAAACAAATGCTCCTTTCTCACTACAAACAATTTCATACCATTCAAACTGAGTATAATCCAAACAATCATCTCAAACAATTGACACTCGGATACGTTGCCACCAGGCAACAGGAATCGAGTCATGGAAAAGCGAAAGCAGGCTCAGGACTGAACCAGGTTTTGATGAGGTCTGCCTAATCCAGCACAAATAAAAGCAAACATAAAATCTCTAGTTTTAAAAATTCTTAATTTAATCATCAAACACCCCAAACCCCAAATAACCACAACACAAACCCTGCAGCAGCCTCACAAACACCTGAACTGATTCTCCAAACACTGGTGCAGGGCTCACAAAAGCTGAACGTTTTCTAAGCGTTGCTCATTTGACATTCTTCACCCCTGGGTTTGTTGGAGGGTTTTTTGGTCTCCTTTGCTGACTTTTATTTGCTCACTTCCAAAAAAAAAAATAAAAATTAGTATGACACAAAATTTTATCTTTCAAAACAGACACTGGAAAGCGCAGCAGTTGTAGAAACACAATTGGACAATGAATCGTTTTCTACTCCCTCTACCCAGCCACACTTCTCACTGCAAAGCAGTAATTACAGAGATCTACTCCTACCACAAGCTCTTTCCAAATTTAAGGCCAGCACCCAACCCTTCACTACACTCAGCAGACACAGAACCCTCATTGTATCACCCTCTCTCTCTCAAGTGCACAGTTCTCCAGCTCCCCAAGCTCCCACTTGTCTGATTCAAGGAAGATTTTTTCATCTGTTCTGTTCTGTAACTGAAATATTTGAGCAGCGTTGAGATAAACCACTCGAGACAAAGCTACACAAAACACACGAGGGTTTGGGTAATTAATTGCAGTAACAGTTGATGGCTCTGTTAAACCCCCATTTCTAAAACAGCATTTGTCAGCCCAGCCCAGTCTCGGGGTGCTCAGGCAAGTCCAGAGCACAGCAACCTCCCTCCCTGGGGGGAGCCGCATGGCTGCCACCGGCACCCCCACTGCTGCAGGTCCCATGGTCACCTCAGCTGAAGCAGGAGGACCTGGACACAGCATGCTAACTTGACTACTCTACAGGACAAATGGCTGTGTCATGTACTGTGTGACACTACTGTCCATGCACAGAGTTCAGAAGATAATGCAAATAACCAGGGCCAGTCCTGAGCTCCCTGCAGCCCCTCCATCCCCAGCACAACTGGTACCCGCTTGCAGGCAGCCACAGCCAGTTAGCAAATGACAGCAGCAAACTTCCCTCTGATGGCAAATAACA
Source organism: Pogoniulus pusillus (assembly GCF_015220805.1). Lineage (NCBI taxonomy): Eukaryota > Metazoa > Chordata > Aves > Piciformes > Lybiidae > Pogoniulus > Pogoniulus pusillus. The sequence continues at coordinate 13,248,415 of NC_087293.1, forward strand.
ACAAGGAAGCAAAACGAAGGAATGTTTTGCTGTTCTCTCTTTTTGTGGTGATCTGCCTATCTCCAAAACAGCTTGGGTGAGATCTGAATCATACTCGAGACAGCCCTATTTATGCCTCTGCCTCTAGAAGGACAGAGCACGGAGAGCTGGGATGCTGTGGCTGTTTCTCCCAGCAGAAAAAGAACAGCATGTGCCTATATTTAGAGGTAGAGAAGGGAACTGCAGCATCGAGGAGAGGAAAAAAAAAAATTTAGACCAATTTTATCTTCAAAACAAAAAAAAAAAGGCAAGCACTTGTTGGCTTTGGTTTGTTTAAATCAAGTATGTGTTGCAAGTGTTTGACCCTACATCCAGCAACAATAAAATCTGTTCCATCATAAAATACCAGCTGCTTTTGCACTTTGAACGATAATGCTATTTTTAAAGCATTTCAGAATTACTGACTCAGGCTCTGGTATTTTTTATTACAATTAGGAGGGGATTTAATTTTTTTTCTGCTAGACTAGAAACAGGCATATTGATTGTTTTCTTGCTTTTCAGAACTGTATTTGGGCTGCTCTTCAGAAGAAGGTGGGGGGAAGTTTTTCAGCTTAATATTTAGGATTAATAGAAAAAATAGAAAATGAGCAAAAATACCTTTAACATTAGAGGCAAAAAGTTATCTGTCTGCCTCACATCTCTAAGGGAGACTCAGTTTTTCTAGCACTATTACATCAAGGTTTAGGTCGTATCAGACAGCTGCGATCTACCCAAGAGCTCGATCCTCGGAGTCAAGGCCTGGATAGGTAGAATCACCCTCACCTCTCCCTGAGCCCAGAGCAGAGGCAAGGAAAGTAGAAGAAGGAAGCCTACTCATGGGGACACTTCAACTCCAGTTTATCTGGAATAGCTAATAGCAAATCCACCTCACATCAATCTTCTTAAGTATCGGTTTCTTTTCTGCTGCTCAGACTGAGAAACGCCTTTAGAAATGCACTCTCACACTGGACTGGGCTATGTTGTTGTTTCTCCAGTAAAGCAGAAATGCCGCATCAGGACCCTACCAAACATGCTGGAGGAACAAGTAATCAGCACACCTTTATCCCAGTACCTTTCAGTCCTGGCGTGACAGCTTTCGTGGGATACCCGAGTTCCCAGACTCATTCCTGGGGACACCACTGTGTACCCCACCTGCACTCTTTGCCGAAGTCCAGGTGGCACCACGGTTGTTCAGCCACAGGGATGCTGGCAGAGCCTCTGAGGGAGGGTCACTGGTCCCTGGCAAACCAGCATCTGTATGGCCGAACACCGCCTGGTTTTTCTCCTTTGGGCTCTAAATCTTTAGCAGTGGGAACGTCTCCCAGGTTTCTACAGCACCCAGCCAATTTATAGTGCAACAGATATGATATTAATAATAAAAATACTAATAGAGTGGGACTTGACTACAGACTCCACCGACATCTACACCAAAGACAGACCCAAGTGTCCATCCATGTGATGGCAATGACTTGACCAACTGTGCCATCTAGCCATGAGACAGCAACGCTCAGGCAGAGACTGCCTCTCCACCCATTTCTACACGAGAGACGAGCAGAGCATCACTTCCAGCCGTGGACAGGGGAGGGAAGGCTCAGTCCTGGTCCCCAGGGACCTCGCCCTGTTTGCGATGCGTTTGCATCTGTGTCTCCAAGACATCCCTCAGCTACAGCCTCCTCTGTTTCCCAGGGCTTCTCTTACCCAAGACCAAAAAGGTTTAAAATGTCCTTAAGAGAAGAAGGTAACAGCCACCCCACTACCAAAAAAAAACAAAGCAACATAACAAATAGGGGAAGATTTTTCTAGGAAAGAGATCCTAAAAATTTTGACCAGATAATAACCCCAGCCCAGCCTTCATTTCCTATGCTAATAGATCAATTTGCATCTTTCTAGTAAAATGGTTTCAGGCTACATCTAAAATGAAAAAAAATAAAGGAAAAGTCATGCCTTTCTTCTTAAACTGCATTTTGGGAGAGGATTAAGAGGAGGAAGGAAGGATATGACTGTTTCCAGGGCTTTTCAGTCTATTTGCTTCACACAGCAAATTAATATTCTCACTTTTAAATCAGGAGTATATTCTTAATTAGGGTATGAAATGTTTTAAAATTTCCTTCCCTTTACAAATGGCTGCTTTTTCAATTAGCTGTGCTTCCTCAGCCTCGGGATGATCTTTCTATTAGCAATACAAATGCTTCCTAATATTTTGTGAATACTAATTCACAAAATTAATTAAATGCAGACTTAACTCTGAAAAACATCTATTTTAGCAACAAAAAAAATAGCAAAAAATCAACCCAAACTGTCTCCCAAGTACTGATCAGTTGCAGCTTTTCTGTGATCAAAAAAAGTATCAAGTCCTAAAGGTCCAGGTCAGGACTGAAGGGCAAAGAAGAGAATTAAAAGGAAGAAAAAAAAAAACAAACCACAACAACAACTCAGCTTCCTCATCTCACTTTTTAAATGCTCCAAAGAGGGATTTAAAACAAGTAGGCAGAATTTCAGGGCCACTCGAGCAAAGTGGCTGCACCAGCTCACACCACATTGAGCAGAGCGAGCACAGTCCCCTTCAGAGCTCACACACAGGTTGGGCTTAAACTCTAAACGGTATTTATTGCAATGTAAAAAATCCATCAAAGCAGCACTTAAATGTAACCAGATTGCTGCTTACCAAACCAAGAGAGAGGGGGGAAAAAAAGGCTCTTTAGGCAAATCTTAAAAGCTAATAAAAATTTAGAGGGCGCGGTGTCACGCGCAGCGTTTTTATGTTCAAATACTAAACAGGCACAAAGAGATTTCCTCAAATTGAAAACAAACAGACATAAACTGCACAACTAAAAGCTCCCAGCAGAAGCAAAGTGTGTAGAAGAGGAACGATTCATGCTCAGGAGCTCCCCTTGCCTGGTACGTACGAGCATCCTGGGGAGGGAAAGCGCGAGGCGTGATAGAACAGTCGTCGCCTAACGGAGCAAGGCAAAACTTGGGAAAACCTTATCCAAACCACTCCAGGATGGCTCAGCCTCATCCTATGGGTGATGGACTCTAGGCTTTGAGTCAGGTGCCTCAAAAGGGTGCAAACCCAGCACACCCAGCTGCTGAGTGCCAGCACTCTTAGGGTAACACTTGCTCTGTTAGAAAAAAATAACCCAGCCATGGAGAGGAGAGTAGAAAAGCAGGAACCACACTATTTTTTTTTTTTTGCATCAATATACAGAGAAAAAGAGAATAATTTGCACTGAGAGGTGCATTTCTAGATCAGCAAGTATCACAACTTATCACACTAACCACGGAAAACGCATCCCCGCGTACGTACACCTTTGTCATTTGCCAGGAGAGGAGCAGAACGTGAAGACTTAGAGGATGCTGGGGGAGACAAGAAGAAGGGGTGCTGATGAGGGGAGCAGCAAAGCAATATAATTTCAGATGTTCTCTTTGAAGTATTAAGAAAGTCAGCTTGTAAAAATTAACGGATTAGACCACCAGCTGTTCAATTCTCAGCTTCAAATTTAAAAGGTATTTGACTTGGGAACATTGGCAGAGAATCCATAAAAAAGATATTTAAATCTGTTTTTAAAAAATAAACGTGTTTTTTTTTAAATCTTGGCATTAAAAGAAATCACTGAAGATTTGTAATGTTTTAACTCATCCAAGACAAGTGTTCTGCAAAAGAAAAGCAGCTAACCACAAAGAACATCGGGACTTTTACATAAGCCAGTCGCGTCATCACCATGTGCAAATGGTGCTAGCTATAGAAGAGCAAAAATTCAGATTTAAAGATCAGGAAAGTCGGGGGTGGACCTTAAATTTCCTGGAAGATTGCACAGCTTCACCACCTTCATTTCCACATGGTTCCCTGCCCTGGGTCCCTTACCCCAGAACTAGTGCACAAGCCATGTTCCGAACATCGCTCATCAACAGCAGCGCTTTCTAAAACGCCCTCGAATAAGTGGAACGAGAATAATTCTGTACTTAAACACCACCACTGACATCTTAAAAACGTCTTGCTCACCCTAAGCGTGGAATTGACATGGGCAGACTTCATTTTTTTGGGGGGCTTAAATTTTCCAGTGGAAAACCCAGAGCAGCTGGACAGAAAGTGGGCTGTGGGCTGGAGCAGCGGCCGGGGTGGACAAGCCAGTACCAACAGACAGGCCAGCACTGAAGGACAAGCTGGTACCAGTGACAGACAGGTTGGTACCCACCGCCTGACTCCCATTCTCCACACCATCTGCACATGAAATGCTCCAGCCTGAGACATTAAGGACCCCACAAAGCACAGTTGGTCTTGTTTCTTTCGATACCCGCAGTGTGCTCGAGCAATTATGCAATTAAACTGTTTATGATATTGCAGTAAATTGTGTTCAGCCACCTGAAGATTCCTCTCAGAGCTGGCTTTATGCTGGCTGTGGATCCTCGACTCACACTTGCATCTAATAGAAACACAGGAGAAACCACAGACGAAAAATGTACAGCAATTTGTCTGGTACTAAAATTTTATGTGGCCACATAAAGACATTTTGCTGTACCCAGCCCTCTCTCTGCTTCAGAGCACGGCAGAAGCTGGGAGTCAGCTGTTACAAATAAAAGCAGCCCGTATACTTTTAGGTTAAAAACTTTTGTTTAGTGCCTTATCCTCTGCTCTAGACAAGTCACAACAAACTGTATCTGTAGGCACTGCTGATTAATAATGTTTCTCAAGCAAATAAAAATATGTTTGCAGTTATATGACTGAGCATTCCACTACTCACTGGTAAAAAAACCCAGGTACTGCCTGTTAAAAATTAAGAGCAGACACGGTGTAACACATCGCGGATCAGAATAAATCTATGCTGTCATCTAAGCTCATATATAAATACTAAGTCTAATTCATTTCCTTTCACACAGCATGGAAAGACCTGAAGCACATTCACACAGTGATTTCAAGAAATACATCCCCAAAGCCCATCTCATGCCCTCCCTCACACAGCCTGCACAGAACAGCCTGGTTCAAACTAACCTCACTGCTGAACCTGCCATTAAAAAGCCACAGACTTGGGTAAAATAAAAAAAAGAAAAATCAAATCAAATGCAAACACAGTTGGACTGTCCACTACAGGTGAATCTAAACACCAAAAATTAACAGACAGAGGGATGGACAGGAAAACAAAGTGGCGCTGGTGGTTACTGAAACGCCTGTAAATCCACTCACTTTCGGCATTAAATATCTCAGCGTGCTACAGCAGCAACAGCAAACAGTGCTGAAAGCCTTGCCCCTTGCCTTCTCCAATATTTGCCGTGAAGGTCTACAAACAGACTGCTGCTGAATGTTTATCAAACAAAGGAAAACAGTTCTAAACAGGACCATTTTCTAGCAGAAAATACTCAAAATTGCAGTGGGTCAGAGTAAACAATAGAGTATTGCTGTCACTCACATCAAGCCAAGCCAAGCAGGGGCAACCTCTCCATGTTTTGTTTTTTTCCCAAACAGGTCAGAAGAGTTTAAAAGATCATTTAAACCCAAACCTAAAGCATCCTGAACTCTCTCCCGCAGCATGCAACATGAGCGTTGCCTCCTCCAAAAGCTGCGATCATTTATTAACGATGTGTGCTTCATATCTTGAGGGGCATCACCCAACTTCTTGGCAAAGGCAAAAGTCTTTTTCATTTTTTCATCTCCCCACTAACCGCTAAAATTCACTGTGTAAGTTTGAACAGCCCTTTGAAGCAAACAAAGCAGCGTCGGGAATCGCAGACCCACGGCTGCAAAGCGTGTTGAGCTCCGTCAGTGAACTCCGACAGCACAAACCCCCTCCACAGCACAGACACCCCCCCACACCAAGCACAACCACCACCGCCCCCCGGCACAAAGCACTCTCAGAGGCATTTAAGAGAATGAAACACCTCACAGGAGCTCTGACAAGCTCGCTCCCAGCGAACAAAACGAGTCCCTGGGTAAAGCCTCTCCAAAGAATTTTGCAGTGTTTAAAATGAAAGCAGGCAGCAGAACACCCCGGGAAGAGAAAGAAAACAAAGGCTCCCGGCCACATCTGGACTACATCTGACCTTTGTTAATGCCTTTAGTGGCGGTGTGCAGAGGTTGCCCACTGCTCGGGCAGCAGCGCTGCCCGGCTGGCACGGTCGGCGATGAGGAGGATGTTACAATGGAACACGAACAAAACCAGGGAGCGCTGCACGTGTCCAGCAGCTCCGGCAGACCCGCGGCCGCCGAGCCACTGAATATTCGCCTTTTTCTCCTCTAAGACCCTGCCTTCTTCCAGGTTACACACCAACATCTTCACCTGACATCTGCAGCCCGGGACCTTCAGAATTTCAATTTAAAACTAAAAGCAAAATCCCACCAGCACTTAATTACTGGGTTTCTAGAGAATTACTAATCAACATTTCACTGAAGGGGAAACTGCTCTGGTTCAGCCAAACCAGGCAAAGGAAAACCCATTAAACTTGCCTCGGGCTCTTAAGTGAATCTGATCTGGTTATTCTTTGTTAGCTAGAGCTGTGGTGCTGGAAGTCAACACAACCTCTCTGGACTCTATTACAATATCTCACTTCCAGCTTTAGCTGCACAGCAGAAGGGAAATATTGAGTTCTAGAAAGCATTTATTGGGGGGTGGGAAACAAACTATCAACCACTTCTCATAAAGCATGTCAGTACAAGAAATGATGTACCAGAAAATACTCCTTGCAGAAAATGGCATTTCAGGGAAGAGTCACATCCAGCCAGCAGGAAAGATGTTAATTTCAGACACAAAATGTGAGCGCACACGCACCAAACTGCCGCAGACACCTACTGAATGGTGTAGGTGTGTACGTGTTACACCCGCAGCACCCAAAATAACATCCCTGCCTTTAAAGCTCCCAGCTCACACGGACTGCTCTGCTGGAGATACCAAATCACTCCGTGCCGTTGTGAGAAAAGAGAGGCGAGCTACATGGAATTAGAAAAGCCATTCAGCAATTCAAACAAGTTGCTTCCCGCTGTGATTTGGGTGCTAAAGGAGCATTTGAAAAGTTCCCGGTTCTGCTGTGTCTCAGGGTGCCAGCCCATCCCAAAGCAGCACTCCTTGGCCAGCAGTGAAGGCAGAGTTGCAGCCCTAGCTCTGTACTGCAGGAGAGCAGCGGGAAGTGGTCACCACGCCCCACCAAGGGGGACATGTCTCCAATGCCACCAGCCCTGCCCGAAGCCCACTGAGAGGGAGGTGTGGATTCCATGCCATGATAGGGATAAATCACCCAGTACTTCCCTTCCTGTCAGGGCAGGTGTCATGAGAGGCCCACCAGCAATGCCTCTGTGTGGTGAGGGAACTGGAGTCTAAGGACTCATCAAAGCAACTGCACACACCAGGAAACAGGGAGTGCTTCCCCGGCGCAGCAGCAGCGCGCTGAGGAGCTGCTGGCAAGCGGAGCAGCGCTGCCCGAAGCCTGCCCATCAGCCTGCCTGCGCTCACCAGGGAGCTGCTGCAACAAACGCCGTGGTGTGAATCCCTGACCACTAACAAGGTTTAAAACCTCAGACACTGGATAAATAAAGCCGTTTCTTAATCACAGTTTCAAACACTCGGAGCAACAGTGTCGGAAAGTTAAATGATTCCCTCTGGCTGAGAACAGGCTGTTCTGCCTCACCTATTGTATCTTTATCACTTCCAACAACAGTTAAAGTAAATTCTCTGCTACTCTCTATGAATTTCCTCACCCCAGCCCAATTCAAGCGGCTAAAGTGTGAACCGGAACGAGCGCATCGTGGTAAGACTGGTTGGCTATTCTACGTTAAGCCTCTGAAATACTGAAACATCTCCTTATATAGGAACACCGATTAAAATGGTTTTCCTTCCAAGTGATGAACTGTTTGAACAGCAACACAGTGGTTATCGCGACCAGAAAGCAACTCCTTATTTCACTGGCTGTTACCAAGAATAGCAGTGATCAAAGTGAACGTAGGAGTGCGTTAAAGATGTTAAAGAGAGCACCACTCCATGTGACACAGACACACAAAATATACATCCCTTTAAGCCAAATTACCCTTCTAATAGATGTGCTGCTCAGGATTAAAATCACTGCTCAGGATTTTTTTTTTTTTTAATCCATGAAATTAAGATGTATGGAGTAAGTTACTCATTTGACTCTTATTTCCATGTACAGCACGGCGTGTAGATGTGTGTATGTGTGAAAGCGCACACGTAAGCGCGGCTGCGTGTGTGTGTGTGTGTGCTGTGAGAGAACCTATAGATGTGTTCGGGTCTGCCAAGGTAGAAGTGACAGGAACTGTGATTTGTGCTAACTAGCTATTGATCCAGTCAGATCTAGATGTTGTGGACAAGAAACAATAAAGGAGAAGGGGCCAGGAAGGATGCTGTGTGCAACTCCATTTAAAAATGGAAAAGAAGGGCCCCAAACAAACCAATTTATGTCCTTGCCTGGGTGAAGCATGGAGAATGCTGATGGGCTTCCTAGAGTCTGCTGTGCATGCTAAACACTCCCGCCTGAAATGAGAGTCTCCTGCGCCAGGCATTAACCATGAACAAAGAGACAAACCGTGGGGGCTAGGATTCACGCTTCAGAAAGCCAAAGCTGGAAAGCCAACCAGAACTGGGGTTAGGAAACTGACCCGTTTCAAACCGGCTCCTTTCTGATTTTCCCAACACCTTTCGTCGTGAAATCACTGAACACAGAGGACATAAAAAGTCAGTGTGTACCACCAGACGTAATGGAAACAAACTAGGCTAACAGGAGCAAAACGTCAACTTTCCCAGGCACAAATAATGAGCTGATGCTGTGTACGTTACACACCTGTACCTAAAGCACACCGAAAAATGGCCTGCGTGCGTTCGCCCAGCAGGTACACACACGTGCATCCATTGTAACGTTTGCACAGTCAGCCAGTTTGGAAAACGGGGCTTTGATAAGAAGAAAAAAATAGAAGCCAATTCCATCTGTAATCATCTTTATCTTAAATAGCTTTTATAATAGAGAGCTTTCCATTAAAACATTTTTCTTTTCCTGAGCTTGGGGAATTACGATGCCCTCTGGACACAGGGAAGGATCAAAAATGACAACTAATGTTGAAATTAAACATCTGTCAATGAAGCAAGTTTTATACCAGCAGACCAAGAGCCTTAATTTTAATTGCCTTTCTATTAGAGAGTTGAAAAAAACAACACCCAACAACAAACCCAAAAACGTTAAGAGCCTTTTAGTTAAGTATCATGCTGCTGGCAGGCTCTTAGTGCAGGCAGGGAAATACCTGGAACTGAGGGACAGCCTCACTGTGACCAACACAAATGTGCTCTCAGGGCTTAGGAAAATCTCTCTAGCAGTCTGGGGAAAATGGCTGGAGGGCTCGGCCTAAGCGGGGCTCTGCCAAAGGCTCCTCCTCAGCAAACTACACCCAGAGGAGCGCCACTGGAAGCCCCTCTGCTCAGCATTCCCAAAAGGCTGGAGCCACTCTCCAGGAGGGACAATGAGGATGGGGCTGGTTGCAGAGACCAGCAGAGGAGCAGCTATCACCCAGGGCTGGCTGGACAGCAGGCACTTTGTCCCTGCTGCTGACCCCAGCAGAGCCTCCTAGCATCCCACTGCCCTAGCCTGGCATGGGAGGACTCCCAGCATCCACTAAGGTCCCCATCAGGGGTGGTGCAGATCTGGCATGTGCTTAGTACTCTGGTGCCACAACCCTGTCACCTCCCCTTCCCAACGTAGCCCACTGTCCCCCCGGTGTAGGCCAGCACCCGCACCGGATGACCAATACCTTCTTTGCTGGGGTTCGGGGGCTTGGGCTTCTCCCAGGGTGCCATGGGTTTGTCCTCCTCCTGACCCTCCATCAGGGCCTTCTCGCTGGGCAGGTACCAGGTGGAGTTGTGCTCCGCCATCAGGGAGTCCAAGTCGATGGTGCTCATGGCGCCCTTGACGCCCTCTGAGCAGCAGCTGCCCAGGTCACTGTCCCCGTTCTGCCCCGTGCACTCCCCCTTCTTGCTCTTCAGCCCCAAGGGCTGGTCTTCCGAGATGCTGAACTGCTGCCGCTGGAGCTGGATCTGCGCCTGCAGGATCTCCAGGGGGTGGATCTCGTCCTGGGCTGAGGTGCTCGTGGGGGTCCGCACCTGTTCCATGCTCGGCGTGCCAGGATGGGTGCCCGCCGTGGTGCTGAGCCCATAGCTGTCGGGGGTCGAGGTAGATGTACTGAGGAGGCCGAGGGCCAGGGGCTTCTGTCCGTTGAGAAGTGCGTGCTCTGCACGGGGCAGCTTGGGCGAGCCGCCCAGCAGTGGGCTGCGGGTGGGCTTGGAGGTGGCATTGTCGGAGCTGGAGGACACCTCGTCCTCGTTGCCGTAGCTGGTGCTGACCTCGTCAGGAAAGTCCACGTGAGGGGAGCTGCCATCCGACTTGGTCACGCTCTGGATGCCACTGTCCAGGGAGGACATCAGGTCAGGCTGCTCCCCCAGCAGCAGCTCACTACCCTTGCCCCAGGAGGGCGAGGTCAGGGGCTTGTCATGGGGGGTGCCCCCACCACGCTCTGCACCCGTGGGCCCTGGTGGGCCCCCTGCTGCTGCCGGCACTGCCGGCTGCCCCGGGCTGACACCAGCCCCACCACCCTCTGTAGCTGAGAACTTCTCGAAGAAGGTGCCAGGGCTGACGTGCCCACTGTCCCGTTTCCGGCGGCCCCGCCCCCGCCCGCCACCCGCCTTCCCCTCGCCACCGGCTGCCGGCTCCAGCGCGTAGCCGGGCGAGAGGCTGCTCTCAGCGGGCAGCAGCGGGGTAGCGCCGGCCGCCTTGCCCGTGCCACCCCCACCTGCTGGTGGCCCTGCTGGGAAGTAGTCCGGGGCAGCAGGCGGCGGTGGGTCAGGATCGGCCTGGCTGAGTTTGCGTTTGGCCTCAGCTGGGCTCTTCTTGTTGAAGGTGACATTGAGGTTGGGGGCACCCAGGCTGGCGATCATGTTCTGGCAGGCAGTGGAGAGGGCAGCCAAGCAGCTCTGCCCAAAGACGTTGTCCTTGCTTGCCGGCTTACTGAAGGAGCCCAGCGAGAGGGCACCTAGCTTGCTAGCAGCAGGGCGTGGTGGCGGCGGTGGGGGAAACTCAGGTGGGGGTGGTGGGTAGGCACCTGGCGAGGCGCTGAGGGCTGGCGCAGCCCCATGGGCCGCCGGCTGCCGTGACGCTGCTGCAAAGGAGAAGCTGGGCTGGGCACCAAAGTCAGCAGGGCCACGGCGCTCAGAGGGGGCACTGGGCAGTGCCACTCCACCGCCCGGCGACTGCAACTGCGAGAGGCCACCCATGGCAGGCGCAAAGGGCGGGTGGACACCAGGCGAGGGCAAGGCCTGCGCCGGACCCTCGCCTGCCATCCGCAGCGGCTCCTGCAGCCCCAGCCCACCGGCGCCCGGCCGGAAGAGCACGGCTGCACCACCCGGCTGCAGGCCCAGCTCATGGGGGGCCGCCTCAGCTGGCAGCCCCGGTGCTGCCATGCGCCGCGGTAGCAGCTCCCCGGGCGGCGGAGGCCCTGCAAACCAGGCGCTGTCAGGGGCTAGGTGTGGTGCCGGTGGGTCAAAGCCACGGCCGCCGCCGGCCTCTCGCTCAAAAGCGGGTGGTGGGAGGCCACCAGGTGGGCCCACCTCGCCATGGTGCCCCAGCTGCTGCAGGCTGGGCGGCCGCAGGCGCTGCTGGCTGCGCGAAGCCATCTGCTTCATCACCAGGGCCGCGTTCTGGCGCTGCGCCAGCGCTGGGTGCTCGGGGCCGCCGTGCGGCAGGGGCCCCCCAAAGGCCTCTGGTGCCGGCGGGGTGAACTCGCCTGGCAGGCCGGGGTAGGCCGTTGGAGAGAGATGGCTCTCCATGGCCGGGCCATGCATGCCACTGCCCCAGGAGGCGCAGCGCTCGACGCCAGGGTTGCCGGGGAAGTCAAACCGCGGCCTCTTGGCGACGCTCACGTAGGGGGCATCGAAGTGCTGCAGTCTTTGATTTGGTGGCTGTTGCGGAGGAGGGTGCTGCATATTAAACACGGGGTCGGTGTAGGGATGCATATTCCTGTTCTCCAGTCTGTGAATAGGGTATTCAAACTGTGCATGCTGGTTCTGCATTATGGGCCCATTGTCCTGCAGGTTGGGGTTGGGAGCGTTGGCTTCTGTTTGCTGTTGCCTAGGGATGGCTGGCGGGCAGGAGTTCTGTCTGGCCAGCAAGCCCGGCGGCTGCTGTGGTGGTTGCGGCGGTGGCGGCTGCTGCTGCTGCATCAGCGAGTGCCGGGCGCTGGCCCCCGACTCCAGGCTGGTGGACATCTTCCGCGCTCCCCCGAAGCGCTCGAAGAAGACACCGTGCTGCTGCGGTGGGTGTGCCTTGGCCACGGCCATGCCCGGTGCCCGGGGTAGGGCGGGTGCTCCCGCGAAACTGCCGCCCGCCGGCACCTGCCGTCCGCCGCCGTAGTGAGGCAGCTGCCCCTCTGGCTCCGACGGCGAGAAGACGGGCAGCTCAAAGTGGCCGCCGGGGCCGTCGCCGGGGTAATTGTATTCCAGCGAGTCCACGCTGCCCTGCGCGGGCAACCGCCGCTGCTCCAGGCCGTGGGGTTCAGAGGACCCGGCCGCCGGCAGCCCGTGGAAGGATGCGGCGCGGTTCGGGGACTGGTCGAGGGGCAGGCAGGGAGCCGGAACAGCGTGGCTGGAAGCACCGGCGCTGTGGTGCTGGAAGTCAGGTAGGTTCCCGGGGCGCTGCTGTCCGAAGCCCTCGCCACCGCCCTGGCTCTCGGCCATGTGCTCGTAGCCGTCGGCGAACGCCGTCTGCCCGCCCAGTGCGCCGCTGTACCCCAGCAGCCGGCCGCCGTGCACGCAGGAGGCGCCGGGGTCGGGCCCGAAGTTGCCACCGAAGTGCGGCGGGTGCTGATGGGGGTGGTGGGCGCCGCCGTGGCCGCCGTGCGGCTGCTGCCCGCCGAAGAAGCCGTGCACCGGTGGCTGCATCCCGCCGCCGCCGCCGTGTAGGTCAGCCGGGCCACGGCCCGGGAAGCCGTACGCGTCCCCAGCCATGCTCATGTTCATGCCCAGCAGGGGCGGTTCGCCCAGAGCGCCTAGGGCCGGGTCCACGGCCGGGGCCGCCGGGCCTCCGCCGGGGAAGGCCGGCGCCTTGAAGTGCGCGCTCATGCTCAGTCCGGGCTGGCCGAAGCCCCGCTCCGCCTGCCCGCCGCTTCGGCCACTGCTCTGCGGCTCAAACTGCTCCAGCCCGAACATCCTGCGCGGCTCCTCAGAAGGGCATGGCCGCTCCGCTCCCCGCCGCGTCGCTTCGCCGTCCCACTCCGTTCCCCACCGCTCCGCTCCGCCGCCCCGCTCACATCCTGCCGCACCGCCGCCGCCGCGCCGCCGGCACCGGCCGCCCGCCCGCGCTCACCCGGCGGCTCCGCCGCTCGCTGCTGCCCGAGAGCCGACGGGGCGGCGCGCAGCCGCTCATAGGCTCCGGCGACCGGGAGCTGCGCGCCACATCGCCGGCCCGCCGTGCGCTGCCCGCGGCTCGCAGGGCTCCGGCGGCGGCGGTGGCGGCGGGGCCGGGGCGGCGGAGCCGGCGCTGCGTGCGGGCGCTGGGAGGGCTGCGCCGCGCTCCCCGGCGCGCTCCCTCGCTCTCAGCCGGCGCTGGCGGAGCAGCAACAAGTTTTGCATTTCAGCGATGAATTTCAGCCATCGGGGCTGCGCCAATGAGCGCGGCGCGGCCCGGGGCGGGGCTCGCCGTTAAGGTGGCTCCGCCGCGCCGCTCGGCCCCGCGCCCCGCCCGCCCCGCGCCGCTCTCTCTGGGCCGCTCGCCGACGCCGGCAGCGCCGCTGTCCCAGAGGCACACGGAGTGCGGGCAGCCGGGCAGCTGCGGAGAGCTGCGGGTGCCGGCGGGGTGGGGCACCGGAGTTTGGAACCGAGCGGCGAGCCAAGGGACCGTACTGCAAGCCGAGCACGGCCAGTCCCGCACTCCTAGCAACCTCGAACTGCCTGGGGCGAAACTCGCCCGAGAGGCGCCGGCTGGGAAAAACAGCGGCTCGGTGTCCCAGCTGTACCTCCGGGCTCACGGACCCCGTTCCGCGCCCAGTCAGTCCCGCCCGAAGCTGCTGCGTCCCGATTTAGCGGGAGCGGAGTTGTTAAAAGCCGGGGCTGCCCGAAGGGAGGAACGTCCATCGGGTTAAACCGCCGGCGGGAACAGGCGCTTCAGGTGCTCCACGTGTCGATAGTCTAAAAAAAAAATACCCAAACCCTAAAATTACTCAAAAAAAAAATTTTTTTAAAAAAAGTGGGATCTATAAATAAGTGGCCGGGAAGGTTTGTGTATGGCAGGAGAGTTTAAAGGGATTTTTTTTCTGCAGGATCAGGATGCTGCGCTGTGATTAAATATTGATTTTGTGTAATTAGTTTTCATGTGAACTATCCTCCTTGCTGATGGCTTAGAGATTTCAGAACTAGAGAAGAAATGGAATTGGACATGGAAATTATTACTTAGCAAAGTGACACAGGGGCCGGGCCGGGCGCCGGGACTGGCACCGGGGCAGAAAATGAAGAACGAGCGGCCCGACAGAGGCACAAAGAGATGCAAGGAAAAGCCTCGCTCGTTCGCTACGGGAGCGACGGCCCCGGCGAGAGAGGGAAGGCGCGAACCACCGGCCCCTGCGCTCTGGTCCCGCGGAGCGGTGGGGGGACGGACCGACAGCTGCGCCGCTCCCCGCCGTGGGTCGCGGGACAGGGACGCCCCCGGGGCTCCCCGCCGAGGGCTGCGCGGCACGGACGGCTTTGGAGTAGGGACGCCTACGGAGCTCCCCGCGGAGGTTTTAGGTCCTGGGACGGCCCCAGGGCTCCCCACCGAGACTTCGGAGCAGCGCAGCCGCCGAACCCCACCGCTCCCCCTCTGCGCCTGCGTGCGCGCCGTCGGTGCCGGCTTTTCCGAACGGGCACAGCGCCCCCTGGCGCTCGCCCCGCAGGCACAGCTCAGCCCCACTTGGTGCGGCTCGGTTCGGTCCGCAGCCCCGCAGTCAGAGGGGCTGCCGCTCTGTGCCCCGGGGCCGTCCCAGCGGCGGACAACCGGTGTCGGTGGAGCGGGCCGAGGCCCGTGCTCAGCGCACACATATACACTCCACCCGCCTCGGAAGGACGGGGCCAGGTCCTGGGGAGAGGCGGGACCAGCTGCCCGGGGCCGTTTCAGGGCACAGTCCCTCTCCGCCAATTACACTCTCCGACCCGTCCTGCCCACCACCCCGGGGTGCTCTCTTCTCGCCCAGCGTGGCTCCGGCAGGCGTTCGTGCTGTCGGGTCAGCCGGTCGTCTTCGTGCTTCCACAGGGCGAGGCGCAAGTGAGCGGCGGTCCCGCACCGGGCAAGTCGGTGAATAATGCGTGGCGGGTCCTCACTGGGCCGCCGGGGCTCAGCCCCGCTCCCAGTTACGGGATGGAGCTTTCAGGAGCAGCGGTGACACGTTTTGACTGCTGCTGTGCCAAGCTCCATCTGCCAGGGCAAGCTCCGGACACCAAGGACCTGCACAGTGCAGAGGGGCCGGGGTTCACCCATGTCTGCCGTGGCAGGCATTCGGCTCCTCACCTCAGCCTGTTACTGCGCTGAAAGGGTAATAACTTCTTGTGTAAAGCAGCACTCACTTGGTATCCAATATTTTTCTGGCCTGATTGGAAAACTGGATTATTTTTCAAAGAGAAGGAAAAAGACTGGATCAGGTCTTAGAGTGCCAGCCAAAGCAGGAGCACCACAGAACACCTGAGAGCACCATAAATCAAAGCAACATCAGTGTCTCGGTGCCTGTTCTGCCAGCATAGAGGCTCTAGCTGGTACATCTGTGCCATGGGCAGGGTGTGCTCAGCCCTTGCTGGCACAGACTGGTGGGTGAAGTACCGACTTGTGGAAGTAACACCCCTTTATCTCAGCTGGAATCCATCTTTTTTTGGTGGTGTGTCCATTGTAGAGTGGCCTAGAAAGACACTTTCTGTGTAAGACACCAAATGCCAGTTGGACAATCTGTCTGTCGCGAGTATTACTGGAGGCGATAACTGACAGCTGTAAGCATGCTGGGGTTTATTTGTAGGTGATCTTTTTTATCACAGCTTCATTGTCATGTCTATATCCAGGTCCTTCTCTGGGGAAATGGTCTGTTCTCTGTGCCACAGATACAACTGAAGTTGTACCACAAGTGGTGTGGAAGAACATTGCTCCTGTAAGGCAGATTTCTGCTGCACTAAAAGGACCCCAGGCAGTCTGAAATTGCAGGTCCTTCCTAAAGCAGAGAGCAGTGCCCTTCAGAGATACCTCCTACCACTCTGGCTTTCGCAGAAGGGACCAGATGCTTCAGAAAAAGATGGGGTTTACTGATTTAGATTGATCTTTCTTTTCCTAGACAATTCATTTGGCCCTCAAGCACACACACACTGGAAGAGCAAAGTGATGCTGCAAAGGAGATCATAGAGGGATAGAAACTTCCTTAGTCTAGGAGCTGACCATTCAGCATTAACCCTCTTCTCTCTATTTTTGGTTTGTGCCCACCAGCAGGAGCCATGGATGTCCCTGTCCAGGCCAACAGCTAGCCACCTTGCCACTCACTTCTTCCACACCCTGCTGGCTCAGGCATCACCATCTCTAGGAGCAAGTTTTAAGGCTGAAAGTTTCATCATAATGACTCACCAGCAGCACTGCCCAGATGCAGCTCAGGAGCAGTGTGTAGCTGGCCGATGGCAAGCATGGAAATTGTGTCAGCCTAAATATTTTGACAGTGGAAGCAGTGAGGTGATGGAGATGGAACGTTTGTACCAGCTGCAGCTTCCACAGGCTCCTGGTGGGATTGAGTATCAACACTGGCTCAAACATAGTGTCTAACCTGGGACATGTTCTGGGCTAAGCACAACCTGGGGCTGCTACCCTGCCTGTACTTCCCAGCTCCTGGCACAGTGCTGGGAAGCATCAGCAGGACTGTGAGTGGCACCCCCAGGAGCACTTCAGTCACCAAGGCTCAGCATTGCCCAGCCAAGGAGAAGGATGCCTCTCCCACATTGAACAGAGGAGAGAAAAATGGATTTTACAAACCATATTTTTACTTCTAATCTTTAGGGCTTGGTCATCTTGGAGGAAGCAGGGAAAGGCATTATTTAAATAGCTGTAGCTGCAGGGGATTATTTTCTAAATTAACAATAGTAATTGCTCCTGCCAAATCCAGAGTTGAGGGGATTCATTTATTTCGCCTCTCAAGACAATAGCACAATTTGGGGGTTTCATGTTGCCAGCTCTGAAAACCCAATGGTGGGGCTGATGCTTCAAAGAAGAAAGAAAGAAATGTAAAATAAAATGAAATGAAATAAAAAAAATCATTCAAGCAACATCAATTCATCAGGCTTGAATTCGGTTCCTTCCTTCCACTGTGCCACTTTTAACTTGCACTGAGAAAAAAAGTTGCTGCTCAGCAAAAAAAAAAAGGGGGAAAAAAAAAAGGGAAAAAAGGGGAAAAAAGGAAAAAGGAGGAAAAAAGAAAATGTCCTTTTTAACAAAATGAATGCATCATACATAAAACATCACGAACCATACAATTAGTAAGCAAATGTAAGAGTTCAGCTCAGTTCATAATTATTCAGCAAACCTATTCAGAATGATTTTTTTCCCCTCCTTCCCCCTGCAGCAATCAACTGTGTGGGCTCATTACCACCGAGCAGCTAACGAAGAAACCACCACATAAGCCGTACAAAACAAGCCCATATGCTAGAAAACCTTCAGCCTGGCTAGCCACAGGCAAGAAGGCTTTTAAAGCCTTCCAGCCAGCAAAGCCACATCTCACTTTTCTGTGGGGTTTCTACCCCCAGCTCTACAAAGCTGCCATTTAATTCCTGCGTCAGGCTTTAGGTATATAAATTGTAGCTGCTAACTAACCTGGGCAGCGCTGGGCAGCGCAGCCATCTGGAGCAGCGCACAAAGGCAGCTGGGTGCTGCTGCCGGTTGCATGCAGCCCGAGCTGGGGGTCCTGTCTTGACCCAACAGGTACTCTGAAAAACAGCTGATGGCTGGTTGGTTGTTTTTTTCCTAGCTGTGATTTTCACTCCTAGCAGGGATATTGGGTGAAGGAATGTTCTGAAGGACAGGGCTCAAAGTCTGGTGGCTGACCTTATGGGGAAGGTTGTCGCTGTTTCTGCCTGGAAGAGTCAGGAAAGGCAGTGAGTGGACACAGGCAGCAGGTGTGTTGTGGCAGTTTGGTGCTGACTTTATGGGGAAGGCTTTCACTATTTCTGCCTTTCCCTGACTCTTCCAGGCAGTGAGTGGACACACTCAGGCAGCAGGTGTGTTGTGGCAGTTTGGTGCTGACTTTATGGGGAAGGCTTTCACTATTTCTGCCTTTCCCTGACTCTTCCAGGCAGTGAGTGGACACACTCAAGAGGCAGGTGTGTTGTGGCCCCTTGAGCTAGATTCCTAGCTTGGACATAAAAAACCTGGAATATTAGAGTCTCTGAGTGGAGAGGTGAACATTCCAGGGACAGGCCATAAAATGGCAGCAATGGATTAGTTAATATCATTTCATTGGAGCATCAAAAGCTTTAGGTCTGGAAGCACAGCTTGGATCTTCCCCTTTGCTGCTTCTGCTGTGCCTGTTGCTATCTTCCCCTGTTGCTACTTTGGCCACTGCTTTGCTGCTTGACCCCATCCCCATCTTCTTTAAAGTTATTATATTCTGTAGTAGTTCATTCTCCTTACACTGTTATAGTTTGAACTGTTAAAAAAAAAACCTATTTCATTTTTTCTGACTTGTAGTGAATTCACCTGTGGAGGGATCCACTCTACCCCCTCACACGTGTAAAATGACCAGACAAGCCTGGCAGCACAGGGAGCATGGAGCAGGATCATGAAGGAAGATGCACTTCTGGAGGAGAGAATGGTTGGTTGTACATACCTGCTTCAGCTCCCAAAAACAGCAAGGAGTTTTGGGTCAGGAATGGCTCTTTTCTGTCAGAAGTGCAGCTCTCTGGTCCGGTTGCAGGTGAAGGGGTGGTCAGCCAGGGACATGGGCTCCTGAGGTCTGCTCTGGGGACAGGGACACCACTGGCTCCCTCCCAGGGACCACTTTGAAAGGCAGTGTGTAAAAATACCTGGGGATCCAACATCCTTGGTTGCTTCTTGTCCTTCCCTGCTGGAATATGTCTGGAGGTGACTCGTTTGTAGCTGAGATTAAAGACGAGTTCATCTGTAAAACTCCAGCTTCTGAGGAGTTTGCCTTGCTGCTGTGAATATTTCATGCTTAGTTTCACCAACAGCGTTGTTTTCTGGAGAGTTTGAACCAAATTCCTTCAGACACTTGACTGCTTCCCATTGTAAAAAATGCATAACTGAGTAATAAGAGTTGAGGGACTAAAACTGTTCCAGTTGCCTCTTGCAAGCAGTTGGCAGCAGCTGCAGAATCTGGCCCTTCACAAGGATTTCCCCATTTGTTTCTTCTGCAGGGTGGTGCCTGGTTTGGTTTCTTTACATCTCTGCATGTTTCTTTTTCAGGTACCTCTCTAGGGGAGGTGAAATCTGCACAACATTGGTACATTTCCCTCCCCCCCCCCCCCCCCCCCTCTGCAAACAGCTTCATTTGCATCAATTCAATAATCGGGTCTCATTTATATCAGTTAGGTGAAAACCTTTACAGCACATGAGGCACTTGGCTGCATGGGTTGAATGCATTCAAATTTGTCTAGTTTAGAGCACTAAAAAAAAGAGGATAATGCTAAAATAATGCAGCATTGAGGCTGCATGGTTAGTAACAAGAGGGAAAGGTAAAGTAAATGTTCCCATCTATGCTAATTGTTTTACAGCAGACCCAGTGCACCTCTTGGGCTAGGACACAAACCTTAGGGTTACACATTTGGGGTTTTGGGAGGAGGGAGGTTAAGAGAAAAGAAATTAGATCAGCATTACACAGGCTCATAGGATGTAAGAGGTTAGAAAGGACTCAAAGAGATCATCCAGTCCAACCCCCTTGCCAGAGCAGGACCACACAATCTAGCTCAGGGCACACAGGAACACATCCAGACAGGCCTTGAAAGGCTCCAGAGAAGGAGACTCCACAGTCTCTCTGAGGAGCCTGTGCCAGTGCTCTGGGACCCTTACAGCAAAGAAGTTCCCCCTTGTGGAACCTCCTGTGCTGCAGCTTCCATCCATTGCTCCTTGTCCTATCCAAGGGAGCAGTGAGCAGAGCCTGTCCCCACCTCCTGACCCCCAGCCCTCAGATATTTGTAAACATTCATCAAATCCCCTCTCAGTCTTCTCCAGACTAAAAAGACAGAATTAGTTTGGCTGCAGAAGTAGTAAAAGTTTTATATTTCCTAAAGTAACTCTGTGAAACATCCATAAAACAGTAGCCCCCTGAGCAGGTAAACAACATTGAGCCTTCCTTGGTGTTTCATGATGGAGTTTGTATGATTAGCTTTAGTCTGTTGTTTTCTCAGACTTGGACCAGGTGGGATATATGTAAGGTTGGTGGAGCAGGAGTGATCTTGGAGCATCTGGGAAGTCTGGCTCACAGTGGGTGATGCCAGCAAAGCCCTGATGTTAATTCGTTTTTCATCATCTTACAAACTGAGCTTTTGTGAAAGGAGAGATCCAGAGGCTATTTTGTGAAGTCCTGATGACTTCATTTCCCCCTTCATGAGAGCATTCACCTTAGTGCTTCCTCTTCACATCCTGAAAGCCCATGACACTTCACACGCTGTGTTTGCAAGCCTGTCCCCTCTTGTCACATGCAAGACCTTGTCCCTCTGCCCAGACAGAGCAGAGCCGCACTGGAGCAGCTGTGGGGGCTGCTGGATGTGGGTCGAGATGCTGCTTACCTAGCATGGACCAGATCAGCCCTTCCTGAAGAACCTCCCACAGGCTGTGTCAGAGCATTCTACCCTGTCCCCTAACGCTGATGCTGGCAGCGTTCCCACCACCGGCCCTCAGCTCTTTGCTCACACTCCTGTTCCTGGGGCATTTCCTGCATAAGGATCCCAAACTCCCAGATGCTGGCAAGGAGCAAGCTGCACACACTGTGGGAGAGTGCAAAGCTTGGGGAAGGGGCAACCAGAATTCAGAGCCATTAGGCAGACTCCTTTGCTGCTGTGGTGGTTGTTTAGCACACTGCTTCTCAAGGACTTGCAGAACAACTCACATTGCTGAGCCATTGCTGAACCAAGGCTCACACTCCTCACTTGTCCAGCTTAAAAACCCTCACAAACTGGTGAAGAGCTGTCCTCAAGGCAGTGGGCATCCAGTCTGGTAGTGGCACAGTGGCAGTGCCAGCTGGCAGCCACCACCAGTGGGATGGGTAGGGCCAGGACTAGAGACAGTGCCCCTATAATTCTGTCCAGGAATTCTGGGCCTTCACACAGGGATGGACTTCACCTGCACGGGGCTGCTGCATGCACTATCCTAGTGCACCTCAGTAATTGGGCCACTCACTCCAAGAAGGACATTGAGGTGCTGGAACAAGTCCAGGGAAGTGCACTGAAGCTGGTGAAAGGATCTGGAGAACATGTCAGGTAAGGAGCAGCTGAGGAAACTGGGATTGTTTAGTCTAGAGAAGAGGAGGCTGAGGGGAGACCTTCATTGCTTTCTGCAGCTCCCTGAAAGGAGGTTGCAGTGTGGTGGGTGTAGCTCTATTTTCCCCAGTATCAAGTGAAAGAACAAGAGGAAATTACCTGAAATTGTGCCAGGGGAGGCTTAGGTCGAAGATTAGGGAAAATTTCTTTCCTGGAGGAATCCTCAGGCTGCAAAAAAATGTATGGACATGGCACTTTGGGGCATGGTTTAACTGCTGTGGTGGTGTCAGGCCAATGGCTGGACTCAATGATCTTAGAAGGCTTTTCCAGCCAAAGCAGTTCCACGATGCTGTAACTCCTGTGGAAGAAGCAAACAAACACCTTATGCGGAACAGTAAGATGCAAACATTGGCAGCGGCAGCAGCCCCCTCCGGGCTCCCCACCACATGCACAAAGGGTTAAAACTCTCCTGCCATCCATAACCACGGCTTCTCCCAGCTCACATGCCCCCCTCAGCATCTCCTACAAAAGCCTGATTTAATCCTGGCCGCAGACAACTCACATTGTGCTCGCAGACTTCCAGCGCTGTCAGGCGATCGGGTTTCCAGCTCATATCCCAGGCACAGCCCAGGCACCCAGTGGAACAAAGACTCCTTTGTTGGGGGGTGTGGGGGGGGGGGGGGGAGAAATCCCCTGAAGATATTAGCAGTGCAAGAGAGTTCAAACTGTTAAACGATTCAAATATTATTTAATGAACACGTTTGAAACGAGGTCTCAGGGCCCAGAATGCTTTTTAGATCATCGTTTACAAAAAGCCTGCCTCTTCCTTTACTTCTTCATGAAGTTGTTGCTTTCAGGTTTTAATTACAGCCACTTCCACTCCCAGGCTTTTCCAGGGACCTGCCCTGGTGATGCAGCTCAGTGCTGGTCTGTGGTGCTGGCTGGCTGGTGACCACTGGGTGGTTGAGAAGTCCTTATGGTCACAGCCCCTTCATTTCCCCTGAGCTGCAGTTCTGCGGCTGTAAGAGACAAGGCACGCAGTGAGCTGGCTGCAGAAGACCAGCACCAGGTTGTGCTGAAAACAAGCTTCTAAACTCAGGAAATTCGCTAAATTAAGGGATCAAAATTTACCCCAGGAACATGGGACCGAGGCTGAAGTCTGAGTGGGACAAAAGAAACATTTTGCTCCTTTGAGCACCTTTCCGTGCTGCAGCTGTGTTCAGAGTATGGTGGTTGTAACACTGCATACGTCCTGGCACTGGCAGGAAGCACAGCAGGAACAGAATGCTCCTGACACCACCACCACCATTCGAGGAGCTTCTTCGTCTGGCAGCAAAGGAAGTGGCAAACCAGAGTGGCTCTGCAGCTGCAGCAGTGCCACTAGGCTGTCCTTACAGAACCATGAAGCCAGTGAAACTCGCTGGTCCAAGAGGAAGGCAGACAAGGGAATGCGCTTGCAGAGAAGAAAATACCTTTCAGTCTCTCATGAACATGGCAAACTAAGTTCATCAGCTACATTACTGCATAGCCTTTGTCAAGGAGCTCTGCCCTACAAAACCACAGGCCAGTGGTGACAGAAGAATCAGCTCAAGAAGCAACAGACTTCACTCTCAAACCCAGTGAGTCCTGAGCAGCCACTGCTAAGCTGCCCCAAACTTCTTGCAGCCTCTGTCCAAGGATTTTCACCCCCAGTCAGGCACTCAGGGAAGGAAGCATTCACAGCTGTCCAGCTCCCAGCCCTTTGCTCACTGCAGTAACTGAAACTCTTCTTGAACACGTCCCCTGTGCCTGCCTCAGAAACTCTGCTGAGCCCTCCTCCTGCCAGAGAAAGGCAGCAACAGTTGTACAGCACAGAGTGGACAGAAAAGCCTTTAGGACTTCATCCACCAATATGCAGTGGAACAAAACACAGTTTGAACAGCACCTTGGTCCAAACCCTCCCACACCTCATGAGCAGTGGCACCAGAGCAGTGCTGCTCACCCGTGCAGCCAGCATGAACATTTCAGTTTCAGTGCTCAGTCACTTCCCACCAAGCAGGTATGATTTAGCCATACACAGAAATGTCATCTGCTCTGACCACACATCGGCCACAGGTTCATCCTCTCAGCCAAAAATAAGACACGAGCAGGATGGAAAGCCCCACAGGGCTGACACCAGCACCCACACATGCCTGCATCTACCTCCAGGCAGGGCAGAGCCACAGCAGCCTCCCTCAGGATGGCCCTGGGGACAAAGGCTCCAGCCACCTCCAGTACTTCCAACTTGCTCATCAGAGCAGTAGAGTCTGCCCCTCCCTGCCCCAGCCTCTCCCCAGCTTTAAGAGCTTTCTGTGCCAGGACATGCAAAATACCAGAGTCCGGTCAGAAGAAAAGCAAAAGGAGAGAGACCTCCCGAGCACAGCAGGGGCTGGGGGAAGCAGAGCTATCTGTGAGGCATGGGAGTGCCTGCACAAGAGAAGGGACCCAGCCATGGGGAAGGGCTGCACAGTGCCTCAGCAGCACTCATTTGCTTGGCAGGGTGGGACGGGAAGAAGCTGCTGATGCCAGTTAAAGCTGAACAGCGATGGCAAACAAAAGGACCCAAGAGTAGAGGAACTTGGCCTCTGCCAGGGACCTGTTCCTGCTGGAGTGGAGTGGAGCCTGACTGGCAGCAGGGCACCACACACCCAGCTGCTGCTGAGACCTCTCCCCAGGCAGGCCTACACCAGTCAGTGCCCAGTGTCCCTCCCTGATCAATCCTGAACAGAACCCACTCCTCCTCTACACCTTCTTGCCTCAGGGAGCAGAGGGAGCTGTGGTTCACAGGCAGCGCCTGCAGAACCAAGCAGGCTGGCAAACAGGTTGCAAGCTTGTTACAAGTTCCAGAGCGAATTTCTGCCTCCTGACAAGCCTAATCACACCATTTCAGTATCTAAAGTGAGGCACGCACTTAGCCCAGCTCTTTGAGGTCAGGGTGTTAAAACCCATCTGTCAGGCACTGTGAAAACAAAGTGGGGGTGAGGCCTTCAGGCAGCGCTGCTCAGCAGCTCTGGGGTTCAAAGGATGCAGAGCAAAGAGGTGGAAGCTCTTGCACATCACCACCAGACCTGACGCTGGTTCCTCTGCCCATTCAACAAGCTGTGCCCATCTGGTGCCAGCTTGCTGCCCGGCACGTGGTCAGGTGCTGCAGACACGGAGGGTGAGTGACAGAAGCAATGTTAATGCTCTGCTTTGGCTGGTGGATGTTGGCAGGTGACAGCAGGGCACTGAGAGGCTACAGGTACAAATCCACCAGCAGCACAGAAAACAGAAGCTGCATGTGGCAAGGGAGCACTTTTAGACCGCTCCATCCACATCTGGAGGAGCAGGAGATGTAGCTCCTGAATGCAGCCAAATCAACAGAGCTTTGGGAAATGCAAAGTTGTCTTACCAGAAGCATTTTCAGACAGCTCAGAGAGGACTTAAAAATGAATGAGGAGGGAAAAAAAACAACACGCCCAAACTTGGCAGATCTTTTCCTGACAGTTCTCAGTCCACACACTGAGGCAAAAGACAGAAAACATTCCCCTTTCTTTTCAGTGATTAAAGAACATCCTCCAGAAAGAAAAAAAAAAACACCAAAAAAACACAACAATTTCCTTACAAATCCCTTTTAGACCACACTTCTGTGATGGATTTAAAAGGTTACTGCTGGAATATGGTTCACAGCAGTCTATTGCAGTGAATAAATATCACGTTTACATATCCATTAGAACACAGCTACGTTGCACTTCCATTACTTCATGTTGGTTTGCCATCTGGAAGCTAAACAAGCTGTGTAGTAAAAGAAAGGGATTCAATTTTGTGCTTACCAAAAGGAGCCATACAAGTTGGGATTTATGGCAGGCGGTTCCACAGCCTCAGCAGGCAGTGCCTGCCCATGGCCAGAGCCGTGCCACACGGGAGGGCACTTCACGCAACCACGGGAGCTTGGCTGCACCAACCTGCCCCTTACAGGTGCCATTTCCCACAGCAGCACTGGCTCAAAGAGCCACCTGGAAAAATGTATTTAAGAAACCACAGAATCATATAATCAACCAGGTTGGAAGAGAGCTCCAAGCTCATCCAGGCCAACCTAGCACCCAGCCCTATCCAATCAACCAGACCATGGCACTAAATGCCCCAGCCAGGCTTTTCTTCACCACCTCCAGGAATGGTGACTCCACCACCCACCTCCCTGGGCAGCCCATTCCAATGCCAATCACTCTCTCTGCCAACAACTTCCTCCTAGCGTCCAGCCTAGACCTCCCCCAGCACAACTTGAGACTGTGTCCCCTTCTTCTGTTGCTGGTTGCCTGGGAGAAGAGACCAACCCCCACCTGGCTACAGCCTCTCTTCAGGTAGTTGTAGACAGCAATGAGCTCTGCCCTGAACCTCCTTTTCTCCAGGCTAAACAACCCCAGCTCCCTCAGCCTCTCCTCATAGGGTTTGTGTTCCAGGCCCCTCACCAGCTTCGTTGCCCTTCTCTGGACACCTTCCAGCACCTCAACATCTCTCTTGAATTCAGGAGCCCAGAACTGGACACAGCACTCAAGGTGTGGCCTGAGCAGTGCTGAGTACAGGAGCAGAAGAACCTCCCTTGTCCTGCTGGCCACACTGCTCCTGAGCCAGCCCAGGATGCCATTGGTTCTCTTGGCCATCTGGGCACACTGCTGCCTCATCTTCAGCTAGTCTCTACCAGTACCCCCAGGTCCCTCTCTGCCTGGCCAGCTCCCCAGCCTGTAGCACTGCTTGAGGTTGTTGTGGCCAAAGTGTAGAACCCTGCACCTGGCCTTGTTAAATCTCACCCATTTGGCCTCTGCCCACCCATCCAGCCTGTCAAGGTCCCTCTGCAGGGTTCTCCCTTCCTGTTTCACCCTTGAGGGTTACATGCAGTGCCAGGCATGGCCAAGAGCAGCTCCACTCAGTTTGTATCAGGGTTTGCATTAAATATCCAGAGACAGTCCCAGGATCTTGTGTCTCCTTACTCTGAGCTTTCCACCAAGAACCACCCTGCATGAATAGTGCTGCCCATCACCATGCAGCTGCCCCAGAGAAAGGCACCGTGAAGGCAGTGGTTGGAGTGTCACAAAGCCCAGGTCAGGCTGAAGTCCAGGGCCCAACCTCCAAGAGCAGGACAGCCCCAAACTTAGCCCCCCCGCCACAGTCCCCAGCTTCCCTCTCACTCCCCTTGGCATCACTGAGCCATGCACCAACATCAGCATCATTCCAAGTGCCTGATCCTCAGATGCTGAGCCAGTGGCCATGAACTGCCCAGGCTGAGGTGTCTCCGCTTGTCCTCTCCTACTTTATGCCACCCTCAAGGAGCTTTACCTGGTGCTGGCTGCAGGCTTCCAATGCCAGACCAGGCACACACATCTTCCTTCCTATCAGATGTGCAGCCCTCTGTCTATTGGTCAGGTAAAAGGAGCATCCTTCCTGCTCACAGACCCCCTGCTGAAAGCAGAAAAGCAACTGCTCAGTTCGGTCTGCTGCTACCCAAAGCCAGCCCACATCCTGCAAGGACTGAGCCATCCTACCCCAGCACAGAGCACATCACAGTGCAACCAACGTGCAGCCAGCTCTGTGCATTTTACATTATCTACTCCACCTTCATGTCTTCTCTCCAGTGTCCCCCAAAGCTTTGCTTGACTGCAGGGGCTGCAGTGCTTGCCTGTCCACCCCTGCACACTCCATACTCACACGATCTTACCCTAGCACGGGTGGTTTTGCAGGTGTCCTCGCTGAGAGATCCACAAGTTCATGTGCCACTTCTCAGGGTGTTCTGCCACAAGCAGCTGCTCACTGCTTTAGTCTACAGCTCCTGGAAACCAGCCTCTGCCCAGGGCAGGGCAACTCCACATCCCAGTCCCCTGGGACCAGCTTGGCAGTGCTGAAGTCTCCTCCTCATAGCTCCTGATCCTCCCTCGCACAGGCAAGATGCAGGATCAATAGCAGCTCTAACACATGAAGGCAGCCAGAGACGACAGCGCTGTAGAGCGAGAGCGCCCGGCACAAGTGTTTGCAGCAGGCAGCCTGGCAGGGCAGGGCAGGGCAGGGCAGGGCAGGGCAGGGCAGGCAATCGAACACACAACAGAAATAAAACCTCATCTCCCTGCTGCGGCCAGTGGCCAGGTTCCAGCACAGGATCTGCTGCTCAGCTTGAAATCCTGAAACAGAACAAAATTCCAAATAAGCTCTTCCCTTCCTCTGCAACACCCAAACACAGGGTTGAGCCCACAGCCACTAGAGCACATCCTCACAGTACTTCATCACCCTTCTCATACAGGTCAGTAAAACTAAATGCCAGCTCACAAGCAAACTGCAAACACTGACACCTGAGACAAGAGACAGAGCATTTTATGATCAAATTTATTTAATTAAATGTCATTGACTGTTTTACTGTAGGTCACACCAGAGACTGCCAAAGTAAACTAAACATTTTACATTCACTACAAGATTCTCTCAGATTTTTCACAACTAGTCCAAAACCATGAAAGCTGCAGGGTCCCTTTCCCTCAGTGTGCCATGACTCATGGTAACGCAGCGGGACTCAGGTCCCAGCACCTAGCACCCAGTTCCCTGGTGTGCAGCAGCCCTCCTGGCTGCAGCACCTCTGAAACACACAGCAGAGGCCGTGTGAGTGTGTGTAGGTCTCTGTGTATTTACAAAACCAACCTCCTGCTGGTACAGATGACAAATAGCCATTTAACTGCTAATCCAGAAAGGGGTTAAAAAACAACCGATTTTGCAGCAGGGTGGGCAGAAGGGACACAATGACCCAGGCGAGGTACTGATGTCATGTGCTGGCAGAGGTGGCCTGGTCTGGCAGGTCATACACAGCAGACCTGGCACCCCAGGGAGCTCAGAAAAATTCTGTCACTGCCTGTAACAGAAATGGGATCAGTTCTTCTGCAAGCAAAGCAAGTCCAAAACGATTCCAAAATGCTTGATGTAGAGGAGGTTATGAGGGTGGAGGCTTAAGCAAGGCTTGCC
Source organism: Pogoniulus pusillus (assembly GCF_015220805.1). Classification (NCBI taxonomy): domain Eukaryota; kingdom Metazoa; phylum Chordata; class Aves; order Piciformes; family Lybiidae; genus Pogoniulus; species Pogoniulus pusillus. The sequence goes on from NC_087293.1 coordinate 13,276,878, forward strand.
CCATTGAGGCTTCTGGAGATGCTGGGAAGACAAGAGGCATTAACAGAACTTCTCCTAACAAGTGTCTGAAGACAAGAGGCATTAACAGAACTTCTAACAAGTGTCTGAAGACAAGAGGCATTAATAGAACTTTTTCTAACAAGTGGCTTCAAAATAATTTGCTTCTGATCTAGCAAGTGTTTTGATAAAATACATCTTAAGATATGCTCTGAATACTTCCTTAAAAAATGCTGAAGACCTTCTCCTTATTTGAGGGTTATATACAGGAGGTCTTTGTTACCCCCCGCCCCCCCCCCGTTTTACTTTGTGTCTACTCACTAACATCAGAGAAATACATCAGATGCTACGGTTTCAACTTCCATGGTATCTGAAAGCAGACATCACTTCTAAAGTGTATTTTCAACATGAAAAGAGAGAGAAGATCACAATTTATCCCACTGCTCAACCTGTGTGAAACCAAAACCATTTGCATAGCTTCTGGAGAGCAACTTCACCAGTAGAGGAGCGGCTGCAGGGCAGGGCTGTCACCCCCCTGCAGGGCCACCAGGCACGAAGCGATGCTCCACAAGCACTGTCAGTAGCTTTGCCTGAAAAACAGCTTCTGGAAGGTTTCGAGTTGCAATTATTTTACCAATCACAAGCCATTTCTCCTTCATCTTGCCAATTTTAATGAAGAAAGAAAACCATTAGCATTTCCATGTACAAAAGTCCAATAAAACATGGTACTTTTTTCCCCCCTCTTAAATCAGTGAATGGGTAAAGTTTGGCTTAAACTTATCCAACAGTAAAAGTTTCCCAATTCCACTCATAGAATTTTTCCCCCTCCTTTTTTGTTTTTTGCTTTGACTCTAGGATAATGACACCCCAGAAATAAATAGCTATAAATACATTCATTGTTCCTATTCCAAAAATAATCACATAGGGAAGACACAAAACTGGAATTAACCTCTTCCAATCGGTTCCTTTACAGTGAGCCAAGGGCAAGTTAGAGCAGAGTTACTTGGGACAGGGAGAGAAAAAAAACCAAGTGGGAGATCAATTGGTCCAAGTGTTGACATTCATGAGACATACCAGTTAGCATAATTCCGCAGTTAATTCATCCTTTAAATGACACTACTCAGTGATTTGTTTTATTTGCTTCAGGAATACATAATGAAAGCAGTTTCCTTGGAATCTGGCTGAGGACAGGTGAGTACCCTGGAGACACGGCAACAACCCCTTCAGTATGCATGTGCGTATATAGAGTTATATACAAAGAATCATGCATCCACACACACATCTGGAGAGCAGCACTGCATGTGACGGGCAGCTCCAGCATCATTCATCATTGGCAGCACTTGTTCCTCTGACCTGGCCTTGATTACGTAACTGTGGAGAAAGAAAAGGCACAACTGAGGGTTAGCAGGCTCAGAGAGATCCAAGGAGGCTAAAGATTTACTTTCATTAAGCTCCAAGGAGAACAGGGCAGGGCGGTCAGAACAGCACCAGGATGGAGCAAATCACCAAAGCAATGCAAGCCCTGCCAGGGACTGGCAGTGTGGGTGTCACCCTCACTGGTGGACAGCAGCTCCAGTCTCTGAGGAGCCTTATGCTCCAGCAGGCCTCTGGGGATCTCACCAGCAGCACTAAAGTGGTCACAGCAGGAAACACCAGCAGGAGGCCAGTCCTAAGACCTGAGACTGGATGTGGTGCTTAGGGATATGGTTTAAGGTGAATCTTGTAGAGTAAGGTTTTAGGTTGGACTTGGTGCTCCTGAGGGGCTTTGCCAGCCTGGATGTTTCTGTGATTCTGAGGCACTGGACACCAGCAGCCAAACACCCACAACTATGGGGCCACCTGTTTCCCACAGTGATCATTTTAGCACAGCTCAGTGTTGGTAACTGTCTGTATGGAACTGGGTTCCAACAGTTCACCCTTTGAAGGTGACAGTCCACAGCTTCCCTACATCACGTGGACCAAGGCCACAAAGCACTTTGCTACTGAGTGTGTAGCAAAACGATGCCCACTGGTTTTTCTGATCCGTGCCCAGAAGACTGCCAGCAGGCTCCAGAGCCCAGTGCCAGCACTGGGACGCTAACAAGTCCCCTGTGCTTTGGGTGTCTCTCCTCGACAGCACCAAGAACCAGATTTTGTGGCTAGCACCTCAGGCATTCTGCCACCAGACCAAGCTCCAGTGCTCGCCTGCAGAAAAGGTCTCTTATGGACCCCGGGCACCACAGCCCATCACTAGCTGTTGATCACCACGAGGTTATCAAACAGAGGGGGTAAGCTCAGGAGTGCCATCTGGATACACATCCATGTAGATGAGAATTCCTGCCAGCAATTCCCGTCCATCAGAGCATTAACCACTTTTGTCCTTTTCCCTCCAGCAGTTAACTTACACAGCTTGATTTGCCTCAGAACCTACAGAGACCTCCTCTAGACGTCAGCAGCCAAAGTGCCTCGAACGGAACCCTTCTTACGCATCTAAACGTAAAATAAAACTGTGAGCTACCACACACAGAACCTACAGTGCTGTTGTTAGTAAGAGAGAAGTAATGACCAACATCGGCAGGGCTGCTGCTCCCTGGCCAGGACCAGCCCCAGCTGAGGTTTTTGGAGACGAGGCAGATACCATTTCTGTTTGGAGAGGAAGCCTGGGAACTGCACAGCAGCTGTGGCTGCTACTCCTGGCGCGGTGCTCCAACGCGGAGCCACACTGCTCAGATAGCCAATGTGGATTTCCACCCTCACAGAGACATGAGGTAGGGCAGTCACAGTGCTTTGGCAGGGGCAGATGCTTTTCTACTCTGCACTGATTAGCTGATGGGTGTTTAATGAAGCAGGAGCTCCCCTCATCTCCAGAGGTCAGGTACACAAGCGAAAGAAAAACAATGAGAAAACAACAGGCTGGGATAGAGAAACTCTGGAAGAGCACTGATGAGGATTCAGAGAGTAACAAAAACAGCCCCAAACAAAACAACAAAAGCAGAGATCTTGACTATCAAAATTATTTTCAGATGAAGAACAGGACCAACAAAAGAGGAGAAATGTGCACAGAATGCCAAGATTAGTTCAAAGCCGGAAGAGGAAAGGGTGTTAATGAGGAAGGGCACAGCAACAGAAAGCAATGTAAGGAAATGCAACCCTGCCGGTGACATTGGGCTTGCTGCTGCAGTTGCTTAAGCAGCACTGAACTGCACAGTGCAGCACTGTCAAATGCTGCCTGAATCTGCAGGCTGGAAGCACGAAGAGATTCTCATCATGTCAAGCAGACTATCACTAAGTGCTCACCTCCAAGAGGTCCTGGCCATAAAACAAAGGTTTTGTGCTACACTTGAGGTTTAGTGCCAGTTCCCGTGTAGCACAATGGCTGAACTAGTTGAGTATAAAGCATAAATACAAATTATTTGGGATAAAGTTAGCCTTCATTCCATGTGGTGGTGACATTTTTGCTACTTCAGCACAACCCCCTTGGAACTGCACATATTTAGAGGTGTTTGTAGCTGGCCTTGTTGTAACAGATGAGAAAAGCCAAAATATTTTACCAGTGGGTCCTCACTCCTCTCACATTCCACAACACACATAGAAAAGCTGTGTTAGTGTAACTGACCATACCTTCCTCTTCTGAAATACAGACTTTTTCAACAAGCAATGCACTGAAGCTCCTGATGCTAATATCTTACCAAAGAAATGGTTTGGAATAAACCATTTGCCCTGCTTTGCAAAACAAGAAAATAGGAAACAAACACATCTGGCATTTGATAAATGTTACACCCAGAAACATGCAACTGGGGGGGGAGGGGAGGAGTTGGTTAGGGTGAAAAAATTAAAAGCTAAGAAAAATAATTGAAAAGGGTTTACTTACCAGTGAGAAATGTGAAAGAGCCCCACAGAGACACAAAAGAGCAGCTCTCATGCACACAGACCTGCCAAGCCCTGCTTACTCTCTTCACACAGACCCTGTACGCGCTCCTTGCCCTGCCACCATCCCTTCTCTGAGACTGAGTTTCACTTTCATTCCACATAAAGAACTACGAGTGAGCAAGAGAACCCTTCTGATAACAGAATCAGCTAGAGAGGAAAGTGATAACCCTTCCTTCTTCAGAGACACCTAGGGAGAGGGGCCCCTACGAACAGGTTCTGGCATAGAGTGGAATTAAAGAAGAAATCCATGAGGTTTGAGAAATCCTCCTGCCATAATCAGAACTACCCAAAGAGCACAGTGTCTGCAGGAGTGACTGAACTCAGTCTTTCCCAAAGCATACTCTGGGGTCTGCCAAAGCAGACAAACCCTTTAGCTTATCTGAAAACAAGATTTGGTTCTAGCAGCAGAAAACATCTTCCTACAAACACACACACAGAGCAGCAGAGAACTTTCCGATCCAGAAAACATCTCTACACAGTGCAGAATGGTTCCACAGAGAGAGTGTGTGAAGTCCAAACACATGAGAGCATAACAAGTGGGGACAGAGGAGCTACACCTAGATCTGATACTGGGAGAAAAGGTGTGCTGGGCACAAACCACAAAATGCACCTCAGAGCCACGCAGGTCTAACACCAAGCAATCATCTGAAGGCGTCTGGCAGCTGTAATGAGCTAAACCGTGTGAAAAAGCAACTTACAGCTGAAGGAAAGTGCCAAGCTGAATGGGTTTGGGACAGAAAGCCATTAGGAAAATGGGAAGGAAATATAATTGCAAATCCAAAGACTGCAAAAACCTGAAAACAACATTAGAATTTAAAATGAGACAGGTCCATGCCAAAGGTCCTGCTCTGGCAAGACACTAAAGGAGAAGGCACCAGCTCAGCCGAGGAGAGCATACCTATCCCTGTTACAGGCCAAAACTTCTTGACTGCTGGAAGGGAAGAGTTGAAACTTGAGGCTGCTACTCATCTTGATGGAGGAGTAGGAAAGGTAGGGCCTTTCATGGAAAGACAAGGCTCCAGACAAGGCCCTCAGCCAGAAAGCACTTTGGTCAGGAGAAATTTCTGCACCCCGACCGTTTCTGAGCACAACTCCAATTTGGCCAAGCCTAAGCCAAGCCAGCCCTTCTCAGAGCACTGAGGCTGCAGTCAGAGACTCTCCCCTCGGATTGTGACAGGGCCCAAGATAAATCTTCTGAGGGCTGAGCCCTTTTTAGGTGAGTGATAAGCACATTTTGGAGCATCATCCCTAACCCTTAAGCGAGCTGTACGATATAGAATCAGTCAGGTTTGGAAGGCACCACAAGGAGCAGCCAGTTCCAGACCCCTGCCATGCTCAGGGACACCCTACCCTAGAGCAGGCTGCACACAGCCTCAGCCAGCCTGGCCTGAAACACCTCCAGCCACCTCCCTGGGCAACCCATTCCAGCCTCTCACCACTCTCATGCTCAACAACTTCCTCCTCACATACAGTCTGAGTCTCCTCACCTCCAGCTTTGCTCCATTCCCCCCAGTCCTGTTACTCCCTGACAGCCTCAAAAGTCCCTCCCCAGCTTTTTTGGCGCCTCCTTCAGATCCTGGAAGGCCACAAGAAGGTCACCTGGGAGCCTCCTCTTCTCCAGACTGCACAGCCCCAACTCTTTCAGTCTATGCTCACAGCAGAGCTGCTGCAGCCCTCTGAGCATCCTCCTGGCCCTTCTCTGGACACTCTCCAGCATCTCCACATCCTTCTTGGAATAGGGGCTCCAGAACTGGATGCAGTACTCCAGGTGGGGTCTTAGCAGAGTGGAGAAGAGGAGGAGAATCACCTCCCTGGCCCTGCTGGCCACACTCCTCCTGCTGCAGCCCAGGCTCTGCTTGGCTTTCTGGGCTGCAAGTGCTCCCTGCTGGCTCCTGCTGACCTTCTCGTCCAGCAGCACCCCCAAGTCCCTCTCCTCAGGGCTGCTCTCCAGCCAGGCACTGCCCAGCCTGGATTTGTGCTTGGCACTGCCTCAACCCACATACCCAGATGCAGGACCTTGCACTTGGTCATTAACTCTGTCATCCTGCAGTGTACTAATGGTTGTGGAGACCCAAACAAATTAGATTAAATCTCAGTTTTGAGTTCCTGCCTTGTTTATTTTGACCAAATCCATGACACTAGCCTGTGATGTCCCTCTGTCTCTTAGAGGGAGCAAAGTGCCCTATGGATGAGTTGCCTTCTAGACATCAAAGCCAGATCAGGCTCTGTGTACTTGGTCCTCACAGCCAGTAGAGCATGAGCAGTGGCACCATCTCAAGCCCCTTGATTTTACTGATTTCATTTTTCAAGTGAAATTCTCACTCTTGCTGTGCTCATCACGATGAGCTGTCATGGGACATATGGAAGCTTGCTGAAGCATGTTTGAAGAAAAAAGGTAATGAGATCTAATGATGATTAGAAATGAAAACAGAGCAAGACAGATGATGGAAAAGCAAGGTGACAGCTCTGAACTCTAAGTGACAAGTGGTGAAAAGGGACTAAAAGGGACTTTGTGCAGTGGGTATGGTACCATAAATAGAGGTGGGCAGGGCAGACATTCTGGACCTAGTGACATCAGAAATATTTACCTTACAGCCACTTCCACACAACACAGTATGCAGAGGCTTGAAGTCCCTAGGTCTGCACAGCAGAATCACTAAAGGGACTGTGGCCTTGCCCAACACACAGAAGAGGGTGGAGATCCCACAACTCACATCAACTGTCAGACACATCCACAGGGAGACAGCACACAAACATGAACAGAAGAAAAGCTCTCTTACTGCTTCCAGCTCCTTTTGGGTTTCATCCTCCATTCTCCTTATGTCTTCCATAGTCAGATCAATCCACTTATCAATCCAACAGAACAGCTGGCGATGGAAGTTGGTAAATATCCTTTTTTCTTGCTTTAAGATAAACAAACATTAGACAAAAATGCCCACACAAGCCAGTTTCATAACAAAATTAGAACCAACATTAAACACCAGCAGGTTTTACACAGCTTTCAACTTAGGAGAAAAAAAACCAACAACAAAACAAACAACAGAATCAAAGAACTCTCTTCCTGCCAAGTGCTCCTGCTTACCATTTCAAGTGTTAAACCCACATGATGCAGACTCTTTGGCTTATACCTTTGCTTTTTTTAACTTGGAAGGTTGTTGTAGTACTCTCAATGATGCTCCATTGCTGATAGATCAAGACACAAACTTACACCTTTAGTTTTTTAACTTGGAAAGTTACCCCAGTACCCCAAATGAAGCCCCATGTCTAGCAGATCAGGGCACAAATGTATGCCTTTGATCTTCTAACTTGGAAAGTTATCCCAGTACCTCAAATGAAGCCCCATTTCCAGCAGATGAAAGCTGTACTTGCTGCAGAAATGAACAGAACTTGTTTGACTGTCAGCAAGAGGAAACTTCATCACTGTTTCTGCTCAGAATTCCACCCCAACAGAGCACCTCCCTGCCCACGTCCAGCCCCACCTTCCCAGCAACACCTCATTAGCCAGGAGGAGCACTCACCTTTTGTATGAAGTTCTCAACTTTGTTCTGCAGCCCCCACCACTTAAATTTGATAGTCACCAACTTGTAAGCACACATTTTGGGACACTCTTCATCAGTTGCAAGCTCTTTCTGTATAAGGATAATGGGAGGGAGATTTCTTTTTTTTTATGTTTAAAAAACAGAGTTCAAATTAATTTATCAGCCAGAAATTACAAGTCTGAGTATTTTATTAGACTTAGGGTTTATATTATTCAATAAAATAAATCATTCTAACTGTAAAATACCATTCTAAGTATTAGAATTATTCTAATACTTGGAATTCCAAGGAAATAGTCCATCCCTCTGCTCTGAATGAGAGTAAGAGAGATCAGAGAACAATCAAGGTGACACCTGTAAGACAATTCTTCAACGATCCAAACATAGCCACCTGTAAAAACCTCTGTCTTAACATGGGTTTCATGTTCATGCTGGCCACTCTGACCTCATGAAAGGACACTGAAGCCTGATTACAACAGCCAGCACCTAATTATTTTGCACTTTTGGGTCTCCTGCACAAAGGCCTTTGCAGTCTGAGCTGTACCAAGTGCTCAGTACAAGGGTGGAAAACACAGGGACTAGAACTGATGCAGGTGATGAGAAGCACGCAACAGCCCCTCAAGGTTTGCTTCTCGGCAGCACAGAACTTGAGTTCATTGCCATCCTACTCTACCCACACAGCCATGGGCATGCACTCCCCTCTCCTGCAGTTGAAGGGTTTGTTTTTACCCAGGTGGTTTCTAGTGGTGGGGCACAGCTCACATATTCATCTTTGCACAACCAACTACAGAGCTTCTGACTGCTACAGTGGAAAAAAAAAGAAGGGAGAGAACATCTTTATCATCAACAGAAATGAGTGTTCATGAGGCCAACTCAAGCTCCACTTGCCTGGAAGAAGCTCAAGGATTTTGTGCAAGAGAAGGAGCCCCAGAAGAATGAATGAGTGAAATTCAGGAGACACCCACTCTCACCCCTGTAATTCCTGGCCTTTTGCTAGAGCTCCTACATCTCAACAACTCTGCAGTGACATCATACACAGATTTTCCTACAGGTCATGCAGTCAAATGTACATAATAAACCCATGAGAAAGTCTCTTGTAAGTTTATCATGAGGTTACTGCATGCCTTGTAAAAGGGGAAGTTAAAGAAAGGAAGGAAAAAAACCCTCAACAAACCTCAAACCAGAAAAGGAAGCTGACAGAAGCTTAAAAAGTAAAGAAATAAAAATCTGTATGTTTGGCTTGAGCAACAAGCAACTGCTGTAGGAAGTCCACAGATTTTTGTCCTTTATAGGTGCCACAAATTTCTAAGTAGAAATTCTTTACAGCATTTTTAAAGTGGATTTTTTTTACCCCTGAAACGGACAACTCCTGTTGGTCACACACAGAGCAAGAAGCCATTCTGTGAGCTGTATCTGACATGTCCAAATCTTGGTGAATCACACATCCATTGAACACAATTTCTATCACAAGTGCTCATCACCCAAGAGCACTGAAATAAAAAGCAATTCTCCTCAGGAGACTGATGTCCTGTTCATGAGCAAAACCCAAAGTGCTGCTGCTTGGTGCTCCCCAACAGCACACAGCTGCATCCAAGTGTCACTAAAAGTACTGAGCTAACTGGAACACACAAACTCAATGCTGTCAGGTCCAACATTCAATGCTCTCCTCACCATTTTACAGCTGTTTTTAAGAAGCAAACCAGTAACGAGCCACTTTTCCTGGGTCACACAGGCTCAAACAGGCCACTCCTGCCTCGGCTCTGTTTCCTTCCTGAGCAGGAAGGAACAGCAAACTTCTAGGGCAGGATGTTTCCAGCAGTTTACAAAACCAATCCCTGTGACAATTCTGCCCTGAGAGTTAGAAAATTTAGCTCAGGTAGCAGTAATACTGCAATAATGAGAGTCTGAATACATGGTTGCCCTCGTGGTCACCTCCACAGTCACAGAATCACAGAATGTCAGGGGCTGGAAGGGACCTCAAAAGCTCTTCCAGTCCAACCCTCCCTGCCAGAGCATGATCTTCTAAATCACATCACACAGGAGTGCGCCCAGGTGGGTTTTGAATATCTCCAGAGAGGGAAACTCCACAACCCCACTGGGCATCCTGCTCTTGTGCTAAGCTTTCACACTGACAGCCACGTAAGAACTGGTAAATGAGCAGAGGACGTGGAAAACTGATCTCCCAAAGCCAACCAGATCACACACCCCAGGCTGACAATCTCAAGAACGCAGCAGATGTGTCCGTGCAGGCACACACAGAGGCACAAAGGCCAGCAGGGTGCTTTATCTTACTGAGGGAAGCACTTGTGATGAAACACTGGAGAGGGTTGTGTGCACTTTGTACCCACACAAGTGAAAAATGCCTGCATATCCCACAGAGGAAGGTGAAGACAGGCTGAGGTTTAATTGCCACTACCTTCTGCTGGTGTTTTGTTAAATCTGAAGGTGTACACAGCTGCTACCTCTCACCTTGCTCTAACAACACACAATTATAAGCATTTAAACATAAGGAAGTTTCCAACTCAGTTTTTGGCATTTTAAGTCACCTCTAGAGGCCACCAGAGCAGGCTGGTGACTTTCATGGAATTCACCACTGTATATTCAGATGTCAGTCTTGAGTAAGGATGAAGCTCTCCCATTTAATTGGCAGTGCTTTGGTTTTAGCAGTGTTTGAGCCGACAGCATGTTGCCTTATTAACACGTGGAACTGTAGCTGAATACAAACAAGAACTGCATTCCAGTTCTGCCTTCTAAGACTAGCACTGCTTGTGCTAGTCCCTAAGGAACTGAGAACTCTTTCCTGCTGACAGACTTCATGAGGTTGTAACACCAGTTCTCAGTACCTTCCAATTTGGCCCCAAAGGTCCTCTCTTCGTCTTAACTGACTGGAATAGCGCAGGGTCCTCATCGGCTTTGTAGTCCTAGAAAAGAAAATAAACCAGAGAGTCAGAAATAAATCCCAGACTCAGTATCCCACTGCATTATGCTCTTGATCTTCTGAGTGGTCTGGAGCAGGGCAGATAGAGGACATTTGTCAGGCTGGCTCAGGTTGGTGCTGAACACTCCATGCTCGTTACCTGTGCTCATATTGACATTGCGCCCAGGCTGCCTGTGGGATCAGAATCTTCTTCTGCCACACATTGTGTGACATGAGCACTCTCCTAGGGGGTCTGCAAGAGTTTGAGGGGAAGGCAACAGTGCAGAAAGCAGTGTGCTAACATTTTCCAAGCTGCAATGTATGTCTGCTCCTGAGAAGGCAGAAAAGCAGGGGAAGGAGCCACAAGTTTGCAGAATAAGAAATGAATCAATCTTACAGCCAGAGGCAGCAGCAGGCTCAGCACAGGGCACAGTGAGTGACACTGCTTGGCAACTGACACCACTGACATCATGTACAGTGGGGTAAAAGCTAACAGCTGCTAACAACAAATGCTTCCAACAGATCTGTTTCATTTCCTGATGAGGAGGACGAAGATGATTACTTGATGAAGATGCTACTTTGGAAATAAGGAAAGGATTAAAAACTGTGACCTCAGTCACTGCTAACACACCAGATTTAAACAATGCATGGAAAACATCAACCTGAGAATGAATACCCATGCAAGGAGAACTTAGTCCTTCCTACACCCATTCCACAAGGGAAGCAGGGGTAGAGGCAGCAGCAGAGAGGGTTTTACCTTCCCCCACATCACTGCTGGATAAAGTACACTGATGTGGTCCAGTCTGAAAATGTCAATGCTAGTAAGACAAACCCACAGGGGACTGGATGAACCACTCTGCAGGTGATTATGAAGTGCATGCAGCACAGGATGTATAACCAGACAGTACCTCTGTACCAGCTTGCAAGACCTAGGACTAAATCAATTTCAAATCCCAAGCTCCCATGACTCTAAAGTTGCCACTACAAGAACTGCCACCACTCTTCACAATCCTGTAATATTCACTAACTGGGACAGAAAGGGAGAATCAACAACTACAAGAAGCTTACACAAAATTCATACACACCTCATGACAGCAGCAAGGCAGCCAGAGTGAAACAGATACAGAATCACAGTGTCATTTCAAGTTGGACAAACCCTTAAGATCATCTGCAGCAAAAGCAGCACGGCCAGCAGGATTCTGCCCCTTTACTCTGCTCTTGTCAGACCCCACCTGGAGTCCTGTATGCTGCTCTGGAGCCCCCAACACAAGAAGAACACGGAATTGTTACAGCGAGTCCAGAGGAGAGCCACAAGGATGCTGAGAAGGCTGCAGCAGCTCTGCTATTAGGGCAGGCTAGAAGAGCTGGGGCTCTGCAGCCTGGAGAAGAGAAGGCTTCCAGGAGACCTTAGAGTGGCCTTCCAGTATCTGAAGGGGGCCTACAGGAAAGCTGGGGAAGGACTACTGACATGGTCTTGTAATGACAGGACAAGGGGTAATGGGTTTAAACTGGCAGAGGGGAGATTCAAACTGGATGTTAGGAAAGGGTTCTTTGCAGTGAGAGTGGTAAGGCACTGGCACGGGTTGTCCAGGGAAGCTGTGGCTGCTCCCTCCCAGGAGGTGTTCAATGCCAGGTCGAGTGAGGCCTTGAGCAACCTGTTCTAGTGGGAGGTGTCCCTGCCTATGGCAGGGGGTTGGAACTGGGTGATCCTTGAGGTCCCTTCCAACCTGAACCATTCTATGACTTTACTATCTAACTCCACAAGACACCAAAGATGAAATACCTCACTACAAGCTACCATAAGGCACTGTCAAAAACCTGCAATAAAATGGTTCCGAGTGTGCTTATAAGCACAGAAATGTAACCTCCTGCAAGTATCACCATGTGGAACCTACAGAAAATACTGGATTAAAACCCCCAAAACTTCAGAAGTCAGCATCCTCTCCTGAAGCAAGCTAACCAAACCCCAGGAAACAAAGGCTCTTTCTCCACCAGAAAGAGCACTTCCACACTCCATCTATTGCAGAAGCACCAATGCTCTGCCACGTGACTGAAGTGAGATGAACTTGGTGATTTCTGCACTTCTATTGCAGCCTCCTTCCCAAAAAAAAGGAAGCTAAGCAAAACCATCACCAAACACCACAACTTCCAAGTAACAGAGTGTTCATCCCAAATCCTCCACATATTTCATGTTAGAAATCACATTCACTAACAAACCCTGTGGTGCTGACACACTGAGCACTCCTCCAGGCATGTATGTTATGGTATGCACCACACAGACACACTGTAGGGTGCAAGTCCTCAAAGGCAGTGATCAGGACACTTGCTAAGGTGAGAACTTTGCTTACTTGGGTTTAACACTTCAACCTCCCTCCATCTGCCTGGTTTATATCTGGAATTACTGAATGGGACACCAAAGGGCCACCAAGTCCATGCCACACTGTGTCATCTGCAACCCCACCTCTGCCTGCACAGGCACAGAGGGAAGAATCAACCCTGATCTTATATTTAGGACTCATTTGAAACACCCTGGTGGTGGGGAAATAATACCTACATCTAAAATATAGGAGTGAAAACAAAAATCCCAGGAACATGGACTGAGTCAGGGCAAAGCTGTCAGTGCCAGAGAACACACACAGAAGCTCTGAACCAAGACCTTTTAGGACTCAGTTAACTCAAATCCTGTTAGAGACAGAAAAACATGATCCTGTCTAGATTAAAGTCTGGATGGATAAGAGAGTGTTGTAGAAACTCTTCTCAATGCATAAACCCTACCAGCATGCAAGGAAGAAGACTGGACTAGAGCCAAAGTGCAAATAAACAACACTTCTTTGCAGAGTTTAAGGAAAATATCTGTGCAGCAAGAGCTTAACTCCTGACAGCAACAAGTCCTTCTTAGGAAGAAAACCAGGCAGCTGTTGGAACAAATATTACAGCTTAAACCCCCTGAAGCCCTCTTGAAAGCCAGACAGGCAAAACGTCATCATCACACAGCAGCAAAACAATATAGAAGAGCTGAAAAGCATTTCAAAGGAATACACAAATACCATTTCACAGGCAGATTCTGCTCAAGTTCTCCACATAATATGCATGAATGCAACAAATTGCTATCAAGTAGTATTTAGAGAGACTGTGAACCACAGACAATGAGGTGATGATGGCAACAAACCCAAATCCAGGTTGCTTCTTTACACTGCTCATTTGTAAGACCTATTAGAATACAAACAGCACTCCTGACAGCACAGAGTTGACTCTGCCAAGGAGCACAACACTACAGAGCAGAATGGCTTTAAGAAACTTTCACAACCTAACCTGAAAATGGTACAAATCTGATGTCCTATCTGTGAACTCACAACAAAATCTTCCTGAGCATCGAGCAGCCTTAGCTGGGAAGGGACTTTTTACAAGGCCTTGCAGTGATGAGAGGGAATATAATTAAGCTTGGAGAGGGGAGATTTGGACTGGATATTAGGAAGAAACTCTTCACAGTGAGGATGATGAGACACTGGAACATGTTGCCCAGGGAGGTCATGGATGCCCTCTCACTGGGAAGTGTCCAAGGCCAGGCTGGATGGGGCCTTGAGCAACCTGGAAGGTGTCCCTGCCAATGGCAGGGAGGTTGGAACTAGATAACATTTTAGGTCCTTTCCAACCTAAACCATTCTGTGGCTCTATGAACTAGGCAAGAGGACACAATTTCTGGCTTTTCAACTCAACATTCTGTTAGTTTTTTAAACACAACACACTGCCAGCATTCTTTAGCAGAAAACCCACCACTGCTCCCCATGAAACACATGATACATAGCTTGTGAAGTCACGAAGCAGACCTTTCAGATGCCTATCACATGATAGTCTGAAGAGCCCCTCAAGACTCTTTTAACACTTTTACAAAGTGCAGAAGATTTCCTATATTCCTTTGTATTTCTTCAATCTGTAGAACAAGGGACAGAGCTTCCTGCACAACAGGCAGAAATCCATCACTTAAAGCACATCCTGAGCAATTTGACTGACTTCCATATCCTGAGCAATTTGACTGACTTCCATAAACTTGTACTCTTATGACTATTTCCAGTAATACAACAAAGATCCAGCATGATCTGGAGCCTCTATTATAAGAGGGAAGTGGAGATGCTAGAGCGCATCCAGAGAAGGGTCACGAGACTGATCAGTGCTGGAGCAGCTCTGCTATGAGGGCAGACTGAAAGAGTTGGGGCTATTCAGTCTGGAGAAGGCTCTGAGGTAACCTTCTTGTGGCTTTCCAGTGTCTGAAGGGGGCTTACAAAAAAGTTGGGGACTTCTTAGGCTGTCAGGGAGTGACAGGACTGGGGGGAATGGAGCAAAGCTGGAGGTGGGGAGAGTCAGACTGGAGGTGAGGAGGAAGTTGTTGAGCATGAGAGTGGTGAGAGGCTGGAATGGGTTGCCCAGGGAGGTGGTTGAGGCCCCGCACCTGAAGGTGTTTACAGCCAAGCTGGATGAGGCTGTGGCCAGCCTGACCTAGGGTAGGGTGTCTCTGCCCATGGCAGGGGGCTGGAACTAGATGATCCTTGTGGTACCCTCCAACCCTGATGGATTCTATGATCTAGAACCAGACATTTCATTCCCTTATCATACAAAACCAGCTACAAACCTGACTCCAATTCCTTTGTTTGCTCTATGCTGTTTCTTACAAGCTGTTTCCCAAAACACAGACTCCTCTGATGTTTGAATGTTCACTCCTGCTTACTCTTTAGAAAGTCTTCCTCTCCTAGGAAGTGATTTATTACATACAAATCACATAAAGCTATAAATCTGGAAATCTATGGATGCTGGAGATGATTAAGAGGGGGCAGGGTTAAATTTATATCTAAAGGAAAGCCACAGATATCAGCCAAGTTATTTCTGTACATACTTAAGTGAGCGTGAGTAAGCATATGCATGCCACCAGTATCTTAAAGAAATGTACTATTTTTATACTTGTGCTGATTGCAGCTCTGAAACTGAAGTAGCTGCTATGCTACAATGGGTTGAACGAGGCTAAATCCTGACTATATTAACACTGTGGCTCTTATGAACGCAGTTCTCCTCTTTCAGTCCTGCTGTTGCCCAAGATGGTACACCTGAGTTGCCTTTCCAGGCAAAAACTGTGGTCCAGTATCTGAAGGGGTCCTACAGGAGAGCTGGGGAGAGACTATTTACAAAGTCTTGTAATGACAGGATGAGGAGGAATAGGTTCAATCTGGGAGAGAGGAGATTCAAACTAGAGGTTAGGATTGAGTTCTTTGCAGTGAGGGTGGTGAAACACTGGCACAGGTTGCCCAGGGAGGTTGTGGATGCTCCCTCCCTGGAGATGTTCAAGGCCAGGTTGGAAGAGGCCCTGAGCAACCTATTCTAGTGGGAGGTGTCCCTGCCTATGGCAGGGGGTTGGAACTGGATGATCTTTGACAGCCCTTCTAACCTAAACCATTCTATGGCTATGAAAAACATGATTGAGACAATAAATGTAGAAACAGAACCTTCCTTTGGCAACACTAACTAGTCCTTTCCCCCCTCCAAAAAATAATAACAACAAAATCACACCAACACCTCCACCCAGCCACTCCCAAACAAGAGAAGAGAACCATACAAAGCTCATGATCTCAGAAATGACCCCCAGAGTCAGTTAGTCAGTTAGTGACTGCTCTGGTGTCACTGAACAAGGAACTGTGGGAAAGGAACCTCTGGACAATCAGAGGATGGAACACAGAATGCTTTCACACATGACATCCCCTTTCCAGCAGGCGTCTCTGAAAGCATAATGAATGCAGATCAGGGCACTATGATTCAAATCAATGGCATTAGCTGCATGCTGCACCCACATCCCAATAGCAGAGCATTTACTTACTCCTGGTTCTACTTGAGTCCTATCTGCAATGTCAATATGGACAACTTCAACACTCTTCCACGTGTTTGGATCTAAATTGTGCACCTGCAGAAAGAAAAAGGAATGATTTCCATGCTGTCCCCTTACACAGGGGTGCACCTCTCAAGCACACAGGATTTCCTGAAAGGAACATTCTCAAAAGCTGTCCTTTCTTCCTCTATCTTTCTAAAAGGGAATCATCTCCACAGTTCGATTCACTCTCTAACTGAATTCAAACTGGCACAAAGTCTTCACTTCCTGTGCATTCAGGAAACCTGGATTTAAGATGAAGCTGTATTCTTCTGTCATATTCATCAGCACTAATGAAATCAAAGCATCACCCATTCAGTAATCTCAACAAGCTTTTAGAGCTAGAAAGAAGCCACACAAATTCCAAAGTGAAAATATGGCAGGTTTCAATGACCTGGCTAAATCTAGCAAGTTCCCTACATCAGAGGGCTGCTTTTGCTATAGACCAGATGCAGTGTGTGTGATATGAAGGTATATAAAGGTCTGAAGATGTCATCAGCTTCACACCTGTTATGCACCCCTAAATTTACAATTATAGCAAGCAGAGCTCTCCAAGAAATACTGCCCTGCTCCAAAGCACATCCAGAGCTACGGCTCACCCAAGCACTGAAAATACACTGACAACTACTCCTTTGTGGGTGGTTTACAAATTGGTTTGTCATTGTGGATTAAAAAAAAAGCTCTCCTGAAGAGAACTGTGAAAAAAAGTTAAGTGCCCAGGGAGGAAAAGGAGAATACTGCCCGTCTGGAAAATGTACAGAAGCAGCTTCAACACATAACTCTCTAGAGAAGAGCACAGAGATGAACCCCAGCAGCCTTGTAGAACCTGTTTGAAACCTGTTTCCAAACCACCTCATAAGCCCAAGCAGCTCTAGAGCACAACTAAGGTAAAGGCATATGAAATGAAAGAGAGTGTACTGAAAATCTATTTAAATATGAGTGAGAAGCAAGCACCTGCATTGACCTCAAGATAAAACATAATCCTTTCTTGTGCTCCTAACTTGGTAGGTCTGAGACACCTTGGAAGGATCTGAATAACATTTCTCTTGTCTTGCATTAATTACTCACAGGGCTTTGACTCCGTGTAGTAATTACCCATATTACCAGGTACAAAATGCTTTATCTGGATGATTGTGTGTTGAAAACATTACCCAAATCCCAACTCACGTTCTCTGCTGTCCCCAGATCTGGTTTATGCCAAGTCTCAATTTTTATGAAGAAGTCATCTTTCATGTATTCATTCTGGAAGAATTGAAACCAAAAGGCGTGAGCCTGATTACACCTTTCTGCTTTTAGTTACAAGGTATATATCTAAGTCACTCCTGAGCCTTGATCAGCAACATTCTAACTTGATTACAGCAGAAAGAACCCCTTTACCCACACAGAAACTGACACAATGGGTTAAGGGATGCCCAAATCTTACCCATCAGCTACAGCAGCAATCACATTACAGCCAGTCCTGTTTGAGAAACCCAAACACTGCGCACAAATGGGAATGATTCTGCCACCCTTCCTCCCCTCTTCACATCAAATAACTTCCACATTATTAATAGTTTTAATAAATTAATATTTATTAAGATAAAACAGCATTTGCTTGCAATTTTTAATACATGAGACTATTCTGAGGCAGGATGATAGCTAATGAACATCAGACGTTAAGGTATTGCACAGCCAGGACCGTGAAGGTCCAGCTACCACTAAATTATACACCTCAAGCCCAGCACAGAACACTTTTAACTCAGAAGCAAGCACACAGCAGCATGCACATCTCACAATGAGCCAAGTGCACAGCTCACAAACACATTTATCATCTACCTAGTGACAATCTAAACCAAGTTTGCAAGTGAGCAGCTAAAGCAATTTAAGTCGAAAACTTCTCCGTTTCCTAAAGCAGGTTGCCAAAATAAACACACAGGGAAATGAAGCCTTAATCACCTCTCTCTCTTGTCTCTTAGATAAACCCCACAGCTGTGATGATGCATTCAGATTCTTGATTAACCCATTTTAACTGAAGCAGTGTTTCACTTTACGGAAATGGGATTTCAGACAGTTAGGGATTGGTTTTGTTTTGTTGCTCGTCCTGCATTTGAGAGCATAGAAACCTCTAATTTGGCACTCTGGGGTGGTTTTTTTCTTTCCTTTTTTAGCATTATATCTTACCAGGACAGACATTATGCAGCTGTAATGGTAAGTAAAGGCATAAAGACGTGAAAAATGAAAGCATTTCTCTGACAAATTATAGTTCTTTCTAATTATAACCATGTGCAGACAAATAAAGTAACAAGGAGCTCTCTGCCAGGAGCCCTGGCAAGGCACATCTAAAAGGCTGGAGCTAGCCTGCTAGAGTCAGAGTCAGTTGTAGCAGCAACAACAGATAAAATACAGCTCAAAAAAACTCCAGAGTAATACAGATACTCACTGTCACAACTGGTCATTGGAGACACAGGCAAAGAAGATGAAACAGAAACACAAAAGTGCTGGTTAGATACAGTCATATCTGGAAAGTCTGACATACAATCACTGTCTTCAGCGGAAGGAACACCCAAAATCAGCCTGACAGCATTTGTGTGCATCAGGTCAGCAGAGCTCAGCAGGCTCTGACTTGCTGGCCTGAACCCTACAAGTTGGTGTAGGATACTTCAAGCTATTCAGTAGTAACACAACCCAAATAGAGCCTACCCTTAGAATCTGAGCAACTACAAATGCTCAAATAAAGCAGCCACCTGATTCTAACAGCCTGGGTCAGTGCAATCCCAAGCACAAATCCAGGCTGGGTAGGGAATGGCTGAGAGCAGCCCTGAGGAAAAGGACCTGGGAATCTGGGTTGATGAAAAGCTCAACATGAGCCTGCAGTGTGAGTGCAGCCCAGACAGCAACCCTGTGCTGGGCCGCATCAAGGGCAATGTGGCCAGCAGGGCAAGGCAGAGGACTCTGTCCCTTTACTCTGCTCTCCTCAGATCCCACCTGGAGTCCTGTGTGCAGTTCTGGAGCCCCCAACACGAGGACATGGAACTGTTACAGAGAGTCCAGAGGAGGGCACAAGGATGCTCAGAGGGCTGCAGCAGCTCTGCTATGAGGACAGGCTACAAGAGTTGAGGCTCTGCAGCCTGGAGAAGAGAAGGCTTCCAGGAGACCTTACAGCGGCCTTCCAGTGTCTGAAGGGGACCTATGGGAAGGCTGGGGAGGGACTATTGTCAAGGTCTTGTAATGACAGGACGAGAAGCAATGGGTTTAGATTGGCAGAGGGGAGATTCAAACTGGCTGTTAAGAGAGGATTCTTCGCAGGGAGGGTGGTGAGACACTGGAACAGGTTGCCCAGGGAGGCTGCGGCTGCTCCCTTCCTGGAGGTGGTCAAGGCCAGGTTGGACGAGGCCTGAGCAACCTGTTCTAGTGGGCAGTGTCCCTGCCTATGGCAGGGTGTTGGAACTGGATGGTCCTTCAGGTCCCTTTCAACCTTAACCACTCTATGATTCTATGAACTGAACAGGCTCTGTTCTAGACTTTAAGGGATACTCAGATGCTGGAGGAACCACTGAACTGGTCCACGGAGTCTGCTCTTCAGAAGCAGCTCTCCTTTTCAGAGGAACTCCGACAAACACATCACTTAAAATGTTTTTCACCCAATGGCAACCTCTTTTCTCCCAAACCACCTCTTGACTGAGCATTGATAGGAAAACACACAAAAGGAGACCTACTTACTTGTTCTACAGTAGGGATACGCGTTCCAAGCCTTCTCGTGGAACACTAAGGAGCCTTCTGGAGCAATCATCCTTACAAACCCAGGAACTTTACTGGGGAAAACAAACATCCACAACATTGTTAAAATGCCTGAGATTCCTCACTGACTTCTCCCACAAGGAGAAAGGCAGGTTCTAACTAAGCCTGCTAAAGGTTATGATGCACAAGTTATCCACGGAGAAACGCTCAGGAACTCCCAACACTGTTACTGATCACAAAGTACTTCAGAAAACAATCAGGGAAGGTAACAAGAAGATAACCTGGCTGGCCTGCAGCCAGGACAGAAGCCATTCAGCTGTGTTGAGGAGAACTGCAGCTCACCACAAGCAGAAGAATCACCACCTCTGCTAGCAGCTGTCCTCTCCAGCCCAATACACTGCCCAGAGCAGCTGCCAAAAACTGTACTTTTAGGGGGAAAAAGCAGCAAAGTCTGATACAGGAGAAATCGGAGTTAACCCAGGAGGACACTCGAGAGTGCTGCCCTTAAGCCAGCAACTTGAAACATGTACACGTGTGCATAAGGGGGCAGAGTTCAATCTATCCAAGTGCTCCATCCTTCAGTATTCTCCAAAGATGATGAACAAGCTCCTGTCCTTTATTCTTTTAGATTCAAGGGAAAAAAAGCCATTTGATGATTCCTTTTCTGCGCTGCAGGAACCTCAGATCCCACTCACTTGAGGTTCCATTTTTCTAGAATGAAAACAACTCTTCCAATTCTCCCACAGAGGTCTTCCTGCCCACACTTCATTCTTCCATTTAGTTTTCAGCTATATGCCAATAATTCAAATTGCTCCTACCCAGAGATGCACTGGAAGCCCCATTCCTGGACATTTTTAAGGCCAGGCTGGATGTGGCTCTGGGCAACTTGATCTAGTGGAAAGTCTCCCCACCCGTGGCAGGCGGTTTGGAGCTAGATCATCCTTGAGGTCTCTTCCAATCCTGTGATTTGCCTGTTCACAGGTCAAACATTTCACATGGTTCTCCATTACTCTATCCCACTTTTTTTAACATTCACTGTTTTCCCTCTCACCAGAGCTCACAATTCAGCACATCAGAGTGGTAGAAAACCACGAGTAACACCTCAGAACAGCGAACAGTGGAAGGCTGCCCTCATTTTTAAGCATTTCTCACTCAGCATCAAGCAATCATAACCTGTGTTTGTCTCACCTCTTTAAATGATAGATTTTGTGAGTGTATTGTCCCTTCTCACCATCCTTTTCATATGGTTCATTCTTCAAGACCTGAATTCCTTCTCCACCTCCTGTTTCATTTTTGCTAGCTTCTGCCACAGAATACAGCTGCCCAACTTGATACTGAAACGTTAGGAGAAGCAGTTTCAATATTAAGGTTAGCCAAAATTTTTCATGCCTTACAAAAATCCAGCTGATTTCAGGGAAAATTTGTTAAGACAAGCAAAACTATCAGGAAAGTAAAATGCACCACATCAAAAAACATTCAATACAGTATGACCACCAGCTGGCAAAATTTATCTGTAGTTCACAAGAGCCAGGTCTATAATCAGCTTGCTTCACAGCAATGCAACACTTTGATACAGCAAAGCAGAGATGTTGTTCTTAGTTGTATAAAAGAAACATCATTTTTTAGCTCACAGGGCTTGAGATGACTGATTTCCAGCTCTGAGCCTTCCAAACTCATATTTTTAACCAACTAAACACTGCGCTCATGAGACCCATGAAATGCAAACTCTAGAACAAAGCAAGCCCAAGGTTTTTATCTCAGAAGAATGCTGTGAGGACTTCCCTTTCAATGGATCTCGTTGCACTTCGATTGCTAGCTTTAGACCACTCCTACCTTTGCCTCTAGGAACTAAAGGCTTGGAGTCATTTGATCAGCAGAAAAATTCTAATGCAGTGCAGAATTGCACAATTTTCTTTTCCTGCTTGCAAGACTTGGAGTAGCTCAGACACAACCGAAGGTGCTTTGCCTGCAGGCATTTGCCTCCTCTGAAATCCACTCATCTGCAGGAGGATCACTCTGCTCGACCAGTGGCTCACCTGGTGACTTACCTGGAGCAGTGGTGGCTGTACACATCTGGATCCAGGCTAGGCAGGTTTAACCAAGACACCAATATCTTCCCACCCATCACCCCAAAACAAAATCAGACTGGATGAGGACATACCTCTTGCACTGAGCAAGGTAAAACCACCCGGCTGAAAGAAGAAGAGAACAAAGTCAGTTAAGTGAATAATGAGGCTTTACCCGCAAGTAACAGATTATTGCTTTAATCTGCAAATAACAGATTAAAATCTGCAACAAAGACATTCAAAAAGGAACAAAATGAGTTAATTCAAGCTTTTCTTGTAGAAATACTCTAGGACAGTAAGGTTGCACAGATAAAAATCTAAAACCCAAGTGAAATTCAACAACAGGTACGTCATAAAAGGGCAAAAAAAGGGAGTTAGGAATGAGAGAAGCTGCAGAGCCAGGATACCTAAAACTTGTCCCTACCTCTGCCCTAACTTGCACTTAGACTTTGAGGTGTGAGCTTTTTGCACCTGTTACACAGCAAACAGTTCCACCTGCACCATTTAAACAAACCCAGATGCACTGCCCCTCAGAGCCTACAAAGAAGTTTTGGCAATTACAGCAGTTATGGATAATGTGAAGAGCAAGCACAGCTCACATCCTGGGTAGGTGGCAGGAGAAAGTGCACGTCAGGCACACTTTAGCCCTAACCCAACACAGTGGTCAGCTAACAGCAGCGCCAGGGGATGCAGGGGTTGGTTTCTCACAGCCACAGCACACTGCACAGAGCATTTTTCAGCTTCACCTTACATAACAGAATGGACAAAGCCAATGCAAATCATTATTGCTGCAAAGAGTTGCAACACAGAACAGCAGCATTGTTCTAGAGCAGTTAAGTGATGTCACCTCCTTCACCGACAACCTCAAGGCCATTAAGATTCAGTGCAACACAATTAGCCTGAGAGTGTTGAGTACAGACTGAGCCTGTTCACTCTTCCAGACAGAAGGCAAGTTACAGGTATCTGATCTAACTCCAGATACCCCTGCCGTGCCCACAGTCTGGGAGCAGTGAGCTGAGGCTATGAACTTCAACAGCTGGAGTGCTCTGCACCCGTCCCCTGCACAACCTGGAGAGGACAAGAACAATCTCACCTATGGATCAAATTCAGTCCTGCAATCCTCACGCAACTTCTTCTCTATCCCTTATTCCCTTAAGGATTTTGCTATTTCAGTCCACTCTGTGCCTCATTGGAGCAGTTTTAAACTGTGAAAGCTTCAGAGAGAAGCTGAGAACAACATAATCAGCCTCAAATGTTGGCAAGTGTCAGGCTGGAAGCAGAGCTGGCATCCACACGCAGAGCAGCCAAATGGCACTCAAGAGAAAATTCTCATAAGGAGCTTTATTATGTATTTTATTTTATCTGATCATCAAACTGTTTTTAAAGCTGGGCAGCAAGGCCAATAGGAACAGAAGACACCTGTCTTGGCACCAGCAGATGCTGACTCAACACCTAGAGGACACAGCTGTGGCTTGCAAGGCAGCACAGGAGGTTCTGGGGCAACTTCAGCTTTAGCTTTCAACAGGATAACACATAAAATAGGAGTATAACCAAACACAGCAAAGGTGCAAGCATGAAGAAAGGTGAGGAATTGGGGAAAGAACTGTAAGAGATTTTTAAACTTAGGAATGGTGACAGAAGACAAACAATGCAACAACTCAGAAGTATTAAGTAGCAAAATCTGATGAGAATTCATAAATAACTGCATAATCCACCGTGATCTTGGGAGAACACAAACAGCCTCTCTCACGAGGACCAGTGCAGATCCAAGTAGAAGAGCAACAGGACACTTGGTTGTGGATGTCAGGCTGCCAGATACAGCCCTGGTACCTAAGCCCTGTCAGTTGTAACTACTCTCTGAAGTTTAGGTAAATCATTTAATTTTGCTGCTTGGAACCTAACAAACACATTTGCCCATCTGAGCATCTTTGAACCAACACATCACATTTACTGCCACAGCTGTGATTACATAGCGCTGGACACTGAAGTAATTTGAAGCCAAAGGAGAGGAAGGAACAAACCAGCTGGGGGTCTGTTGGCTAGAAGTCTAACCGGAAGAGATCTGCCCAACTCCAGGGAGCTCCCGGCACTACCGGAACGGGTGACTGCAGAGCGATGGAAGAGAGAGCGATGGCAGACAGTGCCCCTGTTTCAGGACTATCACTGGGTACAGAGCAGTACAGGTCTCGGATTCAAAAACACCCGAAACGCTGCGCTGTCTGCAACGCCTGCCAGCTCCGCGGGGGCACAGGGACATCGCCGCCTTGGAAGAACACCAGCTCCAGGGGAATGAGTCTGGGGAACTCCAGGTGCAGGACAAGACTCGCTTCTTCGGGGCTGGGACTGCTAGTCAGGAACGTCTCGACTGCGAGAGCACACCCAGGGTGCGCGAAGTGGAGGCTACCATCGCGCTGTGCTAAGCAGTTTAAGGCTAAAGAATGGGCGGCGGGAGCGGTGCCCCGGTGTACGGAAACGGCAGAGAGGCAACGAACAGACCCCATCCCAGGCCGGCAGCGCTTCCGGCCCCCACCGAACCCCGCGGCGCGGAGACAGCAGCAACGCCCCCGGTCAGCCCCGACGGGTGCGGTGTCCCGGGGTGCACCTGCCACCCCCGCTCGGCGACCAGCCCCGCGATCTTTTCAGGCCCCGCCGCAAGAAGGAAGAGGCGGCGCGGGTCGGCCGAGGCGGGCGGTGCCGGCCTCAGCGCAGCAAAACGAGAGGCCCAGCCGCGCGAGGGCGGAGCGGGTCCTGCCCCACACAGCAGCACCGGCGCGGCCGGGCCGGGCGGCACCCGTTCGGCTCGGTGCGGCGCGGTGCTGGGCGCTGCGCAACCCCACATGCCCCCCGCCGCCGGCCCCTACTCACAACTCCTTGATCAGCACCATCGTCCCCGCCAGGCCCGCACCGCGCACGCGCGCGCGCCCGTGCTGCACTGCGCGCTTCCGGAGCAGCGCCCGCCCCGGCAGCCGCCGCGCCCAATCCCGCCGCGCCCTGCGTCCCCTCCCCGCCCCCGGGAGCGGCCGCGCCCAATCCCGCCGCACCGTGCGTCCCCTCCCCGCCTCCGCCTACCAATCCGAGGGCGCCTCGCTCACAGGCAGCCAATCGGAGCGCGCCGTCCGCGCCGCTCCCTTCCGCTGCCGCCGTCGCCTCGCGTGCCGACATCATCACCGGGAGCCCCCCGCGCCCCTCTCGGCAGTCCGGAGCGGGGCCTCGCTGGCTGCGTGCGGGAGCGGCTTAGCGAGGGGCGGGCGTACTCCGCCTAGAGCCCCGCGGGCCCAGGAAAACGAAGGCGGTAACTAAACTCCCGGCGTGGCCCTGCTTAAGGAGCTCGGCGCTCCACAGCGGCGAGAAGGAGCGATTAGGAGCGTCCTACGGCGCGGAAGCCCTCCCGTGTCCTAAGTGCCGCGTGAGCGCGGTGGGCGCAGCTGCCGTTCGTGCGAGGGAGGCTCTTGGAAGGTCCGCTCCCAGCACACGAGAAACGGGAGCTGCAGTGATTGTGAAGTTTCCCCCAGGGAAAATACCGGAGAGCAGGGATCACTTTTCCACCTCTCTCCGTCCACCCTTCCTTCAGACCGGACGTCTCCGTCACACGCGGGCCTCTCCCTGCTTAACCCGCTGACGCCGGTGTCACGGAACATTTCGCTGCCCAGGCTTTGGGTGGGTGGGTGGGTGGTTTGGTTCTTTTTTCGGTGGAGGGAGCTAAGCTTTCCTTGTGCAACATGCTCAGGGCAAAACCCTCTTCTCTCAGCCCACTGCTCCGTCCGCTCCAGCCTGCCCCTGTTTTACCCCCACATGGACACGCCACAAATCATTCAGAGGGCCGCGGGTGCCACCGAGAGAAGGGCTGCTGCTGCCGCCGCCTCGCTGCAGTGCAGCTCCCGGAGATCCCCGTGCCCGTGCTGCCCTCTGGCGAGGGGACTCTTGTCCTGTAACACGCAGATAACGAGGACCGCAGAAATCGATCAACAAACTGACATAACGCAGCGTTAAGACTCCTTTGTCACTGGGTTCAGACCCACCTGCCCCCTCTGTCCCCAGGAACCTGCTGCTGACCATCCGCCTTCATTAGAAACAGAGAAAATGAAGTAAGCCTGCACGCCGTACACCTTGGAGGCAGTGAAAGGAGGTTGATATCATCCCCCAAACCAAAATACCCAGTGAGGCTCCATGAGCCTGGAGAGACCGCTGCACTTTGGCCACAACAACCCCATGCAGAGATACAGGCTGGGGTTGGAGTGGCTGAGAGCAGCCAAACAGAGAGGGATCTGGGGATGCTGATTGATACCTGCCTGAACATGAGCCAGCAGTGTGCCCAGGTGGCCAAGAGAGCCAGTGGCATCCTGGCCTGCATCAGGAATGGTGTGGTCAGCAGGAGCAGGGAGGTCATTCTGCCCCTGTACTCTGCACTGGTTAGACCACACCTTGAGTGCTGTGTTCAGTTCTGGGCCCCTCAGTTCAGGAGGGACATTGAGATGCTTGAGTGTGTCCAGAGAAGGGCAACGAGGCTGGGGAGAGGCCTTGAGCACAGCCCTACGAGGAGAGGCTGAGGGAGCTGGGATTGGTTAGCCTGGAGAAGAGGCTCAGGGGAGACCTCATTGCTGTCTACAACTACCTGAGGGGAGGTTGTGGCCGGGAGGAGGTTGCTCTCTTCTCTCAGGTGGCCAGCACCAGAACGAGAGGACACAGCCTCAGGCTGTGCCAGGGGAGATTTAGGCTGGAGGTGAGGAGAAAGTTCTTCCCTGAGAGAGTCATTGGACACTGGAATGGGCTGCCCGGGGAGGTGGTGGAGTCGCCGTCCCTGGAGCTGTTCAAGGCAGGATTGGACGTGGCACTTGGTGCCATGGTCTGGCCTTGAGCTCTGTGGTAAAGGGTTGGACTTGATGATCTGCGAGGTCTCTTCCAATCCTAATAATACTGTGATACATTAGGCCCTGAGGTGACAAATTGCCTTTGCACCATAGCAGAGTGCTGCTACCAAGTCCCTCTTCACCGGGTGGCTGGCACAACCGTCTGTGACGGCTTGTGGTAGGAGAGAGGTTCTGCTGAGGTGTTTGCCGTGGGCAACACTGCCCAACTGCTGACAAAAGGAAGGTGCCATTCTAAATGGATGCTTATCAGCTCCCAGCCCCTGGGGAGCTTAACTGCACAGTTCTAATTCCTGGGTAGCTCTGCATTTTTATTCTTCTGTGGGGTAATTGCTGATGTCCCAAAGTGGCTAAACCAGATTTTTGCACCTTACTGAGCTGTGGTCTCCTGCTTGAGCACCAAGCTTAGCACTCCCATGTTCCTGAACTGCATCCTGTTCCTCAGAAGCAGATACCGACCCTGCTTCCATGGCCACCCTTTCCCAGAAGCCACCTTCCCCAAGTTCTCTCTGCCCACAGACCAGCTGCATCCACGGCACTGGAGGAGAGCAGGAATTCACAGACAGGAAAATTCAGCATTGCCAAACGACCCTCCCACAGATAAAAAGCTTTAAAGAAAGTCCTCAGGAGGCTCTGCCCATGAAAACATATTTTCATTCAAGTCTCTTGCCAGGTGAAAGATGGATGCTATGGAAACTGCTGCTCAGACTCATGCCTGCACTGGCTTAGTCCATGAGGCAAAGAAATGCCGAGGGGCTGTGCCAGGGCACAGTGGTGGGGCTTTAAGTGTCTGTTTCCCAAAGTTCTCAGGCGTTCAGTATTTTCCTTTATTTGGTTTTTCAAACTCCTGGCTGAGTGCAGGCCCCTGCTGCTGCTCCTTCCCCATATGGACAACATTTGTCTTTTGTTTACCCAGCCAGCTGCAGTGTGTGCTCTCCCCAAGCCCCAATTCTCTTTGTTTATATCTAGAGTGTACCACACACGACTGTACCATTGGAGTAGCTGCATCCTACTGACTCCAGACCCTGTACACAGACAAACCACTTCAGCCCATGCAGTCTCACCAAAGTCTCTGCTTCTCCTCTGTCCCAGGCTTGCCCTGTGTAGGAAGCTCATTTTGCTGGTGTAGTTACACACCAGTAGATCCTGGCTTTTGTCTGAGGTGGCATGGTGAGACACCCTGCTGTCTGAACACAGGGTAGGTGCATGCAAGATGGTGGCATGAAAATAGGGACTCGATAGGTAACTCTGCAAAGGGACCTGCTGGTGGCACAATGGCCATGGTCTGTCACACCACACAGCTGGGTTCCTGGGCAGGTCCTTGCTGTCCCTGACTTCCTGTCGGTGCAGAGCTGTTAGCAGACTGCTCCAGATCCATGCATGGCTTTGCAGGGACATCAGAAATTTCCTTTGACCTTCCTCTGGTCCCCAGCACAGTGTCACAGTGCAGGCACTGCTCAGGCTGGTGGGGTGAAGAGCAGCAGCTGCAGTGTTGTGCTGCCAGGGAAGAACTCCCTGTTCAGAGACAGAGCTGCTCCCTCCCTTTCTGCTGCCAAGGCCCTACTCCTCCTGCTGTGATGGGAAAGGGATGCATAACCATGGCAAACATCTCCCTGTAACAACTGAACACAGGCACAGCTTTTCCATACTAAATGCTCCCTCCTTGGTGCTGTCAGCTCACAGCTGGACACCTGAGGCTGGGACTCAGGAACACCAGACCTGAGCTCAGCACACCCTGACTCCAGCATTCCCAAGGAACTGGAGTTCTCATGCCAGACCCACTAGCTCCTGCATGGAGTGGGTGCCCACATACCAAACCCAGGAGCTAGTCCTTTTCCCCTTGCACCTTGGAGTGTCTTCTAGGTATATCTGCACATTGTGGCCATACATAGGAGAAGTAATGCCTGTGCTCCTCCACCAGCTTCAGACACCAAACACTGCAAGTCCAAGAGATGTTTGCAATGCATACTTCTGAGAGATTGCTGCCAGCCACTGGAAAACAGATGTCCCTCTCCAAGGGCTTCTCAGAGGAGGACATGGGAGAGGCTTGCCCAGGAGAATGCAAATCCCTTTATATGATTCTGGTTTGCGCAAGTGGCAACTGCTGCAGTTCCCTGGGGAACAGCTTTCTCAGAGTCCACTAAAACACCAACCACAGCCATCTATGAATAAAACCACATGCAAATGATGTCATCATCCAACAGATGATGAAGGCTGGTGCTTTGTGACAGGGATAAAAAAAAAAACATGTTCTCTTCAGAGGACAAAATATGAACAAGAATGTGAGGCCACCTGGGGAAGTAATGGGACGGGACTAAAGCTGTGCTGTTTGTAAGGAAGCCCACGGCCGTTGCCAGTGCAAGCCAAGCTGGAAGCTGAGCTCAGCAGAGCTGCAAGACAGGGTAGGTGGCACTGGGAGGGAATGTCAGCAGTGTTGGATGTGCTGTCCACACCCACACGATGCTGCAGCCTGTACCTGCTGTGTGGAAGCACTGGACACAGAAACATTCAAAGTCAGGCAGTAAGGCAGTACCCCTCACTTCTGCAGCACTGAGCTGACCTCTTCCTGCACAAGCTGCTCCAGAAGGATGTCTCTGAATATGGAACAGGCCTTTCTTGCATCTCTGCAATCCAGTGGCAGTATCTTGGTGACAATGAGAGGAGCCAAAGCATCTGAACCAGCTGCCTACTGACTTGCACTGCATGTGTCACTGAGTTGCAGGGCATCATCAGGGCATGACTAAGCTCAGGCAGCCACCTACAAAACCTTTGTTGGGGGCTGCTGCACCCATGATTTCAACTACACAGCATCTGCTACTTCAGACACATGCCAGGCAGGGTCCCTGGCAGAAGAGTTTGTGCCAGGGAAGCTGCAGTGATATATGTGGTTCAGATCACCTCACGCTCAGCAGACCGAAGATCTGGAGGCTAGGGACTAAGGGCCAGCAAGAGCCTGCTGAGGATTTGGTCTCTGTGTTCTGCCAACATGGCCAAAGGCTGCGTTTACACAACTGGGAGGTTGGAGTCAGTGGAAACTTCCAAGACCATAAAAAAGGGAAATTGTGTTTAGTTTCTTCTGGCCACCAACACCTCCTCTAAGGACAAGGGCACCTTTCACAAGGGAGCAAAAAGAAGATTTAAGTCAGGGAGTCCCAGCTGGCATCAGTATGGAGAAAATACATCATACCTTCAGCTCTTGCTTCTGTCATGGTGCAGGGATGGGACTGGGAGATCTGTGAAGCTCCCTCCAGCCCTATATGTCCTTCTGCTGCTGACAAGTAGCAGTAGCCTCCCTTCCAGTAGGTGAAGGGGGCCTACAAAAAAGCTGGGGAGGGACTTTTGAGGCTGTCAGGGAGTGACAGGACTGGGGGGAATGGAGCAAAGCTGGAGGTGGGGAGATTCAGGCTGGATGCGAGGAGGAAGTTGTTGAGCATGAGAGTGGTGAGAGGCTGGAATGGGTTGCCCAGGGAGGTGGTTGAGGCCCCATGGCTGGAGGTGTTTAAGGCCAGGCTGGCTGAGGCTGTGGGCAGCCTGATCTAGGGTAGGGTGTCCCTGGGCATGGCAGGGGGTTTGGAACTAGATGATCCTAATGGTCCCTTCCACCCCTGACTGATTCTATGACAAGACAGACAGTGAGTGGATACTGACACTCCCACCACCTCCTAGGAAAGGGAAAAGCAATCTCCACTCATCATTTTCAACAGCAGCACTACATTCTGCCCCCAAAAGAGGAGGAAGGTCTCAATGACTCCTCACTTCTCCAGGGGAAGCCAAGGACATGCCTCCCCACAGGATGCAGACCTATGTGTGACGTTGAGAGCAGGCCAGAGGAACAGACCAGTGACACCCAGTGACCAGCTGAGAGCAGGGTGCCAACAAATTCCTTCCCAACACCACCCTAGACCAAGAGACTAAAGTACTGAGAGAACTCATGCTTTAATAGACACTGAAATCACAAAGAAAGAAGGCCAAATGCCTTAGCAATTTCAATAAAAATATGAAAATCTTTTTACATGGTAAATTTCATAATATAAAAAGTTTAATGCTGTCTGGAAACAGAGTTTTAATTTACAAAGAAAGTCCATATAGGCCAAACATGGCTAACACTGCATACAGGGAGAGAGCAAGTGCTAAAGGGCTGCTGCTTGCAAGAGTCTTTGCTGACAGTCCTCTCTGAGTTACCATCTTCAACGCTCTTTTGAAGGAGTTCTCCAAGCCAGGGGCCAACTTTTTCCCACACACATCTGCAGCCTTTCTGGACAGCATGGCAATGAACCTGGAACTGCTCAAACCCATGATTACCACCTAGCCTGAAACTACCAGTGTTTCCTAACAGATCCACAGGTCCTTCTGTGCACCTGGATCTATTCTGCAACTTGAAAGAGGTGTTCAGAGAATGAGTTTGACCTAATGAAAGGAAATATGGTTCAGAATGATAGTGGTGGGTGTAGCACCCCTTCAATGCTTTTTCTTTGTTTAAGTAAGGTATGATTAAAAGGAAGGCAAATCAGGCCAGGGTACAGGGCTAACCAACAAAACCCAATTCAAGTGGATGTCGATCAGAGCTGGTTTACTGTTCCCATTTAGCTGGAGCTAAAGACAGTCAATAAAGTAATCTGTAATCTCACACAGTGAAACATAACTGGGCAAAACCAAACTGCAATGCATCCTATGGCCTCAGGGAATGGTTGCACGTGGCAGGTTTGACGTGAAAGTGGAAAATACCTAATTCTTATTGCTCACTGTATTAAGCAGTGTTGTCATCACTTGTACCATGCACAAATACAACAACGACAAATGCATTTCAACGCCACAGAAGGGATTCTAATACCACACAGAGAACATCTCATTTTCGTTTCCTGAATTTCTCCACATAATGGGCAAACCTGATAAAAACTCTCTGCTTTTTTTTGTTGTTTTTTTTTTCCCTCACAAAGGACTTGTTTCTCATTCAGGGGGTGGAGGAGTGAGGCACAAGGTGTGTGAAGTGTCTCCCGGCCATGAGCAAGCATGCATCTTCATGGCTCTCATCAAGCCAACAGAAGTGCCCTGTGGCAAGTCAACGGAAACACATTCCCAAAGGACTTGTTCTAGTGACACTCACCTTCCATATTTATACAACACCAATTTCCCAAAGACTGAACTTCCTCTACATCTGAACCCTTCCCTGTTTCTAATGCTTCCCCTCTCCTCAAAAAACAACAGAACAACCACCCCGTCCCACCCACCCCCCCTCCAAAGCTCCCAATTTAGGTCTTTCTCAAAACTTCAAGCCAGTACAAAACCTACTGGCAGCATGAAAATGGGTTGTACCAAAATGGCAAGATAGAACTTCTACAGATTAAAAGATCCTTTAGTCATGGTAGTAAAAACTACAAGTAAAGAGGCTTATGTCTTGCATGTTATGCAGCACTACAGGGAGTATTTGCTGTTGCTATAAACAAAAAGCTGCCCACTTCCATCCTGGATGTTCCGGGGATGTCGTTTTGAAACAGTTATGCTGGTCAGAAACAGTCACATGAAGTCTCTCAGCGGTCCTGTGACCTGAGAAAGTTGCATGCTCAGCAGTGCCACGGTCTCCACGGTGGGCAGACCCTGCGCTGACTCATTTTGGCCCCCTGCTGTAATCTCTCCTGCCAAGAGACGAGAACATGATATCTAGCACCAAACCATCACAGAAAGATGGAACGTACAGACAAATAACGACTCGAACAGATTGACTCAAACTGTTCTGCTACATTGCCTAACTCGAGTAGAGGAACTGCTCCTTTTGTCTTCCTGCACCGAAACTCCTGTGATCACCCATCCCTTGTCAGCTGACAGTAGCAACACAGCCTGATGTTCTTTGCCTTTAGTGCTTGTGTTGATTTCTTGCAACGGCAAACCTCAAAACATTCTCTCCTACCCAGTGGATTCTAGAATATACTCAAAGCAAGTGTTTGATACACACACCATGAGTAAGCTGAGCCTAAACAATTTTATACTCTGGTATCAGAATGGAATCCCCTGTCCTGCTATCAATGCTTCTCCTCCAAGATCCCTAAGAAAATCACAAACAATCAGATCTGTACTTTCAAGAAGAGCACCCGGACATGGTAAGTGCAGCAATGCCCCTAAGACCTTCACAGGGCTGACTGCGCTCACCATCCAGGTAGTCAGTTGCAAGACTGGAAGCTGACTTAAGATCCTGCTAAATCTCAGGGCCTAATTAATTAAGCCTCACAACACCTCTGTGAGGTAGGTAGGTAAGTATTACTATCCCCATTTCGATAGAAAGGGAAGACGAGGCACGGGGAGGTGAAGTGAGTCGCCTTCAGTCACTCAGCGCGTTTGGGGAGTGCAGAATAGGAACCAAAAGCCTCTGTGATCCAGTGCTCCGACTTCACAGCACTCGGCCTGGGGAATCCTTGGCTCAGAGCTGCCTGTGCAGCGTGGCCAAGCTGGTGCTGCCAGCGCCCGCAGTGTTCAGTGCATGTCAATGACCATTTGCTCCTGATGGCATCACCGCGTTCGCCAGCCGCTCAGGAGCGATGCCCAACGTGATCCCTAACACCTAAACACCAGCCAGCCTCAGAATGCCAACTGACACATCACCCTCGGGTGCTCCTGCTTCTCTCTCCTCCAGGGCTAGAGGGACACAGGCTCTGCACACAGCCACCCCATGCATGAGCTCTGGCCTCTGCTCCAGCTGGCAGGCTCGCTCCAGGAGGAACCTGCTTCCACAGCAGGGGACAGGCTTGTAGTCCTGACCGTGCTGAGCTATGGGGAATGATTTCACAGGATCAGGGAAGGATTTGTTTGGTCAGGTGATTTCCAAATCACACTCACTGATCTCACATTCCTGACAAGTGAGGACCTTTAAGATAAGGTTCTGAGCTTCAGTGCCTGTAACCCTTTCCCGTACACTTACCAAACAGAAGACACTACCCAAACACTTGCCAAAATGCAAACTTCACCTTCCTAATGCTGTGTGCCAGAAAGATCAGAGCATTCAGCGAACCCAGAACTTGTCCCTCTGTCACACGCTCACTACCTCACTGAGGCTCACCTTGCTTGTTGTGGCCCAGACACTTCCTTTGAGCAGACCAGCCAGCAAAGTATCACCCAAAAGGTTTCTCTCCAGAAAAGAGCTACCCAAGACACAGGTTTTAGAATGGGGCACCTGTCCTCTTGTCCTTGTTTCACCATCCTCTAAACGATGCAGGAGAACTGCCAGTATCATGCCGCTGTGGAGCGCCATCGCCAGCCATTTCTTGTGTTCAGCTAACTCAGCAGAGGTATCTAGAGGTGTGTTGGCCTCTCTGCCAGCCTTTGAAAGCAATCAAATGGCTCTACTTCTCTAGGCAGAGCCTGTGCATACTTGGTGCTATACATGGAAGCTCTGCCTCCTCTCCCTTCCCTCTCCAATCCCTGATATGTATCATCTCTGTATAAAAAGCCAGTTGTAAAACCTCTGGTTAGGTTAAGAAATACAAGCAGGTGGCTTAAAAGCTAATGTTTTATCAACAGACAACCTGATTCCTTGGACCTGTTGCTGCAAATACTGAACACTACGTAGAACCTGTTATCAAGTAAGTCTGGCCAAGGTCCTTGTAAGAGAAACCCAAACCCATCTGTGTAAGGCCCATGTTTCTCTGCAGTGACAGGCAGGGCCAGTCTGTCACCTTCCTGTGCATTGCCAGCTGTGGGTATGGCCACGGCTTCTTAAGGGAATGGTTCTGTATTGGTAAAGGCAGGTGGGCAGAAGCAAATACTTTCACAAGGCTGTAACTCATCAGCTGGGACTCAAACCATTTCAGCATTTGGAGGAAGGGAAAAATCTTCCTGGTGATAAAAATTTATAACCGTTCCCAGACGGCAGCCTCAAGGCTCGTGTGGTCCCCGGAGCGCTACCGGGAGGTGGCGAATGAGTCGATGTCACTGCATTGGCGGTGTCAGGGCGCCTGTGCCCGTTTGGAGGGTTCTTCTGTGGAGAAGCAAGGTGCTGCTCAATAGACAGGTCCTTCAGTTCCAGCTTATCTGCACTGTCTTCTTTCTTGTGCCGTGGAGATAAATTGAGCAAGCTGAGGACATCTTTTTTCGAAGTCATTGTTCCAGGAGCTCCTCGGAGAATCTTTATGGGGCCAGGGGAGTGATGGGGACTGCTTTGCCAGAACATCTTTAAGTTGTGAATTGCTTGCACTTTCTCATCGATGGCAGCCATTTTTAATTTGTCTATGTCTGGGGCATCAGCTGGACTTGAGCGAGCAGAACCAGCTGAGGAGTAAGAAAGAGCAGGAGACGGAGTGCTGCCACCAGGAGACTGATGCCCTGAGCTTGGCGAGTTATTTCTGGGTGATTTGGAAATGTGGGCGCTGTAGGGAGAGCTGGGGTACTTGAGCTTAAAGTGAGGCTGCTCGCTTAAGGACCCATGCGAATCACAACTTGGAGACGGCCGCCCACTGTACTGGCCTGTGCCTTCTTTGTTGGACATCTCCGACGTGGTAGGGCTGTTATAGCCAGAGCTCACCTTCTGCAGGGATGAGCTCCTTGTTGGAGGCTTTGGTTTAATCGCAAGAGGTGAAGACTGATTCTTCTGACTGGAGCTGACCGGGCGGCTGAATGCACTGGTCTCTGAAGATCTAAATGCAGACACACCCGTGGGGGTGGAGGCTCCATCGTCTGACTTGCTGCTCTTGCTTATTTGGCTGCTGCTTCTCTGAAGACGTTCGACAGCAAGGAGGTGACTCTGAGTTTCCTCCAGAATCTTTTGGGCCAGCTCTTGTGGATCGAGCTTTGGATTACTGTCCTCCTGGGATTTGACAGTGCTGTCAGTCTCAGTGCTAGACTGGTCAGATTCCCCAGTATCAGAACTTGCAAGTTTCCCAACTTTCTGGAAAGGTGAATTTGGACTGGGAATAAGAGTCATTTTAACAGGAGAATTTGGGGTACTTACACTCCTTTTGGGGTTGACAGACTCTTTAGTGCCTCCGGTCTGACCAGTTCTGGTCTGTTTGTGATCAGGAGAAAATCTTGGCTTTATGTTTTCCTGGTAACTGGCCAGAGGCTCATTGCTGATTATAGAAAACCCTTCATACTCTTCCTCATCTTTGCTGGCTGCAGTGCTGGCCTGTGGTGACAACTGGCTCTGTACTGCAGACCTGTGTGGATAGACGTTCTTGGGCCTCTCGTAGTCCTGGCGTCCTCTGTGTCCCACACCATCTGGCATGTTCTCTGGCTTGGAAACAAAGCTCATGGAGGAAGCAATGGAGCTCAGGCTATACACAGAAATGGCATCTGATGCAATGCTGTCTGGACAAGGAGGAGAGAATGGAGGGTTCTGGTACTGGGGTGCAGGGTTGGAAATAGACTGAGCAGAAGCCAGTGACTCTAGGGATGAAGAACTGTCCAGGCTGAGGCGCTTAGGCAGCTCTGTAGAATCTAGAAAAGATAAAACCCAACATGTACAAACATGGCCCTAGATACACAGTCAAATCAAACAAAGCCGGGTCATGTGCTCTCAGAATTAAGAGGAAATGACACAAAGCTTGCACTCAGACTCTGTGCTACCACTTGGGTGAGGAAAAACCTCTGCAGAGCCCAGGAAATGCACAGGCAGGAACCTCATCCTAGGTGAAACCTGTCAAAACCTGATCTAGGGTAGGGTGTCCTGGTCTAGGGTAGGGTTTCCCTGTCTATGGCAGGGGTATTGGAACAAGATGATGCTTGTGGTCCCTTCCAACCCTGACCAATTCTATGATTCCAATTCATTATCATTTTATATCTCAAACCCAAGAGTGAGTGATACATCCTCCAGCTGCTGGGCTCCATTCCCAGCTCTGGCCTTAGCCAGGTCTTAAGTGTTTGTTTCCTGTACAGGAAACCTCCATTTGCTGCACCTGTTGTATGATGTCTGGCCTGTATGACACATGTGTGACCTCTGCCAAAGCTAAAGATGAGGTATTTCAATATCAATTCATCAATGATACAGGAGCAAAAAGTGCTGTAAGTAGCTTTACCAAAAAGTGCCAGCAAGGATTGTAGAGCAAAGTGCATGGTCCTCCTATTAGCTTGTTTTCCAGTTTTCAGAATCACCTCTTCTTGGCCAACTTCACAAAGGTCAAAACCTGTAGTGAAATAGGGAGCAGAAAATCACACCTCATAGCAAAAGCCCAGTGTCTTAAACAAGTGTGATCTCCTTTGCATCACAAACAGAACACAGAGACAGCAGATCCTGCAGTGTCCAAGGATGATGACTCCTCACCTACAATTCAGTTTGCTGGTTGAGTTTTATTTCCATTTAGCTGGCCTTCTCCAGCAGGTTTTGGGGAGCTCTGTGGTGCTGGAGTGTGAACACATATACATGAACAAATCACTCCTGTCCAAACTGTCTGACAAAATGCACTGGTCTACTTTTTTAGTAGCAAATCATTTGGAATTGTCAGGGAATGATACACTAACTACACCTCACAGGACAGTGTCCCATGTGCCCTACCATTCATCATTAATCCAAGGGTTTCTCACAGCAATGGGTCTGAAGAAGAGCACAGACTGTGGGATTCAGCAGATCAGGACTAGGCTGCTGGAGGCATGACTGTGAGAAACAATGCCTGGCTTATACAAGCTCCTCAGTTTCCTTGGATGTTCCTTTTTGCAGTGCTACCTCCTCCTTGCAATGCCTTTTAGCCAGCTCTAAGCAAGGCTCAAGCCAGAATAAAATCTAGTTGGATATTTAGTTTTCATCTGTCTCTTCTAGCAGATATAGACCCTGGTACTATCACCCTGCTGTGTCCTACCCTTGGTGGTTTCCCTGCCACTTCAGGTAGAAGGCCAGAAGAAAACTCAATGTAATATGAACAAGAAGAGAATGGAATCCTGAAATATAAAATAGAGTTAGAACAACCTGACAGCACTAACCTGCTGTCAACCCTGAAATCTATGCTCAGCTGACCTGGGAGATGTTTTGGTGCATGAGAGAAAAATGCACCTTACCTCTGGCCAGCCAATAAGCAAAGGAACTCTGCACATGTGAACTGGCAGAGAGGTCCTGAGATGTCAGGGGTCACATCCAGAGATGCAGAGACCAAGCAGTACTCAGACAAACACATCTAAAGCTGTGACTCTGATCACTACTTCAAGCCACCACAAGAGGCAATGGAAAGAAGTGTTTTCCTACCTAGAGCTGCCAGAAACTCATGACAGCCAGGCAGCCTCCAGAGCTGGACACTGATGGAAACCTGGATTGGTGCAGAAGAGAAATCTTGCTCCTTCTCACCTGCCTGAAGTTGAACCAGGACTTGATGGAGCTGGAGAAAACAATATAAACATCAGTCATTCCTTACAGAACACATCACTGCTGCTTCTGACAGCCACGGCCATGGAAATGCACTGCAAATATCCCTCTCCCTGCACACTCACAGGAGCTGCTGCTCCTGAACAGGACAGCCAGATGAAAAGGACTGGGCAGCGGGGTAGGCCAGGGACAGCAACAACAGACAAACTTGACCAGCAGCAAAGGCAGGGACAGAACAGGGGTGAGGGCTGGGGAGTGGCCAGTGAAAACTGAGCAAGAAGGAAGCACAGCAGGAAGGTCTGTGAAGTGAAAGAAAAGGAAAGAGCTACTTAGGGGCTGCTCACAGAAATACACTAAAGCCCACTCTGTGACTGAGCCATACTCCTTGTGCAAAACCCAAGAAACTGGACGAGTCACATGAAACCATGGAAGACTTTCCCAATACCTCCGTGGCTTCCAGGAAAGAAGTTTCTCAACTGTGCCCAAGGGCAGGAGTACCAAAGTAGAGGAAAAAAAAAGTGGTCATGAAGATCTGACACAAATTAAGGTGCCAAGATCCCATGTGATGCAAAAACACAGCCAGGGCAGGAAGGACAGAAAGTCATTAACCGGGGTCCAGCTAAGGTCAGGACCACCCCACTCTTACAGCCTCCAAAAGCTGAGGCAGTCTGTTTGCCACACTAGCACTAGGGAGCAAATTCCAGGCCTGGAAGTGGGTTGCAGACACTCTGCAGCAGTGTCTCTCCCCAGTCCATGTAACAGTACTCACCATTCCCACCATATTTTTAACAGCCTTCGGGCAGCAGGTAACAAGAAAGGAAAAGAGAGGAGAAAGTAAGAATGAACACAGGTTACTCTGTGCTACAAAACGGCTGTGAGGGAGAGAGCCCTGCAGCGACACAGCCCCATGCACACCAGCATCCTGACTGACAGACGCTCTCTCCAGGGAGAGAAGGGAGCAAAGGGAACGTCTTGAGCTGCAAACCAGGAGTCCCACAGTGTGGGAACAGGCAGCTGGAATCTGGGAGCGCCCAGCTCATGACAATCAACTCAGACACTCAGCAGGGAGACACTCAGGCCAACCCCACACTCTGGCAGAAGGCTGAGCACAAAAGAAATCATTCTCTTGTTCTCCCTGGGGTACTTTCTTGGCACATAACACAGCAGTACCTAACTTTGCCTTGCAGATGCCGCAAGTTTTCTCTTTTGTGATACCTGCTTTCTGGTTTGCACCAAAAATAAGTAGGTTTGGACCTTATCAAAAGATCAAGCTCCCTGCCTTGCTGCTTCACTAACGCCAAGAGCACCTGCTCCCTTGTGATGCCTATCACCCAGATGGGAAAGACAGTGAGCAACAGCCACTGACTGAGCTGTCAGTCCTTACACTCCAGTTTCAGTTTTATCTCCTCTGGGACAAGCAGAGCTTGAGCTCTCACCAACTGAACTGCTGAGTGAAGGAGGGGAGAAAAGCAAATCACTGCAGAGGAAGGTAGGGCTAAGCTGAGAAAAGCCTAACTTGTAAAAACTGGACAGACTCTTGTGCAAAAGGCAACTCTGCTTGGAGTCTGCAAAAGCAGCAGAGTGCCCCTGCCAATATTTACTGCATGGGGCTGCTGAGGAAACGGGGAGTGCCTCTCTTGTTAGATGTGTGCAGCCTTATGAGTGTTCTCCTCGGCTGATTTAACTGTCCAGGGCAAGAAGACAATCGCGAAGTTACTTCACGGGCACTAACACATCCTGACGTATCCGAAACTTGTCCTCTCCTCGCCGCATCCCTTCGACTCCAGGCCTCCCTCTGGTGGCCATGAGGGGAAAACACTCCTGCCGTTCGGCCACAGAAAACGCCAAGCACTGGCGAAAGGGCCGAGGCAGAAAGCAAAATGCCATCAAGGAGAAGCCAGTAGAAGCGTCGCTGTAGATGCTAACAAGAAAAGCCTTCCTTGAGGCAGGCTCAGCCGGATGGGCTGCCAAAGCAGGCTGCTCTGTGGGGCACAGCAGAGCTGGAGCTCTGATCTGCATTTTGTGCAGAGACTCAACACGACAGCACGAAAGGGAGAGCCCTCTGAGGCTCCACAGAGACAGTCCCAGCCACCCACTGCACTGCTCCTCTAGAACACTTCTGCATGGGAAAAAGGAAAAGAAAGTGAGCTCCAGACCCATTCAGGAGGTGTAGCGTGCTCAGTTACTGCAGCAGGCACAGAACCAAGAGAAGCCTCATTAGAGGAGCAAGCAGGACAGCAAGAAGCACATAATGGAAAGCCATTATGGCAGCACAGAGAAAGGTCAGGTTAGGCCAGGCATGCTAGGGGAGAGGGAGGAATGTGAAGGAGGTTGAGGCAGCAGGAAGGAGCTCCACAGGCACAGGTGACACTGCCTTTCTCCTAAAGGCCATCAAAGCTTTCAGCAGAGCTATCTGCACGCACTCCAGGAGAGGCAGAAGCTCAGACAGACTTTGCATCATCCAAAGTCAAGTGTACCTTGAAGATTTTGGTAATGACAGTGGACAAAGTCCAGCCAGCTTGCACCCTAGACACGATGGCCAAATAACATTTAGCAGTCTGTCCCTCATTTCCCATATTTAGCTTAGCCCTCACTGCAGCAGGTATCATGTTCTCACCTCTGTCACTGAAGGAGGAGACCCAAGGCCACTTTGCCCAGTAACATACCTGCATTTTTCCCTTCTGGACATAGTTTCTTTTACACAGGCAAGTTTAGAATTTCAGCTCTGAAGTTTCCTAAGCAAGCTCTGGGTTGATACTCCAGGGCATAAATTATTCTGTGCATTTCTATATTTACTGACCTGGGAAGAACTTGTACTGGAGGAGGAGAACTTCCCAACTCACCCTGTTGATAAGCTGTTCTCCTGTTTCTGAAGCTGTGATAAGTTTACAAAGTGCCTGAAGTGCAGGGTTCGGCAAACCTGAAAAACAGCAGCAAAAGCAGGGATTGCTCAGTGCCTGTCTCTTGACTGCCAGAAGTGCAAGGACCTGGACAGCTCACAAACTCTGCTAATACCTGAAACCTCTCCCTCACGTCACAGAACAGCAGCAACTTCCAGAAAGCAAAAGGATTTCCCACTTTGCATTTGATTTACACATTGGGATTGAGAGCTGGGAGAGGGGGAATCATTACCTCATGCTTCTCAGACACTTTACACCAGTAGTAAATGATTCCCCTCTATGAGAAAACGTTCAGTAGCAATTTACTTCTACCCTGTTAAATGCTTTGATTTCATGGATGCAGGATGTCACCGTTTCTCAGGCTTGCACCAAAGCAAGGCAGGGAATGCTGATGGGCAGAGCCCAGGGCTGGCCTGCTCTTACCCAGGAGGGACTGGATGGTGGTGCTGCACTGCTGCAGCCGCTCGCCGGGGTCGGCGGTTGGGAAGAACACCGCTGCCGGCAGGCCGCTGGCCGGAGGGTCCAGCCGAAAGCCCACCGCAGTCAGCAGTGCTTGCCAGCCTGGGATGCCACCAACTTTGTTCTCCACGCTTTGCTGGGAGGTGTACATGGAGTTGTGCTGCCCATTCTGGATCCGCTGCAACGACTTCTCCACCTTTGGGGGAAAGTTAGCATTAGCTTAGTTTAGAAGAGATTTTCACTCACCTCAGAAGGCTGAGAGACAGCAAACCCAGCGCTGAGCTGGGCCTGTCTCACATAGAAGGATGTTAGTCAAGCATTCAGCAGCTCAGCACTCAGAGCTATAAAGCCACTGTCTCGAGTGCCCATACTCTCCAGGGTGCTGGGGAAAGTCATGCCACAGAAAACAATGTACTGGTCTGGTGGGGACAGCTTCCTATAGGCCTGGCAGCTGCAGCACACTCCACACACGTGTCTCCTTTCCCTTACCAGATGCAGTAGGACACGCAGAGCATCTCGAGCCCTTTCAGGGTGCTGCAGAATCTCAGTCAGGGCCTGTCCCACCAGGGAGGAAGGGCTGTTCAACTTCATATCACTCCCAATAAGCATGAAGCCTGCAGGATTCAGAACAAGAGACTCTCAATCTCTGTTAGAGGAAATATTCAGAACAGAAGTAGACATGCTCTGCCCTCTTGGACTGATGGGATGAAGGCTTACTGTGCCCTGCAGTGAGAGTATTTTCCCAGAGCAGCTGCTCACTCCCTGCCCAGTCCTAGAGACTGAACTTCCAGAAAGCTTCTAGATGCTTCTCAGTCCCCATGAAATCAATAGTGTTTTCCTGTTCAAGCAAGCGGAAAAACACTCTGCTGCGGCTGAGCTTGTCCTAGCATGCTCCACATCTCCCTTACAGCAGCAGAGATCAATAGATGCTGAGAAACAGAGAGCTTTCCCTGTCTTGGTCAGAAACATATCTTGGCTTATGCACCTCTGAAATGCTGGATCTCTGAACACCAGCAAAAGGAGCTTTGTCTGCCCCTCCTCATCCATGGCAGCAAGGTACATGGCTGCCTCACCTCTTTCTGGTGCCTTTCCTTCCAGTCAGGAAATCACTGTGGTGAAACATTCACTTCAGAATTAGATTAAATTATATCAAATTCTTAAAAGTGAAATACTGATGTTTTCCATGACACTGACATTCAGCCCCACTCAGTGAAGGTAGGGTCTGAGGCATGGGATGACAACAGGCAGAGCACAAGCTACTCCCCACTCCCTGCTAGCACTGCTCCTCACTTAACCTGCCACAAGAGCACTTTGTGGAACCCCATCTGGTGTGTCAAAAAAAGATCCTTCCTACCTGCCCAGTTGGATGGATGGGAGAACTGCTTGCTGCTCTGTACAGTTTTCATTGCTTCTCCAAGGGCTGCACTGGCCTTCATCCCATTTAAGAGAGAGGAATAGAAAGCATGAACAAACATCTTGGAAGCAGCCACAGGAACAGGCCAGAGGGACACGAGGACACACTGAGCCCCAGCAGCCAGGAAGGCTCTTGTCAAGCCAATGACTCCATCAGCAGTGAC
Organism: Pogoniulus pusillus; assembly: GCF_015220805.1. Lineage (NCBI taxonomy): Eukaryota > Metazoa > Chordata > Aves > Piciformes > Lybiidae > Pogoniulus > Pogoniulus pusillus. Next base: position 13,320,001 of record NC_087293.1, read on the forward strand.
TTTGCTGTTGGATTCCTGGTAAGAGCCAAGAACTACTAATTTGACAGGAAGCCGCAGATCCAGGACATCAGCTGCTGTGAGCAGGAACTCCTGAAGAGGAGGGCAGTCTGAGATGCTCTCCACATCACTGGCATCATCCTGCATTCGAAGGGATTCTGGGATTGTGTAGGGGTTCCCAAAAGAACTCTTGCTGCTGGCTGGATTGCTGTCAGTGTTGGGCGTCAGGACCAAAGCAGCCAGTTTCCAGGAGACGTGGGTTGCAAAATGGACACATTCTGCCTGAGTGAGGGCACTCATGACCCTCTCTTTTGTTGCTGCACTGCCAGCTAAAGGCTGGCAGCCAAGTAACTCAGATACCATGTACGCTTCCTCTTCTGCAGAGGGCATAGGCCCCCAGAGCCACCTGTCCATAACTGCTGGAGGGAGCTTGGGATTTCCTATTACAGCTGCCATTGAGGTAGAACTGGAGTAAGCAGGAGTATTCTTCTTTGCTTGGGACTACAGAGAGAAAGAGAAAATGAGTTTCAAAGATCTGTTTGTTACAGTGCTGGCAACAAAATATCCTGTCTCTTTGGCTCCAAACAGAGGTCTGTCATAATTACAGAACAAAACAAAAGCATTTCTTTAGTTTCTTTTAAGTATTCCAAAGAACAAATCCACTGAAGTGCAATCAGGATTTTTATCCCCACATCTTGGGTGAACACAGAGGTAAGAACAGAAAACAAAAGACTGAGTCCAGGTGCCTTTGAGGGCTGTAGCAGAGCTGAAAGCATAAAGAAGATCTCAGCTTCCCACCTTATGTGAGCACTGCTTGTAACCACTCACTAACTGGTCTCTCACACCTGTCTGTCAAGGACCAGTATTGCCACTGTCAGCAGCATGGTGCTGATCACTGGGGCCTGACACTGAACAGAAAAGCCTAATTCCCAACGGAGGAATGCTGATGAGGTCCAGACCCTTCTGCTGTTCCTGTGACTGTGTTTAACCCAGTGCGAGCAGTGACACGCAGCAGACGCAGCTCAGCAAGAGATGTGACTTTAGGCTTGCTCCTGGAGACCTGGCCCTTAGAAATGCTGATGCCAGCATCAGCAGACAGATACTTCTGCACCATTTGTCTGGGGTATTTGCTTTGCCTTAGAGCTTCAGTGTCCCGAGCCATTTGTGGCCTTCCCCACCCACAGAGCTAAAATGCTTGTGAAGAACCCAGAAATGTGGCAGGACAATCAGCTTGCCAAGGAAGCTCAGTATAGATCAAGACCACCTATATTTCTGCAGTCTGCCATGTAGTTCCAAGCTCTGGGACATGCCATCTTTCAGAGGAGGACATAGAAATGATCCATTCCCCTTGTCCCTGCTGGCAGGCCCGAGGCTGTGGTTTTGTGCTGCAGGAACTACATCAGAATCTACTTCACCACTGTGGTGCTCAACATGCTCATCAGGACTGGGAGTGCCTCGGGAGGGTGGAACATTTGTGGTTTCTGTCCTTGTGCCTGGTGTAGCAGGACAGAGCTGCTGCTTTTCTAGCACGTATAGGAACCTGCACCCCTCTGGGAGATTCTGGGAGTGAAGTTTTATAGAGCAGTGCCTGACCTTGGAGCTGGGGTTCAGCGACTGGATGGATGGCACTGCAATGAGGCTGAAGCGCTCGTAGAGGTACTCGTTGGAGGAACTGCCCTTCAGGAGAGCGAAAGGAATGAGGTACAGTTCTCCCTCCAGAACCAGGATCAGCTGGCGGTGGCGGCCAACAGGCCCACTGGAATGCATCAGACCCTGAAAGGAAAAGAGAGAGGATCAGCCCTTCCACTCCACCAGTGTCCCAGCCTGCACTTTCCAAGCACCCTCTCCAGTCTGACTCCACATCAGGTTTGGAAATATCCAAGTCAGAATTACAGTTGTGTGAACACTGCTGTGGTGCCAGGTGAACACACACCGGCAATGGGAGAGAAGAATCTTCCTTGTTCCCTTCAGTGCCAACAGTGAACCACCAACCGCTGGAAACACTGGCCTCTGAAACAAGTAGCACTCAGTTTCAGAGTACTCCTTCTGCACTAGGGGTGCAGAAGTAACCTCAGAAAATCCTGAAGTGTGGGCACGTCAGATAAGCAGGCAGCACAACAGAAAAGAAAGGATGTTGTGGGTTCTGAGGGTGAAGGGTACTGCTCATGTGGAATTTTACATCTAGAAGTCAGGCAAATCTGCCCTGGTCCTGACACACAGTCTTCCTCTCCATCCTCTGCAGGGTCTGTCTGGAGCAGGCTTCCAGACTCCACTATGATGCACTGACTGGTGGTTCAGCCAAGATACACTGACCCAACTCACCAGCAATCAAATAAGAGGACTTCCCCAGTTAGTCTCAAGCTTTAGCTCTCGGGCAGCAGCGAAGATGAATGAACATCATTAAAGAAATAGGAAAACCAGCCTAGCAGTCACCTCCAAAGGGAGTCTGGAGTGAGTCAGAAATAGCAAAACCAAGTCAGCTCCAAGGGAGAATGTCAAACCATAGAAAGCTGAAGAGAGACAGTGAGGTGCTTTAAAAGGCTTTTTGCCATTTGAAGTGGGAATAAAACTGCTGAAGGAGAAGAACATTTTCATTTAAAAGGAGTTAAACACAGTTGCTGACCTCTCTCTGTTTCTCCTGCCCTCCTTTCAGCCCTGCCCCACTGACTACAGACAGAGAGGCAGATGTGCTGCTCTCAGCCCCAGACCGGGGACCACCCCAGGGGAGCTCCCAACATGCCTGCTCTGCATCTGAATTCCCCAGCCTCCAGCCAGCCCTGCTTTGCTCTGCAGAGCCTGAGCTGACAGGTAGCAGCTTCCCACCAGGGCAGCTGCTGCTCTCCAGAAATGTTTTGGGATGTTATTTTTGTTTGTTTTGTTAATGCAGATTCTGTTTTACTTGCTGCTCCAGGACCTTTAGCTGCCAGCAACACGATCAGAGCATCTCAGCCATAGTGACCCATGCCTAGCAGCATTTTTAATTTGCATGTAAAAGCCCCAGAGTTTGCTGTTTTCTCCCCTCACAGCAGCTATATGTGCATTAATGGAACAGAAATAAATCTGAGGATCATCTGCATTTCATATGTCTCCAAGAATTCATTTTAGGGTGAGTTCTAACCCAAAATAATCTGTTCAGCCAGAAAAGGAAGAAAAGCATGAACTGTCAAGCACAGGAACATGTGCTCTACTTCAGAACAATGACACCAGCTACACTGGTGATCTGTGGCGAAGGTGGAAAAGACTCTGGTCCAGCACTTGTGGGGAGTGTGTGAGGTCAGGCCAGTTGACAGCCACTGGCTTGGCCTGGTCCCTCACTTGCAGCCAGTGCCACTGCAATTGGAAGTTCATGTTATTATGGGACTGTCAAACCACACACAAGACCTGAACTACATCTTCATAGTAAGTGGCTAGTAGGGACCCTGTATCTGCTAACCTGGATGCAGAGAGCACAGTGCAGCTTGTCTGGCCACAGCTGACTGCCAGCATGGCACAGCACAGGGTGGTCAGCGGTGCTGCTGGGCTCCAGTACTACTGGTTTCTATCCCCTGCCCTATTTGTCCCTAGAAAGAGCTTCTGTTTGCCAACGAGCATTAGGGTACCAAGGATGTGCTGCCTGCTAAGGCTCAAACACCTCACACTTTGGCAGCTCACTGAAACGGTATCAACAGTAGCATCCTTCGTTTCCACCTCCCACCACTCCCATTTTCACCACCTGGGAAGAGCAAGTGAAAATCACCATGCTTCAGCTACAATCACTAACTGCCCACTCTTGGTTTCCCACAGTGACAGGGGATTTTGGTCAGGGAATCTCTGCAATTCTCCATGCCAGAGGCTTACTCCTTCCATAGGTCCTATCAGTAAGTCGTAGAGCGCACGGAGCGGGGGCTTGGTGAAGGAAGTCTGCCTCCTTGGAAGAGATGATGTTCCATCCTTAACAGGAGACATGGTACTGCTGAACAGACTGGTCATGCTCTGACAGCTCCTGTGGACAAATGGCAAGAGAGGTTAGTTGCAGAAATCTAAGGTCCACTACAGGTTGCCCTGACTGCCTAACACTGAGCCAGTCCCTGTCCAGCCAGAGGGTTCCAGTCTCTAAGGTGCATCATGGTAGGGCTTTATCCTCCCATTCAGCTTCAAACCACAATGAGCAATGACATTAATGACAGAGTGAATCAGCTGCAGACATTGCTATGGAGTTCCTCAACAAATTCAAGTGCCTGTAGCACTGCTCACAGTTTGTCACATTGCAGATGTGTCTATGGTAGTTGTGTGCAGGCAAAACATCATGTATCAGAACAAGATCTGGACTTGGGTTCTGCACCAGCTGATCCAGCATGGCAACAAAAGGAAATGTGACAATGGGCAAATGACAAAATATGGAGATTAGACCTGTGTTTGCCTGCCATTCCTCTGAACAGCTCCATGAAGTCAGACCTGGAGCCCATTTCTGACATCCACACAGGCAGAGCTCTGCAGGTGCTCTCCTGGCATCACCACCCTCCAAACACCATCATTCTGAGGAGGCTGAGATGGCCACAAAAAGTTACTGCCCTGTTGAGGAAATGATGTTGCCCCATTCACATCTCACTAATCCAGCAGCTGTGCTCCCCAGAAAGGTTAGGCCTGGCTTGCTGCCATGAACAACCATTTCATGTGAAAAGGACAACTTTCTGGAAAGTTTTAACAGGTGGGCCTTAAAGAAAAGGCAGGGAGAGAAAGAAGACATTGAACAGCAATGGTAGTGCAAAGTCTGGAGCGTAACCAGAGTCAGTACTGGGGCTGTCCAGCAACGAAACAACAATCTCAAGTAAAAAAGGCCACCCATGAGACCACACATGCCCTGCTGTCCTCAGGGTGCCAAAATCATTTGATGGAGGGCACCAGGGAATCCCAGTCCAAGTCATGCTCTGACAGTGCTGTGCAGTGCTCCCTCAAGGCATGGTCTCCATGAAGCACAGCACTGTTTGGCCTCTGAGACACATTCCCACGTCCTGTGCCTTTGTCACTTCACACAACAGGAAAGCAGCTACAGCAGATCCAGCAGATCCAGCAGATCCAGAGAGGATCTCCTTCCCCTCTACTCTGCCCTGGTGAGACCTCATCTTGAATACAGCATGCAGTTTTGGGCTCCCCAGGTTAAGAGGGACAGGGATCTGCTGGAGAGGGTCCAGCGGAGGGCTATGAGGATGATGAGTGGACTGGAGCACTGCCTGATGAGGAGAGGCTGAGGGACCTGGGACTTTTCAGTCTGGAGAAGACTGAGAGGGGATTTAATAAATGCTTACAAACATCTGAGGGCTGGGGGTGTGGGGGGACATGACACAGGCTCTGCTCACTGCTCCCTGCAATAGGACAAGGAGCAATGGGTGTAAGTTGCAGCACAGGAGGTTCCAGCTCAACACAAGGGGGAATTTCTGTACTGTAAGAGTCACAGAGCACTGGAACAGACTCCCCAGAGAGGTTGTGGAGTCTCCTTCCCTGGAGACTTTCAAGGCCTGTCTGGATGTGTTCCTGAGTGCCCTGAGCTGGATTGAATGGTCCTCCTCTGGCAGGGGGTTGGACTTGATGATCTCCTTGGGTCCCTTCCAACTCCTAATACCCTATGGGAATCCTGTGATCCAATGTCCTGACCTGAGACCAAACTCAGGCTGTCAGGACATAGTCTGCAAGAACTTGGGTTTTAGGGGCTTTTGAGAATGTTTAACCTGAAGAAATGCCTTCTCTCTATTCCTTATTTTTACTTCTCGCCTGGATCAATTCCTGGCTTATCAACAAAGCCTAGAAATGAAAGCAGAAAGTATTTGCACATCCAGGAAATCAAAAGAAAGCACAGCACCCAACAGATATGTTAATGAGCTATATTAATAGCTGATTACATCTTTGCTACAGGCATATTTATTCATATGTATGAATATATACACACACATGCCTACAGCAGACACACACACAGGCACTGTGGCTCTATCAGATTAAGCCAACATGCAGGAAAAGACAAAGAGAGCAAAATACTGCGCTTAAGTGCACTCCTACCACTGACAAAATCCAGGCCTGAGCCAGCCCCTGCCCTGTTCTGATACCAGCAGACTGACTCAGACAGTTACTCTCTCCTCTCTCTCTGCCTGATTACTGCGACCAGCCTCCAGACACAGCTCACATCATGTCTAGAACCTGTTCTCTAAAGAAGAAATGATGCTACCACACATGTGCCCCATTAGCAAGGAATGGGCCAAAGGGAGCAAGGTCAGAATATAAACAGAAGCCTGGAGTCCAACAGCCCAGCTCCCAAATGCAGAGATGCTGCTGCTCCTCACTCGAGAAGCTGAGACATGCAGTGCCAGGTCCAGTGCAGGATCAGCAGTGTCTCAGCACTGTGGCTCCCCTCTGCTCCCCTGTGCAGCAGCAGCTGCTTGAGCCAGGCACACTTTACAGCCCTCAGTGCTTTCTGTACTTTATGCAGCAGAGACCTGAAAATCAGACCAGGAGCTAACACTGTGCCCTCTCAACCTCCCACCTTTCTCTGTCCTGAACCTGTGCTCAAAGCGCATCCCTCCAGTATATCCCACCTGATATACCGGTCCAGAAGGGCAGGGGCACCCTGGTGCTCACCTAGGATGCAGTGAGCAGGCAGAGCGCCGGTGCCAGCACAGCAGCCTTGGTCCTCTCTGTGACAACAAGGAGCCAGCAGGCGGCACTCGCCAGCCTCGCCCCCTGCACCCACCGACCTGAGCTGGCTCAGCGGCTGCTGGGAATAGGGGATTGAAGACTCTCATCAGCAGAGCCTCCTTCTCTTGCTTTCACAGCCAAGCAGCTCTAGATTTATTCCTTCACCACTCAGATTGCTTTTTATTAGAACAACACCAACGATCCTCCCTATCATAAATCTTTCACATCTTTTGCCTGTGTTTGTGTACACAAAGGAGAGTGAGAAAAAACATAGAGGGAGATGATCTTTTGCAGCAGGCAGAGCAAACCTGGAGCCCTGGCCAGCCCACCACCCTTCCTCCCAACCCACTGCACACAAATGGCTCTCCAGGTGGCTTGTCAGGCACCTGAGTCCAGTGATTTCTATATGACAAGAGGGAGACTTTGGAATCCTTTGGCCCAATGCCCCCACTACAGTGTGCTGGCTTCTGGCATGCTGCCCTGCTCATTTCTACCTTGCTCTTGCAATGTAAAGGGGTCCCCTGATTCTGAAACAGTAAAATCCCTCATTTGGAAGCCTCTGCACAGGCTCTGCAGTGCTGCTTATTTATAATCCTTTGTATCAGGCAGCACAACCTGCAGAAGGCAGAGGAAACAGCACACAGGGGGCTGCCTGCACCAGCCTAGCGCTGCTTCCGCCCTTTGTCCTAGAGATGTGAGAACAAAGCAGTGGCCCCAGCACTGCCCAGAGGATGGGGGGAAAGTGCCTGGCCGTGTAAGCCTTGAGCTCAGACTGATTTGGTCTACATGTACCTCCCAGGGCCTGGTTCTGCTTGCGGGCTGGGAGGATCCCAAACAGAGTTGGCACAGAGCTGCTCCTGCCTGGGCACCCATCCGGACTCTGGAGAAGTCAAAGAGTGCTCATGACCACATGCAGCCCTTGGGGTGGACTGGGGGCCAGACACTGCTGCAGGAGTCTGAGAGCCTTAGCTGGCATACATCAGGCCTGACATTCTGCAAGCCTTCCTCCTAAAGACTCTTCCTAGAGATGCAGCCCCAAATCCATATTCAGATGTGTGCCCTGACACACTCACAATGCCAAGCTGTGGGAAGCTCCAGAAAACATTCAGATATGAGCTCCCTGTGGATGCTTTCAAGGATCCACAATTATCTCCAGAACCCACCAGTGGTTGCACAAAACCCACAGACCACCCAGCACTCTCTGCTTGTGTGGTCTATGCTTGGGCAGCAACAGTGCTGCATCATGTATGGTGGAGAACCAGAAAGCTAAAGAGAGTCTCCAGCCACTCACCGCTGTCCTATCTGCCTTCCAAAGACCTCACTTCATCCTGGGCCAGCATCCTTGGTTCCCCATCCAACAGGCTGCACTTTGCTGTGCAACAATATAAGCACAGCCAACAGGGCCAAACTCAGCACAAAGGCAGAGTCCTGTGCCAAGAGGAGAGGGGAAAGATGTTCAGACATCGTGATGGTCTCCAGGATGAAACTCTGAACACAAGATGGAACAGCATCTTGGCAACAGCCACTTTTTCATTGCTGTTGAGGCCCCATGTGAATTCTAACCACCTTCTGCTGGATTCTTCTGGCTGGACTAACAGAACGAATGAGCTTGCTGTGGAAAGCTCCCATGGGCCATGGATCCTGAGCATGCTGACTGTGATGGGAAAAATAAACTCCCTGCATCATCAGCAGAGCTGGGAGATAACAATGGCCTTGGCAAAGGTGAATTCCTATCTCAAGTTACATTGCTCCTTACCTTCCAGTCTGCCTTTATAAATTCTCACCATGCTGCACTGTAGAAATTGCCTTCAAGGAAGCTCCCTTGGAGCAGCATCAGGACTAACTCTACTCTTTTCTGCAGGCAGATGGAAGGAGGACAAACCATATTGCTATGATGGTGGAGAGGCCAAAGTGAGGGTGCAAGAGCTACATTCATGTACAGGTAGTGATCAAGTCCTTGCTGGAGCAGAAGATGACTACCATGAAGGAAAATGAATTTTAATCTGGAAACCCAACAAAAGTCTAAGAGCCCTAAGGAGCAAAGATATCAGAAGCTGCAAAACACATGAGCAACTGGGACTATCTTGAGGGCTGTAGCAGTGACATCCACAGCTTAGAGAGCTATTCCCAGTACTGAAAGCACTGCAGCATCCTTTCAGTGCTTCTTTCTCCCCCAAAGCCCATTTTTTCTCCAAAGTACCTGAAGTTAACTGCCAACTCTCCACATATTTGCTTTTCTAAGCAGCACTGCCAAAGAACCATACAATTTTCTCCTTAAAAGCCAGGTGACCTGATGACAGCAGCCAGAGGGAACCAGTCCCAAAACCAAGGGCTTCCTTTCAGTCACCCACTTGTTGCCAGACATCAATGGTTCCATAATCCCAGCATCTCCAGGGCCTCATCTTCTAACTTGGGACCTTAACAGCATGTGCAGCTCCTGTGCGTGAGGGAACGTGCACTGGCCCCAAGCCACACTAACTCCCTTGAGCATCTCCAGCATTCAAGCACAAGATGTGAACATGCATTCAGGCCCCACAGGAGGAATTCAGGGTCTGCCTTGGCAGTAGGGAAGGCAAGAAAGCTCTTATTCTCAGCTCCAAGCAGACCCAACTTCTCTTTGTCCCCTGCAGTGCAGAAGCCAAAGCAAACAGACGCCATACCTTCAGCTGCTGCTGTGAGCCACAATTTACCACCCTCTGAAGCACTACAGCAGCAGCAAACCAATCAGCATCGACCTACAGCTACATGAACTCAGCAAAACATCTCAGCAGCTCTGGGGATCTGCTTGTTTGATCCAAAACTAGCAAGAAGTACTCATAGTTCATCGATGCAGCAGCTCGAACAGATAGGGATGCAGATTCTGGAGAGGAAAGTAGGCCAGCTGCTGGTGCCAGCAGGCAGCTCCCAGCTTCATGTGGATGCTGTTAGAGCTCACCACCTCCACTGACAGCTCACAACACTGCAGGCTAAGAAAGACACAGGGTACCCTGTGCTCACAACCCATGCTAGAACACAGGTACAGCCAGAAACCCCAGGTTGCATCATGCAGCCCTTCTCCACAGGGGCAGTGGTAACACTGGAAAAATTCTGTCCTTTCAAATACTTGCCCTAATCAGCACAGTAATGTAAAGACTGAGACATGAGCAGACTGTAAAAGGTAGAAAATTAGTGCAGACTGTGCAGCTAGGGCAGCCCTGCAGGCTGGAAACACAGCACATTCCAGCTAATTAGCACAGGAGTTCAGATCAACAGAAACAAGCCTGTCCTTAACAAGCAGAGAGCTCCAAGCTCCACAGTCACAGACAGCAGGCACCAAACAGAGGTTCCCTGCAATTGTTCTGACAGTCAAGAAGAGCTTGGTCAGAAGAGCAAATTCAAACCAGCTGCCCCTCAGGACAGTCACCAGCTAACAACGGTTGACAAGTCCTTGCTGGCTTCTCACCTTAAGTTATCGGATTCATCTAGAGACACAAATTCATCTAGAGACACAACAAAGATGCCATCCCCTACATCTCCCAGACCAAGCTGCTGAGTTAAGTGAAACAGTCCTGTCTAGTTCTTTGCTATGCCCAAGGTCCTCCTGCCCACAAAAGGCACATGTCCTGCCTCCTCCCTACTGAAAATTTCTCCCTCCAAAGAAGGAAGTAAGAGGACCTCATGCCCTTCCAGAATCTGGCAGGGCTTCTTGGTCCCTCACATCCAACACTTGAGCCCATAGAAGAAAACCAGTCCTCAAGAGAGTACCTCTCTGTAGAAGGCCATCAGGCACCTGAAACTTTCAGGCTGGACACATGCTGCACACTAGGTGGTAACAGATTTTTAATCCCATCAGAAGGAAAATGCAACAAGAAAGATGAAGGAGACTGAAATTCTCACTGCACAGGAACACAGAAAGAAAGGACAGAAGGGAAATGCCTGTGGGCCCCTCTGCTCAGAAGGGAAGAGTGCTGCACAGAACTAACATACAGACCTCACCTCATCCCTAAGAGAGATGCTGAGTTTTCTCCATACATCCATGCTGTGAGGAATGGAGGCTACTGCAACTTGTAAAAGGACAGTATCAATTTGCTGCTCTGCACCCCCATAACTCAGGACAACAGGGAGACCACAAGTACTGGCATCAGCTGCTCCCTAAACTTGCAATTCAGAGGCCTCTGAATTGCAAGAGGCCTCTCTCTGCTTACTGATGTCCACAGTACAGTGCTGTATTCTCACCTGTTCAAGAGGTTGTTCCTGCTGACCATCCTCAGGAAGCCAGTTGGGTCAGTCATTGAGTTCAGCTTGTTATTAATCTCCTCAAACTGCTGGTCCATGATATCCCCAGCTTCACTCTCGGTCTCGCTGCTGGCACAGGCTCTGCAGGGAGAGCAGCAGGGTGAAGGAGTCATTCATGCAAGACACAGCAACAGCTTTGTGACAAATGTTCAGACAGTTTGAGAGAAAATGCTTTTCAGATACAATCTCAACCAAATGCTACATTCAAATTTCCCTTGGACTGCACCACCTCCTCCTGTTAGGCATACAGGAGAGTTAAAATCCCATTTCCTCTTCTTCTCTTGGGCATTCTCCAGTTTAAAGGGTGGACACAGGCTGATGGAGATACAGGACTCCAATTCCCATGCACTGCAGGTATGGAATTTTCAAGCTGTGGGTCTGCAAGGAACACCAACAAAGCCTTTAATTTGCCTAAGAACATGTGCTAGTGCACCCTTTCATATCCACTGGAAAACCTCCAAGCTCTGAATGTTTCCTTCACCACAAAGCCCAACATAAAAAAGGGAGCTGTGTTGCTGCTTCTGTTACACAAACAGGGAAAGCACAAAAGAAACAAAAAGAATTTACTCTGTCAAAGCCATTAGGACAGCAGCAAGAACCTGTGCTGGTGTGAGGCTAATTGGAATATTTTAATGACCGAAATTAAATCATTGGTTATAAAAAGGAAATAATGATGAAGTCTGTTTCATTCATTGGTTTGCTGAAAGGGATAAAAAGCCAAAATAAGTCATTTGCCCCTCTTTGCTCTGGGATGCTTCTCCCTTTCACATCCCCTTCACTCCTCTCTACTATCTTCCACTAACCTTGGCTAACCAGATAACAACAAAGCTTTGCTGGTTGTTTTGGTTTCTGTCTGGGAAGGAAGAGAGAGAGAGGCTTTGAGCCCCTTCTGGGCAGTTTCTTTGTCCAGGAGGGAATTTGGATTTCTGTAGTATTTCTACTTTGTATATAATTGTAAATCATGGAATCAACCAGGTTGGAAGAGACCTCCAAGCTCATCCAGTCCAACCTAGCACCCAGCTCTATTCAATCAACCAGACCATGGCACTAAGTGCCTCAGCCAGGCTTTTCTTGAACACCTCCAGGCACGGCAACTCCACCACCTCCCTGGGCAGCCCATTCCAATGCCAATCACTCTCTCTGACAACAACTTCCTCCTAACATCCAGCCTAGACCTCCTCTGGCACAACTTGAGACTGTCCCCCCTTCTTCTGTTGCTGGCTGCCTGGCAGCAGAGCCCAACCCCAGCTGGCTACAGCCTCCCTTCAGGTAGTTGCAGACAGCAATGAGCTCTGCCCTGAGCATCCTCTTCTGCAGGCTGCACACCCCCAGCTCCCTCAGCCTCTCCTCAAAGGGCTGTGCTCCAGACTCTCTCACCAGCCTTGCTGCCCATACTTGTAAATATAGTGTGTATAGATGCTTGTAAAGTTTGCTTTGCTGTGAATGCAGCTTTACCTTACTGAGCTGCTCTGGTAAATTTCAGCCGTGTGGGGAGGGCAGGTATAAGTTATTGGTCAGTTTAATCAGTCCAGCTGAAAGGAACCATTCCCCACAGAAAGTGAAGGCTGCAGTGTGGAACTGAACACCACCACACAGCCCAAACTTGATGACCCATCCCATGACAGCATCCCTTCCTCTCTGGGAGCAGGAAAGGGGAAAGCAAGCACGCTTACAGCATTGGGGAAGGCCATGGCCCTTCGATTTGAACCCAACAGCACAAAACTACAGTGCACTTAAGCAAGCTATGAACTAAGAAATCAAAAGTAATGAGTGCTCTGCATATTTAAATCCCTCTGTTCTTCACTGGTAGGCAGTGGACAGGTTCCAGGCCCTGCAGATGACAGCTTCTCTCAGGGTCTGGTGAGCTGGAACATGGTAGCAGTCAGCAGTGCTGTAGGGAAGCACCAGATTCATGTGGGAAACAAGTTTCAGAGCAGAACATAACATTCACCCACATGGAACTGACAAGATTTGTTTATTTAACTCCCTTCATGTAATTTTGAAGTGGAGAAAGAGCTTCTGCCTGTGATCACACCACACCAGCCCAATGATCTCAGAGACAAGCATTAAACCCAGAATCCCTAACCAAAACCATACCACTACCATCACCACGAAGAGAGGAGGAGGCTGACATCACAGTAAATTAAAAACTCATCCCAGAACCTAAAGACTGAAGGACTCCCTTTGCAGGAGGTGAATCTGTGGTGACAAATGGTTAATGGAAGTGACAACAGTATCTGCAAATCTCTTACAGGAGACACGCCGCAGATTTCAGCTGTGTGCATGCATCTCTACAGATAAGATTCAACCATCCACATGTGGAGTAAGATGCAACCTTCTGAATCAGGCAACCCTGATGCTTTAAGAGAAGGGTAGATGGAATCAATTCACCCTGAGGTTTTCCCCCTCTTGTCACTCTGCCAATATTCACCCCTTGGAGGAAGCAACCCTGCCCTGAAGTCCTCTCTTGCCAGCTGACTAAAGGTCACTCTCCCCTAGTGGTGCAGTGACCTTCCAAAGGAGCTCCCAGGCTCCAGTGCCACGCTCAGATGAACAGGATCAAACACCATCTTCATCACAAGTTTTCAGAATAATGATATGGATTTTTCCAAATCATTTCATATCTTGAATCTTACGGATTAGAGGTGTTGTGGTTACAGAAATGTTTAGAGAAAGCAGCCAGACCACCAGAAAGGAAAAAGAAAATCATTGTGGAGCTATCCCATGGGAAGAAAAACCCTCAGGAGAGACATTAAACCTCAGACTCATGTCTTTATCTAGCTGCAGAACCACATGGATCACTCTGACACTGCTTCCTGTTTTGGAGACAAGGGCAGTGAAGCAGATAAGTTTTTCTCTAGATAGAAGTTGTCCATCTGGACTCAGACATTCCTGACTACATAGCAAGGTTCACTTACAACAGCAAGTTGTCACCACATCCTTTACCCTGCACACTCTACACAGAAAGCAAATGATGACAGGGACATCCCCAACTCTGCTTCTCAGGTGGAAGCAGTCAAAGAAAGACTAGTTGCAAACATCAGTAGGGACACTGTATTTGTACTCATCCAATCAATAAATCAGGTATCAGTCATGAGACTGAGCATAACTAAGTAAAAAAAATGTGATTTGTGATAAGCCCCTAGGAGAAAAAAATAGCAGAAAGCATAGATGTGGGACCTCTAAGTAATGGACTGGAGTAAGATTACTCCCTCTGCTTAAATTCATCAGATGGATTAATTCACTGTGAATTATTTACTCAGCTCTAGCCACAAGGGAACATATTTGGAAGGGAGCAGAATTCCTATGGTATTCCCAGTTTTTCATAAGTAAACCCTTGAAAGGAAATTAATTACACTGGGAACTCTTAAGTAGGCTGGAATCTGCCCATATACAGCCAGACATAGCACCTGCCTCCTCATCCAGCCTGTGGCTTCATTACCCAGCCCATGGGTTCAGAACTTGTTTGCATGTGCATGTACAGTCACGCAGCAGGAAAAGCAGCCATGGATACAGAAATGAAGCTTTTTCTTGTCGTTGCTGCAATGAAGCTTTGCCTCTACTCTCACTCTCAGTTCTCAGACTAGCTCACCCCAAACTGCTGTAAGGTGCTTCCAGGTGGGAGAGCAGAGCACAGGGTGTCTGAGCCCTCAGCTTACCGGGTGTAGTAGGAGTCCACCCCCAGCGCCTCGCGCACGCTGGCGATGAACTGCTCCAGTGCCGAGTTGGTCATTGTCTGCAGGCTCCCGCTGCTGGCTTCCTGGAAGTCCCCAGCATTCTCTGTCAGGCTGTCACCCAGATAATGCTCGTGGAACTTCAGAATCCCTGCAAGGCACCAGAATCACGAGGTTACTCCTGCAGGGCAGGAAGAGTGCTGCCAGCAACCGCCTAGGAAGTGACAGGGCTGTGAGCACTTGGCATTTGCAGCACGACTGGGGCAAAGCAGTGCGTGCCATGTCTCCACGGGGCCTTGCCAGCATCATTACAGCCTTGCTTTTAAACTCTGGTTTTGTACTTTGCAGAGGATGGCTCAGGGGTACAAAGGCAGAGCAGTGCTTTTACGAGATGCTCAGACTGCCGTTTGTTATTGCACCATTCTCATATAAATTATACAACAGATTTTTTATCCAATGTGAGTAACTCGCATTTCAATGTGAGTTTTTCATCCAATGCAACCCACATTTCAATAGATGCATGCAGAAAATACCTATTAGCAGCCTCTGATCAGGTAAATTGAACACACGAGGCTCAAACGCTGAACAAGAGTGTTATTAGTAGAGCAGAACCTCCTCACATCACACAAAGAGTTTTCATTTCACTCATATGCATGAAAATACATTATACAGCAAGAAAGAAAAAGATGGATTAATGCACAGTGAAATATTAAAAGCCAGCACTTCACAATGGCTAAACCAGATGAAAGACACAAAACAGCAAGGGAAGAATTCAACTACTGCTGCAGATAAAACCTTCCTCCACTCAGACCATCATATCCTTCCCCATATAATTAATTCTACAGCCTGTGATCAACAGCTAAAAGGCTGCTCTGGATGCCCTGTTTGCCTTGAGAGCATAAATTATTAAACCAGTTAAGAAGAGTGGAGGAATAAAAATTAAAGCAACTCCTTCCACAGCAACAGCAGCAAATAGAGCCAGCAAAAAGGCAATCAATGGGGTAAAAACAATCCTGGGCTACCACTGAAGCTGCTCCCTCCAGCAGCACTGACTAAACAAGATTTGGTGACCATGGCTGGGCTGAAGTCACTACTGAAAAGCTCCCAGCAAAGCTGCTCAGGTGAAATCCTTGAAGCACAATAGTCTCTCTCCTTCCCAGCACCTGGCAGAGTGTTAAAGGAGGCAGTCACAAACCCATGTACCTGAGCAGTGTTTTCCTACAAGACCCATTTCAAGTGAAGAGCAGACTGGCCCTGAAGTCTAGTGGCAAACCATACAATGTTAGCAAGCTCAGCTTACTGCTAACACTACAGGATTACTGGCTAGCTAATTTACTGTGCTAATTACAGGCCTGAGGAGCCAGTTAGTGACTGAATGCAGAGCAGGACACCACCATCTTACACTCACACATGCAACATGGTAAAACACCCTCCAAAAGCCAGTCTTCCAGTCACTGTCATCCCATCCAAGGTCAGACACATGTGAATGTTTGCTTCCCTTCCCAAGGCATTTTTGGTGCAGTCTAAACAGTGTTTTTTATCTCTTTAGCTTTGTCATGGTGAAGGGCTGCAATTATTAAATTATATCCAGAAAGAACTCATGAAAATCTACAGTCATCGTTTTATTAGATAATGAACAACAGCTGCCTGCAAAAAGCAATCCTCTTCAAATTAATCCTCCTTGCTCCTCTGTGATAAGTGTTTCCACATTCATGAAAGGAGAATTCAGAGGATCAGGCAGTTCAATGGCATATCGGGGAGTGGGGACGCCCTTCTGTTTTCTGCAATCCACTTCAGTGAATAAATGTCAAAAGCTTTTGGAGGGATAAAGCACAGAAATATAATTAAAGTAGGGATTCTTATGCATAGAAGATTGTCACAAAGCCAACATACTTGGAATCTCATTACTGCTCTGCCCTGTGGGAAATACATACGGATTGGAGGCTGAAAAATGGAAATATTAAACACGTGGAACATATTCATCTCCAGGTGAACATCAAAGCCCTGAATAAGCACTTCTATGCCACTTTGCTGTGGCTGTGCCACAGTCTTCAGCCTATTCAGCTCTAAGGTATGAGATAGAAAGGATTCCCTCATGTGTCCACTCTGGTCCCAGGCTCATTGCTAGCTACAAATGGTGCAATTCTCCCTTTGCAAGGCGTGTTCACAGGCTCTCATCTCCACAAAGAACCTACCTGCCCCAGGAGCCAGCAGCCAGCTGTACAGATAACCTGCAGCCAGTGAGTAGTAGAGAACAAGCCCCCTTTGGCCATTCACTGTCTCCAGGACCTGGTCAATGGTAACTGGAGAATAGGGATCAGAGTCCTGCTGCCCAGTCTGACGTTCCACAAGCAGATCAGCAAATGCCCTCGTTCGTCCTCTCTCTGCTACTGCCAATGCCTCATCGTGGTGACCTGGAAAGATAAAGCCAGCACTCAGACCTGGCAGCCATATGGCCTGCAGCACAGTGTGCAGGAACAGGGGCAGCTGCTATCCCAACCTCAACTAAAACCTGGGGAAGCAGAGCCACAGCACTTATTTGTGGAAAGAGCAGTTTGAGCTGGAGTAGTGCCCCAGATCATCTTGGCTGCAGATAAGAACACAATGCATAGAAGAATGAGCCACAGAGAGGCAAATGAATGGAGGAGGCAAGAAAGAAGACTCAGAGGTGCCTGAAACCCAAAGTAGGACACCTTTATTTCTGTCCTGGCAAAGAAACGCTCAGACAGATGATGAGTAAAGGAAGTATCATGAACTGCCCTCTCCCTCCAGCTTCAGCTGAACTCTTGGCATGAGCTTGGAATTCAGGTCACTGTATGATGGCATTTCTTACCGAGACTGACAAGTACTCGCTGCAGGGCCTGGTAGGAAGATGTTTGCAGGTCAAAGAGAGACAGTTTGTAGTCTGTGCTCAGCTGCACCTCGTGGCGGATGGTTTCAAACAGTGCTGAGGCCCGGTACAGCTGGGATGGGAAACAGCCACAGTCACTTACTCATAGGCACAGCACAAAGCACTAGCTGGGAAAGCAGGAGGACCCAGGGCAAGCATTCTCTAAGGCAGAATGCCTAACAGAGGGGAGGTGACTTCTGATGGAGCATGGGCCTGAGTCAGCTCAGGATGCTCCAGCCATCTGCCTCCCGCCCTGGGGAGAAAAGTGACCCGAAGGGCTCTGAGCACACAAGCCCCCAGCACAGGGCAGTCCACAGTACCTGGTGCTGAGCCTCCTCCAAATTCCCACTCGCCCAGAGGGAGAGACCAAGGCCGTGGCGGATTTTGGCTTCGTCTTCTCTGCGTCCCAGCTGCTCTGCCAGCCTCAATCCTGGAAAGCAGTCAGGGTGAGAGGAGGCCAGGTTGCCCAGTGAGCACTTATGCCTCCATAGCACCCCAAGCAGGGCTGACACTTGACCTGGCACCAGCATATGAGGTGCCTCACCAGGACAGACATTGCCATGGACTATGCCCTCCTTACCTGAGCTGACTCCTGCAGTTCCCCCAAGACCCACTCACTAAGCCTCTAGGAGGCTATAAAACCTTAAAAGTCACACAAACACAACCACACTGAGCTGCCAAACAGCCAGAACAGGCACCTCCTCCCACATTACTGCCTCATCTCCCACCAGCTCTGCCCAGCCTCCTGGAAGGCTCAAGTACTGGTTTCCGAACTGAGCCAGAGCAGAGGGCAGAGTTCTGGCATGAAGAACCTGGAGTTCATTTCACTTTCAGAAGCACCTTCTGTGGTGTCCCTCCTTCAGCCACACTCCACACCCCTTGCCTCAGTGGGCCCTGCTGACAACAGGCACATCTCCTCTTAGGCACCTCAGTTTCTCAGGGACTGAGGAGCAGGGGCCCTGGCCAGAACCAGGCAGCTCAGCAGCCGCTAGCATTTGCAGGCTTTTCAGGAATTCTGTGTCACACCAGGAGAAGGAGCTGTATTTAATTTCTCCCCTTCCAACTTAATTGAATTCCCTCAGCACACTGGAATCCTGCCAAGGTCAGTTTCAGGAAAAACTAACTGACATAATTAATCCTTCAGCTTCCAGCTTCATACGCTCCAGCTACGCTGCTCATCTCCTCCATCAGAGAGCTGTGACCACCTTGAACAGATGCTTGCTTGCATGCTGGAAACCCTTGTAGCAGTGCAACTCACAAGCCAGTGTGGGACCCAGTGCTCAACAGTAGCAGATGGCTTCTGGACACCAAGGCCTGAACCTCCTCCCTCACCTTCCTATCCAACATAATTTGCTTCCCCTCACAGCTTAGAGGACACTCACCCTTGAACGCAGAAGGAAAAGCCAGGTGGCTATCAGCAAGGCACACATCAGTTTGAGACCTCCTCTCAGGACCAGAGAGATCCATCACAACCTGATGTGGTTTCCCCAGAGCCAGCTCCTGGTATGCAATGCTACTTATAGCAAAGGCTTACAGCTTCTAGGCTCAGGCACAAACCCTGCCAGGTGCAATCTGGGCTCAAGATCAAAGCTGGCTGAGTTGCCTCCAGGAAGGCACAGATCCTGCTCTGCAATGCTTTCTCTACAGGACATCAGGAAGTCTCTGACCATAACAGCCTGCTTGGCCAGCAACTCATGGACAGTCAGCAGTAGCTATGGATGTCTGCAAGCTCTTTTGCACCAAACACCACTGCCAAACATCCTCTTAGTGCCACGCTCACGGTACCTTGCTGCTTTCTATGCCTTCAGGCTTCCCCTACAGGACATCAGGAAGGCTTTGTCTGACCATAATGGCCTGCTTGGCCAGCAACTCATGGACACTCAGTAGCTATGGATGTCTGCAAGCTCCTCTGCATCAAAGACCACTGCCAAACACCCTCTTAGTGCTGCGCTCACGGTACCTTGCTGCTCTCTATGCCTTCAGGCTTCCCTCTGCACCTACCACTACATGCTGCGTGCCATAATTCAAGCTCTTACCTTCTTGCAGGTACATCACAGCCTGAGAGTAGTTCTGCAAGGCATGATGAGTCCTCCCCAGGCTGCTGTAGGACATGGTTTTGGCTACGAGGTCGTTCATCTGTGCCGCAATGCTGAGGTGCTGCTCCTGATAGACCACTGCCCTCTCGTAGGTGCCCAAGGACTCGTAGGTCAGGCCCAGGTTGCCGTAGGCCCTGCCTTGGCAGGTGGGGTTGTTGGTCTCCTCGGCAATCTGCAGGTCCAGCTGGTGGTACTGCAGGGCCGTGTCGTACTCGCCCATCTGCTGGTAGACGCCGCCGAGGCCGCAGGCAGCGTCGCTCTCCAGCGCTCGGTCCTTCATCTCCCGGGCGATGTTCAGCTGGCGCTCCAGGCAAGAAATGGCCTGCTCGTAGTTGCCCAGCTGGCTGTGCAGGCTGCCCAGCTCCCCGTAGGCCTGGGCCTTGTTAAATGCCTCCCCCAGCTCATGTGCCACCACAAGCCGCTTCTCGAAGCACACCAGAGCCTGCTGCAAACTCCCCATAGCCCTAGAAGAAAACAACAGCATTTATTTTCTTGGAAGGAGAGGATTTGTCATTTCCTCCAGAGGCCAGCTCAAGCCTTTCAAGCAGAGACAAATCACCTTCCCCAGGAGCCATCCTCACCACCTTTGAATTAACCTCTTTCCACCACCCTACAAACCTCTCTTCCTCTAGGCCAGAGCAACATCAGCTCCATTATTGCAGCTGGCAGCTGAGTCCCTCACACCCAGAGGACTCTGCTCCTCGCCCCTGTGCCACATCCCCACACACAGCAGCCAAACGAGGCCACCCCACCTGCCTCTGTCCACACTGCACTGTCTGCCATGAGCATACAAACACAGTGCTCCTTACCTGTGCCCGTTGCCCAAGCCCCGGTAGGCCTTTGCCTGGTCTTGCATACGGTTCAAGCTCTGTGCCACAGACAGGTACTGCTCATAATACTTTATAGCTTCCTCAAAGTCTCCCAGAGCCTCGTAACAATCTCCCAGGTTCCCATACGCTCGGCCCCGATCTAGCACAGATTCGTTTCCGCTGAGCTGCTGCAGCATGGCCAGCTGCTGCTCGAAATAGCCAATAGCTTCCTCCATGACATTCATGTTCATCTTGGTAATGCCCATGTTACCGTAGACTTGGGCTTCTATGCTGGGGTCCTTCAGCTTCTGCCCGAGCTCCAGCTGCTCTTCGTAACACTTGAAAGCCATGGTGTACTTCCCAAGCGCCATGTACACTGCGGCGAGGTGCCCGTGCGCTCGGCACTCACCCGGCAGATCTCCCAGCTCCTGGTACACCTCCAGCTCCTGCGTGTGGTAACCCAGAGCCTTGTCACACTTCTGGATCATTCTGTATGCAGAGCCCAAGGCTGCGTAGGCACTGGCTTCCAGTCTCCTGTCTTTAACATGATGGGCTAAGCTCAACTGCTGCTCATAAAACTTTATTGCACCATTTACGTCTTTTTTACAGACAAAAATATCCCCCAAGTTTCCCAGAGCTCGAAATTTGGCCTGGGAATTGTTCAGAGATTGGGCCAGTGACAACAAGTACTTTTGACACTCCTCTGCTTTGTTGAAGTCCATCAAGGCTTTGAAGGCCAAGCCCAGGTTGCAGTAGGCTTTGGCTTGGCTCAGCTTGTCGTGAAGATCCTTCGCTAAGGCAAGGTCCTGCTCGTAGTACTTGACAGCTTCCTCATAGTTCCCGAGGCAGTAGTGGGCATAGCCAAGGTTATGGCAAACCTTCCCCTCCCCTTCCATGTCCTGCAGCTCCGGCGAGAGGCGCAGGTACTGCTCGTAGTAGGGGGCTGCCTGCGCGTACTCTCCGCGCGAGCAGTGGAAGTTGCCCAGGTTGCTGAGGGCCCGCGCTTCGCTCTGGATGTCGCGCAGCTCGCGGGCGATGTTGAGGTGATTCTGGTAGTGCTGCAGAGCGCGGTCGTGGGCACCCAGCGCCTGGTAGGCCACCGCCAGGTTCCCGTGCGTAGACGCCTGCGAGGCGCGGTCGTTGACTTCCATGGAGATCTGCAGCTCCTGCCGGTGGTACTTGACAGCCTGGTCGTACATGCCCAGGGCGTTGTAAGCGTTGCCCATGTTGCCGTAGGCACGGCCCTGGGCCGCGTAGTCGCTCAGCTCCTGAGCTATGGACAGGTGCGTCTTGTGCAGCCGCAGCGCCGTGTCGTAGTCGCCTTTCATCTGGTGAATGATTCCTGCAGGGAGGCAGAAATGGGCTCAGTGAAAACCCCACTCTGTGCCACCCCTCCTGCAACACCTTGCCATGCCCCGGCTTCCCTGCAGCCCTGTCCCCTCCACGCAGCATGCCAGCGTGGCACAGCTTCTTCCCAGAGGAACTGACTCCTCGCTCCTAACAGGCAAAGCCCAGAGGAAGGGCTTAGATTACACATGGCACACACTGGACACAGCAGGCAGCACTGATGGGGGAAAAACAAAATAGCATAAATAGAAAAGAAAATGTGCATATGATGAGGTCCAAGTGTCAGAGAATCATGGAATCACAGAACCATGGAATCTCAGATTCTGTGACGCTTGGAATCATAGAATCTAGATGTCATAGAACCACAGAATCACAGATTCCACGACACTTGGAATGATAGAATCTAGATGTCATAGAACCACAGAATCACAGATTCTGTGACACTTGGAATGATAGAATCTAGATGTCATAGAACCACATAATCACAGACTCTATGACACTTGGAATCACAGAACCTAGATGTCATAGAACCACAGAATCACAGACTCTATGACACTTGGAATCACAGAATCTAGATGTCATAGAACCACAGAATCACAGATTCTGTGACACTTGGAATGATAGAATCTAGATGTCATAGAACCACAGAATCACAGACTCTATGACACTTGGAATCACAGAACCTAGATGTCATAGAACCACAGAATCACAGACTCTATGACACTTGGAATCACAGAATCTAGATGTCATAGAACCACAGAATCACAGATTCTATGACACTTGGAATCACAGAACCTAGATGTCATAGAACCACAGAATCACAGACTCTATGACACTTGGAATCACAGAACCTAGATGTCATAGAACCACAGAATCACAGATTCTATGACACTTGGAATCACAGAACCTAGATGTCATAGGATCACAGAATCACAGATTCTATGATTCCAAGCACCACAGAATCATGGAATGGCAGGATCTATGATTCTGTGACACTCGGCCCTCACTAAATGCATGCTTTCTTTTTTACTTATGCTATTTTAGTTTTTCTCCCATCAGTGCTGCCTGCTGATGCCAGAGCTCATACTCCACACCCTGAGCAAGAAAGCATTTGCTTTTCTATTTCAGCCATATCATCTTGTCCTGGCTGTGAGACGTGGGAATCTGCTAATATCACAACTCATTCTTCAATTAAACTCTGCTAATAATGCAGCTCCTTTGCAAAGATGCATGAACAGCCCTGGAGACCCAGTAGCCCCTGCAGCAGGCCCTGCAAACACACATCCTGCAGAGCTGCCACAGTTACTTGATACCTGAAGACCACTTCAGGACCTTTCCTGCACTTTCCTGTTTCCATCCACATCCATACCCCAAAATACAGGCTGAGGGAGAAGAGAGGCAGTGGGTCAGCTGCCTTGCCCAGTCACCAGCAAGAGCAGTGTGCTGTGATCAGGACCCAGCACATCAGCATCTTTGTGGTTTCTACTCTGAAGGAAAAATGTGAAGACCAAGGTTTTCCAAGTCAGCCTGGAACAAAGGGCTGACATTTGCTTTCCCAAGGCGATTTGCACCTCACAGATTCTTTTTTCCTTTTAAGGACTCCTGTAGGATTGAAACCCCAAGTTCCATTAGGTCAGCACGAAGCAGTCTGACTTGTTTGGATAGAAGCAGAGGTAGCCCAGTCACTCCCAACCCCTGCTCGTGTTGCCACTGACTCAGGCGTCAGGAGAAGGCGATTTGGGGAATGCAGGCAGAGCAAACCAGCTGCTGCTGACAGTTGGTTTCTCTCCCCTCGCACTGCAGTCGAGATCAAAGCTAGAGCCCCTGGCAGCAGGGACTGGCTCCCTGGTGTCTCAGCTCAGCTCCCGGACAAATATTTCCCCAGCTCCCACAAGCCTGCAGCTCCCATTGATCAGTGCTAGCTATTCCATCTCTGGCTGAGACATGCTGCTATCTCCTCTGCAGCAAGAATGGGATGAACTAAGCTAAGTGACCCCACTAATATTCTGGCCTCCATGCTGGGGCTCGGCAGACAGCTGCACTGCCGCACACAGCAGAGCGCTCACTGGGAAGGTGTCTGCAGAACAAACACAGAGCAATTACAAGGGGGTGGACACAAGGCTACACAACTTGGAACCTGCCAAAAACAATCACTGTGCAAAGTGTCCCACCGATCAGAATCTAAAGAAGGATGGAATTAGCTAAATCATTGCCCTAGACACAGCATGAGGTGTCTGGGCTGGGAGCAGGCAGAATCAGTGCTGCCCAAGGAGCCTGTGCTTCCAGCCTTGTCTCCTGAACACTGTGTCCCTCCCAGACAGCACCATGGGGTGCCACAGCTCCATCGCAGACACCCAGGCTCTGCCAGCAAGACATGCTGCAGCAGGGCCATCTGAGAGAAAGCTAAACACACAGCTTCTGGAAAGGCACCCTTAGAAACCAGGGCTCCCAGTGTAAAGGGACAGGCGAGAGGTAATGAAGCAGTGTGGAATGTAAGTTTCTGCTTTCAGCATCCAGTACATAACAAAATGTATTAAGAGAGCCCAGCTTTAGCTCACAGCTTTTCCTGTGACCAAAATGATCCTATTTGTACTACTGCATCTCTCAGCCACTATAGTCCTCCAGGCAGACCACTGCTGTGTGCAGAGCAGAAGATGCTTGATCACTCTGAGGCTCCTCTGGCCACCCATGGATCACCAGCCACATGATGTGAACCCCATTCCTGTCACAAAGTTCCTCTCCTTATTTTTCCATCTCAGCCCTCTTACCTTCCTTGCATTAACATCTCTGGTAACACTGGAGATTATTTTGGTATTAGCTGACTTTACAGAGAAGCCAAAATCTTCACCATTCAGGATCATTTAGGAGGGCCTAGCGTGCAGATAGGATGCCACAGCTCAGCCTCAAAGCTTAAGCACCCTGAAGAAACTCCACAGTGAAGAACAAAGAAAGTCAGTGCACAGTGGTCACCGTTAAAATGCCATTGACAGCTCAGAAGACTGTGGACAACTATCCACAGAAGCGGTGGAAGAAGGATTAGGATGCTAGGGAGAAGTCCTATGCTCACTGTAACTATCCCTCTCCCTCAACACAGCAGAGCTCACCACGGAGAAAGTGTCTGGAGTGCTGATCCAACCCAGACTCCCTCTCACTGCCACTTCACATTATACTTGAGGATAAGAAAAGGAGTATCTGAGGCTGCAGATAATAGGAATTCCTGTCCCAGAACATCAACCTCTCCTGTCCCACACGGAGGAAAAGAACTAGAAGATGGCAAGTCAGACACAGAGCATGGCTTTGAAGGCAAACAGCAGCCAGAGGAGTGAAATTCATACAACAGTCAAATTCATACAAAGTTACTTGAACAGCCAATGCTGCTAGTGCTTGGAGAGAATGTGGTTGGATGCTATGCCCCCCACAAAAGCCTGCTCTGTCATAAGCCTTGCTCAAGAAAATTCCCAAAATTTAATCTAAAAAGAAATTAATGTTGCTCTTGGAAAAAAAGGAACCTGGTAAGAGATCCCACAAGGCACCTCCTGGTATGTTTCCGTGCCTGGAGCAATCACGAAGAATGGTCTCAGGAAGGAAAGGCTCTGACTCAGACTCCAAAATCATCACCTACCAAATACATTCTCTCTTTGTGCATTCCTCAACAGACAAAAATGAGGTTCGTAGATGGATAAGAGATGAAGCCTTCACAGACTTAAAAGTTTTAGTCAGCCTCTTTACTGCCAAGAAAGGAGAAAAACAGTGAGCAAATGTTTGCCAGGGGATACCCAGGACAAAGCCAAGTAGCATAACAGAGAACAAAGCTGTGCTCTCCTCACCCATGGAGTCTTCTATCACATTAGTTTGCTCGAGTTGTCACCCATCTGTTGTGGCACTTAAGGAAGAAGGATCCAGAAACACACTGTCACTTCAGAACATCAGCATTCTGACTCATTCTAACAGCTATAATTTTTGACTTCAAAGTACAAGAGAATCTTCTGGTCCAGCAGCTAGGCTACATTCTGGAATAGCACACAAAGGATACAGCAGAACAGACTCGAGACAAGAAACCAGCAGACATGAGGGGAGACAGCCACAGCCAGCCTTTACTGCCTTACATAGTGTAGAGCACCAAGAATGACACAAATTCCATTCTTGCCTGGCTGATGAACACAGAACTGGGTGGAAACCTGTGCAAGACACCAGTAAGGCTGCCAGAAGAAATACATTCTGCCTGTGTGAATCCCCAGCATGCCCAGTTCAGGCAACAAATCAGTGAGAGAAGATAACAGACTAACTCTGGGACATTCCTCCTGGCTCCTGTGCTGGAATATGGCAGGACACTGCAGCAGGAATCAAAGGGACCTCACCAACATCCATAAATAACTGATGGGTGACTGTCAAGATGAAGGTGCCAGCCTCTTTTCAGTGGTGCCCAGTGATAGGACAAGGAAAAACAGGTACAAACACAGGAGCTTCCACCTCAACACAATGGTGAGGGTGATAGAACAGGTTGGCCAGAAAGGTTATGGAGTCTCCTTCTCCAGAGACTTGCAAAACCCACCTGGATGTGTTCCTGTGTGACCTGCTCTACATGATCCTGCTTTGGCACAGAGGTTGGACTCGACGAGACCACACCTGGAGTACAGCATCCAGTTCTGGAGCCCCTATTACAAAAGGGCTACGGATGTGCTGGAAGGTGTCCAGAGAAGGGCCACAAGGATGATCAGAGGGCTGGAGCTGCTCTGCTGTGAGGAAAGACTGAGGGAGTTTAGAGTCATAGAATCATAGTTGGGGCTGTTCAGTCTGGAGAGGAGAAGACTCTGAGGCGACCTTATTGTGGCCTTTCAGTATCTGTAGGGGGCCTATGAGAAAGCTGGGGAGGGACTTTTTATGCTGTCAGGTAGTGATAGGACTGGGGGGAATGGAATGAAGCTGAAAATGTGTAGATTCAGACTGGATGTTATGAAGAAGTTCTCCAACATGAGAGTGGTGAAACTCTGGAATGGGTTGTCCAGGGAGGTGGTGGAAACCTCATCCCTCAAGGTGTTTAAGGCCAGGCTGCATGAGGCTCCAGATAGCCTGATCTAGTGTGAAGTGTCCTTGTCCATGGCAAGGGAGTTGGATATAGATGATCCTTGTAGTCTCCTCCAACTCTGACTGATTCTGCCTCTCCAGAGGAGCCTTCCAACCCTGCCATTCTGTGATTCTGTGACTTCCAGTGCCCCTCAAGTGTTAGCCAGTGCAGGACAAAGCTCAGCTGCACTGTACCCCCCAGCTCAGACAGAGCCAACAGTACTCCTGCCTCAGCCTGCTCATTCAGAATGGAATATAAACACAGAGAAAGCTGAAACAGAGCAAAGCTGCTTCTGAAGCTCACCCCTCCAGTGGGAGCACCACATCCCACCCCCTCCTCAGCACAGATCCGAGAGCCTAACAGCACCAACCATGCCTTGCAGCTGGCTGGATGAGCATGCTGGGGAGCAACAAGACGAGGGGAAGGGGTCTAGGGTGAGTTAGCAACGTCTCAGGAACCAGGGGAAGAGATGACCACACCTAACCACCATTTTGTGGCCCTAACTGCAAAAATGCTTCAAGAGAAAATAGCTGGCACCTTTGGACAGCACATGCAGTAGATGAAGACAGGCAGAGAAGCTTTCTTGTACCAAGGGAGAGACTGTAAACTGGGCTTTGTTAACAATCTGAAGTGTCCTCTCTCCACTGCAGTGGGAGCCCTTTGGAGCAGCTGAGGCTGGAAAGCCAGCTCTCCACATGAAGCCTTGGCATTTGGAAACACCATCTGCTTTGCAAAGGTTGACAATCTGAGACTTCTGGTTAAACTCCACATCTCCTTGTTGTGAAGGGCCTGATAACTTGTGACTCGCCCTCAGTCCATTACTTTCTGCTTACTGGGTCACAGAGCGCAGCTCCATCTCCCTGCAGAGCAGGACAGCAGCTGGGCCATGTTACATCCCATGTCTGTCTTGCTCAGCATTAGATAGCACACTTCAGAGAGCTTTCCATCTCCATCAGTGAAATGCAAACAGAGGGTTTCTGTTGCTTCAGCAGAGAGGCCAGCTCTAACATTCTGGCTCACAAACACCATTTAGATACTTTTTTTTTTGTTGGCTATTTTTTTTGCCTGTCAGCAGGGTTATTTTGATGAGGTTTTGTTTTGCATGTGGATTAGATGAAAGAGACAATTAAGACTTGACTTTTTAATTGGTACTGGACACATTTTAAACAACAGGAATAGACTTCCTCAACAAGAACTGCATGTTCTCTTTCTCCAAGTATAACTTAACTCTGACAGAGAAGACATAAAAATACAGCCAAAGAACAGCTGAAACATGAGATCCTGCACTCAGAAGCTAGGAAAACTATTCTAATACCAAGTGTGGAGTGGCTGAGTCAGCATACCAACTGAAAGTTATATTTAGGCTTAAATCCAACACAAGGAAAAAAATACTCTCTGTGTTCTTTGCTGCACTCTCTTTTCTTAACCTTTTTTTTTCCCTGAAATTACATGCTAAAAGCATCACAAAACCCAAAGCTGCTGCAAGACTCACAGGGATATTAAGACAAATTTTCTGGTCTCAAACCAACTGATTTTGACCCAGCCAAATGGTGGGAGAATTTAAACCACAGGTGAGTAGCAAGAAGGCTGAAGAAGAAGAGCAAGTTACATCCTTTCACATCAGCTCTTGTTTCACTCTGGTATGGGGCACAGCAACTCAGCCAGAATCAGCACTTGCAGGGAGCTCAGCTCCTCTCAACATTTCTGTACCAGTCTATTGGTTGCTGTTTTTCACAGTGCTGAGTAGCACAAAGACAGACCACATTGGGCTCACAGGCAACTAGAAGAAATGCTCCAGGAACTTGAATTAACCTATTTCTTCCAGCAAAGGAGCTGTGGTCTGCCCAGTGGCAAAAGGGCTGGCAAAGACAGGAGAAGACAACACAGAAAACCCAAGATGGCTCATCCCCACACTGACCCAGGGAAGGAAAACAAAAGCAAGTGGCAGCTCCCATTTCCCCAGGCACCATTCCCTCAGTTTTCTGCATTTCCTCTATCCCTGTCACAGATCAGCCGATCCCTCATGCTCCTACACCTCCCCAAGACCAGCCCCACGCTGGCAGCAGAGCTGGGGACATAGTCTGTGCCTTACTAGATGCATCTGCTGCTGCTCCCTGCAAAGGCTCTTACCTAAGTGTTAGAGAAAGCCAGATGCCAGGCTTCTTGTCCCCAGCCCTTTCGCCTCTGGGTGCTGTCACACTAGCAGAAATGTTATCAGTGCTTCCTTCTCCCTAAAGCCAAGCAGCCAGCAGAGCTTTTGCCTCACAAACCTCTTCTGCCTCACACATTTTTGCCCTAATTTGTGTAAAGGAGGAGATTCGCAGCACTAATTAGAAAGCCAGGGTGGTTTTGTTTTCTCCAGCTCACCTTATCTTCTTCATTCAGCTCCCGAAGACTCAGCTATTAAGAGAAATTAAGTAATTCATCAAGCCCTTTTCAATTACCTGCTGTTGATAACATCAGAGTACAATTAGCATCTACAAATGAACCAAGTGCCAACTGCCAAGCAGAAGCAGAAGCTAATTTACAACGTGGGGCAGCCTGCAAGCGCTGAGATGCAGGGCTGCCAGCAAACACGTACTTTGTTATACCAGCAACAGCCCTGTTCTGCCACTCCCAGCCAGCTGAGAACACATCCTGAACAACAGCTGGAGCATCAGCAGCACAAACCCTGCATCTCATGGCAGAGATGGAAACGGTCTTTTGTTGTTTCCACATCTGGCACTATGAAGGAGCAGCAGGAATGGACTTCACTTGGATGTAATCAGTCCTTCCCTGCCTGCCAGCAGGATGCCAGTGCCTCTCCTTAGAAGAGCAGCAGATTCCTACACTCGGTTGACCCATGTGTTTCCCAGCCTACAAGGCAGCAAAATTTCGACATACTCAGCTGACAGGCTCCCAAAGAGCCAGCCAGGTAATAAACCACAGCACTTCTTGCCTTAGTGCAAGACTTTCACATTCATTTCTGACACCTGAATTGCCCCTCACATGCACTTTAACCTTTTCATTTCCCTCCTGCTGTGAGCTTCTGCTTTATGATGCCTTTCTGAGAAGGTTAATAATTGAACATGGGACATGTTATACTGGCACACAATCTGCCAAACGGCTGTTTAATTTATGAAGACAGTCTGGTGAAGCTGGGGTAACTAAAAAGCCAGCACACAGCAAACCTCCTAGCAGCAGCTCTGAGTGTCACAGCATTCCCTGACAAGTTTTGGAGCAAAGCTGGAGGTGGGGAGATTCAGACTGGATGTGAGGAGGAAGTTGTTCAGCATGAGAGTGGTGAGAGCCTGGAATGGGTTGCCCTGGGAGGTGGTTGAGGCCCCATGGCTGGAGGTGTTTAAGGCCAGGCTGATCTAGGGTAGGGTGTCCCCGCCCATGGCACAGAGGTTGAAACTAGATGATCCTTGTGGTCCTTTCCAACCCTGACTGATCCTACGATTGTAAGTTCTGCTCTATGTCAGGGCCTTACCTAGATTGGAGGAGGCTCTGCCTTCAGCAGCTCGGTCCTGCAGGCTCTCAGCGATGTGCAACTGTTCTTCATGGTACTGCTTAGCTCTCTCCAGGTCCTGCATACACCTAGCTGCGTGGCCCAAGCCAGCATAAGCTCGCATCTCAATGGCCTTCTCAGCCAGCTCCTGAGCCAACTCCAGCACATAGTTGTGGTAGGACATGGCTTTGTCGAAGTTCCTGCGGTAGTGGTAGGCGCTGCCCAGGTTGCTGTAGGCTCGAGCTTCCTCCCGCTTGTTCCCCAGCTCCTTGGCGATCTTAAGGTGCTGCTCGTGGCACTGCACTGCGTTTTCAAAGTCCCCCATTGCAATGTACACTGCTCCCATGTTGCCCAGCTCCCGTGCCTCAGAGAGCTCATCTTTGGACTGCTTTGCGAGGAGGACACACTGCTTGTGGCTAGCCAATGCGTTTGGGTAGTCCCCAATAGCTGTGTACACGTGGCCCAGACTGCTCAGTGCTGAGGATGCTGCCTGCAAGGGTAAGAGAGAAGAAGTAAGTGCCAGTCTCCATGCAAACAGGTCAGATTGCACCAGTTCTAGAAATTCAAATCACAAAATGCCATTCTGGAGAAGAAATGTGACCACCAGCTGGGAAACCTGCACTCCACAGCTCTTCCACAGCCCTTGGGGCAGCGGGGGCAGAGGCAGCAGGAATGGGATGGCTCAGAAGAACAGAGTGAGAATCATCTCGTCTGTGAAGCCATACAGTCCACGTGTGTGTCCCCGGCAGAGAGGAAGGGCAGCACTGCAAAGATGCAGAGACCAGTGAGGAAACAAAGAAAGTGAACACTGCAGAAAACTGCTCTCTAGGACCAGCCTGAGCTACTCCAGAGAGCAGCGAAGCTCTCCCCATAGGCAGCCATACCTCAGGTCACCTCTCTTGATTAACATCTACACCAAGTCTTGCTAGCACAGCAAACAGCCCTCTGTATGGCAGCTCTTGAGAAAGCTCACAAATAATGACAGCCACTTCCAGAGAACATTGCAAGTGAATGCCTGCCCTATTCTGCCCTTCACCTAGTCAGGGCATGTCAAAGCAAGCTCCTGAGACCTTGCAGGGTGATGCCAAAGCACTGTTGGAGAACAAGAGCAGAACACATAACTTGACATAACCATGCTGCTGAGGAGTCTCTGTTCTCTTCTTCCCAGGCTAAAAGCTGTTGAATACTGGAAAACTGACACTTGCAGCCAGCACTCATCTGGGAGGAGGGAGATGCCTCTGCTGCTTATCTTGCAACAGCAGTGTGCAGTCACCAACATCTCCTTGTACTTCTGCTGCTTGGGCACTCACAGCACACTTCGAAGAGCACAGTTCTTACTGTGCAGCATCAAGAGTCCTTCTAGCACAGCACTGCTGAGCCCCAGACAACCTTGGGACTGCAGCAAAGACAACAGTAATTCGGCAGCTGGAGCCTGTGTCTCCTGGGGACATCTGAAATAAATATAGCCATTTGAAAACTTGAGTTCTTGCCCCTAAGAAACAGCTGTATTTAGAAAAGACAAATTATCCTTTTGCCCAGTGCATCCACCAGGACACAGGCCTGGCTTCCACTCAGCAGGGCCAGGACAGACACAGCCAGACAGCAGGGCAAGGAGCCAAGAGCAGGGATGTGTTCCTTCTGCCTAACCCACATCTGCTGCCTCAGCACGGCTGTTCACTCCAAAGCCTTGACCCCAAGTCCTCCATGGTCCCTGCATGTGCATTTCCTTTGCTGCCCAGCTGCTGTCGTGACCCAATTCCACAACAATCTCTTCCAAACCTCCAGAAAGGAGCAGACAGAGTGAATGATGGTACAGGGATCTGTCTCACCCTTCCCTAGCACCATAGCTCAGGGAAGAACCAGTCTACCCTTCCACAGAAATGCACACTGACATCAAGGCTAGAAGGCAAACATTTAAATTAAGCAGCTGGAGAAGCCAAGGGATGGAGGTAGCTCCTCATCAGTGCCCAAAGGGGCCATGATTAACCTCTTCAACTCATCCAGCTTCAGACCAGGAAGTCCTGCCACCCTTTCCCTGCAAAGTCATTCATCTGGCCCAGAGAGCTACACAAGCTAAAGAGCTTCCCTCACCCTGTACACTCACTTTGCCTTCATAAACTGGTGTACTCCTGCTTGGCTCCCACCTGCAGACTGGCTGTGCCCTACAGATGTGAGACTTTAACTCCTTTTCCCAAAGCAAATGATTAAACTCTTCCTGGTCACACTATAAGGAAATCAACTGGATCAAAGAACCTGCTCTTTAGGAGGGGAGCTGGCTCAGTGCCTCTCAACTGGAACCACATTTTGCTACTGAAATGGTGTCCTTGAATAAATGAGGTCTTTGTGACTTTCAAAAACAGCAGCAGGAGAAACCCTCCTAAAGATTGTTTTTACTAAAATTGTATCACGACTGGAAGAGTAATGCCCAGTCAGGAAGATCTATGGGCCAGAGCAAGAGGCAGAGAGCAGAGGTGATAAATCACTTCTGTGATCAGCAGCACTACCAGGGCAATATTTCCACGCTGAGGAACAGTAAATATGCTGCACTGAGCCGAATGAATAGGGAAACCATCTTTTCTGATACAAGAACTGGAGGTGACAGATTAGCTATTAAACACCACTTACAGGTCATAAGATAGAGAAGTTATAAGGAAGCTCTCCCTCGGCCAACTCTGTAAATAGCCAAGCTGCACTTGCTCTCCCCGAGGCATCCTTTCAGGCAGCTTAATTATAATGAAAGAACTGCCAGAATTCAAAATGTCTTAATTTTTTTCACTTAGTGTTGCAGATGGACTCCACTCGACACAAGGGACAGTACAAGAGGAGCAGTGGCAGAGCAGCAGCCGCTGTTGGAAGCCCAGCAGCGTCCCTGCAAGGCTGCGGCACCGCTCCACAGACGGCAGCCTCGGAAGATAGAAGCCTTCGGCTCCATCCCGCAGATGGTGAGAGCAGCCCAGGACTCCCTGCTGCCAGCACAGCCATAATGAACCACAACGGAGTCACTTTTGCTGCTGCAATTACCACAGGCCAGAGGCAGGAGCAGCAAGCAGCAACTCTTCAGTGACAGCGACAGGCCAGGGACAAAGCTACTGAACAGGCTGCCACATGGTCAGATGGTTTCTTGGGCTTAGGAGGGGTTTCTCCAAGAGCAGGCATTAGGTGTGAAACCACCTAAATCACAGGCTCACAGGATGTTAGGGGTTGGAAGGGACCCAAAGAGATCATCGAGTCCAACCCCCCTGCCACAGCAGGACCACACAGTCTAGCTCAGGGCACACAGGAACACATCCAGACAGCCCTTGAAAGGCTCCAGGGAAGGAGACTCCACAACCTCTCTGGGCAGCCTGTGCCAGTGCTCTGGGACCCTTACAGCAAAGAAGTTCCCCCTTACATTGAGGTGGGACCTCCTGTGCTGCAGCTTACATCCATTGCTCCCTGTCCTATCCCAGGGAGCAGTGAGCAGAGCCTGTCCCCCCCTCCTGACCCCCAGCCCTCAGATATTTGTAAACATTTATTAAATCCCCTCTCAGTCTTCTCTTCTGCCAACTAAAGAGCCCCAGGTCCCTCAGCCTCTCCTCATCAGGCAGTGCTCCAGTCCCTAACCATCCTCAGAAATAGATGACTTGCAGCCCCTGCATAGGCACTTGGCTCATGGACCAAAGTCACAGTCACTCCAGAAATTACCTCGGCAGGACACTAGGCAGAGCCTGACCACTTCACTTCTTCCTGGCCTTGGCATCCAGTCAGCTGCCAACAGGGCAGCAGTGCCTTGGGAAGGGACCTGTCCCTTCCAGTGCTGCCTGCTTCTGTGCCTGGCCAGACTGCACAGGCAGCACTTGCCTGTCCCCACAGCTGGGGCTGCAGGAAGAGTTGGGTCCTGGACAGGCTCTTGAACAGTGCAGTGCAGTGCAGTAACTTCTCGGCTGAGAGCTTCCCCCTGAAAGGGTTTGAGGGCACCTGCTTTAAAGCTGCTACAAAACCAACATCCAAACTTCTGCTCTGAAACTGAATCGATTTTCACACAACTCTTCACAAAGATCAATGCATACACAGTGCAGACTTGTTTGCAGTCTCACTGCGGGGGGGAAAAAGCTCCATGCAGCCATGGGACTGTGTGGAGACCATTAGAAGAGCTGGCAAACAGCACCCTCACTGCCACAGGATCAGAACAGCAGGACACGCTGGGCAAAGCTAACACCCAGCACAGGGAAGCAGCAGAACCCAGTCAGCAGCCTCAGCTCATTCTGAAAGACAGCAGAACTTTGCTATACCTGGGAAGAGAATGGAAACATCTCTCTGGAAAGCAAGAAGCCAGTGAAAGCTGCTGTCTCCTGGGGCTGCTAGGTTTTTTTTCTTTAAAAAAGTGGACATGTCTGCATGCAGACTGCTGAGTAAGATGAGCTATGGCACAGAGCCACTGAGACAGAGCCTCGGATGATGTCAGTGGGCTGTGGCTGGGGAGAAGAGGCACTAATGGAAAGCAGCAAATCTCAGACCTTCTGTGCACAAAAGACACTTGACAGACCAGGGACTGCTCAAGCTCTACCTGGAAAGAGATCCTTAATAGATCTCCTAGACTGGGAAGCAGATGATAGGAAGTGGAATTTCTGTGTCTGGAAATGTTTATTCTCAGGGCTTCTAATCCCTCTGCCCAACAGCATTTCCAGGCTCACAGTAAAGACCTAGAATGAAGGGTACAAGCTTGGCAACCCTTCTCAGGGCATGCAAAAAGCCTTGGCTTATATGTCTGAGCGTCCAGGGCCAGATCATCCAAGCCAGAATGTGAGAGGAGGACAAGGAAGGCAGAAAAGCAAAAACAGTAACTAGGAGGAGACAAAAAGAGCACTGGAAAACGAAGGGTAAAGGGCTGACAAGAGCCTGGCTTCATTAGAAAGACAGGGCTGCTCCCAGAGGCTCAGCTGCCTCTGCCCTCTGACTTGACCCTTGCACCAAGGCTCACAGCAGCTTCCACTGCTAACTGCTCTGAATGCTCCAAGAGAAGCACCTCTCAATCATCCCAGAGCCTGCATGAGCAGAGCCCATGGCATTCCTGGCTTGCTCAGGGCTGGCTGTGTGCAGCATCTCTTCTCTTGCTCCGAGATAACTCTCCAGGCCCATGGGGGCAATCAGTAGAAAGACTGTGGAGCCTGACATTAAAGCAGTGTTTAGGAACAATTTGGTGATTACATCTGCTGGGGGACACCCATGACTCACTTCAGGGGGTTAGTAATAGGATTCCAGAAGATAAATTCATCACTGTATACTTAATAAAATCCTCCACATAACAGGATCCAGCGGGAGCCATAAGTGGCTGGCACAGGGGGCCAGCAGGGCAGGGCTGTTCCCATGGGCACTGGCAGAGAGGCACAGTGCTGCAGTGAGGATGAGGTTGATGCATGTGAAAGGCTCCAGCTGTGCTAGCACAAACCTCTGCCTGGTAGCAGGGTGATGGGAGACTACAGCTTCATACCAGTGGGGTTTTGCATCAGCAAACAAAGAAAATCAATGCTTTATATATCTGACAAAGACAAATTTTACAGTGGGGGTTGCTTACACCTCCAATTATGCAATTTATCACTTTAATAGAAAGCAGATTCTTCTGCCACTGAGCTGAGGCACAGAAGGGAGTTCTGAAAAAGGTTTCTAATTGCTCTCTCTTTCTTGGGAGCAACAGCCAGCTTAGGTTTTTCAGCTGAACAAGGTAGAGTCTGATGTTAAGCAGATGTGTATCACAGAATGACAACTAATAGGGACCTGGTGACTGGGAGAAATGTGCTTCTTCAATGTTTCACACTCACCAGAGAATGGTCATCTCCCAACGATGTTACATTTAAGCCATTCTTGAACTGATTGCACAGACTCTTTAAATGAGAACACTGTAATGATTCTGAAATGGGCAAGGTGAAAATGCTCTGCCTGGTAGCTCACTCTAAGGTTGCTTAAATCCCCAAACACAGACATGCATTAGGACTGATCACAGATTGAGCTGTGACAGCCAAGGAGGGGAAATAATTGGCATGGACTAAGCACTTGTGAAATTCAAAGCCTGACTGCAGCATGCTCTCGCGTGCCATCACTGTCCACTGCCATTCTCCCTCTGGGGAAGGGGTAACAGCAGTGCCTGATGCCACACGATGCAGTGGAGTGCTTTCCAAAAGATCAGCCATGCATATTCACAACATCTGTGCTCAGAACAGTCAGCAGGATGCTCTTCTCCAGAGTCAGCACACCTCACATGCATGCAAGCAAAGATTCCCTGGTTCATCACATGCATTTTGGGCTTGGTGAGGGGAAGGAAGCTTCAACAGATTGCTTCTGAAGGCTCACAAAGAAATACTTAAATCTGAAAGCATCAACAGGATGATGCTGGCTTCACCATACAGACCAAAGTCTCATTTTACCCTGTGTCAGTGCCACTCTCTGTGTAGGAAGCAGAGAGGTCAGCATGCAGCAGTGCAGTGCTCTGTGAGCACTCTGCAAGCCTTCAGGCTCCTTCTGTGGGCGCTGTTTGTCTGTGATGGTTTGGGAGTTACCTGCCCCCCCACCTTAAGAATATCACCCAGACTAGACTCATCTGGATGGAAGTTAAATAATTAAGCTATATTTACAGCTTAGCACAATATACAAACACATATACACAAACAGATACTGTTATATACACGTTCAATGTAGTACAGAAGCACAATGCCCCCCCCAGAAACAGAGTGCTCAGGAGGCTCCCAACCCAATCCTCCCTTCAGAAATAACCAGATCAACCCAGGTATATCTCCTGTGGTAAATCTGGAGATCTGGGGTGAGATGTCAAAAAGACAAGAAGGTTAGAGGGAGAAGGGCTAGATCAGATTGGAGTTAAGGCAGAGGCAGCCTCAGAGACCAGACCGCCAAGGCACAGCCAGAAGTGAAGAGCTGAGCAGTGTGTGAGCAGTGAGTGTCTTATCTATATTTTGACTAGTTGTATTTCTCAGCAGAAGAACGGGTGATATAGGTTACATGTTGTTTTCTTTCTTCTCACAGCTAAGGATTTCATTTCTCTCAGTAAAATATTCCTATTAGCCTCAAACCAGCACACTGTCTTACAGGTATGGGCCTTAAAATTGCTCTGCACACAGGCAGGAGAGCAGGACACAAGGATGAGTTAACTTTCAGGACCTAACAACACGATCCAGTGGCTGTACATTGCATTTTACCTCTACTTCAATTAAGCCCCTTTACCATTTCCTCACAACCCACAAGTAGGCTTGGAGATCTACTGGTTTATACACTAATGCAGGTTTCATACCCAAACACAGGAGGTGCCCATCAACAATCAAAGGTGCCTTTCCCTCCTCCCTCAGAGGTGAGGCTGACGTGCCAAGACCACATCCAACCTTTCCCTTTGTGTGGCATGCTTTTGAAAATAAGAGGAAGCAGCTGGCAGTGCTCCCCTCCTATACACGATCTGTACACAGAGAGAAGGAACAGATTTGCTTTAAGGTAATTATTTCCTGGGGAAAAAAAATAGACTGGAATCAATATCTCTGTCAAATCCAATTTATTTGTAGAAAGACTCAGTCTTTTACATAGAAACTACCAAAAAAGCAAACCCCAAAGAAGCCAGAGCCATAGAATGACTGCAGCAGCATCTGAATGCCTGGAAGGAACTGTGTAAGTACTGCTAACTGAAAGGGAATAACCTCGAATTAGTGACACAATAGAAAAGCTCAAACCATACAGCAGGAGGAGACAGCTCTGCTCTCCTTTGATTAACGGATTAAATCCATAGCTCTGCAGGTGCCAAGGGCTTGCTGCTCATGACAGAGGCTGCCACAGGTTGAGCTTACAATCCACTCCCAGCCCTGTCTTTCTTGTTCAGAGAACTGACAATGTTTAGAGGACTGATCATTCTTCCCCTTTCCTGGCAAAAGATTCACACAAATTAGGTGAATCCAGGCAAACCTGAGCAGCACCACGGCTCAGCTGTCACATCATTAAAGGTCACTCACCCCCCTGAAACCAGAGGCTTCAAAAGGAGCAGTGACTTTCAGCTGCTCATTTGAAGAGCAAAATAAGGCTACTCCAGTGGAAAATCCATTTACTCAACCTCCTCCATCATCATTTAGGAGCCCATTCTCTGCCCAGAAAACTTGTAGAACCAAAGCTGAGTTATTCTTTAACTGATCAGCATCAAGCCTAAGCACCACCTGGCACTCACATATCTCCACAGGATCACAGAAAGGTTGTCCTGTGTCCCCAAAACCTCTTACTTTTCTGGGCATAGTCTAAAAGGCTGCTGGGTGAAATAGCTTTAGGAGGGATGGCTGACTTGACATTTTTTGGTGATGATGTAAGAAAAGAAGCCCTCACTCAAAACCACAGGCTGAGATTGTGACACTGAGGAGTAGTGACTCATGCCCTGATCAAAGTCAGTCCTGGAAGAGCAAGCCAGCACGTTACAGAGTAGAGTCTCAGAAAATCAAGAGAAGCTCTTTAAGCACACAGAGGAAGTTTAGGTCTCCTGCAGCAGTGTGCTGACCTATGCCAATCCTGACACTACTCTTGCTCATAAAGCTGGAAACATTGCACTGCAAACTGACTGCAGGAAAGCCTTGGCTGAAGTGGGCCTTCTCAAAACCCAAAGAGCGCTGCACTCTGAGCTGCAGCTCCTACACAAGTTTCCTGCTTTGCTTCTTTCCCTGTGCTCAGGCCCAGCCCTCAGCAGAGGGCTAGCTTTTGCAGATACTGTGCGAGGTAAGTAAAACCAGAAGACTGCATTTCTTTCAGCTAAAACCCATGTGCTGAGGAGGTCAAGTGGGGACGTTTAAAGGAGATCCTCAGGAAGTATTACATTTCCCTTCTGAGTCACAAGTCCAAACAAAACAAAGCATATGGCCTTTTAGTGCATTCCCAAATTTCCTGCACTGGTCAGATTTCCCTTCATTCTGCTTAATCCTATCACATTTGAACCAGACAAACCTATACAAATCCAGATTTTCTCTAAAAGGAGCTGCTGAAGACAGAAGAGAAAGGCAAACAAATTATGCTTTCTTACACAAATCCAACTACGTGATGCTCAAAAGCACTCTGGTTGCTCACATCAGTGAGCTAATCCTCTCAGCCAAGCAGGTGATTCAGTCTGAGCTGTAACACAGCCCCAGTGCTCTGCAAGACCCTGCAGCCTCAAATAAATTCCCATGGCAAGTGTCTCCTAGCAGCTGGTGCTCGGTGAGCTCTCCTCCAAGAGAGCAACCCTTCCTCCAGGCTGCAGCGAGTCTGCCCTGACCCCTAGCAGAGCCAGGCTGCTGTCTGCAACGAGGCTGAAACTGATGAAGCAAAGGATGACACTTCCTAACCAGGGTTCCAATGGCTACCCGCAACACAGGTCAGATTTCTGAGTCCCAGCGGTAAACGAGAGGCCTCTCACAGATGTTTGAAGTGTAAGCATGCACAGGAACAACATGAACTGGAATGTGTATGCCTGTAACTTTGTACGCCCTACAGAGCCAAACATCTGGGCCAGACAAAGGCTGAACAATGCAGGGAGAGTGTGCAGGAAGACATTCTGCAGACTGACTCAGATCTCTCACAAGCTCTCATTCAGCTGAAGTCAGAGCATCTGCGGAACCTGAGACTTCAAGGGCAGCAGGGGTGAAAATAAAGCTTCTGTCCTGTTAGGAAATGTGGAAAACCAATCTGCCTAACTCTGCACTGGCTACTTCAGCCTCCTCCTTCAGCAGCCTCTGCAGAGGGCTGCCCTGAGCTGCTCAGACCAGTCTGCCCAGGCAGTACGAGGCTTCCGTTCTATAAAACAGATCACGCTCAAGTCCAGTACAAAATCAGCAATGATTCCAGAAAAGTGGTCCAGGATCTGCAAATGCCTCCTCAGAAAGCCAGGGAAATGTTAGTGCCAGCCTCCTGGTAAAGCAAGCCAGCTTTACCAGGTCCTCCACAGTCCTGGAGGTGACATCGCTGCTCTTGCTCTTACTCTTACATGTCTTACAAACTGGAAACCACTCGGTCCACAGCCAGCTTCAGCAAGGTACCCACGGTGCTGGGATGGCCCTGCAGCCCCTCCTCCCCCAGCTCACCTCACTGCTGATTCCTGGAAATCCTGCTGGGCCCCTCCACCACCTCAGCTGCCAGTCAGGAAAGTTCTGCCAATCCAGCCAACAGCACACCTGGACCATACCCATTTCTGACAGCACACGGCTGGGAGGCTGAGGGCTGAAGCTGCACACCGGGCAGTGAGTGATTCTTGGCAGCTTCCACCCCCAGTAATAACGAAATTACTTATTAAAACCAGACTGAGATCAGCAAGAAGGATCTGTAACACCAGATTTCATGAAAGGGCTTAGATTAGACAACAGTTTCCAAAGGAGAAGTCACCCTTTCTGCAAGTATCCACTCCCAGTGCTGCAAGGACCTGATCTCTACCACTTTCTGTTTTCTGTGGGTGATTTTCCACTGGGTTCCTAGGAGCTGACACTGGGCTCACCCCTTTGGAGAGCAGAGATTGGGAGCAGCCTTTTGCTTGAGTGGTTTGCAGCCTCATCAACCATTGTGCTGTTTGTAAAGCCTCTGTAAAATGTCATGGGATTTGGAAAGCTGTTTCTCACGCAGAGGCTGAATCAAAACCCAGCTTGTTTCTGTTTCTTGGAAGTAGCTCCAGGACTCAAAAGTTTCCCCTAAAAGAACCCCGGAGTAAAAACAGAAGGCATAATGGAGAAACAAGGGTGAAGAGGTAATCCCATGCACTGTTTATAAATACAGCTTGCAGTCACCCATCTACCCTCTGGCTGCTTGACCTTGCTGACAAGCTACTGAGGTTTTCTGATACAAGGCTAGGAGGACCCCCCCTGCTAAGCTACCATCTGCACGACACATAGCACAGTGCTCCCCCAGCAGGCTCCCGTCTCTTGGTGCTCCTGTGGCACCAGTAACACCAATTTCTTTACAAAAGCTCTCACATTGTTTCAGACCTCCTCTCTTGAAGCTCAAGAGGTGAAAGCTACCTGCTGTTTAATATAGGTGCACACCCTGAACTTGTCAATCCTGTGCTTCTGTTAGCAGTGGCTGCATTAACTGCTACTATAGCTAATCAATCAGCAAATCCCTCCTCGGCCCCTTCCTTACTTCTGGGTCTCCAGTCAGATGTGATGAAGCTGTAAGGAGTAAGGTATATCCTCTCTTAGTCTTTCCTGATCATGTTGCTACAGGCAGCAGATAATCCACTTCTGGCAGACAACCACCTAATAAATTATTTTGAGGCAATGGCTTTGCTACAGAAAAGGAAATGGGGCAAAACACAGCGCAGCAGAAACACAACCACCTTCTCTGCTCGCTTCCTGCAGCAACTGCTGCTCTCCTGCTTTTGCTTCCACTACCTGCTTCTGCCATCTTAGTGCATGCTTTCATGCATGACAAACTGCTGTAGCCTGAAGATTCTTTCCTGTTCTCATTCGTGAGGTATTTATATCCTGTCCTTATCTTCCAGAGTGTTTGCAAGTGTAACAGAGTGTCTGTGGTCATGAGATGCTCAGATTTTCCCTTTCTGAAGAGTCTGGCAGTCCCAGGGATAGGCCACCCCTTCATATGGCTGAGTCCTCCACACATGCCACGGGCAGCAAAACTGCTGCAGGCTCCCTCAAATCCACAGTCAATGAATGAATTTGGTTCTTAGCAACCATCTGGGACTGATGATGATGAAACAGAAAGGAGCAGGCCACGTGATGACCACTTTGGAATTTCCAGTGAGAAAGAGATAGTGTTGGCCCTACGAGAAGTTAGATTTGAAAGCCAATTGAATGCAGCAGGAAAGGATCCATGATGTGAAAGATAAATCCTGCAGCAAAGAGGAGCAGCACCCAGCCCACTGCTGTGCACCCTAGGAACCGACAGCAAGCGAGCAGAAGGGATCACAGAAGGGTTTTTCTGGCAGTGGTTAAGATACTGCTCAGATAGAGCAGCAGAGGCAGCAAGAGCCTGTTTCACTGCGCCGTATGGAAGGTCTGGGTGTGCCTTCTGTTTGCCCAAGGATGTGCTACAGCAATCAGAAGCTAATATAAATCAGACTTTGCAAACACAGTAGCTAAGCAGAGAGTCTTTGCTGCGCACACTTCTCAAATCCTCTTAAAAGCTATCAATGAAGTAAGAAAAGCCACACACATGCAGAATGTTTTGCTGAAGTGAAGCTGGGGCTGGGACTGGGGAGGGGAATGGAGCAGTAACAGCCCAGCCCATGAGACATGCAAGAAAGCTGGGCTACAGTACTCCAGCCCATCTTCAGGGAAGCCTTCCAGGATGGCCTGAACAACACCAAGCCAAGAGAAGGCACAGCATAGCGTTCAGCTCAGATGTGGCTGCAGGAACTACATCTGCAACTACCAACGGCCTTCCACCACCCTCCACATGGCATCTTTACAGCCTCCATGGATAAGGGAGGCAAGGAAGTTCACCACCCTCTCTGGAAGCCAAGCACCAGTGTTTCTGGCTGCTTTACTGTCTCCTTTTTAGTGGATTACACTCTTTTGCAGTTGTTCTCATGGCCTTCTCCACACAAATCTAGGATGTAGCACATGTGACGAGATGCTTTTGTCAACAGCTCACTACCTCACATAGCTACTGAGACACAAGTGCTACACCTCATCACTGGGGTCTGAACCAGCCCCAACCCACACTTTAAGAG
The DNA here is from genome assembly GCF_015220805.1 of Pogoniulus pusillus. Classification (NCBI taxonomy): domain Eukaryota; kingdom Metazoa; phylum Chordata; class Aves; order Piciformes; family Lybiidae; genus Pogoniulus; species Pogoniulus pusillus. The sequence goes on from NC_087293.1 coordinate 13,362,968, forward strand.
CTGTTCATCACATAAGTGAACATTTAGGTTAAAATGCACTGGATTGATCATGAGCAACATGGACACTGAAGAACAAACTGAGAAAAGCAGTCCATGGCACAGGAATATCATTCTTTGCTTTCTGAAGCTACATGGCAGTACAGAGAGCAGCACAATTCTGTCTGCTCTATACCAGCTAGCCCAGGGGCTTGGTACAGGCATTGAAGCTGCTACCAATACCAAGCCAGAAAACATACTTTTCCCAGAACCTCAGCACGCAGCCTGAACAGCTCCTGCTCAGCACATGTACTCCCAGATGTCTCCTGGGGGCTGGCACACGCCAGGACACCAGCTGTGCCTGCCCTGGAGGGAGAAGACAGAGCCCTGCATGCTCCAAAAAGGCAATGCACAGGCTCCCTTCTCGGGGGGCAGGCAGCTGTGGTGGGACTGAGGAAGCTGCTCGCAGCTGAAGAGAAACTCTCTATGAAGCTCCTTGGCTTGCTCCAGGGAGAACCACAGTGACCAGGATGGGTGACAGGAGAGCAGCACCACCGACTCTGTGAGGATGTGGCTGGGTGCAGCCATGTGCCAGAACATGCCAGAACGTGCCAGCTGCTCTCCCAGCTGCGAGGTCAGGCACAGGCACTGCAGTGAGGAGAAGCTGTGCTCACTGCTGAGCCCAAGCTCAACTTCAGGCCAGACTGCAGCAGTACAAATCTGAGAGGAGGCCACACAGCCATGTAAGGCCTCTGGATGCCTGATGAGGTAATCAGGAGAGGAACCTGGGCCACAGCTAATGAACTGCACACATTGGAATGAGCTCACCTCATGCTGACATGGCCTGTGATGGCTTCTGCAGAGGAAGGCTTGCACAGATGCACAGTTCCAGCCAAATCTGCAGCACAACTGCAAGTGCAGGGACCCTCACCACTGAACGCAAACAGTTGTGATTTCACCTCTGGCAGGAGCCCTGTGGCTGCCAGCACAGTCCAAATAGAAATTATTCTAGGCCAGGGAGGGAGGGAGGGAGGGAGTCCACATGTGGAATCAGCTCTCCTGCAATTCCTTTAGAAAGAAGGGGCACACACACACACCTCGCTCAAGCAAGAGCTAGAGCTGATATCCTCTGACATGTCTGCTCAGAGCCAGTCAGCTGGAGGTGCTGAGAGAGACCAGTCCATGGCACCACCCCAGCCTTCGAACAACCTCCCCAGAGCAGGGCAGGGCAGCTCAGAGTACTGCAGGCAAGGTCCAGAGCACAGAGGAGACCCAGCAGGTAGCATTTTGAGAAGAATGTCTACAACTACCTGAAGGGGCATTGTAGCCAGGTGGGGGGTGGCCTCTTCTCCCAGGCAACGAGCAATAGAACAAGGGGACACAGTCTCAAGTTGTGCCAAGGGAGGTATAGGCTGGATATTAGGAAGAAGTTCTTCACAGAGAGAGTGATTGGCATTGGAATGGGCTGCCCAGGGAGGTGGTGGAGGCACCGTCCCTGGGGGTCTTCAAGAAAAGCCTGGATGAGGCACTTAGTGCCATGGTCTGGTTGACTGGCTAGGGCTGGGTGCTAGGTTGGACTGGATGAGGTTGGAGGTCTCTTCCAACCTGGCTGATTCTATGATTCTAAGAATGAAGACAGTGGTTCCCGGAGGACAGCTGTGTCACTTCGAACCCAGATCACACCCCAGTCTTTTTTCTTATCTAAATCAGCAGAATAGATACTTCTATCATGATTGGTAAGGAACATATGAAAAAAAACCCACACACTTCTTTTGTCCTGTACCATAATGCACACAAAGAGTTCAGGCAAGTGGCCAAACACTTACAGCTCTGCTATTTACTGAAGATGTGGCTTGTGCAGACAAAGCACGGCAGGAAGGACACCTGGAAAGCATTTCCCTTTCCCTTCAGGAAGGGGCAGAAAACCTTGGCTTTACAGAGCTCACAGATTTCAGTAGAAAAGAATAATCTATCTCTCCTTCTGTATCTCCTTCTGGAAATAAGAAAGTGAAATCTGATCTCTGACTTGCACAGCCTGACAGTAAGTAGCTGTATTTCACAAAATGTAGGGAGTTTTGTGCTGTGTTTCACTGCTGGCTCTGGCAAAAACTACTACAACTGCAAACCTAAATAACCACCAGTGGCTGAGCTGCACTCGAAGTGTGTTCAGACAGCTGCAGAATCTGCAAATCCCAGCTGAATCCAGACACTGATTACGGCTGTCACAGCAATCATATTTCACTAACGCTCCTCCTCCAGAGAAGCACAGCAGCCAGCTACCCCTGACAACCTTCCACCGTGACAGTCCTCTGCTGCCAGCAAAGGCCTCTCCTCTCCATCAGCACCATGGCAATGCTCTCTCTGCAACAGAAAGCATAGCACTGAAGTGGCTTCTCCAGTCTCCTGGGCTTCCAGCACACAGTTTCTCCTTATAATGGAATTTCTGCATTCTAATGTTTACAAGAGAATAGACCTTCACAGAAAGGCAAGAGCAAGGTGACACAGAAACCTAAGAAAACCTGCTCAATGAACACCTTTCCTCTACACCACTTAGCCACCCAGTTCTAATTACTGTTGTCTGCATCCCCTTTTCCTGCAAAAAGTCACTCTGCAAAAGAAAAAATCTGCTGACACAAATTCTGCCTTACACTTGCAGTTGCTTAAAAAAAAACAACATCTTGAGACAGTAAAATCTGGTTCATTTGTCTTGGATCTGAGCATACCCACCTGCTGCAGACACAGCTGCTCTTGGAGATACCCAAGTGCAGCACCAGTGCCCACAGAAACCAATGGTCAGTGACAAGAGGGCTTTGAGCCAGTGCTGCATCTACTCCTTCCAGAAATAGCTGCTTCTAAAGGGGAGGTGAGAGAAATCCCTTCAAAACTGGGCCAAGAGTGATTGCTACAAGCTGTTGAGCTTCCTGAGTCAACTCAGTGCAAGCTGGCACTGTTAAAGTCCATCAATCCATCCTCTGCTCTCCTCCAGGCCCCGCTGCTCTTCCCACAGTCACTCTCCCTGAGAAAAAGGGCATCAGGAAATAGACTCGACCTGTTCAGCTGCATCTTCATTCTGGCCCCAGAGAAAGACTGGGGCACAAAGAATCCTCTTCCCCATCCAAGCCCTCCTCTTGACTCCCTCCTAGCAAAGAGGGAAGCTGCATCTCTAGCAGAAGGCCCAGTCCAGCCCCAGAGGCACTGACCAGGCAATGGACAAGAGCTGCCAGTACCCCTTGGCCTGCTGGCAGCATCCCCCTGCCCAGAAGCTCCATGCTGGCAGTGCACATTCACACAAGCATTAATTTTCTGATGGTTAGTTGATGATTTTGCTGCCCTGCTGTTTCTGAACACAGGACTGTAACAGGAGGCGTCTGGCAGCCCAGGAGACAGGGAGCAAAGGAGCTGCCAGGTCCCTGCAGGATTATCACACTGACGGGATTCAAGCACAGCCTGTGTCAGGGTTTGGGCACTGAACCCAAAGAGAGGCTTTTCCTTCCCTTTGCCAGATCTGCTTGTTAGCCCTCACACCTTCAAAACACTCCCTCGAGCAGTGCTTTTTCCAAATGAAGTGCCTTGGAAGGAGCACAGATCCTTGTGCTGTCTGCCTTGGGGCCATAAAGGCACAGCTGAGTGACACCTACCCTGCCACCAGTGGTGTGGCTGAAGCATGAGTAGGTATATCCACATCAGCTTGACTTCAGCCAGCACAGGAAACTTCATTCGAAGACAAGCAGCAGCAGAGACTTCATTGGGATTCTCAGCTTGAGTACGTTCCCAGGTTCTGCAGCAGGCCAAGACAGCCCACGCTGAAATCTGCTCTGCTTAATCTTCAGAGAGAAGCGACAGACTACCAAGCTGTGCTGCTATTTCCTCTTAAACTCCATCCAATCTCAGAGCTGAACTCCCACACTCGCTCCCAGCAGAAGGAGAGGCAACTCTCCTTCTAGATGGCCCTGCCTACCTTCCCCTCTTCTACTGCACCTCATTTCTGTTGTCATCCTTTAGAGGATCACAGAAGTACATTCTACCGACCACAGCGAGCATCTGCAAACTCCACAGAAACCAAAGAATGCACAGAAAGAAAGACCAAGTTCCCTTATGATTTCTGGTTTCCTGAATCTGTTAATTCTTTCAGGGGGAAAAAAAATTCTCACAAAATTAGCTCATCTGGATTTCTTGACCAGCCACTGCAGCTGGTCAAAAAATCCAACCCATCACTTAAATGTGATGGAAAGCATTGAAACGACTCTGGAGGTGCCTGTTACAGCCTCTTGCTAAAAACAGTCTGCTTATTCATTGACCAAAACCACATGCATATTCAAAACCCCAAGGTCTCTCTTGGAGACACCAGAGGTATGCCAAATCCCAGCTACTTCTGCTCCATTCTCTTTCTAGGTGCAAAAGCAGCCTGAATTTGTCCCCACACTGTGACTGTGACAAGGGGATGACGTGCCCGGACAGCGAGCCTGTGCTCAGCATGACACATCAGGAGCTGCACAGAGCTCTTCAAGCCCCTCTGAGCAGCTCCCACGACTCCCCTCTCAGCTGATGAAGTTTCCCTTCTCCAAGCTGGCGTGGGGCAGAAGAGCCCTGAATGCTACAGCAGAACCTGCTTGGTTCACAGGTGATACGATCCAGCAGAAGCTCCTGCTACAAACATTCGCCTCAGCATCCTCAGTCCCCAGGGCTCCCTCCCAGGGCAGCAGCATCCCCTACAAAGGAGCACGTTTTAACCTTCCACACCAATTCTCTCTACAGATGGAGGTAAAACAATTACCTCATTACAGTCACACACCAAATTCCCTTCTGTGGAATTCACATCAGCACTACTGCAACTTTATAACGTTTGCAGCATAAAAATGTCTGCGGAGGAGGCCAAGAAAAACAGCTTTTTTGTTCAGAGGAAGCTCTGTGGTCAAGCTGATGTCATCAGAAAGCGCCAAATTAATTTCCTGTGGTTACATCCTACAGGAAATCCAAGAAGTTCAGCTTTCCTGCTAAACCAAGTAGTCATTTGTTGTCAATAACTGCTAATTAGGTGCCCAGATGTGTCATAAACGAAGAACTATCAAGATTACCTTTCGTTCCTTCCCTGGATTCCTCCCAGATTCATCGCTGGGATCTGTTTAGATCGGTGGTCTGAAGTCAGTGCAAAGCATCAGCACTTCTCTGGCCAGCCTGATCTAGGGTAGGGTGTCCCTGCCCATGGCAAGGGGGCTGGAACTAGATGATCCTTGTGGTCCCTTCCAACCCTGACTGATTCCATGACTCTATGACACTTGTGTCCCCAGGCTGGCCCAGGGGGCTCTTGGCTAACTGACACTTTCCAGCTTCTTCCTTCAGCCCCCTCCCCACAACAGAGCATCTGGGATTGGTTAGCCTGGAGAAGAGGAGGCTCAGAGGTGACCTTATTGCTGTCTTCAACTACCTGAGGGGTGGTTGTGGCCAGGAGGAGGTTGCTCTCTTCTCTCAGGTGGCCAGCACCAGAACAAGAGGACACAGCCTCAGGCTGTGCCAGGGGAAATTTAGGCTTGAGGTGAGGAGAAAGTTCTTCACTGAGAGAGTCATTGGACACTGGAATGGGCTGCCCGGGGAGGTGGTGGAGTCGCCGTCCCTGGAGCTGTTCAAGGCAGGACTGGACGTGGCACTTGGTGCCATGGTCTGGCCTTGAGCTCTGTGGTAAAGGGTTGGACTTGATGATCTGTGAGGTCTCTTCCAACCTTGGTGATGCTGTGAGAAACATCACCGAGGAGAAGCAGCCATGCAGATTATATTCTTAGCAGCTATTATATTCATAGCAGCTCTGCAGATTATATTCTTAGCAGGAACAAGGACCTCTAATGAAGAAAACTCTAAACCCGGTGACGGTAACAGTGATTCAGGAGGTTTTCCATCTGGTAAAAACATGAGGAAAATGTCTAGCAGGTTCCTCCCCCGCTCATAGACCTACAACCTACTGAAAGGTGCACCCCTCCAAGGTTTACTTGATATTTAACTCGAAAATTAACACTTCATTAAAGCACTTGGCCAATTCAAATGGATCTTTTCAAGCACTTTTCAGTGGGAAACTGACACCTCCAGCTTTAGCTCTCCCCAAAGCTCCCTGTGTTTACAGGCATTCGCACCTGCCCTGTTGCCTCCAGGCACTCCCTTCACCTGCCCCGCAATCCACAAGCCCTCCGTGTCCCATTCACGGCAAAGGGGAATCCACCAGAGAGAATGGAATAGCTTTTGTATCTGCCACTTGCACTGAAATGATTCTGCCCTCCCAGTGACCTTTCAGTAGCAATCTCTTGGGACAGGCTCTCCAGTCCATGCAGGAGGCTGCCCTGGGCTGGCAGGGAGCTCACATAAGGCTTTGAGACCTGAATGGTCAAATAAACCATGGAATCACAGAATCAGTCAGGGTTGGAAGGGACCACGAGGATCATCTAGTTCCCACCCCCCTGCCCTGGGAGAAACCAGATCCAGTTTGAGCAACCCCTACACTTTAACAACGTTGTATTTTCACTGCTCCTTAATTCAAACATATTTTCCATGAGCTCACTGCTTCTCTGGATAAGGCACAGCACAGCAAGGAGCTACAGAGCTCGAGTTGGTAGCATCTGTATCACAAGGAAAACAAGAAGCCCAGGGCTGCCAGGCCTCCTCGGCAGAGATACTGCACTGACGCACACTCAGCAGCAGCTTCTGCCCTCAGAGCCCAGAGTGGTGTGGGCAAATGGATGGGGAGAGGGAGGAGGAATGACATGCCCAGAGCCACCTGGAGATTAGAGGCAGAAGGACAAACCATCCTGCCACAGGCACTCACTATATCTGCTGGTACCAACAGTTCCCTTAACAAAAGGCGAGCGAACAGCTGAGAACTCATGCAGCTTCTGGGCTCCCAGAATAAAACAGGGCATACAGACAAGGCTTCCTGACACCTTGGTATCTCTCCAGAACACCCAAACTGGATGATTTAAGGAGCTTCCTACCTCTCTGTCCTTGAGTTTCATGGCCAGCACCAGCTGGTGTCTGTGGTTGGTCAGGGCCTCCCGGTAGTTTCCTTTGGAGAAGAATGCGGAGCCCAGGTTCCCGTGAGCTCGGCATTCTCCCGTCTGGTCACCTGTGTCAAAGAGAGCAGAGCTTAGCTGGCAACAGCACTGCTGGCCGTGCCCAGCAGAGACTGGAGCACACTGTGCCAGTGCTGCCCCAGAGACAGAACCAGCAGCAGAACAAACCCAGGCTCACGTTTAACACACAGACTAAACTCTCCTCTTTGCTGGCCTCTGGAGACATCTAACCACCAACCTCAGCTAAAGAACTGCTTTCACTTCTGCTCTGGCCTAACACTTGTCACTTCCCATTCTTCCATATTTATTCCTCGCTCAACATGAAACATTTGTTTGTGAAGCTAAGTCAATGGCCCAGGCTTGAAACACACCAAAAGCACACCAGCTTGCTTCAGAAAGCAACTCTGCAGCAGAACACAGCTCAGCTCAGACACAAGATGCATCTTTTCAGTGAGCCCTCCTAAGCAAAGCTCTCCCCAGCTCTGTGAGCTCTGCCTTGCTGTCTCGTTAATGTCTCCTCTCCCACAGCACTCTGAAAGCTGGAAAGCTCCCAGTGTCGTGCAGATTACACCACACATGAGAAAGGTTTTCCAAACTGTTTATTTTTCAAACCCTCTTGCCCATCCACTGTCTCACTTCTGATTTGTTCCTTCCCAAGCAACTGCCCCAGAAGCTCAGACTTAGGATTTTCTCCATCAAATTGCTGAAAAGACAGGAAGGGACCACAAGGATCATCCAGCTCCAACCCCCCTGCCATGGGCAGGGACACCTTACCCTAAATCAGGCTGCCCAGAGCCTCTTCCAGCCTGGCCTTAAACACACCCAGGGATGGGGCCTCAGCCATCTCCCTGGGCAACCCATTCCAGGCTCTCTCCACTCTCATGCTCAACAACTTCCTCCTCACCTCCATTCTGAACCTACTCACCTCCAGCTTTGCTCCATTCCCCCCAGTCCTGTCACTCCCCGATATCCTAAAAAGTCCCTTCTCAGCTTTTTTTGTAGCCCACTTCAGATACTGGAAGGCCACAAGAAGGTCACCTGGGAGCCTCCTCTTCTCAGACTGAGCAGCCCAAACTCTTTCAGTCTGTCCTAACAGCAGAGCTGCTGCAGCCCTCTGAGCATCCTCGTGGCCCTTCTCCTGACATGCTCCAGCATCTCCACATCCTTCTTGTCATAGTGGCTCCAGAACTGGATGCAGTACTCCAGGTGGGGTCTCACCAGAGCACAGTAGAGGGGAAGAATCACCTCCCTCCACCTGCTGGCCACACTGCAGGTTGCTTCACTTAAGACTTACGGATTTGAGGCCAAGTCCACATGGTGATAAGACCTATTCCCACATATGTGACCCTAGAAAATCAGAGGTCCCTGCCAAACCTCAGCATGTTCACCGATTGCCCACCCCTCCCACAGGCAAACAGGGCTGCACAAGCCTGCAGCGTGCACCTTGCAGAGACTTCAGGGTTGACTTCACAGCTTGTGAAATCCCACAGGAACCTGAGCCCTACAGAATGAATCTGTGGCACCTGCACCCAGCACTCAAGCAGGTGAAAGGATAGCTCTTACCTAAAGACTTGGCTACATCCAAGTCCTGCTGCATGTATCCAGTGCTTTTCTCTGTGTTCCCGAGGGACCAGTAGGCGCTGCTCAGGGCAGAGAACACCGATCCCCGCAGCTTCAGGCTGCAGGTGCCGATCTTCAGGGCAGCCTCTAGCACCACCACAGAGGCCCCGTGGTGGCCTGCAGTCAGAAGTTCCTGGCCGATCACAGACACCACAACAAAAGGGCTCTTGTCTAGCTTCATCTTCTGCAGTTGTTGATAGGTGGGCTCCAGGGACTCTGCAGTGTAAAAACGAAGGCAGTTACCCAATAAACCAAGTTATTTGCATCTAGAAATCACCTTCACAACATCTTTATCTTTTGGCGACCAGATGACAAGTGAGTTAAGGGCCAGACAGCCCAAATCACACCAAGATTTCTAATGGGAACTCAGGGCTTAAATGCTTTGTCCAATATCTCCTCCATTGCAGAGAGATATTGAGGTGCTGGAAGGTGTCCAAAGAATGGCAGCAAGGCTGGGGAGGGGCCTGGAGCACAGCCCTGAGAGGAGAGGCTGAGGGAGCTGGGGGTGTGCAGCCTGCAGCAGAGGAGGCTCAGGGCAGAGCTCATTGCTGTCTGCAGCTGCCTGAAGGGAGGCTGTAGCCAGGTGAGGTTGGGCTCTGCTGCCAGGCACCCAGGGATAGAAGAAGGGGACACAGCCTCAAGCTGTGCCAGGGCAGGTTCAGGCTGGATGTTAGGAGGAAGTTGTTGTCAGAGAGTGATTGACATTGGAATGGGCTGCACAGGGAGGTGGTGGAGTTGCTGTCCCTGGAGGTACTGAAGCAAAGCCTGGCTGGGGCACTTAGTGCCATGGTCTGGTTGATAGGGCAGGGCTGGGTGCTAGGTTGGAGTGGATGATCTTGGAGCTCTCTTCCAACCTGGCTGATTCTCTGCTTCTGTATATCGGGACACATCAACCAACAAGCTGATTATTTTCCTTGCAGAAGCCACTTCAGGAAGGAAGCACAAGCATGCAAAGCAGTCTCATACTGAGCTCTGCAGACTGGCCTAATGGCAGAAGGAATACAGAAAACATCTGCAGAGTCCTGTAGGAAACTGCTCCCTCAGCACAAACTTTCAGCTGAACATCTGCAAAACCTGTGCCTGCCCAGATACCACAGCACACAACAAGGGCCAAGAGAGATGACAAAAGATGCAGAAAGACGCTGATCCTTCTCCTGCAGAAGGTACCCTGCAGAATGACAGCACTGGACCTGCCAGACTACTTATAATTGGTCTACCTGCTTCTACCATTCAGATGGAAACCGAGCTGCATGTTTCAAAAAGGACACATGCCACTGTCACAGCTCTTTTGTCTTCCCAGTTGTTCCTCTTCTTTCTCTGAACACAACTATTCTGGAAGCTACCACTCACAGCAGTCTATCTATGGCTTCAAACCACCTATTATTTTGGTGGAATGAAGCTACAGGGGACTGGCTTTACACCACAGACAATATCCAGGCAGGTGATCTCTGTCTCTTCCTAGAGAGTGAGCTCTTGGAAAGGGGTCCAGAGCAACACCTAACAACTGCTGGAGTGCCTGCAGAGCACCCAGCACAGTGAAAACAGGTCTTTGGGCAGCCATTACAGCAGTACACATCCATTATCCAAGTAAAGCCTGCACTTCATAGGCAAGACTGATCTGCAGTGTCACAAACCAGTGTGACAAACCAGTTGTGGGGAGGATGGCACCTGGAAAGCAGCAACACACTGAAGCAAAGTGGGAGCAGCAATGTCAATAGTCAGCTGCTGCACAAGAGGACAGAGAGATCCCCCAGCCTGTCCTGGGGATGCTTACAGAGAAACATCAGCTGCATCCTGTGCAGCAGCCACAGCACCTCAGGTACCCAAATACAAATTAGCTTCACAGGTAACTGCTATATAGGACAGAAGCTTCCAGATGAATTCATTTTAAAGGATGGAGAAAAACACTGTAAAAAAAGGAAACACCAGCGGGGATATTTTTTCATTTCAGCATTTCTTGGCCCCTAAGCCCTGAGGCCCCAACAGCATCTGCTGAGGATGAGAACTGCCATGTTTCCTCCTGGGAAATGCCATTAGGACACTGCAGCACAAAGCTTGCCAGAAAAACAGAGCAAAGAGGCTACCTCCTCCCTCTGAAGTGGAAGAGCCTGGAAATGGGGACATTATGAAAGAGGCAGAATGCTGTACAGCTAACACAGCTTCAAGGCCCAAATGATTTCAACAACTCTTCCTCAACAGAAGTGAATCAGCAGAGCAGCTTTTCTGCCTTCTGGAACACTGTTGTGAGACACATTAGTACCTCTGAAAAGCTGCCAATGTGCACTTCTGGTCAAACACTGGCCCACAGCATTTAAGATTCTCTTTTCCCACTAGGGCATAGGGGGAAGCTGTTCCAAGTCACATTAAAAAGCCAGGGTAAAAGCAGTGGACAACTCTCTACCTGATACTGGACAAAAGACAAACAAGGAAGGACACCAGTGGAACTGCTGCAGCACACCAGTCTGATTCACCTCCAGTGCTCTCAAGCTGGATATCACCATCTTGCTGTTCCCACTGTATCAGGAGAACATTTTTTTGTCCCTCCTCCAACTTCAGGCTCCTTCCATAGCACCTGCTGACTCCTGAAATCTTTCCCTTCCCCTTCAGCCCTGCAGGATCCACTCGCCTCAGATGCTGGCAGAGTCATGCACGGACCTGAAAACTACCCCCTCCAAATCCCTTGGCAGCACATCACCATCCCTGAGCAAACCTCCCGGTGCTCACCTCGCATGGGAGACTTCATGGCGGCCTCGACCATGCCAACCAGAAGCTGAAGACTCTTGGGATCCTGAGCCAGTCCCGAGGCAAAGGCTGCCAGCGCATCTGCATGGCGTCCCAGGTACTGCAGGGCCACACCCTGTCGGAAGTATGCCTGGAAAGCCAAAGGGAAGGAGAAACAGCAGTTACTTAGTTGGTAAAGTCACAAATCAGACATCCCCCCGTGACCTCACGCCGGTGGATTCTGGGCTACACAGTCACCTTCTGGCTTCTTCGGCCACACTGGCTACAGGCAGCAAAACGCAGCTTACACCCTGCTGTGCATTTCCAGGTATTTCAATAGCAAAAATGAAGTGGTCAGAAGAGAAGACATCATTTCCAGTTCTTAAAAAGAGCTTTAGGCACCTAACTGTGCTGCTGGAGATTGGCTCCAGTCTCTGCTCTCACAGAGACGACCTCACCATCGTTTCTCTCCATTTGTAATAGGGACCTGCATTCAAGATACATTAAGTATCCATCCTTGGAGGTCTCTTTACTTAAACAGGATAAATCTCCAATTAACATCCAAACTGGTATTTCATTAGAGCTTTCAAACACTTTGAGAATCCAATCCGGAGAGGCAGAGATTAAGGAAAATCAGAAATGACAGGAGAAATTTACAGATATGAATATTTAATCTCTTTTCCATTAGTGAGAGCCTTGATTGTAGAACCACTCTTAATGAATTCAATGAGAGCAAAATGCTTTTCATTAACCTTTAGTATAAATGTGTTCTTATTGAACCAAACAAGCTACTGTACTGGAAACCCAATTCAGTGATAATTAGATTACCAGCACAAAGCCTTAAATCAAAAGAAATTATAAAGAGCTAACATCGTGCAGTGACCATCAGGCACGAGTCCTCCCAGCAGTGAGGAAGCTGTCACCTAAATCATGGTGCACACTTTTAAGTCCTTTCCCCTCCCCCCCCCCCTCTCTTTTTTATCACTTAATTACTTTCGTTACCACCCGATGACAGAGGCAGTTTGACACAGCATGTCTCTGATGGGGGCCTTCCCAGCCAACAAGGCTGATCCAGGACAAATGTGCCTGCCTGATCCAATTACCAAGGATGAGGGCACAAATACTCAGCAGCCAGCAATGGAACTTCATATAGTGTGTAGGCGTCTCCAACATCTCGTGATTCTGAGGAAGGTATAAGACTGACATCTCCTCCCCTCGAAACAGAGAGAGCATCACAGACACAGCTCCTTCACCACTACAGGAAGTCAGCTAAGCCCAGAAAAACAGAATTTCCTTGTATGTGGGGCTTCAAGGGAAGGGCAGGAGGGAGACAGATGCTACAGGCAACTCAGACAAGCCTCCTGCAGCCTGCAAAACACAGGAATGCTTTGGCTTCTGTTGCAGGGTTCAGAAGGGACCATGTAGTGGGATTCTCTCTCATGTCCCACCCTGTGCACAAAAAGGCTGTAAGACAAGAAATAACACTCTTCAACTACAGCCACGGCAACAACTGGCTTTCATGTCTGCCAAGGAAAATGGTGCCTGTAAGGAAAACAAAGAAAAAAGGCAAGCTAAGAAAACTCAGGTGGAGTCTCTGTCCTACTTCCAGTTTCCATACAGAAATCCAATTGAACATCTGCTCCCAGCAGGACAAAACACACCACAAAATGGTAAACATCACTAAAAGGAAAAAGGAAAACAAAGTGCCTGGCCACGGCTCTCAGAGCACCCTGCAGAGGAGAAACAGATCTGTCTTGCTCAGCACTGCCTGCCCAAGAACTCCACCGCCTTCCCTGGAAGAGAAGAGCACTGCCTGGCTAGGCTGCACCAGTGGCTGCAGTGGGGACACTGGTTTCTAGCACCTGCCCATCTGACTCTTGCTTTGGGGGAGCACTGAGCACATCTCCAACACTGAGCTAGCAGAGCTCTCATCCTCAAAGCTCTGCACCCAGAGGAGACACCACAGACAGCAGATTCTCTCAGAGTCCCCAACTCAGCACTGTGCATTTCCAGTGCCATTTCTGAAAGGTGGCTTTACTCTCTCCCCACACTGATTCTTAGAACTCCCCACTCCATTTGAATACAAACACAGCATTCAGAGGCCAAAAGAGAAGTCCATTAATCATAACTGAAAGAAAGATTTTGGCTATTTTTTCTCCTGCAAAAAAACCTCCCTTCCTTTCTCCTGCAGTTTCCAGTGTACACAGAATGCTCTCCACACATTGTGTTCCCCAGAGACCTTTAACAAAACAAATAAGAAGCGTTCACATCACCTATTTCCTCCCCAAAGGCATTCACAAGTTAGTTTAGCATTGGAATGAAGACACCGTATCAGGGGAAAAAATCTGCAAAGAGGAAGTGATGAGAATCAACCTTTGGAAGAGGAGAGGAAAAGGAAAGGCAGGGAGCCAGCAGCTGCAGCTGAAGAAATGAGACAAGGAGCAGCTCTCCAGTCCCGACACAGACAAACTCTTCCCATGCTTCAGCATATTACATCTGCAATGACACTGTGTGAAGACAGAAGAGTATTCAGTCCACAGGAAAAGTCACATTAATTTCCCAGTGATCCAAGGTAAGGAAAAAACTATTGATTCCTTTGATGAAGAGAAGAGCGATGCTTTGCTGAAGATAAGAGAAATGAACAGCAGGTGTCCTCTAACCTATGGCTCCTTGCATCCCCTGCACTGTCAGACAAAGAGCTGGAACCACCTTCTTCATTTTTTTTCAATCTCTGTATCATACCTTCCAGGAGCAAGGCACTGCTCTCTGCAACTACCTGAAAGGAAGCTGTAACCAGGAGGGAGTTGGTCTCTTCACCCAGGGACAGAACAAGAGGACACAGCCTCAAACTGCGCCGGGGAAGGTTTAGGCTGGACGTCAGGAAGGAGTTCTACACGGAAAGATTGATTGGCATTGGAATGTGCTGCCCGGGGAGGTGGTGGAGTCCCCATCCCTGGAGGAGTTTAAGAGGAGGCGGGATGAGGTACTTGGTGCCATGGTTTAGTTAATTAGCAAGGTTAGGTGACAGGCTGGGCTCGATGATCCTAGAGGTCTTTTCCAACCTCTTTTATTCTGTGATTCTGTGCAAGAATAAAGCCTCATTCTCAGCTGAAATTGGTACTAGATGCACCTCCCTTAATGGGAACTATTTTCCCCCACCTTGCATTAACATGACCAAAGATGTGCTCCTCTGCTCCTATCTCCAGGCTCACCAGCAGCCACTGGTGTGAATGTGAACAGGAACTCTACATTTCCCAGGATTCTGCTAAATGGGAACAAGCCCAGTGAAGGAAGCCCAAGACAATTCAATCAATGCTCTTTTTAACAGAGAAGTATATACTTTAATTTTTGGTGCCAGGGATCTAGGCTAAGAGCCATGTTGTACTGGCATCTGTAGCCAGCTCTGGTACAATCTTTTGGGCTCCTTCCATGGCAATAAATCATTCAGATCCTTGCAATGTATCCCACGTGCAATTCTTGCAGGACTTAGAGGGAAACAGCAGCCACAGGAGCTCAGTCCTGTCTTACCACAGCCTCTTGTAAGCCTGAAGCATGAGCTCATGTTTCTGGAATATGATTTAGTACCAAGGTAGAAGCATTTTCTAACAGTAGCCCACATCACACTCCTCACTGGGCTGGATGGTATACTTCTTCTGAGTTATTTTAAACCAGCCAGAACTGGACGATTAACTTATGTAGGAGCCCTAGGAAAGCTTAGTGTCACCCAGCTGCCTGAGGACACACTGGGACTGCCACACAGAACACCAGAAGCTCCACCTTCCTCCTGAGCAGGGCAACCCTTGCACAAACTTCATGTGCAGCAGACACCAGGCGCTGGGCTGGGATCCTATCCCAGCACTCCAGCACAGATCCTGCTGGCTGCAGGCTGCCCACAGGGAACATAGCCACAAAGACTGTCCCCACTTCAGGATCTCCATCAGCCAAGGGCTGGGCACTCCCCAGTGCCCAGAGGTTCCTGCCCTCCACCTGCACCTCTCCTTCCTGTGGGGTTCAGCAGCACCACGCTGCACTCTCACTATGGCTCCTCTCATAACTCTGCCATCAGACCTCACACTCCTTCCCATCAGGAATGATGGCTCACTTGGAACTGGATAATGGAGACAGGAGAACGGAACTGGAACAGCATCAGAAGAACTTGGAGCAGAAAATCACTGTCAAACAAACATGGAAACCCTGAAAACAATGCCTCGGTCTTAGACAAAGGCTCCTCTTGTACACGGGGAGGAAATCCCAAACATCTCTGTTCAGGTCAGCTCCAGACCCTGGACAACAGCTCCTTGAGCAGGAAAGGCAAACACACCGAAAGGGCTCTTTCCACAATGCTCTCCCGGCTTGCCAGAGCAGGGGATGATGCCAAAAATAGCAGGAATAATCGATGATGTATTCAGACGTCCTGCTCTGAGCATGCAGAGCGCCTGGACAGACGGACCTGCTGCCTGGTCCACCCCCGCGCCGGGCCAGCGGCAGAGCGATGCGATGCGATGCGATGCGTGTGACCAGCGAGGAGCAGGACAATGTGGGAACAGCCGCTACGGCTGCCTGGGGCCAAGCACCAGGTTGAGCCTCTCCTCTCCCCTTGTAACTGCTTTACAGCCAAATCGTAGAGAAAAAATACAGGACAAATCTCTGCTGTGGGATTTCAGGAATGTGAGGAGAGGGAAGAATGCGCTTTAATTCAGAACACATGCAGCACATGCACAAACGCTGCTCGCTGTCCACATGAACCCAGCTCCTGCCCTCGCAAAGTTAGAGCCTGCACCCGAGACCACGATTTTCCTTCGCAGCCTGCGCTGTCAGCTGGCACCGGCACCGCTGCCGGCAGCCTGCCCTCAGGAAGGCGCAGAGATCTGACAAATTCATCATCTCTGCAGCACGGCTTCTTTATCTGCCTCTCCTTTCCAAAGTGTCTCTTACAGGAACTACCCTGCTCGGAAATGGAAATTTCCTCTGTGCCCAGACAGAAAAACAGGATGGAGGGTGTAAAATATCATGCTTTGCCTTATCCAAAGAGCATTTAATTATTCTTATTAATAGTGCTTTCACTACCTCCAGCAGGAGACTGCAGAGATCACTTGCCCGCCTCAATTAAATGCAACCAGCAGCAAGAAAGAGTCGAATCTTTGCTTAGCTGAAGTGGGTAACAGCCAAGCCTTTCACAAAGCTCGCTGCCGCTGCTCCCTTCTTGCCTGCTTCAGGGTTGCCCTAGAAGCAGCAGCTCCAGCTTCAATCCCAGCATATTGGAACAGACAATCTTCCCAGCTTTATCAGCTACCACTCTGAAGCCTCATTTAATAGCAAGAACTAGCCAGGAGTGGAGAAAAGTGCTCTAGGCAAGTAACAATCAACATGAGGATGTCTGGACGCAGCAGAGGGAAAGTACAACCAGCCTCTCGTTGTTTAAGCGTCTGACAGGCACAGACCCAAGCATAGCATCTTTCAGAACTCCTCTGCAAGTAAACAGGGACAAAGTTTTGCCCAACTTGTGGCTAAACAACTTGTTTCAGAAACTGCAGAAGAGAACATAAGGCACCTTTCACCCTGCTCAGAAGTAACACTCATCTTGGCAAGACACTACTGGAGATTTCATAGGTCAGTGTGCAGTTGGCACCTGTAGGCTCCTTCTCGGTGAAGTTCGGGGCAGCAGCAGAAGTGGTTTTAACATCACATTACTCCTGCTTTGTTTGTACCACGATTTAAATTGCACCAGCATTTGATACTTAACTGCCAGCGTGCATCTGCACACAATTCTCACAATGCTGAAAGTGTTGAGAACCTTTGCAGAGCTCAAGGATATACAAACATGTGCTACTATTTGTTCTTTTAGCTTTAAAGGCAAAACCAAATGAGAAAGCAGTACAAAGGGAAAAGAGGGAATAATAAAAATCATGTCCTAAACTGGAAGACATCCACCACCAGAACTTCTTTTTTTTTGCTCTTCAGCTTGAGTGTTCCAGCATAAAGTTTCATCGTCTCACTTGGAAACACTCATCTGAGCAGCAGCTCCAATGACTGCCTCCCCTCCAGCCTTTCCCCATTTGGCACGCTGCTGTCTGTGCAGGCTTAGGTGGATCACGCTGAAAGCCCACCGTAAAATCCAGAGATGAGACATTAAAGCATCTGGTCAGCCCAGTCACGAGGCTTGGCACGCACCCTGGATTCAGCAGGGGATCTGTTATCTGCCCAGGATCTCTTATCTCGTGCAGCACTCCTGGGCTGGACACTCCTGTCATCAGCGACCTGGCTCCACACTCAAGGTGACAGTCTCCGAGCTGTGCAATAACTCCTCCTTGCCACCTTGCAGTAAGTAACGCTAGAGTGTTTGCTGTCAGCATCACTGTTCTAAGCTGGCATCTCCAGCAGGCACCACTCATGGTACACCTGCACATCCAGCCAAGCTGCAGCACAGTCACCAGCCAGCTCTCTGGCCAAGGGAGACCACAGACACTTCCACGTGGAAACACCGGCAGGCACCGGGCAGCAAAGCCTGCTTTGGGTCTGGCAGCAAAGCCTGCTTTGGGTCTGGCAGCAGGCAGGCACCCTGCAGGTCAATGTTTCCTGTACCCGAATGATCAGGAGAGGACATTTGTTACAATCCCTGTCACATATCAGGCAGTGCCAACTGCCTAGAAGGAAACCATCAATGGATCTTATCCAAAACCACAGCCAACTGCTTTGCCACAGGCTTCCTTCCACGTCCCCACTTGCCAGCAGCACATGTCCTACTACCTCCAGCTCCGATCCTGCAGGGCAGGCAGTTCCCAGCAGTCCTGCCTCTCAAAATCACCTCCACACTTTGGCTTCTCTGCCCAGCAGACTGGACCCCCTTGGCTTCACTCTGTCTGAACAATCCCTCAGCGTCCTGCACGCCTCCGTGGCAAACCAGACCATTCCCAGCTGACGATTGCTGCCATTCTGAAAACAATTCAGGGCTGTTTGGAAGAGCAAGCACTTCCTCACTGAAGTAAACCGAGATAAAACAGGATTTGCCAAAACCAACACATCTGGAAGGCAGAGACAATGGCTTGCATACCAGCAGTTTGGAGCTAAAGAGGACCATCTCCAATTTTGAGTCCAAAAATCAATGAAACATTTGTTTTCTGTCAGCTTTCTCCTGCTCTCTGAGTTCAGCAGCAGTGTCTGACCCTGAGTGTGCATGTGTCTAACAGCCACAGTGGCTGGCCACAACCAGAAGGGTGAAAGTGAAGGCCTCCTTAGGTACAGATCACTTACACAAGCTGAGTACTGAATCCTGCCAGATTTCAGATAGCTAAAATCCAGTGGTTATGAAAGCACCGCTTGAGTGTGTCCAGAGAAGGGCGACGAGGCTGGGGAGAGGCCTTGAGCACAGCCCTACGAGGAGAGGCTGAGGGAACTAGGATTGGTTAGCCTGGAGAAGAGGAGGCTCAGGGGTGACCTTATTGCTGTCTACAACTACCTGAAGGGTGGTTGTGGCCAGGAGGAGGTTGCTCTCTTCTCTCAGGTGGCCAGCACCAGAACAAGAGGACACAGCCTCAAGCTACGCCAGGGGAAATTTAGGCTTGAGGTGAGGAGAAAGTTCTTCACTGAGAGAGTCATTGGACACTGGAATGGGCTGCCTGGGGAGGTGGTGGAGTCGCCATCCCTGGAGCTGTTCAAGGCAGGACTGGACGTGGCACTTGGTGCCATGGTCTGGCCTTGAGCTCTGTGGTAAAGGGTTGGACTTGATGATCTATGAGGTCTCTTCCAGCCCTGATGATACTGTGATACTCTGCAGAGACAAGCCAGCCTGGCAAGACTGCTGTGACCAGAAGGCAGGTAGGTGACTTTGTTCTTAGCTGTAAAGAAAATCCTGCATCCCCACCTCAGAACAGAAACAAGTGAAGATAACAGACTGGTCCAGTCTCCAAGAGCCATCAAAACAGAAGACAAAGGTAAGGGGAAGCACATGATAGTACAGGCACCAGGTAACAGTGCCCAGAGTAAGGTGTTTTCATGGGCAGAGTGGAGCTGGTCCATGTCCCTTAGAGAAGGGCCCCGTGTGCTCAGGAGAATCCCAGCACGCATCTACTGCAGACACAGGCTCCTGCCTCTTGGCTCACAGCTCCCTGCACTCACTCAGCACCGCCTGCCAAGAGGGACAAAGCTGATGATGGGGGAAAGGGGAAAACTCAAATTTGCAGAAGTACTAAATATATAAATCTCTTTGGCCAAGGTGAACGTGGGAAAAATTCTTCAAGAGGGGCGTCATGTTTAGCGAGTTCTGCCAGATCGTTACTCTTGCAGTGCAGAGGGGGGAAAACAGCAACACCATGTTTCCTTAGAGCAACTCTCCTCCTCCATCACAGGTCTCTGAAGCACCAAGTAATTTAGTAGTTGCTATGGAAACTGCTGGGTTTATTGAACAGCCTTGGAAGGGTCAAGAGGTGCCATCAAACTGGCCAGTTGTAAATTATTTCCCTGCTAAACATCAGCTTTGTTTTAGTTGCGCTGCTACCACTTCTCTGTTTCATGATTAGAACAGTGTTTGGACTGACTCCAGAACAGGTGTCATTCTTCAGTGGGGCTGCAACAGGTAAGTCCAAAAATAGCTGTTTTTATGCCCCAATACCTTAAAAGACTTGGTGCAGAGGAGCCATACTGAAGGCAGAATGGTTAAGAGACTGCAGACTGCTCCTTCTCCCACACATCTGCACCGACCTGAGACAGCAGGAACTAGAATGAGAAATTAGTTCTCCATCTGATCCCCAGAGGTTCCACACAGCCATAAAATGAGTAACTCCCAGATTGACCCACTTATGCCTATGCCTTCAAAGAAGGGATGAAGCAGAGCAGCAGAAAAGTGTCCATTCCAGTACCCAGCTTTGTTAACCTAAGACTGCAGTCTGCCCTGCTAGCACAGGTCTGTGCTCTGAGAACAGAAGATACCACATGGCCTGCACTGGGCTACTAAAAAATAACATCACCTCCTTCCTTTACTCGCCACACAGAAATGAACACCTGAAGTTAAATCAGCAGCCAGCAGCATCCGCTCCTGCAGGGCAGGAGAACAGCACAAGAAGTGCCTGCATTCCCAGCTCTGCTACTGAACCCACTAGATTTGTTCCAGTCCCACAGATGTGCCTTGCTTCCCAAATTCCTTATTATCCCAATTTGTCTTTCATAAGCCCAAAAGCATCAGCAAAGAGGGGAAAAACTCAACAGTGAAAAGCAGCGCATTGCTGTTTCACTGTGGCATCCTTGCAGGGTAAACGCAGTCATGGTGAAAACGAAAACGTGACTCCAGGGAAAGAGAAAGTCAGGAGTAATTACAGTTTGCTGAGGAAATCTCCAGGCGACAGGGATGGCTGTGGCCTCTTCACTTTATGTGAACTATAAAAATTTGAATAACCTTGGGCAAGAGGTTTAAAAGGCTGTGAGCAACAGGAAAACTTCCTCCGCAAGGTACCAAGAAAAAAAGCCACAAGAATAAAGAGCAGAAAGCACAGTCCACTGCTTGCCACCAGCCTGCAACTCCATCAGGGCGCCAGGAGGTGAACAAGCAGGCTTAGTGAATAATTGAAGACACAATAATGAAACCTCAGAAAGTCAGAGACATAATACAGTTTTGTAGGTTTCATCACGAAGCCTCTGAATTCCCAAATAAGACACACTGAATAATTTATCTCTGTGTCAATACTGGGTCAGCAGCTGTTCACTCACAGCTAGCGATGGTCCAACATGCTTCAAGACACTTGAATGGGTCTGAACAGATTAATGAGCAGGGTCCAGAGGGAAGAGGTGAGGACCACTCAGCCCACTCACCATTCCAATCACTAAGCTCAGATGAAAAGGCATAGACCCAGCAGTGGGGAAGAATGCATGAGCACCCACAGGTTCTGAACCCATGTTGGGACCGCTCAGCACCACCTTGTCCTATGATAGTCCTCTGAGGTGAGACAGTAGGAAACCAGACTGCACTGGGCTGGCTCCACAGGCTGACCATTTACCACCCCACCACCCTGACCCATCCTCATCATCCAACTCAAAGGCTCACCCTAGCTAACAGCACTCTACCAGCTGCATCAGCCACAGTACAGGGCAAGCCAAAGGAGTCAGCCTCATCTTTCTGCTCTGGAGCACTGCCTCTCGCACAGCTGAGACACTCGTGCCAGGAACCCGACTTAATGGCCTTGTTAAATAGGAAGGTAAGTGTGTTTGGGGGAAAATAAACACAGCTGACGAAATGACTGACAAAACCTGCTGCTTCTAGTCTGGAATGCTCCCTGGGGACTTCTGGCTACACAAAGCTGTGTCTGCTGCCCTGTACCAGAGCCCACCCTCACCTGCACAGACATGAGCTGTCTCCATGGCACTGATACATGCTGCCACGCAGCAAACCTGCTGCAGACACGCTGGCCAAGTGCTGCCCAGCAGAATCCCAGCATACAGCTTGTGGCTGATGGACAAAGTCTGTGAGAACAAAGCCACGGCTCCGGCTTTAGCAGAATTCCACAGCAGTGTCCCAGCTCTGCCGCGCAGCCTGACTGTGCCGCGTCTGCGGCTCTGGCACACAGCCTGCCTCGTTAATTACCCTTGTTCTTCCTTGTTCTTCCCAGCATCCAGAACCAACAGCAGCAGCAAAGCTGTGACTGGCTGCGCTGCCAACAAGTGCCCAGGCACAGCTCTGCCATCACACACCGCTCAGGCAGCAGGGCAGGCAGTGTCCAGCACAGCAGGACTCACAGACCTACCTGTCTGTGACACAGCAGGGAATATAGCAAGCCAAAAAGAAAGTGTGAATGAGGACAAAGACCCCACTGAAGCATTAACTCCAGCAGGATGAGCACTGCACAGCCTTTGTCTAGCCATCATCTGGAACGTGCCAGTATTTGTGAGCACTCAGATGGAACCAGCTGATGTGACTGGGTTAGACTGAATTTTGTCACGTTTTTAGCACTCACTGACAGGCAGGCACACATGCAGCAATCCACAGCTGGCCTGTTCAACCAGTGACTGTGCGGCAGCAGATACAAATCCCTGCATTTCCAAGGGAAATCCCACAATTACCACACCCACCTACCCATGATCGGATCAAAGAGCACAGCTCAATCTGCCCTGGAAACCTGCTGTAGATAACCTGAACGCACAGGTGCCCACCACACACACCACAGCTGGCAGGATTTAATTCAATTCTCAACCACCAAGGACTTATCTGCATTTAACAGCCCTGAAGCAGCCCTCATCAATACTCGCTGACCTGGTGGCATGAGTAATTACCTCCTAGTTCATCCTTCAAATGACAGAAGAATTCTTCTCAGCTGAGCTATTCCCCTGAGCATCTCTCTGCCAGGAAAGAGCAGAACTGTGTGCTTGGAGCTTTCCCTGCAGAAAAGGCAAACACTCACTAAGGAATTCTCTGCTCCATCTATGCTTGGGAAATTATCAGATTATTTGAGGGGAAACAAAACAAAATTGAATAAAACTACACTGTGCACATGGGGTTTTTTGGCTCTGATGATAATAAATGGTTTCTGTCATTTCATTTCAATGAAAAATTTCACGAGGTATCAGTTATGTCTGTAAATTCTGTGAGGTATCAGTTATCTTAGAATCACAGAATCAGTCAGGGTTGGAAGGGACCACAACGATCAGCCAGTTCCAACCCCCCTGCCATGCCCAGGGACACCCTACCCTAGAGCGGGCTGGCCAGAGCCTCATCCAGCCTGGCCTTAAACACCTCCAGGCATGGGGCCTCAACCACCTCCCTGGGCAACCTATTCCAAGGTCTCACTCCTCCTCACATCCAGTCTCAATCTCCCCACCTCCAGCTTCGCTCCATTCCCCCATGTCCTTTTCCCCTAGCTACATCCATTCATTGCTAAGATATAACACATTCTTCAGTGAGACCTCTTGGTTTGCTCTGCTGACTGACCACCAGTGAGGATTCTGCACCTCCTTTTGGCAGAAGTTCCTTTTCTTTCTCAAAAAATGACACCTTGAGAACAAACCTCTCAGGCAGCCCAGCCCTGCTAGCTGCTGCTAAGCACAGAGCCATCGAATGAGGTCACACCACAAAGGAGTCCGATTCCTGCCTGGGACTGATTCTTAGCACTTCCCTCTGATAAGGTAAGATACACACCAAGTCCTCAACAGGAGCTGAAACTTCTTCACTGTGAGGGTCACAAAGCACTGGAGCAGGCTGCCCAGAGAGGTTGTGGAGTCTTCTTCCCTGAGGACTTTCAAGACCTGTCTGGATGTGTTCCTGTGTGATCTGTCCTAGATGATCCTGCTTTGGCAGGGGGGTTGGAGTCATTGATCTCCAGAGGTCCCTTCCAATCCCTACTACTCTGTGATACTGTGAGTGCTAGTTTGAGACAAATTGGAGTATTCTAATGAGAAAAAATAGATTGTAGGCTGTGAAAAGAAAACAGTGCTGATGTCTACTTCACTCATGGGTCCACTAAGATGTTATAAAAACAAGAACACAAACACAGATAAGACAGAGTGTGTGTCTCTGTATGTTGGAGTCTGTGTTTCTCCCTGTGCAAATAACCCTTCTGCTGCTAACCCCCCTTGCCAATCCTCCGAACTCACCTTGCACATAAGACAAACTCTGGGCTAAGGCAGAGGGGTGGAAAAAGGTGGAAGAGTGGATGGGAGCCCCTCTTGGGGACCCTGGTTTCTGGGAGGACTGTTGTGTTTCTGTATTACCTTTAACTTGTGTATTTCTGTATACAGCTGTAAATATTGTAAACTTCTGCTTGTATATTGTGCTAAGCTGTAAATATAAAGCTTCCTTCCTTAGCTTCCAGCCAACTGAGCCTAGTCTGGGTGATTTCATGAGAGTGGGGGAGCAGCTAACTTGCAAACCATCACACCACGTTAAGCCCTGGCTCCCAGTTACCACACCAGGTCTGTCGGCTGTATCCAGGATCCAATCAACCATGCTCAACAATGTACTCATGACCATCAAGGCAGTTACAGTAACACTGAGGAAAGCATCAAGTGCCCGAATACCAACAGCTGGGGAGCAACCAGAGGTTGTATTTGTGAAGGGAAGCCAACCCCCTTGCTGTACCCAGGTAATGCCCATGTGCACTCTGAACAGTCCTGACCCACAACCCAGAACAGCTGATACTCCATTCAAAGGCTCCTGGATGCCATCACTAATAAAGTAGGACCATGCCCTGGTGTCTTCAGTAACTCAGTACTGAGGAGATTCAAGCAGTGACTGGGTGCTAAAAAGGGAGATGAAATGTTTTTAAGAGAAATGTAAAGTGACAATTCAGAGCCTGGAAAGATTTGGTCATTTAAATGACATGTCAGACAAAGGCAAAAGACAAGGAATGAAGAAATCAAATTCACCCAAGTGTGCACTCATTCATATGGAGCAGGCAGATCCAGCTGCAGATCAATCAGCTAACATCACATTAATGTCAGGGAGCCCAGCTTTGTGTGGCTATAGAACCCAAGGCAAAGAAAGGTGGCACTGCCAAATCAGGGTCACCACATCCCTGTCTCGCCCTGCAGCAGCTTTTTCTGCAGAGCAGTTAAGCAGTCTTTCGTTTAACCCCCACAGAATGAAGTGAAAAGCAAGAACATCCTTCATTAGGGCTTTGTTAGGTAATTCAGATCTCACAACCAACCAGGGCCTCAGACAACCAAGCCAGTGTCAAGCACAGGGAATCCTGGATGACTTGCTTACTAGTCAGTGGAGCTGGGTCACAAACCCTTGGCTCAACGTGATCTTGGCCAAGCCACTTCTCTCTGCGTTGCAGCTCAGCAGATCTGCAGAGAGGAACATCTTCCTAGCACATAATGCAAGACTCATGTGTAAGGAAATGCTTTAAGTGCCACCCCACAGCTTGCAGCATTAGGCAGGAGCCTTCTGCAGAGGTACATTCTTCCTTTAACCAGGCAATAAATACATGAAAGCAAAAAACTCTTCTCTTAATTGAAAAACGAAACAATTAGGAAGTGCCTTTTTCTGGGAACATGCTGCTTCCACTGCAGCATGACCAAGGTTATTTTGAACTTATTGCTTTGACTGGATTCAGCTGTAAGTAATTAAATTTAGTCATAGAAGTCTGATCTATAAATGGAACCTACAAAAGCAATTACCAAAGCTTCCATTAGATCAGTAAGCAATGGCAGCTCTGTTTGATGTAAACCAAAAGGAACATTATTTATCCTGCACGAGAAATCACAGTAACTCAGTCCCCTCTGCAGAAAGTTGCTTTGAAAATTACACTTTTCAGTGAAGAAAATCACAGGTTACACATTTCAGCCCTGCTTTGCTCCTTCCAGTTGAACAGCCTAACAGTCAGGGGAAAAAAAAGACAGTTGGATCACACAATGCAAAGGGACTATTTGGGCTCCTCCTCTGTACCCAAAGGGAAGTTAGATCCAAGAGCTGGGGCGAGTAAGCATCAACCTTTATTTGTTTAATCTATTTTTACACATGCTTTTCCTTCTGTTGGAATCTAGACTGTGCAGAAGCTGATGGACCTGTGAACCTGATGGTATCTCTCAGCCCAGCCCCTGAGCACACATGCAAGTGCTATATGATTCACTGATTTCTCTGAGTAGGAGACCCTGGGGGCTATTTTTTCTAGCTCCTTGGGGTTAAAAACAATAAATCCAAACACAGTTATTTATTTTCCCTTTGTCTCCTCCAAAACTTGGAACTAGAATCTGAAAATAAGCAAGGAGGTCATAAATAAATTTGGCCAACCTGCAAATCTCAGCACTCACCTAACCATCCAACACCCTTAGAGGCATTTCTTTTTCACCTCAGTTCTGTAGTAGGGGAGAGAAGGGAGGGATGTTTGCTTTGGGGTGCGTTTGGCATTTTTAACTTATTCTAATGAACACTTCTTTTGAGCTACACTGACAAAGCAAACTGAAGCAATGTTAAAATACTATTAAAAAACAATATTTAAGATGCAAAAAAAAGGTCAGCAATGAAGGTGCAGAGGCAGCCAGAACTCAGGCCCTTCTGTACACACTGTCTCTTTCCCCAGCAAGGTCACCACATCTCCTTCCCCTAGCCAACTCCTTCCCCTGTACGGCTGAGTTCTGGGGTGGTGAAGTGGCTTTGGTGGGCACTCAGAGTCTAGCTAAGGTCGACCCCCAGACTACTATAAACAAACTCTGGTATTTCCTATCAGGCAAAGGTCTGTCTGACCCAGCAGCCTTTAGGTTTCACACAGTCCTGATTGTTTTTCATTCCTTTCTTATCAACCCCACTGGTCTTTAACTGCTCAGATTCGAGGCTCGTCGTGCTCCGTGTCCCACCCAGCATGGAGTGTATCATCAGAGCTGATAACAAACAGGATGTGCCCTTAGCATAATAAATACAAAGCTTTGCTCACTCTTCCCTCCCCAAGAGGGGAATCTGCAGGCTTCAGTGTGCATTACACACGTGCATTACACACACCACACACAAAACCAGAGGAGAGAAGCAGGAGCCATTGTCCACTCTGGGAAGGTGTCAGGGCCCTGCCTTTGCACACCCATTCACCCAGAGCTGTGTGCTCACAGGGCTGGTTACTGTGCATGCTGCAGGTCCTGAGCAATGCCTCTTTCCAAGCGGGAAGAAACCCAACCGACCACAACTGCACTGCACCAAGACCAGATCCCTATTTCTGCTGATCTCCAGCAGAGCCTGCAGGCAGGACAAGCCTGTGCCTATGTGACCTGCCAGCCACCAAAGCCACCAGGGAGCACTGGAGCTGCTCTTCAGACCCTGCACAGCACAGAGTCAGCTCCAGACACTGCAGCCTGCCTGCGACCTCTCCTCTTCCCCTCCATTTTCCATCTTTCCACACAGGCAAAGACACTGATTCATGCAAGAGCAAGAGCTTACACGAGCTCACTCCTGTCAAGAAGATGAAGAGCCTGTGTGCCACTGGGAGTGAGATCTGCCACATGCTCATCAACTTTGAACTCCCAGCTGGAATTGCGGTCCAGAGACCCACATAGCAGAAGGTCACTGCAGTAAACTCTGTGCTAAGGTATCAGCATTGCCATGCTTACCCTCATGGCACTGGCAAGAACAACAACCTGCTCCTCTTGATCACAACTCCTTTTACTTCACAGAAGAAAGAAACAATACTTTGTTAGCAAGTACAACATAAATTAACAGAGCAATAAAGATCAGAACCACTGCATGTTGTAAAACCTTTGCTTGGGTTTAGAGTTCTCTGACGATTAATGTGCAATGAGGTCTGCAGCAGCATGGCAGCATTAGAAATGATTCACTGCCACAAGACACTTCTCAACCAACATGCTCAGGAATGCACAGTTCTGCAAGCTCTTCCTCATCAATCTTCGTGCATAAAAACACAGGCAAGGCACAGGGGCTGTGAGGAATGAACACAGATCCCCACAGACTGGAAATAAGAGAGAGCTGTTATAAATATCTTACAGGACGTTCACTATCAGAAGTTCTCATTCTCCATGCAACACAAAAATGGTAATTATCATTTGGTAAGAAATGTGCTAGAGTCATTTCTCAAGGGGACTGAGCACACAGATCCTGCACATGTTTATGCTACCGGGGAAAAACTGCAAACACACAGCCAGGCTCTGAAAAGTGACAGCTTTCCCACAAGAGTCTGCAATCAAAAGTCAGTCAAACACACACCAGATCAGGGAATCCTCTAACAAACTCTTCAGCACAACTGCTCTGAACCTGGAGCCTTCTTAAGCCTAACTAGGACAAAATTATTTTGAGAGCAATCTTGCTATTTGCATTTGGACATTGTGTTAGAGGTCTGGGGGGTGAACAACCAAACAAAACACCACAACAAAGCAAACAAACACAAAACCAAACAAAAACTGGTACCAGAAAACCTGCAAAATTTACTGTCTGGGGAAAAAAAATCCTTATTCATGTTTATAAAACCTTATTGATGTTTATAAAGATGTGAAAGGAGAGAGTCACAGGGACAGAGCTCAGTAATAACCAATGATAGGGCAAGGGGCAATGGATGCAAGCTGGAGCAGAGGAGGTTCCAAGTGAACATAAGGAGAAACTTTCTCACTTTAAAGATGACAGAGCTCTGGAACAGGCTGACCAGAGAGATTCTGGAGTTTCCTTCACTGGAGACATTCCAAACCCATCTGGATGTATTCCTGTGTGATCCAGGAGATCCTGCTCTGGCAGGGGGGTTGGACTGGATGATCTTTCAAGGTTCCTTCTAACTCCTAATATTCAGTGATTCTATAACCAGCTCACCACAAGACTGCCTTCCTGCTAGCTGAGCTTTCACTGCTGCCCTACATCCATACCAGCAAACAACAACTCAGTTCTTAAGCAGACTTCTGACACAACAGATCTTCCTTTGGGGAGATGGAGGGCTCAGAATGGTGGCACATCCAACAACGATGTTGGCATGTAATTTTGTGACTGTGCATTTCATAAACAACTGGGAGATTGGGTACAGCAATCCAGTGGAAAAGCAGCCAGCAGTCACTACATTCTCAACAGGAACATCTGCTCTAGGCACAGCACACAGAGGTCTCCTGACAGCAGGCGTCTGCATGCCCTACACAGCATTTTAACCTCTTACTGCTGCTCTGTCCTAGATGGGGATGCAGCAGTTAAACAGATCTGGGCAGCTCTCAGTGTTTGTTCCTTCACTAATACAGTCTCATTTAGAAAAATGAAAAAGTAATTCCACAGGGCCTAAAAGTTTAAATTTTAATCATCTCCCCTTTGCCCTTTCACACGAGAGTTCCCAAAGGAAATTCTGCTTCAAAGCATCACTCTTCAGGCACCTGAATCAATAAGCCTCTGCTCTGAAATGCACAATAGCAAGGGAATACACTGTCCCCATGGCTTTTAAATACACATGTCCTTACCCTGCACATAGGATGACAGTTCATGCTGGCAAAGACAGGCTAGAGCAATGTAAAACACTTGCTTTAAATTTGCAAAGGAATAGAAAACACAGAGTTAGTGATGACACACAACCCTGCTCCCAGGCTTTGGTACTATAACCAGGTGGGAAAGAGAACTTTCAAGCCAGCCCAGAAGACCCCATATGGCCACCACTTCAGTTAAAACAGATTTTGGCTTGAAGGCAAAGATTCAGCTGGAACTGAAGTCTGGAATTTCCAAATGCCTTTTTGCATTTATTAAGGTGTTAACATCACTAGAAAAGACACCATGGATCAGCTCACACATACTCACTAAAGGTTCTCAGAAAGCAATTCAGTGGAGAGGTATGAACATAACTGCCATGAGATGCCAGAGCACAGGACACCAGGCAGAAGGTGCACTTCTACAGCACTGGCCTGGAAACAATCAAAAATGTCACTAATTTCTGCAATAGCTAATTCCAAAAGTCCAGTCCTAGACCCTGTATTAGTATCTGGGCTGAAGTCCACACTTCTGAACCAAAGCAACACAACTACTGGCCTTCTCTTTGAAACCCCAGCTCACTGCAGAAGGGTGGACAGTACAGGGAAGTGACCTTTATCAGCTCAAAGATGTTAGTCTTGATGGAAAAGCCAGGGAAGGTCGAGCTCACGTAACACCCTACCTCCTGCTCTGTTCAGCCAGTCCCACCTAAATCAGACGCTAAACCTCACGGATGCAACCACCAGGGTCAGAGGCACCTACAACCGGAGTCATTTCTGTACCAGAATTGGCATTGCACTTCTGCCTCTCTCTGGAAGACTTTTGGTGCATTCATGGGTAAATTAAAAAGCAGTAGCTTGAGTCATTGGATTTACAGTGAGACAATTAAATACCCTATCTTATCTTATTGTTGGGGAATTTCCCTGTTTAACAGCTGGTTCCCCCTTGCTAATATAATCCCATTCCCCCATCATCCCACCCTGAATAATCTCTCCCTGACCCCTCCCTGTCCATACACATTCAATAATCACAGGCTTTCATGTTCCCTGTTCACTGACAGTTATCCAAATGATACAAATTTAGCCCCTTTGATCTCTCCTCATACACCAGCCCCTCCAGGCCCCTAATCACTTTTTTCACTCTTCTCTGAACTCCCTCCAGTAATGATGTGATTCTAATCCTCTGAAAGGAGAGGCTTTTGGCTTCAGTCCTTCAGACAGATGCGAGCAAACCAATTCAGAGACACTTCCCAAGCTCCGTGTGCAGCACTATCAGGAGCCGCCAAGCATTGCGCTGCGACGCTGAAACAAAGATGGAATTGTCTCGTGAGCATAAGGGATGCCAGAAGCTGAAAGAAGAGACAATGGAAATTAAAACTATGAACTGATCAGTGCTTTGCACTGCGATCAGCACTTCGTCCGAGAAAAATCACACCGAGGAGACAGGCAGGGCTGGCTGCTGGATGCTTCAAAGCCACTAAGGTGACAGTCCTCAGATCACAGAATCACAGAGACATTCCGGTTGGAAAAGCCTCAGTCCAACTGATAACCCTACCCTGCAAGGTTCACCCTAAACCATGTCCCCAGGCACCACATCCAAATGACCATAATTTATCCAAGGTTGGTGACTCCACCACCTTCCTGGGCAGCTCATTCCAGTGCCTGACCACTCTTGCTGGGGAAAAAAAAATCCTAATATCTAGTCTAAACCTACCAAGCTTCAGCTTGAGGCCATTTCATCTTGTGTCCAGTTCTGGGCTCCTCAATTCAAGAGAGATGTTGAGGTACTGGAGCATGCGCAGAGAAGGGTGACAGAGCTGTGAGGGGCCTGGAGCACAGCCCTGTGAGGAGAGGCTGAGGGAGCTGGGGGGGTGCAGCTTGCAGAAGAGGAGGCTCAGGGCAGAGCTCATTGCTGTCTGCAATTACCTGAAGGGAGGCTGTAGCCAGGTGGGGTTGGTCTCTTCTGCCAGGCATCCAGCAACAGAACAAGGGGACACAGCCTCAAGTTGTGCCAGGGGAGGTCTAGGCTGGATGTTAGGAGGAAACTGTTGGCAGAGAGAGTGATTGGCATTGGAATGGGCTGCACAGGGAGGTGGTGGAGTTGCCGTCCCTGGAGGTGTTGAAGCCAAGCCTGGCTGGGGCACTTAGTGCCATGGTCTGGTTGATTGGACAGGGCTGGGTGCTAGGTTGGACTGGATGAGCTTGGAGGTCTCTTCCAACCTGGTTGGTTCTATTTACCTCTGAGAATAGACCAGCACTAACCTCTCCTTGATGTCCTTTCAGGTAGCTGCAGATAGCAATGAGGCCTCCCTGCACACTCTACATCTGACCAAAAGAGAGAGAGGTTCGATGAGGAAATGACCTCTAGAAGGTCTCTTCCAATGCAAAGCATTCTGTAATGCTATGATAAGAAAAGTAAGTCCTGAGACTCAACAGTCACTGAAGAACAAACCCAACTTAATAAAACTTTATGAAAGCCTCTCCCAGGGATCTTTTCTGTGTTCATAGCTCACTCTTCACGAGGCTCAGAGGACCACAATCCTCTCCTGGCTTTTACACGAGTCAAAGTGTTTATACAACCCCTCTGCTGCACCCCCTAATCCCCTGTACACTCTTCCACAGCAGCAGCCCTTGCTATTTCAGACCATTTCCCTCGGTGCGTTTCCTAGTGAGCACATAAATAAACTACGACAAATTGACTCTAATTTGACAACCAGTAAGCAAATACCCTTTAAATTCCTTCCACAGATGTGCTGCCCATTAGCCTGCTCTTCACCACTGTTAAGAGAATACATTTGTGACAGAGCAAGGCACCTTTATCAGCACACACTGAGCCTTGCCTTCTGCAGCAACCTTCCCAGTGCATGCAGAGGGATCGCACCGGGTCCCTCGTCGCACTAGAATTACATGTACCTCTGTCTGATCAGTTACTCTCTCACAGCTGGGTCCCATGTGCACGCCACCACTTCTCCTCCAAGTAGGATGCAGATCTCCTGCATTCTCACACATCGTGTGAGAGCCAGGAGAAGCCTCATGCAAAAAACAGATGGCAGGAACAGCTCCAAACACTGCGTTTCAATGATCAGAAGGTATCGGTGCAAAGAGGGAGTCAGCTTCTGTTGGGCCACAAAGCTTTGCATCCGACAGCTATGTGCCTGGAAGGGCACAAGGTAGTGTGCTGTGATCACAGAGGAGATGGAATTCATCAAAGCAGGATTCAAACCAGAAAAACGCTGACGGAAGCAGGGTGGGAATCGTGGCAGCAGCGGGAGCCGCCATCTCAGCACCAGTTTAATGGCCACTGGTGATGTGTCTCCATGGCAGCAAAGGCTGCAGTGGAACTGCTGCCTGGGAAAGGATGGGGCTGAGCATGGCAGGACTGGGAGAGTGAACAGCCAGCACTCCAGCTGCAGCACTCTGGCTCTCCCCTGTCTGTGGCTTTAAATGAGAGAGTTGCCCTCCCAACCCCTACCCTTCCTTGACTCTGTGATAAACAGAAATTCAAGCCCCTCCAGAACAGGTCTGCAACAAAGGCAGGCCACAGGCCTCAGCCCCTCACCTTCAGATGGAGGCTCAGCAGAGAAAGGTGGTGTGAAAAGCAGAGGATCAAAGGCCACTCTGGGATTTTAGCCCAGCTTTCAGTGACCTCTTGCACAAGCCAGGAACTTCAGTGCACTCTGCATGCAAACCACCTAGTAAGCCTGGGCTGAACAACAGCACTCTACCATGTTCACAGGAGAGGGGAAAAAAGGTGACAAACAGGGAAATGCTTGGGTGGAACCAGAACCTGCATTTGTCAAAGGGATTCAACTGGATACAGACCGGCAAACAGCAGGAAACAGAGGTGAGCATGGGCACCTCCTTCGCTGGTTCCCAAAGACCCAGACAGAGCTGGGATGCAGCTTGGCATGAAGATAATTATCATTCTGACACTTGGTACAAGTCCTCTGGCTTCAAAGGGATGAAATGGTACATGTGTGTGCAGGGCACACATTATCTTGGGATGAGGTCAAGGTTTTCCAGGGCTTGCTGCAGAAACCCCAGCTTCAACCACCAGATTCTAAACAGCCTGGGACTAACGGTGTCCTTGGACATACCTGCACAACCTGGGGTCACCTAAGTCTAAGACACTTAATAACACACAAGTCTACAAAAAAGGTATGGGTTAATGCAGCTAACAAGATCCTCTGTAACAGGGGGAATCCTGGTTTTAGCTGCTTGTGGGAACAAAAACATTAATCAGTGCTCCCTGCACTCTGATTAACTGGATAAAATTAAGATTAAAACTAGAAAATCTATTAACTTATTTAAGACATAAATGCTGTATCTGGCAGGTCATCAGTCTTTTCAGCCTCAAGGGTTTAGAGGCTCCAAGCAAACAGGAGCCTGACTCATGTGGCCAAAGCTCTGTGTGGAGCCGGAGCTGTAGCTGTCTGGCCACATCAGAAGCACTGCACCTCCTCCCTCAACTACAGAGGCTGTGCCACGATCCATCACTTCAGCTTCGGCTCCAACAGACAGCGACACCACAACCACTGTGTGGGGTGGGATTTGGGAGGAAAGCCTGAGCTAGTAAGAGGCTGCTGCATACAACAGGAAGCAGGGGGAGGGAAAGAGAGAAACCAGCATCTGGAATGGCAGATTCAACCCCACATCTACGTTAGAACAAGCAGAGATTCAGCCCATGACAAAAGTTTTTTGTCAGAACACAAAATTCAGCCAGTTTGTCTGCTCTAGCCTGCGTACGTGCCTGTCATTCAGCTGTCACAGCCATTCACTCTCTGCTGGGAGAATAATTGGGAAGAATTTTAATTATGCCTCAGAAGACATCTTCAAGGAGACAGAGACACGCAGTCCACCTGCATCTTTCAGTCTAATTGTCTAATTTCCCTTAGGAAAATGTCTCTCAGATGCATTAGTTCACATCAGACAGCCCCCACTACCCAGAGTAACTCCTCTGTCTGCACTAATTGCTCAAGTTTGGTGCATTTTAAAGCCATATATTGAATCAGAGAATCAAGTCAGGGCAGGAAGGGACCACAAGGGTCATCCAGTTCCAACCCTCCTGCCATGGGCAGGGGCACCTCACACTAGATCAGGCTGTCTAGAGCCTCATCCAGCCTGGCCTTAAACATTTCCAGAGAAGAGGCTTCCACCACCTCCCTGGACAACCCATTCCAGGGTCATACCACCCTCATGCTGAAGAACTTCTTCCTAACATATAAGTATGCATGTTTATATATATGTAAGAGGTGGGTGCCAGGAGGATGGAGCCAGCCTCTTCTCAGTGATGCCCAGTTGCAGGACAAGGGGCAAAGGGTGAAAGGTGAGGCACAGGAGGATCCATGTGAACCTGAGGGAGAATTTTCTTCCCTGTGAGGGTGACAGAGCACTGGAACAGGCTGCCCAGGGGGGTTGTGGAGTGTCCCTCTCTGGAGATATTCAAGACCACATCTGGCTGTGTTCCAGTGTGAACTGCTCTAGGGGGTCCTGCTCTGGCAGGGCAGCTGGACCAGATGATCTTTCAAGATCACTTCCAGCCCCTGACATTCTATGACTCTAACATCCAGTCTGAAACTACCTATTTCTAGCTTTGTTCCATTCCTCCTAGTCCTATCATTACCTAAGCAAGTCAGGATCACAAGAGCCCTCACACAACCTATTCAGAGGGATGCTGAACCACTGAAAAGAGATGATGAGGATGCCAGCATATTGGGGAGGCAGGTTTAGGGATGTCATGTTTACAAATGACCCTGATAAAGAACACAGTTCCAGGCACAACCCATACACCAAATTCCATAAGGAGAATGCTCCCTCCTGTGATTAGTGTGTAAGAATATGGTGAGGTAACTGTAGTAATTCAGAGTCTTGTACTCTTCACCATGATCAGAAGTTGCCATGCTTGTTGGAGTTTAGTGTGGGAAAAGGAAAAAAAGAATCCAAAAGGCTCAGCTGCTCAGTTTGAAGTATTTACTTCAAGACTTATCCCAGATGGCTTTCCTCAACAGCAGAACTAGAGTATGAAGAAACAACAGAAGAGCAAGCTAAGGAGCTGTCAATCCTGACCAAGCTGCCCCTGCAACTCATTTTGCACCCAGTTTTCAGTACCTTTTGGACAGCACCATCCAGAAATCACACCAGCAGACAATGTTTCTGTGGTTTGGACTCTGGAAAAACAGACCAAAATTACAATGATTCACCCTGCAAACAGGACTCTTAAACTGGATGAGGCCTTGAGCAACCTGTTGTAGTGGGAGGTGTCCCTGCCTATAGGGGTGGGGGGTTGGAACTGGATGAGCTTTGAGGTCCCTTTCAATCTAAACCATTCTATTCTAAACTGGACATGTGTAATTCTGCCACCACGACCTTTGCTCTGTAGGACTGGGAACCAAAAGCATTCCTGCTCTCCCAAGACCTCTCCTGATGCAAACTAGGGAAAAAGCTGAATTTCTGAGGCAGTCAGTATCAGGAAGAGTATTGGACTGCTCTCCAGCAGCACTGGGAAGAATGAACCCTTCCTCACTTGTGCACCACATACTGGATTCTCTTTTTACAAAACCTGATTATCAGTCAGCAGACTAATGAAGCACACTGCTGTCCTCTGTGGCTGAGGACTTCCCCACACCAGCTGCCTCCTCCACCCATGGTAGCTTGATGCAGCTGAAATCATTAGCTTCCCAGGGAGAGCTCTTCCACTTTGTTGGAGACCAGATGACAGCCTGGTTCACATTCATTCCCTGGGTACCCATCATAGTAATGTCTGTCAGCCCTTCAGATAGCCCTGAAAGGTTGACACCAAAGCTCCAATGACTTCCACATCCTGAGCCTGAAGGGCTGCTCACAGCATCGAGCCCAATCCCCACACAAGGCAAGCCAGAACCACCTGCCAAAGCACCTGGACGGTTGGCTCAGCTCCCATGCTCCTTCTAGAGGCATAGTCTTGGTGCAAACCCATCAAGGACAAGCTACAGAGCTTCTTCAACTACATCCTCATGGCCAAAACTGGTTTTTTTTCTATTTGAAATGAAGCTTCCATCTGTGAGCCCTTGCTCTACCTTATCTCAGGAAAACACTGTCAGGGGGCATGTGACTTCACAACACAAACTCCTCAGCACCTGAATATACGGCAGGAGGTTGGTATCTGGAGCCTTTATTGTGCAGTCAGCAGTATCATGGTCCATCCTAGCCAACCCAGCTCATAGCCCTATGCCAAACCAACACAACCACACTAACCATCCTCCTCAGCACACACCAACCTCCCAGCCACAGCATGAGCAGTGTGTTCTTCATGGCATTCAGCACCAAAACAACCACCCAACTCAGTTAATTTACTTGTACCAACTATCAAAGAACCTGACAACTCCTTGAATCTCTGTAGGTCATTTGCCACACCTGTGGCTTTACCATCAGCCTCACTACCGGCTTCTTGTGCAGCTGAGTACAGCCAGATGCGGGCAGGGAATGTGCACACTGAGCACAGCAGAGCACAAGGTGAGAGCTTCAAAGGCTACCCCCTTGGGATGAAACAAAAGTCATAGAATCAACCAGGTTGGAAGAGACCTCCAAGCTCATCCACTCCAACCTAGCAACCAGCCCTGTCCAATCAACCACACCATGGCACTAAGTGCCTCAGCCAGGCTTGGCTTCAACACCTCCAGGGATGGCAACTCCACCACCTCCCTGGGCAGCCCATTCCAATGCCAATCACTCTCACTGACAACAACTTCCTCCTAACATCCAGCCTAGACCTCCCCTGGCACAACTTGCGGCTGTGTCCCCTTCTTCTGTCCCTGGGTGTCTGGGAGAAGAGCCCAACCCCACCTGGCTACAGCCTCCCTTCAGGTAGCTGTAGACAGCAATGAGCTCTGCCCTGAGCCTCCTCTTCTGCAGGCTGCACACCCCCAGCTCCCTCAGCCTCTCCTCACAGGGCTGTGCTCCAGGCCCCTCCCCAGCCTTGCTGCCCTTCTTTGGACATGTTCCAGTACCTCAAAATCTCTCCTGAATTGAGATTCCAGGAACAACTGTGACTTTGGGAAGCTTCATGCCTCTTTTACTGAATGCCTGTGTGAAATACTTGTTCCCTGCATTGCTTCAGTCATCAGAAGACAGATCTGCTCCTTCTGAACACTGCACACATCCACATGCAAAAGAAACCTCCAAACTTTGTGGGGGGACACAAGACTTCCTTAAAAAAAAAGGCTGTAGAAGACAGGTCACTGGAGCATCTCTGGCACTAAGTATCCCAGAGTGCCCATTTGCTATGTAACCAAGGCAGAAAGTGTGTCAGACTCCAGCAAAGCTGTCTTCAGCAGCTTATGGAACGTTTCTCTAAGCCATGATGCAATTAACTGCCAAGAAAGTGCTGAGGCAGGCAGAATTAGGAAGCTATAACAAATCAAGTATATAATCCTACAGCATTTACATTTAAAACAGCTGAATTGCTTATAACTCCAAGTGTTGTAGCATGTTTACAGTTTTATTTCATAAAATCTAGATGTCTCACCCCTCGAGCAGAACGGATGAAACAATACAGCTTCAAAGCCCAAATGGGAAAAGACTCAAAAAGAAGGCACAGCTCTCCAGAGATTCCTGACCCAGGTGGTTGTAGCTGCTGTCCTGAACACACAACACTCCCAAAAATCACTGTGAAAACTCAGAAGCACCAAAGAATCTCTTTTACCCCAGAAGTTCTTGACAAGCTTATAGGAGATCGGAGTCAATGTGGGAGATGGCTGGCTGCAGAAAATACTCTGCACAAAAACAAGGTGCAAGTTTCAGGAGTCTTGGTGCAATATCCAGCTGGCAGAGAAAGAAAAGCCACTCTGTTGTTGTTAAAACTGTTTAAAAAGGCTTGAAATCCAGTCTGCTTCCTCGGCACTGGAGCATACCAAACACTACACAACAACCCAAACAGCGACTGAGCCCAGAGTTCACTTACAGTGTAAAGAGCCCATCCCTGCTTGCCTGGCCCCTCTCAGCTGGAGCTGTCAGTGCTGCCCTCCCCAGCTGTGTGTCATCGTGTGACAGGACACCAGGTGAGCCCTTTGCAATCAGTGACCTGGACAAGTTTTTCACTCTCCTACAAGTCTCACAAGACAGCAGCTTTTTAAAGGGGGGGTGAGGACAGAGTGAGGGAAAAGGGACATTTGTGTAGGCTCTGAAAACGTCTGTAGGAATGCATTTAAACCCCCAAAACCCCAGACAAACACAAAATCCCCTGCTTCTTTCTTAAAAGACAGTTAATGCAGGGCATGACAAGGTCCTAAGCTTAAGGCAGAGTCAAAATAAAGAGCACATCTATCCAACACCAGTGCCAGTCCTGGCACAGAAGGGGCAGGGCAGACTCGGATCCAGCTGAAGATGGCAGAATTTCTCCTCGAAATCCAAAGTTTAGGATTGGACTGATGGGCTGAAATTGCTAATTGCTTCTAATTGCACAGAACAGAATGCTGCTTAGCAAGGAAAGCAACACACGGGCCCCCACGAAGTGCTTTTCATTTCTGCCAGCTACAGAAGGTGCAGGATAAAGGCTTAAGAGAAGCATCTGAAAGCGACACCGGTACTCAAAAGCTCTCATCACACAAGCAGCTGTGTTCACATGTGACACTGTGACCTAATGCCAACAGATTTTGCTAATTCCAACAGCTGGCCTTGCCAGCCTTCCCTGCAGCAGGGAAACACCGCATGAAGGTGTGCTGGCCTCTCCCCAGCCTGCAGAGCAGGCTACGCTGCTCGGAACAGCAGGACACCACAGATTTCACAGTTCCAGGTACTCACTCAGAGTGATCAGAGCTGAAGCCCAGCTGGGGCTTATGCCCATATGGCAAATTTCTCTCTTTAATCTAACTTTGATACCAAGATGTGCTAAATCTTTGATTTCATTTGCAGATGCTGACCGTATTTGCCTAACCTCTGAAGCCTGCTGATTGACAGTGTTAATGCACTTTTTTAATGGATGAAAAAGGAAATGACAGCTTTTGGCTCCCTTTCAAGAACATTTCTTCACTGCACAACACCCTATAGCTCAATCTGCTTTTCATACAACCTAAGAAATCTATTCTTTATTGTGTTGCTAATAACTGGCTGGATAGGAACACTTACTGAGGGTGCTACTTCACTTCCTGAAAGCAAGATGCTTTCCTCCTTTCTTTCATTTGAGCTGCACTCATCTGATCTCAGAAAATCCCAGATGTGAGTTAAACATTACTTAATAATTTCTCAGCTCTTTCTACATCAAACAGTTTACCCCCAGGCTTTTCAAGAGCAGCAGCTATGCTATCAAGAAGCTACTGGGTGTTCAAGTGTCAGAGGTAATTTGCATGCCCTTGGCACAAGCAGGAGCACCTTCCAGTAGATCAAGGGTGCTAAAAGCTCTCCTCAACCACACACCTCCCTCTGGAAATTTCCATGTTACCTTCTCCATCTCTGTGCCTTCCTATTTCATAAAACTGTAGAACATCTCAGGTTGGAAGAGACCTAACAAGGACATTAATTCACTTCCCCTTTGTCTGTCAGCCTCTACCTACTTCTTCCTTCATCCATGTGCTTTTCTAAGCACAGGGCTGATTTGGTTATGAGAGGTCTGGCTGGCTGTCCATGGGACTCAACCAAAGCTTACCAGCCTGGTTAAGTCTGTAATGCTGGAAGCTGCATTCCAAAGTCTGTTGGTTTTCAAAGTCCTGTAACTCTAATGTCTTTAACATTAGTGGGAACAGGAGTTGTAGGTATGAAGTCACCACTATGCCAAAACTCATGACTTTACAGTCCCTGGGTACTTCACAGGTGTAATTAGGAAACCAGAACTCCCACTGCCAGGAAGGCACCAAGGACACAGCGAAGCACTAGCAAGTCTGGGGACAGAAGCCCCTCTGGTATGCATTCCATAGTGTGGCAGACCAACAGTGGGGCTTCTCTGCCCACATGGACCAGGTAAGGGCCTGCATTTGAGCAAGAGCTAAAACTCAGAAATTCATGAAAGGGCTCTCCAACCATAACAGATTAATATTTCTATGGAAAATGGGATGGTGCCAAGTAGTAACAGTCTCTGTAAAGTCCTAATTAAGATGAATAACACAGCTGGATATTTTATGTATCAGCCTCCTAAGTCCCTCCTTCCTGCCACTTAAGCGTAAAAGAAGTAAAATGCTTTATAGAGGTTAATTCATGGCTGCTGAGGTGTGATTCCTCTTTAAAAGAAGGCACAGTTGCTAGCCCTTTGCATCTGGGTAGTTTCTCTTAGTGGTGTTTGCTGAAGGAAGTCACAAAGCAGCAGGTTT
Organism: Pogoniulus pusillus; assembly: GCF_015220805.1. Lineage (NCBI taxonomy): Eukaryota > Metazoa > Chordata > Aves > Piciformes > Lybiidae > Pogoniulus > Pogoniulus pusillus. Next base: position 13,403,460 of record NC_087293.1, read on the forward strand.
GTCAGGGAAACCTGGATCCTTGTCAGAGTATCAATGAAAACTCCCTCTCTTTCCACTCCAGACTCGGGTTTGAAGGTAGATGAGCTGCTATCATCACCTGGCAGACTACAAGAGAATCGTGACAGAAAGGAATAATCATCATGACAAGGTAAAAAGAGAAGCACAAAACATCCTGAAGAAAAACCAGGACAGTTTACCAAGAGATCAGAGGGTTGTTTTATCACTCTGAAGGCAGTTTAGCTCAGAACATATTTTGGCATGCTTCTTTACAAACACACAGCATCTGAATTCAGTTGAGGAGGCAGCAGCTCCCGGAACCACACCACCTTCTTTGGCCCTGTCCATGAGAAGCACCTCATCCCCACCCAGCACAGGTAACCCCCATGGCTGCTCAGCCACTCCTGCCCTGCAGAGCCCAGCTTCCTCCAAGCAAGCAAGACACACGTCAAGGGCTGCAGCAACGCGGCCCCGAGGCAGGCTGGCATTTGGCCATGCTGAGCGTGCACAGCCAAGCTGCCCTCAGCAGTGCATAAAAGGCCTGTCCCCAGCCTGTGGGCAGCAGCCTGGCCGTGCTGGGCAGTGCCAAACACAGCCCTGCTAGGCTCTGGGCTCTGCCTTCACACCTTCGGTGCAGGGGGGCAATGCAAACATCCCACTCGGGCACCACACTGCAGCCCTGGGCACCACACTGCAGCCCTGGGCACCCAGCCTCCTCAGAGCACAGGGGCAGCTGCCCACCCAGCCCAGCTCACCAGAACAACACCCAACTGCTCTGTGCTGTCACTGGCAGCCCAGACAACAGCACTTCCAGGAAAGATCCAACCCACTGTACACTAGTTGCAAGAGGTGCTTTCAGAAAACATTCTACATTAAAAAGACAGTCACTGTTTGTCACTAAAGCCACACTTCTTAATTCTGACTCCAGAGTTTCAGCCTAGGCTATCCCATAAACATTCCCGACTCAGCTGTACAATTTTATTCCAACGTCCTGTGCATCAGGCAAGAAACTAAACAAGCCTAGAGCTAAGAGCTAGGTTATTAAACTGGCTGAAGTCACTGGGTTGTTCATTCTCCTGGACAGGCACATGAATGCACTGCACAGCAAGATGTCACACTTGGGTTCATCTCACAACCCCCCTTTACTCCATTAAATGTAGCAAGCTAGTAAATCATTAAAAAAAAAGAATAAAAGAAGCAATGAGCAACTCTGACAGGAAGATTTCTATTTCTATATAATGGGAAAGGGAAAAAAATTAAACATGACTTACTACTTATTGTCAAAAGAGGTACAGATCACAACAGCAGCACCAGACACCTTCAGCAGGCTGGGTCAGGCAGCACAACTCTGCTTGCCCTAGAGCAGTAAGCTGAGAGGGAGCTGAGCCCCCAAGCCCAATCCTGCTTGCCCCACAGCAGTAAGCTGAGAGGGAGCTGAGCCCCCAAGCCCAATCCTGATTGCCCCACAGCAGTAAGCTGAGAGGGAGCTGAGCCCCCAAACCCAATCCTGATTGCCCCACAGCAGTAAGCTGAGAGGGAGCTGAGCCCCCAAACCCAATCCTGATTGCCCCACAGCAGTAAGCTGAGAGGGAGCTGAGCCCCCAAGCCCAATCCTGATTGCCCCACAGCAGTAAGCTGAGAGGCAGCTGAGCCCCCAAACCCAATCCTGGTTGCCCCACAGCAGTAAGCTGAGAGGCAGCTGAGCCCCCAAACCCAACCTACTCCCCTGCACAGGGCAGCTCCCAGCTTGATGCACAGAGTAAAGGACCACGCAGCGTTCATCGGGATCAGCTGCAGCCCCACAGCCTGGCCTCTGGAGGCTGAAGCTGAGCTGCACAGCAGCACAGCCCATAACAGCTTTAATAAATACCCCAGGAGGAAAGCTGCTGCCATCTCTAACTGCGGCGAACCAAAGAGTAATGGGCTCAGGGATGATTCCAATTAAACTGATGACACAGTCAGGTATTTCATTATTTATCAAGTGCTGGTTTTCTCAGCACAGGAGAAAGCAATCAGAGAACATTTCCCTACTCATCACTCCTAACCTCTTTCAGCCAGCATCCCAGAAAAAAAATCCCTGCCATCCTAGGCTTCAGGGGTTATCCCAGAGCAGGCACTTCTCTGGCCTAAAACACCTGACCACTTGCTTTGACCTGGCACCCATGGTGACCAGAACAGACAGGTATGGTGTGCCTCACTCACACCTTTGCTGTAAGGAAGTTCTTACCTTTGCTGGTTATCACATTCTCTTCATAGAATCAACCAGGTTGGAAGAGACCTCCAAGCTCATCCACTCCAACCTAGCACCCAGCCCTGGCCAATCAACAAGACCATGGCACTAAGTGCCCCAGACAGGCTTGGCTTCAACACCTCCAGGGATGGCAATTCCACCACCTCCCTGGGCAGCCCATTCCAATGCCAATCACTCTCTCTGACAACAACTTCCTCCTAACATCCAGCCTAGATCTTCCCTGGCACAACTTGAGGCTGTGTCCCCTTGTTCTGTTGCTGCTTGCCTGGCAGAAGAGACCAACCCCACCTGGCTACAGCCTCCCTTCAGGTAGTTGTAGGCAGCAATGAGCTCTGCCCTGAGCCTCCTCTTCTGCAGGCTGCACCCCCCCAGCTCCCTCAGCCTCTCCTCACAGGGCTGTGCTCCAGGCCCCTCACCAGCCTTGCTTCCCTTCCCTGGGCACATTCCAGTACCTCAACATCTCTCTTGAACTGAGGAGCCCAGAATTGGACACAGTACTCATAGTGTGGCCTGACCAGTGCTGAGTATAGGGGAAGAATAATCTCCCTTGTCCTACTGGCCACACTCTTCCTTATACAGGCCATGATGCCATTGGCTCTCCTGCCCACCTGGGCACACTGCTGGCTCATGTTCTTCTTTCACCTTCACCCACATCTAACCTCTTTGTGCTTCTGTATGCTCATTTTTAATCTCCTTTGTCAGCTCTCAAAATAACAAGACCCATTTTAAGAGAAGCTTTGTGCATGCTATTGATTTTTCTTCCAAACCAAACTAAGTTTTAGTAGAAATTCCAATGTATGGGCAGCATCAAAGTGGTGACTTTAGACACACCAGAAGGTTGCAAAGCCCATCTACAGTAATGAAGGAAGACTGCATTAATCTCCTGAAAAGATTCAAATGCTGAAATGAGAGCGACTCCATTTCTTAACAGGAACAAATTAAGACAATTTCCCTTGCAGAAATTTCCATAATTACAAGTAATTATCTTTTACACTGAAACTCTCCAATTCAGCACTTTAACTAGAGTACTCCTATCAAATGCTCTGTTTAGGAAATACAGGAGGAATTGTCTCCTGGTGAATTGTGAGTTACCACTACACTGATTAGCCCACGGTTCTGCTCTGCCAGAATATGCATCTCTCTTTGATAACAGCAACGAGGATCATCATTCCCTTTCTGCTGACCCTATCATTAGGTTATTATGAAGGCCTAAAAGATAGAGGATTTTAGAAGTGTGTGCAGAGAAGAGGAGGAATAAACCACATCCATAGAGGAAGCGAAAGGAAGCCCATTTATAACACTGCCCTGGACAAAGCAGGTTTTTAATGCTGCATAAATCAAAGGCTTGAGGAGAGCACTTCCATGCATTCTGTTTGGGCAGCAAGGACTAATATGGTAACAGCTGCTGCAGTATTTGTGCAACTGTATGAACTCCCAACAGAACAGCAGCAGTGACAAGAAACAAAGCTTTGCTTTTGTTCTTCTTGTGCATAAGGAAAGTGTATGGGATGAAACTGTACCCCAGCTATCCACTGGTTTCATGGCTGTACCCCCAGCTATTCACTGCTTTCATGAGCCAACACTGTACAGTCCCACACATCTGTCCCTAACCCTGTGAGTGGTCTGCTGGGCTGCTGCCTGTGCACATCTCTGCTGCCACAGAACATTCCTGCACTGGGGCTCCAGCAGGGCAGCACAACGGAACCCACAACGAGAGGCAGCACAGTGGTCAGTGAAATTCTGTAGCATCTGAACAATATGTGATGGACAGAGCTTGCTCATAGCAGAGCATCTTTGAAGCAGTTCTGAGCAGCAGTTTTCCAATAAAGCTTATTGCAGCTCACACTCTACACAAAAGTTGAAGAGTATTACCAAAGAGACAGGATTTGCTATGTTGAAAGACTCAAGACAAGTGGAAGTCAGTAATCCATACAACAGAAGTAGAAGAGATGACAGAAGGCAACAGTAATCTGACAGCACAGTAACCTTTTTTCTCACTACAAGCTACAAACAAAAAACCCACCACAAGGCCACAACCTTCAGAAATCTGTAGCAAGTAGTCTTCTGCACTCCAAGCCCACAAAGGTTTAGAGATAAGTTTTTTACCCTGAGAAGGCTAAAGAGCAAAGCCCTGCAATTGGCAGCAGGTCCAGGGCAGCACCTGCACCTCCTTAGACCTGACAGCCATGAAAGAAGCTTCTTCAATCCCAGTTGCTTTTAGAGCGAAGCAGGACGGAGCTCTGGATTACCAACTCAGATTGCTACAAATTTAGGTGCAACATCTTTCACAAGCCCAGTACTGGATGGCCTTAAATGGAAAAGAGCTCCAATATTGAACAGGTCAGGAATACTATCCAGGTTTTGTTTAGTTAAGCATATAAGAAGGTAGGTTTAGGTTTTAAAAGCCTCTTAAGAAGTATGAGATAGGAAAGCTTACTGTGAAAGCTTTTAAGTGCTTGCTGGTAACTGCCAGTTATAGAGCTATGGGGAAGAAGGAGGTGTGGGCAGGAGGAATAGAAAAAAAAAAAGATAATAAAAAACTAATAAAAAATCCATTTGCTTATTCTCACCTAATATGAGCAGAATTCTGAAGAACAAGTTTGATTTTCCAGCTTAGAAAATTCCGAGCACATACCAGACTGGTAAAGCCTGATGCCACTGCTATCACTATGGCCTGTAACACTGACCTGCAGAGAAAGGAACCTGAGGGTCAATCAAGTTTATGCTGCTCTGCAGAGATTATCACTGCCTGGCAAGTGTTTCTCAGTCCACTGAGAAGGAACTGAGAAATAAGAAGTCACTGGGAGGAAAAGGTTCCTCTCCATCCATGCAGAAGCGGACATGCACACACAGACTAAGCAGCAGCATGGATACAGCCATGAACTGTGGTGAACAGCTACAGGCTAAAAGGAAATAATCTACAGAAATCCTCACGTCTGAGCTTTTGGATTCTGCTGTTCCATTTCTGAAAAATCCCAATGCCCAAGACAAAATGGAGGTACACAGTGAAAATCCTAACAGAGGACTTTAACAGAGCACAGAACTACAGACCCAGAAGTCAAAACCCAAGACAGATCTCAAAGAAAATAAGTTAAGGTAGAAATATAATGAGATTTGCATGAATTCCTTCTGTACTGCAGGAAAACTGAACATGCTATTTGTTTCTAGAGGAGTCAGTGAATGTGAATGAATCCTCTCACTGAAAGGCTCCTGGTAAATACACACAACTTTTGCATGTTGGTCGCAAAGGGATAGTACAGGTTCATCACTGTGTTACTAATGGCTTATGGAATCCTTCATGAAATCTGCACCTGACACAGTCAGTGATTTCAGGTTTTGTCAAGCATTTAGTCATCACAACTGAGGAGCAGATGATTCCTATTTGCAGTTTGTTGTTAGCATCTGAATAGTTTCTGTTATCAGGCTTCTCAAGCATGCAAAATTCCCCACGCTGCTGCTGCATGGCAAACAAGATGCACTCAATAAACACCACTCTTTTTATTTTACCTTGCTGGCTTTGACAGTTTAGAAAAGAGTGTTCTCTCACCTGAACTCCAGTATGCCATTATGTGACCACAAGTGTAACAGCTTTATTAGTGCTATAATTACTATTCACAGATAAAAGAATCAGCAATAGGAAACAACAGCACACCACTATCCAAGCCATTTTCCTCTTCCCTCAGCTGAGAGGCTGCAGCAAACCCTAGTCAGCAAGGCATGAGGCATCCTGAGATGAGTTCAGAGTGATGAGGTCCAGCCAAAGCCCCACAGCAGAGAGCATCTCCCTCACCAGAAAGCCAAGCATCCCAAGCACAGCCACACTCATCCTGCCAGCAAAACGTGCCCTGAAGCTGAAGGATGCTTCAAGAAAAGCTTGTGACACGGGGCAGACTGGAAAGGAAGCTGCAATTCCTGCAGCCTGAGCCTTGACACAGCAACACAGCTGGTTTTATGCTTCTCAAAGAATAGTCAGTGTAACACATCAGCCACATCTGCATCCAGATCATGTATAATTTAATTACTGGCCTCCTGACAGCCTGTTGGTGCAGTTGTGTTCACCCTGATGCACTGCATACACTATACCCGAATTTTAGCCTGGCTTCCTCAGGAAACAGAGTTATGGAGCACACTGGCAGCCTCCATCCCTACTAGCTTTGATGGCTTTCAGGTCCACTGACCATTTGCTAGACAGCAATATTTCAGTGGCAGCTGCTGCCCAGGTCACCAATATGGACCTTGCTCTCAACCAGCCACCTGCTACATGGAGATGTGGGAGAAAACCCAGGGAGAAAAGGAGTCAGAGGCAAGTCATGGAAGTCCACAGGAAAAGTCTTTATTAGTTCTGGTACTTGCAGACGTATTTAGTACACAACAGTAAATTTCCATCATTAGAAAAATATATGGGGTTTACAGCAGAGAAACAATGCTTCAGAGACATGGAAACCCTCATTTTTATTAGCTGAAGGCAAGATAATGCCTCATACACCACGGGTGATAGGTGTACCTTAGCATCACCAAACAAAGGGATTTACTCTAGGTTTACACACAGGGCTAATAAACTGCATGCAATCCTAAGATGCACACTTCAACAGGTGTAAGAGCAAGCATCCATCAATGAATATAACAGCTTAAACACTTGATATTAAAAATAAACACATGGGCAAGGCAAGAGAAGCTGAGTGCAAATACAACAAACCCAAGAGGGCTCCCAATTCAGTACAGCAGCAAATGTGTTCACTCCGTGCTGCCAGCTCTTACATTAAGTCGTTTCAAGAGGGAAGAGGCAGAACAATCACTTATCAGAAGTCCTTTCAGAAACAACCAACAGCTAAGAACGACCAAGGGCTACAGACTCTTGTTCCTCTGCTCCCTTTCCCACTCCGAGCCCCGTTAGGAAGCAGAGCAGCAGCGCTGGAGGGGCCTGCATGAGTCATTTGCCTGGGCGCCCTGGGAAGCGCATGACTGAAGGCTACAAAGGCGCTCGGGCCAGGCCAGCAGCAATCCTGGCTGGGCTCACGTGAGAGTGCTGGCAACACCACAGAATAACCTCTGCTGAGACTTTACTGGTGCTACAGTAGAAAACAGACCCTCTTCCAACATGAACATACTTTCCATCACATCATAGCAGGAGTAGGAGTTATTCTGTGCTTGGACTAGTAAGATGCTTGACAGTTCAGATGAGTTCAGCTACCCTCTCTAGCCCCTTCACAATCAAACTTGGCCGCCCAAAGGCAGCTCGATACGGACACAAGACGACAATGCAGAGAAAAACAGTAATGACCTGACACGGTGATTTAAGCACAACCGGGTGAGCCAATACTGCAGAGTGAATCCTGACACTCGAAACGGAATCTTCCAGAGCCGAGGAGTCCAGCCAGCAGCCAAGAATAATATTTCAGTGGTTCAGTCAATACTGCTGTAACCATGGCCTGGAGGGGTTTCCATAGCCATAACCACAGGAGTGACTGCACATTTAGTTCAAAATAGTAAAAACAGACATTTAAAAATCTATAGCTTCTAGACATCCTAAAACCAGGTTGAAAGGAGGCACAGAGGGACTTCCAAAATGCATAGACATCACCATGGAGCTTGCCCATCATCTGCTCATCTTGATGCAGGCACAATGACTTGAGGAACTCCTCTCACAAGAAGCAACTGCCTGCGTGAAAAAACTACAGGAACAGCTTCAGAAGAGCTTAAGAGAACCGAGGTGTCAGCGACACAAAGCCTGACAGATCACCCAGAGATGCAGTAGCAACACAGGCTCCAGTCAAGCCCCTTCCGAAGCACCATTTACTTCACTCTGGAGCACTCAAAGCCAGAGATGCCCTCATGCATTTCACATATGATTTCTATTTCTTCCCTGATGTAAAACACAGTATCGCACATCACGCTACAAAGAAAGAAGGAGCCCTGCTGGTTCAAGCAGGTTTTTACAAACGAAAACCAAGGGGGGAAAAAGAAGAAAATGAAAAAAAAAAAAAAAAAAGAAGCAAATAAGAAGAGTTAAGAGCCCGCAGCTGCCAACAGCTCGGATTCGGTTCTGCGGAGGGGACACTGCACACGCACTTCGCCAGACTTCCCCGGGCAAGGACGGCAATAGACGGCGATGCCAAGCGCGCCGGCACCGAACGTCCTGCCCGGGCATCGAACCGGAGCCACCGCGCCCGGCCCGGCAGGTCTCCAGCCGAGGATGCCGCCACGGACAACCGAGGCAGCTGCCGGCACTGAGCTGCTGTCCCGGGCACGCCGTTACTGTCGGCCCCACCGCTGACCGAGCCCACGACTGCTCCTCCAGCCAAGCAGCCATATTAGGAAACGGCCCGACCGCCAGTCGGACCGCCCGGGACGGGCGGAGAGGACGGCGGACGCGCAGCCCAGCCCGGGCCCCTCGGCGGAGCCGGCCCCTTCCCCTCGGCGTCGCGGCCGGAGCGGGGCGCGACAACCGCCGGGGGAGAAAGAAAAGTTCGTGATGCCTCCCGCGACGGCCCGAGGGGTGACGCGGAACGGGACCGGGACAGGAGCCTGGCCCCACCGCTTCGCCCGCAGTTGCCGGGGCAGCCCACCCCAGGGGTGCCGTCCGCGGCTCAGCCCCTCCTCGTCACCCACCTTCTTCCGGGGCTGCCATTTCATCATATTTGTAGAGCGGGAACGCGGAGCATCAAGGTCGCGCTTGGGTGCTGGCGGCGAGCGCAGCGGGGTGGCAGCTGGCGGTCATGCTGCCCAGCCCCGCTGCCAGGCCCGCGCCGCGCCCCGCCGCGCCCGCGGGAGAGGAGCCGGCCCCACCGAGCGGGCCATAGGAGCGGGGCTGTCCCCAGCCGGCGGCAGCCAGCCCCGCCGCTGCGCTCCGCCGCGCCCCGCCAGCACCGCCTCACGCCCGCGGCCCGCAGGGAGCTGCAGCTCCCGGGCACATCGTGCACGGCCGCCCTGCGCCGAGTGTGCACCCAGCCCTGGCCCCGCCGTGCACGGAGGCAGAGACGGGCGCGGGCGCCGGCAGAGCCCCGCCGCGGCCCCCCCGCCAGCGCCGGCCGGGAGCCCCCGCGCCCCGCCCATGGACTCCGCCCCCGCGCCGTGCCCCGCCCATAACATGGCTCCGCCCACAACCGCGCCCCGCCCGCCCCCGGGCGCGAGGCCGCCGCACGCCGCTGAGCGGGGCAGAGCGGAGCGGCCCCGCGCAGGTAACAAAGCAGTGCATCGCTTGTGGCCGGGACTGCGGACAGGGCCACCGAACGCAGCCCGCCTCCTGAAGTACGCACTCTAAGGCGGCCCCTCGGCGCCCTGCCCAGAAAGCGGCCAAGAGCCGCCCAGGAAAGTGGCTCGCTCTCGGGAGAGCCGCGCAGGACTGTCCCACCCGTGCTCCGAGGTTATTGACAGCCTCTGCTCTAACGGGCTGAGCTTCCTGCAGGGCTTTTGTCAGCCGCTACCTCGCCACGGCAACACGGACACAGGCGGTGCCACATCCCGCAGAGCTCCGGAGAGATCAGCACCTCACGTCTCCTCCGCTTGCTCCAGAGCTCTATAACCAGAAGTTCATGGCCGCACTGTCTGTGTGGCTCCAGCTTTATCCTCTGTCTGGAGTACTGGTCCTGCTATGCTTTCCTCATCCAGAATGGGGGTGCAGGCTGAAGGAAAAGCTGGGCAGAAGCATTCTGGCCATCACTGAAAGGCAGGTTTTGCTAATGCTGCGAAGCCTGAGCTCCTGGTTCTGTTCTCAGCTCTCTAAAGCACGAAGAGAGAGACTCGGCGCAATTAGAAATCCTCAGTACATGAACACAACACAATTTAACTGGGTTTTGTGTTACTGGAATGTGCAGAGTCACAGTTTTCATCGCCATAAGGGACCAGCAGTGCAGCATCTCAGAGGTAAACCATAAATGTAAATGTTGTATCAAAACCAATCCTCCCTGCTGGGTCTTTTGGGATTACAAGTCAGCTGCTTTTCCTTGCAGTTCCCGGTCCCGAAGGATGGTGCTTCATAGCACATGGAGACAGGAGCAGCTGACTCACAGGAGTGTTTCAGCTCAGAGGCTCTGTGGGCAGGGGCTGCACTCCCCTCACAGTGACTGCAGCTCTTCTGGAATGCATGAGAGCTCAAGAGACAGTTGAGACTGCAGCAGCCTTGGTCACAGAGCCACCACTGGTTGGTTCCCATTTTGTCCTGTATTACCCTGAAACACCTGATTGCTGCTTCTGCTCACACATCTACACCTGGACTGCTTGACAGAGCTCGTGGCAGCACACTGTAAATTCAAGCACCAAGAAGATGCAAGGGAAAAATAAAGCTTTGAAAGGGAGCAGGGATAGAAGAGAGCAGGTGTGGCAGCGCAGCTCCATCTGGTTTTACTCACCAGACCTGCCGTGTCAGAGCTATGCCCTTTGCTTGCTCCAACAGTGGAGTCCATGTGCCCTGAGACTCATCGACTTCCATCCATTTAAACACCAGCACTGACAACTCTGAAGAGTTCTTTAAATGGCAGAGTCGGTTCTCAAGTGAAGAAAATAAACGCTCGGAATCAGACAATGCCATTCACCATGATGCTGTCAGAAAGAAGCTGAATTTAATTCATGGACAGATTGCAAAATGTGTTGTTTTGACATGATCAACAGGAGGTTTTTGAAATTATTCCTGAGTAAAGATAATTAACAGGAAGCAAAGCAGGAGCTGTGCACATACACCTGTCACAAAAGGGAGTGAGCTGGTTCACTCCTAACCTTAATTCTTACTCCAGTGATTGGCATTTCTGCTAAATTTAAACTTCTTTTTCTGCTGTTGGGGGAAAGGAAAAAAAAAAAGTTGGCACTATTTCAAAGCCCTAGAAAACATCCAGAATAAAGGCAGTATAAATGCCTGGTATCTGAAGGCAATGGCAAACATTTTTTATTCTTTCAGGCTCTGAGAACTATCTATCTTCTTCAAGATTCAAGAAAATGCAGTAAATTTTTTTTCTTTTTTTTCCTGCAGGTCCCAGTTTCTATTCCCAGGTTGGAAACCACTCAATAAGTAGTGATTCAATTGCCAGAAAACACTGAAACCATTCACTTATGCTGGCAGCTTCCATCTCCATCTCCTCCATCAGGAGAACAGACCTCCCTCCCATGTCTATTTCAAAGTGAACTAGTTCTTTTTCACAAGTAGTCAGCAAAGCCAAAAAACCCCAAGTGCTGATGCTTTGTAAAGTTCAGTTGGAATCAGCAGACAAAATGTTTAATAATACAAAGTAGGAGATCGTGCTGGGGGTCAGTTAAATGTCTCTTAGTTCCTTGAAGGTGAAATGCCTGAAAAGTGAGAGCCAGCTCCTCAAAACTGGTGTCTGTGCCATCGTGTCCCATGCAGGATTTTCCTGTTCATGGAGCTTACATCTCTTCTCTGTAAGCAGCAGTGCTGTGAATCCATTCAGAGGCTTTGGGATTCTGTGACATAAGCTCCCAGGAAGCAGGGCTTTCTCTTCCAAAAATATATTGATAAGGATGAATATTTTATTGTTTCCAAGTATTTATGAGTGAATAATGGTCCACATTTTGGCTGGCTGGCACAAAAGTCTAGCTACACTCACAGCTTAAAAACAACAACATTTCTCTGCCCTACCAGCAGTGGATGAGACAGTGCAGAACACTGAGCCTCGCTGTCCTTGGAGGTGTTCAGAAAAAGCCTGGATGAGGCACTTAGTGCCATGGTCTAGTTGATTGGACAGGGCTGGGCGATAGGTTGGACTGGATGAGCTTGGAGGTCTCTTCCAACCTGGTTGATTCTATGATTCTATACACAGGGATTTGGAGTATTTTCTTCTGAAGATGTTGACTAACACAGAAGAAAGCTGTGTCATTAGACATAACTTACAACTCAAAGAAAAGGATCTTTTCAAGTATGGTTTCCAAAGTAAGCCTTGGCAAGAACCTAGAACTGTCTGATGTACTCTCTCTTTTCTTTGCATAACCTTTCATTTTCAATACCTTTAACATTCTTATACACCTTGACATTCCCTCTTCAAAGTACATCACCTAGAAGCTATAACATACACTTCAAGGAGAAAGAACTCCTGGTGGAGATGGCTTGGTGAGCTTACTGCAGGTGAGGCTATTCACTGTGTATGACGATGCAGTGTGTGTCACCCTGCAGTGCAGCCAGCAGCTGAATGGGACAGCACTCAGCAACTACAGCAATGTTCAGAGGAACAGCTCAACCTCGGGCCGTACGCTTCCCTGTGGACTCACTGGGCTGGCAGTCTGCAAGACACCAGCACTTTAACAGTTAACACCAGCACAGCAAGAGGGATGTAGATCAAGCTCCTAATAGCCAAGTCCCTTGGCAAATTCATGAAGCATAATAAAACTGAATCCTTTTATTTCTAAATTTATTAAAGCAGCTTTCAATTCATTATGACTGTGTCTGTTGCTTTGTCTGCCTCAGCCGGGCATGCTGAAGGCAAACACAGCACCTTGCAGTTGTGTGAAGATCAAGATCTAAGCTACTGCAGCTGCTGAACAAGTGTGGACTATAGAAGGGGGAAAGTGTGTCAGAAAATTCTCCTGGTCTGGGAAAAGGGAATTCTCTTTAGTGGAGTAATTTGAGTTCTGATCTCTCAATCACGAGAGATCAGTAAATACTAATGCATATCTAAGTGTTAATTCATGGCAAGTTCTTGTGCAACCTACAATCAAAATTTACTTCCAAGCTCAACACCAAAGGTGCTTTGGATACATGATCTGCCATTCCTTTCTTGGACAAGAAGACAGAAGTACAAAGCTCAACGAAAGCTTAGTGTCATTTAGTGTTATCACAGCACTGGAGAGTGCTCAGTGAAGGGCAGGAATACTGTAGGCTAGAGAGTAATTCAAGGTCCTGAAAGTTTTTGGATATGATGCTGGTTTCCTGGTCCATCTACTTTTTGTTCCTGTTGCATTCTGCTACTAGACTACAGTATTTTTCCCTGTTGTCCTGATAATAAAGATTGATTGTTCTATGCTGTATAGCAGTAGCATGGATTATTTTCCTTATTAGGTTACCTGGGGTTCACATCTCAGCACCTGACTCTCTTCAAAAGACTGAAAATCACTTGAGAAAATATTTTGTTTGGTCAAGCAGAAAAAGCTCTTTTCACAAGAGTATAATCCAGGCTGAAAAACCATGGAGAGAGCTTTGAAAAATGACTATATACTTATCTGGAAAATACCAGTCCTGACAGGAGAAGCAGCTGAGAAAAACTGGTTGCTTGAGACTAATTAGAGACTTGTAGCACTATTTACTTCAAAGAGATGCAGGACTGAAATGAACCCAAGATAAGAAAAAACCCTGCAGCAGCTATTACTGGCAACTGGAGTTGTGAAGCTGGAGGGGCAAGGGAGCAAAGTGGCCACGCAAGCCAAATTATCTGAGGGCTGAAGGTGCCTGTTGCTAATTACAAATTATTCCGTGGTACCATAAAATGATCAAGCAGGTTAATACAAGATTAGGGCTAATCTGGTGATAGGGACTCCCTCTCTAGTACTGATATCTGAGCTAGAACTTAAGAAAATGGACTTCTGCACAGTCTTTTATGCTGGTCACAGAGAACACAGGACACTGCACTATCTGGGTCCTACTGATTCATCATCTTGGCTTCCAGGCACTCACTTGTAAACATCATCTTCAGAAACCAAACCTGGCTTGGAGTGGTATTTGCCTAACATGAGGGGGGAATGGACTAGATGACTTTCAAAGGTCCCTTCCAGCCCATTCTACAATTCTGTGCTTCTGTAACACAGGTCATTGAGAAGCAGAAACACAGGAGGCAGCCACTATTTCCATCACCAATCTGCCTGCAGCGCAGAGATGGGTAAGGTAGGAATGTGTATGGAAAAGAAATCCACCAAAACCATGCAAATGCCTGTCCACATTTTCTACCTCATTTGAGGCTTCTACCCTAAACTGAGGCAGTTCTCATAATTAATGAATGCATTGTGTCTTGTGATTCCATCCATTCCACACTCTTTGGAAAATACATGGCAAAATACTGTGTTGTTCACTCTGCCACCCCTTGGCATTCCAAACAAGCCTTACTGCCTGACCCTTAAAGAGAGAGCCCAGCACACTGCCCCTTTCCTTCCATCATCTTCTGTGCTGGCACCTCAGCTGTGCCTATCAGCACTTCTGCATGCACACTGAGAATGCAATACAGCAAAGGTGCAAGGAAACAGGCACTGTCACAGAGGGAGAGAGAGAGGGAAGGCCTCCATGCTGTGTGGGCACCCTTCAGGAACAGCCAAACGTTTGTGTGTTACCCACACCTTTTCAGTCACACACAGCCTGCCACAAAGAAAATCAACTCCATCCCCACCACATTCAGTGCACTCAATGCTCAACACTACAGCAAGGAAGATGCCTGTAGAACACATAGAAACTTTCCAGGTCTCCACGTGAGAGAATTCTGTCCATACCCAGGTGAGTCTAATACTAAGAGCGTAATCCTTGTCTGCAGCAGGGACAAGCAGTGACCCAACCACAAGAAAGAAGTCACTAAGCACACAGAGATGGCACTCCCCTTCCTCATGGGCACACACTTCAGTCAATATTCTACAACATTCAGAAATCAAGAGAGAGACAAACCCTTCTTTAGTTGCAAGGGAAAATCTTATATACAGCACCCTGCAAGACAGCAATGAGGAACTTTCAGAGCAAGAAGCCTAGGGATGGAAGTTTCAGTGGCAAATAGAAAGTTTCTGGTTAGTGACTACTGGTCAAGAGAAGCATTACTGAAATGTAATGTGCCTTTGAAATATTTATGTCACAGCTTTATGGCAAAGCATCTAAGCCATTGGACAGGAAGTATACCTTAAGTTGTAGCTCTTACCAAGGAAGGTGTTTGCTTTCCCACTGTTGACTGACTATTATTGGCTTAAGAGGCTTCAGCTCTTTCATTACACAACTCTGAGCACAAAACATCATGTTTGGGACCTGATTCTAATTATGACTTCACCCTCCCTTTTTCCGTAGGAAGCACAATTACTGCTGCTATGGAGACAAGTGTAATTCAGTCAAGATGTGGGTCAAAGCAATGCTCAGGAGGCAAACATTTACCAAAAGTATACTTTTTGCTATCTGTCCTCTTCTGGAGAAGGCTCTTCTCCTGGTCTTCCCTTGCTGACTTCTCAAGTCAGACACTCAAAAGCCAAATAGATCACCTGCAACCCTTGAACACACACATCACACTGGGACAACCAGGCAACTGACCTGCTCCTCTCCAAGGCCAGTGACAACGGTGGAATCTGCCCGTGGCACAGTGGAACTGCTTGCACACAGTGAGGGACAGACAGGGAGAGAAAGAGCCCAACACCTCGGAAGGGAAAGAGAACATGCCCAGGTCTGTGTGTGTGCCTGTGTGCACTAATGTGCGTATGGGCACCTGTCCTTGCACCCAAGCGTTGTGGCATTCTGCAGCACCCAACTGAACGGCAGCACTGATGGACTCCAATGATTTAGCAGCAATGCTGTGGAGCCTTGAACGAGGATTTGACCATGGAATACAAAGGGAGTGCAGCCAGTCAGAGAGGGGAAGGGGACCTCAGGAACGAGGAATTTAGGAATTTGGAAATAAATATTTTTGACTGTAAGTAGCAGAATTCAAAGGCAACTCTAATTTCATTCCATGTTCCAATATTCACAGTATTCCCTGACGTCCCTGAGCAATGTTCCCAAATGCTGTAGGTCTTTGAGGGAACTCTCCTGTTTCACATGCCAGTGATTTCAGAGGCGATGTTCGTGTTCATATATTCGGAAGCTGCTCTTTCTTCCTCACCTCCCTCCCTGCTCCTGCTTGTTGCCAAGCAACTCCAGCCATTCTGCAGGACCTGCCTTTTAACCAGCAGCAGCTTAAACCATTACCATTTACTGGAAAATACAAATTTAAGAATGAAAACAGACAAGGCTAAACCAGAAAAGCATACTTTCCTTTAGCACTTGGATCATTTTGTGGGAATCTTGGAGGCTGCAGTTTTTCTCTAGCAAATAAACCACAGAATCCCAGGATGGTGTAGTTGGGAAGAAACCTCCAGAGATCACCTCATCCAACATCCTGCTCAAGCAGGGTCACCCCAAGTCAGCTACCAGGACCATGCCCGGGCAGCTTTTGACTCCCTGGGGAGGGAGACTCCACCACCTCCCTGGGCTTATGTCTGTGCTTGGTCACACTTCACATTGAGAATCACAGAATATCAGAGGTTGGAAGGGACCTCCAGAGGTCATGGAGTCCAACCTCCCTGCCAAGGCAGAATCACCTAGGGTAGCCCACACTGGAACAATTCCAGGTGGGGTTTGAAAGTCTCTGGAGAAGGAGACTCCACAACCTCTCTGGGCAGCCTGCTCCAGTGCTCTGTCACCCTCGCTGTAAAGAAGTTTCTCCTCATGTTGAGGTGAAACCTTCTATGGTCTAGCTTGTAGCCACTGCTCCTTGTCTTATTGCTGTGGATCAACAAAAAGAGACTGGCCCCAGCCACCTAAGAAGTGTTTCCTGATGTTCAGAGGAAGCTTCCTGTGTGTCAGTTTATGCCCACAGCCCTGGAACCAGTGGAAAGAGCTTGCCTTCATCCTCCTTTCAGATATTTGTATGTTACCAAAACCAGCAAGTGTTAAAAAGACTTTAAAAAATCACAGAATCATGGAATGGTTTAGGTTGGAAGGGACCTCAAAGCTCAGCCAGTTCCAACCCCCCACCATAGGGACAGACACCTCCCACTAGAACAGGTCACTCAAGACCTCATCCAACTTGGCCTTGAATACCTCCAGAGAGGAAGCAGACATAATCTCCCTGGGCAACCTGTACCAGTGGCTCACCACCCTCACTGTCAAGAACTTCTTCCTAACATGAAATATCCAAGAAAGATCATTAAAGTGCTAGAAAACCTCAGTGGTTACTTCTAATAAAACATTAAAGTACCAAACAGCAGCAGTCAGCAATGAAATGCAACTCAGTAATATCAAGACTGTGTCTGCTCTGGGCAATGCAGGTAGCAGAGGAGCCATCCATACACAACCAGCAGCACCAGTAAGAGGGAAATCAGTTACTCAAGAGGAAAAGACTGGATGAAGCACTTAGTGCCATGGTCTAGTTGACTGCATAGGGCTGGGGGATAGGTTGGACTGGATGATCTTGGAGGTCTCTTCCATCCTGGTTGATTATATGATTCTACGCCACTATTCCCACAGAAGTGAATGGTACCAAACAGATTACATCTCACCAACAAAAGGGACATGCTTCTGTAATGTGTCAGACACAGACAGCAGATCTCTTGGGGCTTTGAGTCCTGGGTTTAGGCTTCTTATGTGTACTTACCAAACAAGAAAACAACACACACTGCTTTAAAAAGGACCTCTTCTAGAGCTCACAGATTCCTTTGGAAGAGGAAACAGCCGAGGTGGTTACAGAGTTTTGTGGCACACTGCATATAAGATTAGTCCCACTTTTGAGAGCACAACTTGCTTCCTAAACTTAAACAACAACAAAAAAAAAACCACACCACAAGGGTTAATTTAAAATTACTTTTCAGTTTCCTCTGAAAGGACTACAAAATAAAACTATTGTATTGCAAAATATCTGTTTTGTCTATTCCACATTTCTCGTGCACACAGTGCAAAGGCAGGTATGCTACGCCAGCTGTCCTCTTCCTGAGCCCTGAAATACTCCACAGAAGATCCTGTAACTGTCAGAAACAGCACTTTTAACTCTCTAAGGAATCTTCTCTTAGTGATTTACAATGATAGACAGTTCTGCTGCTGAACTTCCTTGTAAAATGTGGAACAGGAATTCCATTTCTGTCTGTTGGCATATTCAGTCGGGACTATACGAATAAGAGATGTGACACAATTCATCCATATGCAGAATCATCTTTTCCCCAGCCCACAAGGTGCTGAAGCTCTACACCAGGGGTCTTCAAACTTCTTAAACAGGGGGTTGGTTCACTGTCCCTCAGACACTGTCAGGAGCTGGACTACAGTTTGGGAAAAAATGAAGGAATTCCTATGCACACTGCACAGATTTTATTTGTAGTAGTGCACAAAAGAACAGGAAGAAGAATGCAATATTTTAAATGAAGAACAATTGTAATCAACAAAACCAAACAATATTTCAATGTGAACTATGGGCCTGCTTTTGGCTAACGAGATGGTTCAATGTTAGGTTCCATATTTGCCACTGCTAGTCATAGCAAGTGATGTGGGAGTGTTCATCAGTTAGCCTGGATCTGATTGGAGATTTCAGATGTTTGATTCAGGAAGATGTCTGCTCACAGACACAGATGCTGCCAAAGATGGCTGCAATTTTGAGTGCATGGTTCCTGAGGTTATGATATGTCTCTGAGGGGAGAGATGCATAGAAATTAGTGAGTCTGCTTGATTTGAATGCATCCTTCAGCGAGTCACAAGTCTGTAGTTGGACCAATTCCATTTGGTAAATCGGATCAACAGTTCCAATGTCAACAGAAAATGGGTTCTGGAAAAGCTGTGTGTCCTCTTCATGGAGACAAAGCTCTTTAATTTGAAACTCCTTTTGCAACATTTTTAGTACATCCATACATGTTTTAGAATCATAGAATCAACCAGGTTGGAAGAGACTGCTGGTTTTTCTGCAGACAGGTTTTGAGTTGTGGGGCTTTGGCACAAGTTTTCCTGCTTTACTTGGTTAATGAGCAGGTCTAATTTGACTTGAAATGCTTTCACATGTGAATACATATCACAGAGGAGCTTCCCTTTTCCTTCAAGTTGGACACTGAAATTGTTGAGTAGCTCTGTTACATCTGTCAGAAAGACAAGGTGCCATCTCCATTCTGCATCTTTGAGCTCTGGTACTTCTTTGTTTTCAGAAAGCATAAAATCTGTGGAAGTAAATACTGGCAGGCTGTATTGAGGACCCTGGGGGGCTGTATCTGGCCCCTGGGCTGCAGTTTGAGGACTCCTGCTCTACACCAACCCTTCTACCTGCTGTGGCATCACCAGAATGGAAGAAAGGATGATTTCTTTATGTGCTGCACATACAAGCAATAACACAGGAATGGATTAGTTTGATGTTTCTTTTCTGCCTAGCCACAGACCTTGCCTCTGCTCTAGGTGACCCCATGGCAGGCTCTCGGGAGCAGAGTGTCTGCTTTCCACAGCACTACCCAATCACAGAATCACAGAAACACCCAGGTTGGCAAAGCCCCTCAGCATCACCAAGCCCAACCTATGACTCTGCTCAACAAGATTCACCTAAACCACATCCTTAAGCACCACATCTAAACAACCTTTAAACACCTCCAGGGTGGGTAACTCCACCAATTCCCAGGGCAGCTCATTCCAGTCCCTGACCACTCTCTCTCTGAAAAACTTTTTCCTAAGGTCCAATCTAAACCTCTCCAGTCTCAGCTTGAGGCCATTCCCCCTTGTTCACATTCTCCAAGTCTCACAATGTAGGTAAAGTGCTGCCAATAAGCTCGTATTTACACTTAGAAGAAGCTTACTAGTGCCCTTCTGATTAAAAATCCCTTCTAATTAACCTGTGCAAAGGCTTAGGCCTAATGAGCATAATTTTCAAGTTCTGACAGCCTGGCCTGTTGAATCAGTCATTTAGTTAGCTTAGTCTGGGTCCTTCTGACATAAGAGACAAAACCAGTCTGAAGACATACCTTTTGTAGATCCTCCTTCTGCAGAACGAAGAATACAGCTCATTGTGTCTCTTGCCTATGTGGAAGAAAACTCCTTTCTGATGCTGCTTGTTAAACGTTTGAACCTTGGAGTCTGCAGCCTGGGAGCACTTATCCTGTCTGTCCAAGCACAATGATAATCACACAACTGTGCTCTTCCTTATTAAGATGGCACAGGACATAATTTGCCTCCTTTCAAGCTCAAGAAGCACCAAGGCACAGTGCTGACACAGTCTCTCGTCTGCTGCTTGTTATCAGAGGCAGAGCAGAAACACTCAGGCATCCCAAACAGAAGGAAGCAAATCCATTTTGTGGTGAAGAGTCCCAAAACTCAGAAGAAGAACAATTTCTGCTCAACAAGCATAAAATGTAATCTCCTAGCAAGTCATAGCTTCCACATTCCTCCGAGGCAGTGGTCAGAGTATACTTTAAACGGACTTTTCAAACCCAGCATAATTCCAGAGATTCCAGACAATTTATCTGTGTGGCTCCTGTTTGTAGCCTTGTATACAGAGCAGCAAGATTACAACACCATGAGTTAGCAATAATCCTTTTTGGGAAAAACACCAGTAAACATTAAAACACCCAGTACAAATACACAAACAGAAAAAAATATATCTCAAGCTTGAAATGCTTCAGAGTCCCACTTGGATAAGGAATTCCTGACTTTCTCTAGACATAACTTCTGTTGCTGCCTTCCCAGCAGCTCCCCTCCTCCCTTTAATCTCTCAGAGCCTGTGCAGAAGGAAGGGGAAGCAAATCTGTACACTGATGACCAGAAAACAGATACTCTTCTGAACACAAATACTCTTAGCTGGCCTCAATATTTTGAATGAAATTGTATTTTCGCCCTGAAGTACAGAAAAACATAAACCCACCTTTGGCCTTTAATGCAAGTGGAGCACTGTTGAGTAAAAGATTCAATTAATCCCTGGAAGCACATAGAGAGCTGTGCATGAGTAAGGAGAGCAGGGGCTGGCACCAGAAGCCTCTGCTGCAGGGTGACCATTTGTAATAGCAAGTACAAGTGAGAAGTGGAGTGAGCAGATTCCTTTGATTCTCATCTGCTGCAAGTAACTCACACTGAGGAACTCTAGGTATGTTTCCTGGCTAAAACAGGAGCTTCTCTGAGCTCATCTCTGACCAACATAAAAATGTTGAATGGCCTTCTCTATGGACTGCTTCTGCGAGCAGGAACCTGGGGTTTAGGAATGAGACATCCCACAGAGCGTAGCTGAGCTTGGCAGATGCTGTGGCTGGGCCCAGGACAGGCCACTCTTGTATCAGTTCTCTGTATCATTACCAAGATTGTTTTTCCACTCCTGGAGGCGTGTCTCAGCGCACACATCTGGCAGCACGCTGCAGTGTGAACAGCGTTTACTGCTCTGCCTGCATATGTTATGCATCCAGTGACATCATGCGCTCTTCGCATTGCCAAGGCTCAGCCTCTACTGTACAGACCACCAAAACAGAGCCTCAGAATCCCCCTGGGGAAACGGGCTACCTTCCAACCCAAAAGGTTTTCCCCTTGCAAAACCTTATTTCATGCTTCATCTGTCGTGCTGTGTTCTCTCCTGCTCACACCCATTCTACTTCCCACCTACTTGAAAACAGTTTTCAGATCATTCCTGATTTGCTTATATCTCATCCTGCCTGCAAATATATTCTATTAGCACAAGGTCATAGCTCCTCTGAACCAAGCATGCCCTTTTGCTTTTATTCGTAGTGAGGTTTTAACTCTTGAACAACCTGAATGCTTGGGAATTCTGTATTCCACCTCCCTCCTCAGTATTTGTTTTTCTTTGCTCTGGGTAATAGCAGGCGATGCAGTGCAGATCGTTGTTCTCTGGAGATGAGATCAATGGCTCATCTTGTGTAACACTCATTACTTATCATTGTCTCAGTAGCAAGGCAGCTCTCCAGCACACTTAACAAAATGGGTTTTACCTTGTAGGGCAAATCAGAAGAAAAATAATGCTGTTCTATGCAGCAACTCTCAATTGAGACACAGCCCAGCGTGATTAATTTCCCTGTTGGAATGGCTACAGCAAAACAGAGGGGGCTAACAAGGCCATC
The DNA here is from genome assembly GCF_015220805.1 of Pogoniulus pusillus. NCBI lineage: Eukaryota > Metazoa > Chordata > Aves > Piciformes > Lybiidae > Pogoniulus > Pogoniulus pusillus. The sequence goes on from NC_087293.1 coordinate 13,425,433, forward strand.
AGTTAATAGCTGTGTCCACCCTTTTCTCTACGTGCCTGAGGAGGTATCCTCCTTCACCATATGCTTGACTACCACTGTGACAGCTGTGGATGGTGTAGGTACCAGCTCAACAGAAGATAATCTTAATTCATCATCTTCCCTATTGGCAATTACCCTTGCTCATTTCAAACCCAAGGTTAGCTTTATTTAGCACCTTTCTCTTTCAGAATACCACCCATGTTCTGAGCACTGCTGGCTATTCAGCTTAGCTTTATTTAGCACCTTTCTCTTTCAGAACACCACCCATGTTCTGAGCACTGCTGGCTATTCAGCATCAACCACTGTCCAGTTACGTAAGGACTGGAACCTTCACAGGATTCTTACTTGCCAGCTAAGTTCATAATGGGGTCAAATCAATCTAATTCCAAAAGCATCTCCATTAATCCTTTGAAAAGCATCAGCCAGTCCCCTCAGTTTGCTCACTGTTGTAACAAGAACATTTTCAAGGCTAGATTTTTGTTACTTCCCTGATATTTACTATTTAGAACATCTTGAAAAGATATTTGACTATAAAAGATATCTGAAGCATTTTTGGAAAGCAGACTGCAGGTTAACCTACAGCTGCCTGATGTTTATTGGCAGTATCTTGAAAGCTGTCACTTTCTGTAGTTTTAAGATGCCCCTAATGAGGATTTAGACTCCAGAATGCGCCGCCCATATGCTCCCCAATGACTGCAGCCAGCAATTTGTGTACTGAATGCTGAGGTCTCAGCCCACTTCCCAGTCAGGCAGTGATATGAAAGGCTTTCAGTTATCAAATCTCCTCTCTACCCCAGGCAGAGTAGCTTGTTGCAGAAACTCTGTGCCTCATACAGATGCAAAGCATCTACACCACATGTTTGCTTTTGGTAGTAGATGTTTGGCCTTGATGGCCTTTAAAGGCCCTTTCCAACCCAAGCCATTCGATGATTGGGTGATTCTATGTTGCAATAAACGTGGAGATGTAGTCTTGAAGTTCAGGTGGACCAAGATTTGTATTGGTGTGAGTGACAGAAATTTCCCAATGGTCTTCCAATGGTTTTCAGCATTTAACGTGCCTGCAACATGTGGTAGAGAGGCCCTTGCTGGCTATTAAACTTGCTCTGCGTGCAGTGTAGGCATTGCTGGAATGTAAATAGTTCTCACATGGTTATGTTATTTCTGAAGCAGGCCTGTCTATACCACTTATTATTACTGAGCAGCACTACTAAACCCTGCTTACGACTCTCGGCATGTGCCAAGAAGCTGCGAGTCACACCAGCTCCATTTCAGCTCTCCCATTTGTAACACATCTAATGAGCAGATGGTTAATTTTTGTGAGGGGAGAAGAAAACACAAAACAACTTTTGTTGGTACAAGTGATTTGGGGTACTTTAGTTCTCAAAAGCCAGTTGCTTTGGATGTTTGCTCAAATTCCTGACTGCAAATTTAGCTTTCTCTACATTACTAAAGAAATATTCATATCCTGTATTTGTTTTCAAGTAAAACAAAAACCTGTTAGGTATTGTTGAAATGTTTTTAGATATTTAGCAGTTGGGAGATATTCCAAGACTAACAACATTTTCTTGTGCCTGGTTCCTGTGTATTACCAGCAATAAAGTCCTTGTAACTCTTGACCACAAGAAGTATGTGTTTTTCCATCTTTATAACTCCACCTCATTAAAAGACACTAGATGAAGCTCCCATACAACTCTCCCTGCCTCATCATCAGAACCAGTCTCTCAAACACAGCCTCAGACTGAACTCGAAGGCTACACAATAGCTGAAGTGTGAATACTTGAGCAATACTTGAGCAGGTGTTCAAGAAAAGCCTGGATGGAAGCACTTAGTGCCATGGTCTACTTGATTGGATAGGGCTGGGTGACAGGTTGGGATGGTTGATCTTGGAGGTCTCTTCTAACCTGGTTGATTGCATGATTCTATGATTCAGTGCTGCTGTTCATGTCTGTAGTTTCTTCTGAGAGAAGACATCAGACCTAACAGGTATGGTGGCTCTATGGTACAGTCTTTCCTCACTACAGCTAACAAGGGTGGGATGACATTCAGACACCAAGGGACTGGCACATTCACCAAAGTGCAGGCAATAATTAGAATCATAGAATTATAGAATCAGTCAGGGTTGGAAGGCATCACAAGGATCACTTAGTTCCAACCCTCCTGCCATAGGCAGGGACACCCTACCCTAGAGCAGCCTGGCCAGAGCCTCATCCATCCTGACCTTAAACACCTCCAGGCATTGGGCCTCAACCACCTCCCTGGGCAACCCATTCCAGCCTCTCACCACTCTCATAGTGAAGAACTTCAGGTAACAAAGTTTCTGCATGAAGTACTGTTAGGAGCTGGGGGGAATATAGCAATCTGTCGACATCCTCAGAAGCACCTAAAGCAGAGCATAATCACCACCTTCTTTATCTTCCCTGTGATAAAATGCAAAAAAAAATAAGCTAAATTACCATTAAAAACCCCTTTAGTGGCCTCAGCGTTTGAAAAAGCAGCTCGCTCGCCGCACTTAACTGTTTTCATCTCTCAGATTAATAGAACGAAGATCTGTATCTGCCACATTCAAATGACTTCATAAAACATGAATTCACAGAAGCAACAGTAAATTTTTAATTAGTGAAATACAGATGGTTATTTTCAGACATATTTTTTAAGTTTCCCTATTTGATTAAGCACCAAACCCAACACAACACACAACATATTTACAAATGCATAAAAAATATTTATAGCTCCAGGACTGATTATCATTGTACTTAACAGTACTGAGCACTCCAAATTGCCAACAATAAAACTGCTGTTCAATGATTTCTTTTGTGTGTGTGTGTGTGTGTGTGTAGTTTAAGCACTATGTTGTGTGGGAAGACAGGAGAAACATTTTTTAAAGCATTAGTATTTTGGAGGAGAAATTGTGTGCGAGACAATGGATGTTTCTGCGCCAGGACCAAGTTGCTGCTTTGGATCATTAACTAATAGCTCCGACGCTTACGACTCCTCTCTGTGCAGGCTCCAGAATCAGTCTCATTCTTTCAGTGCAGCTCAAGTGTCAGACAAAGCAGAACAAATGTGGGAGGGCATGAAATCATACAGGCAACCCATTGCTTTTTTTCTTCTCTGGAACATTAATTTAGGGTCTCTAAAAGCTATGTTTACTATACACACTCCTCTTATTCACATTCCTTTTCTGCTGCATTCCCTATTCCGTTACAGCTTTCCAAGGCTTTAATGATTGCACATTGCAATACCAAACATTTCCCTCTGCAGTTAAGTGCACATACTCTCTGCTTTTAAACCTAGGAGGGTTCAGTGCTATAGCTGTCCTTTCCCAAGCAGTCACAGAATCCATTATTTCTAGGCACACTTTTATAGTGCAACCAAATCCAAGAAGCTGACATTTTTTATTTAGTACCCGAGGGCTATAATCATGAAAAATTTACTCCCTGAAATACAGTTGCCTGCATTTCATATCCACCATACTCAGGATAAAAAGTCATTTCCTTGAACGCAGTGGTAACAATGGTAACTTAAGGAAATGTATTGACATCAAATAAACATGAGCATGTAGCACATCTGAATTCTCCAGAGTGAAACTACTAGGTTGTGTTCCTAGCAAAGATTTAAATGAGCAAGAGGCCTTGAAGCTTGACACGTATCTCTGAAGGCATGGGAGAGGACTCAGGGAAACTGTCATTAAAGAAATTGCTATTAGTGACTACAAACCTCTGATAACACTACAGCTGACTGCAGAGCTGTAAGATGCCCAGGCAAGGGAAAAGGAAAGACAATCAGGAAGCTTACAGGTATTCCTGTGTGATGACCGAGGGAGGCTACAAGTTACATTTACAACCAAATCCAACATCAGATGCATCCCAGTTCCCACCCCTCTGGTAGAAGAAAAGCAAAGGAAGACCATTACTTTTTTAATTTTGGACCAGTGAAGACTAGATTATGATTTGAGAAGTGATAACATGAAAACAAAAGTAAGGGAATCCACCTAAAATTCAATGCCTGAGTGACTCCACTGGTCCAGCCAGGCACTGCAGGTAGGACCCATGGATCCTGTGCCCAACCCATGGGGGAGCTGTCCAGCAAGGCACCACCTGAAAGTGATTCTGATCACAGCAACAAACCTTCCATCCCACACAACAATTCTACTGTTTGCACACAAATGACAACATTAAATTCTACTTTTATGTGTCTACAGGACAAATGGGCTCAGAAATTATTAAGTTCTTGAGGAGAAGTCAATCAATGACAGTGAAACCACAAGAGCTCTAGGTCAGAACACCTCTTTGACAGCTATCACTGTCACTAGGAAAATGTTCTCTCTATGCATCCTGTTTCCTCCAACCTCTCAGAATCACAGAAACATCCAGGTATAAAAAAAGACCCTCAGGATCACCAAATCCAAACTATAACCCTACTCTACAAGATCACCTTAAACCATATCCCTAAGCACACATCCAGGGTCGGTGACTCAACCACCTCCCTGGGCAGCTGATTCCAGTGCCTGAATGAGTGTGCTCTCACACCCACCAGCACTTAAACTCCATTACACACACCTACAATCCCCATGGCAGTTCTTATGGAAGGAGAGTTGATACTCAACAGCTATGAGCTGAAGGGAGCTGAACTTACATTCCTCTTTCTTCTAGTTCTTTGTGTTTGTGTTTTATTGGTAAAGGACAAAAGCCTGCCTGGAAGATAGCCACAATGAGCAAAATACAGACAACATAATCCATGGTCAAAATTAAGTTTCCTTTTTCACTCTGAAAAGGGTGGGGAATTATGCCTCAAGTATGAACTTAATGCAGCATTTCAAGAAGGTTCCTTTCCACTTCACATATGAGATGAACTTCTACTAACAAAGGTTTCCTCAAAGCACATTCTCTCTCTGTTAGCACCCGGCGTAACCGAGGCTTGGTATACATTTTTTAACAAGTCCATTAAAAATGCATCACAAAGCCATAAATTTATCATTTGTCCAAACAAAAACCAGGTTTTTCATTTGTCTCCTTCCAGGCCTATCAAGCACACTGAGCAGGACTCTTACCAGTGCAAGTGTAAGAAAATCCATCAGCTGCACAGTTTGGCAAGATCCTTGAAGTCCCTTCCAGCTCTGACAATGCAATGATTTTATGAACAGTCTCAAACACTGGAATACTAACCAAAGAAAATTAATGCCTTTATTGTACTTTATATGCATCAACATTCACATGATCTATGACTTTGGTGAGCTGGCTCCTCAACAGATTTGGAATGAAAAAGAGCAATATAGGAATTTGCATACCTCTGCCAGCTTCTGGAAAAGTCATCAGACATTATAAGAATCACCATACCGAAGAGCTTACACAAGTCTTGTATTTCATCTTTGGGACCTTATGATAGATTTCTAGTAACTTTGGGGGAGAAATTCAGTTATGTGACTTCCAGGATGCAAACTTTACATTCCAAAGTGAAAGGAAGACAGAAAGAGTTCAAGACCAATTGAAATCAAGAAGATAAAATTGAAACTAGAGTGCCTGTTCGCTACAGGACAGAAATGACATTGAACTTCTCTACACCTCAGGAGTAAATTCTGTTAGTGGATAACAACTCAACTATTAGAATTTGCTTTGTTGTTTCTCACAGCAAAAGGGACTTTTAAATTTGTCTTTAGAGCAAAGGAGAAATGGGAGACAAAGACACTTGTGGCTTGGGAAGTCACCTGCTTTGTTTCAAAGTTCAGATGAGAGGCTGAGCCCTTGGCACTCAGAAACACATGGAGAGCAGTGACTGAGAGGACAATGGATTTGTAGAAATAGTAAGAATTGCTAGATTTGTTCTTTCTTCATTAATTAGAGCTGTCATCATGGTTTTGACTCAGAGAGTGTCTGTGCTTAATGTGGCAGTTGTCCTGTGTTCCCTACCATTCCATCCTGCTCAGCTGCAGGCAGGGAAATGGCAGGAATGATGTTACCTGAGTAAACCTGCAGTGAGCTGCAAGGTCAGCAAGGCAAAGCCCTTCAGCCCTGCACGTAACTCCAGTTGTTATGCAGTTCTCAGCAAGCCTTACCACTAATTAGCTGGGGATTCTTCAACCTGGCACACAGTACCGTAAGCTGTCTAAATGATGTCCTTAAATGTTTCCTACTGACTTGTCATCAAGGCCATTTTCTGCTTTCTCTATTTTTTGTCTGCTTGTTCTCCCAAACCCTCCATTCCTGCTAATTTCCAATGTTAATTGGTTGGGTTTGTAGGTCTGTGGTGAGGATCCTGCGATGCCCAGGCATGCCATGATATCTCAGACCGTGTACCCAAGAAATGCAGATTTCCAAGGCCATTCTTACCTATCACAGAACAATCCAGGGCCAGTATCCTAGAATCCCCTCCTGTTTTTCATTGCCATACAGCCACCTATTGGTAGCTCTCAAGAAAGAAGAAGTCTCACTGCCGTCCTTTCAGTCTGACTTGTGCTGCTCAAATTCTAATCCTGGGCAGCCAGAACTCATCACGAGTTTGGAGATACAGTGTGAATCCAGAATGCTAAACACCTACAAAAATATTTCCTGCAGAACACAATCCAAAAAAATCTGAGGCACGACTGGTTTGGGTTGGATTAATCAAACATCAAAGAACAGTAATGTAGCAAAAAGAAAAAATAAGTGGGAATAAGGGGCTTGCAGACACTATGTTAACAAAAAATAGAGTAAAGGATAAAAATGCAAACCCAATCGAACGTGTATGCAGCTTTTAAAGCAAACTGTTCTTGAAAGCATGTGTAAGACTCAGCTGCTCTCATCATTGCTTTGCATCAGTGACGCACAGCACAGGCCAAGGGAGCCTGATTTGTTGTGCTCTCATGCCAGCTGTATCCAGTTTGATGTCAAAGAAATGAAAAAAGCACTGTGAACAGCATGGACTTTGAAAAAAAAAAATATATAATGTAATACCTCTTAGAAACAGGGAAAAAATACAGATGTCTGCCTAGGGTTGAAACGAGATCCCAGGCAGCGCCGTGAAATCCCTAAGCACAGAGCGCCCTCATGTGAGCTCTGCTCCAAGTCTTCAAGCTCCTCATGACTGAGTCACACCATGATAATTTCAGAGAGAAAAGAGTATTTGAGACGAGGAAGCTCCATCCTTGTATGCTGACAAAAAACCTGAGGAATAGATATCTTAATTTTAAGAATAAGCAAACGGCAAAAAGAAACCACTGAAGAGCTGAAAGCTGATCAGAAGTCACCTGGCAACTCCTTAGGGTCAAGGAGGCAAAGAAAAGAAGTAACAATCCATGCTAAGGTTTAGTCTAAAACTACTGTGTCTTTGTCCATCTGTCTGTCCCACTCTGCTCTCATGTTGGACTACTGCTGCTCTATCATTTCATTTAGGGAGAAGAGCACCTCTACAGCTTATCTGCACAAGAGCAGTGCTATAGCCATTGCTGCCAGTGCAGAGAAGGGAATGGCTCTTCTCCAGTGAACAGAAGTGTTAGGTAAAACACTACCTGCTTAAAGCTAAGTACTACCTGGTGCTCATTACTGAAATATCTAATTAAAAAAAATAAAACCCACCTGAGAGAAAAGGCTGATCCTGCAACTAGAACCTGGGCTGAACTTTGTATTTCAGACTCTCTGTGTGACCTCTACCAAACTGCATCATGCGTGCAGCTATCCCAGCTCCAGAACCAAGCACAACACTGTCATGAGCAAGATGTCATGCTCCAGGCCAGGTCTATCAGCTCCAGTTACACCACTGCAGTCACTCAGCACTGCTCTGTCAGAGCCACGCTGGCAAGCCCATGTTACAGGGATGCAACAACGTGGCTTGGCACTAACATGGGTTACCAATAAACATGACAAATTCTCTCCTTCTATTCCCAACTGATAAAACAAAACAGAACTACCTCACCCACTTTACAGACAGCAAGAATGTGTAGTGTGAAATGCAGGATAAAAGATATGCTCAGACTCTACTAGCACAAAAGCTTGCCATTCTATTCAAAGTAGTATCAGAAAGCTGCAATATAAGGAAGGGGGCAGAAAGTTGACACAACAGCAGTCGTAGAATCATAGAATCAAACAGATTGGAAGAGATCTTCAAGATCAGCCAGCCCAACCTATCACCCAGCCCTGTCCAATCAACTAGACCATGGCACTAAGTGCCTCATCCAGTCTTTTTTTGAAGACCTCCAGTCCCTTCATCACAATAAATACAGCCACTATTAATTTGGGGATCCATTCCAATATGGACCAAAAATAAAAGAGAAGGAAAAGAAGAGTGAAGGGAATAGATAGGAGGAAGGCACTGAAAACAACAGCAACAAAATCCCTAATAAGCAAATCTCTACGTAATGAGAAGGTAGGTTTAAAACCCATCTGGAGTGTCATGATCAGTACCCAATACAAGATGAGGACAGATTGGATAAAGTCAGGGAGGTCACAAAGATGATTAAGGGATTGGAGCATCAGCCATGTGAGACACCTTCATTTGCTTAACCTGGAGAATGAAAGGTTTCAGTTGAGCAGAGTCCTAATAATGTGTATGAATGTCTGATAGATGACAAAAGAATGGAACCAGGCTGTTCTCAGTGGTATTCAGTGGATGGAAAGCAGGCAGTGGGTACCAACCGCAACACAAGAAATCTCATTTAAACACATGAAAACAAACTTTTCTGTGAGGGTGTTCAAACACTGCAACAGGTTTTGGCCAGAGAAGTCATGGAGTCTCCATCCTCAGAGACATTCAAAACCACAGAGACAATGTCCTGGACATTATGGTCTAGCTGGCCATGCATTCAGCAGTGGGGGCTGCAGTACGTCAGCTCTGGATTACAAGTTATCTATGGCACAGCAATGAGCCTTTGTGGCCAATAGGGCCAGTGGGATCCTGGGGTGCATTAAGCAGAGTGTGTCCAGCAGATCAAGGGAGGTTCTCCTCCGCCTCTACTCTGCCCTAGTGAGACCCCATCTTGAGTACTGCATGCAGTTTTGGGCTCCCCAGTTTAAGAGAGACAGGAATCGGCTCAAGAGACTCCAGGGGAGGACTACAAGGATGATGAGGGGACTGGAGCACTACCTGATGAGGAGAGGCTGAGGGACCTGGGGCTGCTTAGTCTGGAGAAGAGAAGACTGAGAGGGGATTTAACAAATGTTTATAAATATTTGAGAGCTGGGGGTCAGGGAGGGATGACAGGCTCTGCTTGCTTCTGCCCTGTGATAGGACAAGGAGCAATGGATATAAGCTGCAGCACAGGAGGTTCCAGCTCAATGCAAGGGGGAACTTCTTTACTGTAAGGGTCCCAGAGCACTGGAACAGGCTCCCCAGAGAGGTTGTGGAGTCTCCTTCTCTGGAGCCTTTCCAGGCCTGTCTGGATGTGTTCCTGTGTGCCCTGAGCTAGATTGTATGGTCCTTCTGTGGCAGGGCAAGGGTTGGACTCCATGCTCTCTTTGGGTCCCTTCCAACCCCTAACATCCTGTGATCTCCAGAAGCCCCACCTGACCTCAACTCTGCTGTGATTCTGCAAGATGGAAAGACAGAAACAAACACACAAGTGTCAGGATAACATAATGCAGCAAAGTGCTAGTGAAGCCAGAAGAACCCCTTCAACTGTTCTAGGCTTGAAACACTGGAATGCATCTTTCTGCAAATTAAAGACAGACTGTAATCTGGAGGACGGGACTGGAAAGTTCCTTGCTCATCAAATTAAGAAGAAGGGGCCTATTCATTATGGAAGTTACATGGTCAAGTGACATTCCTCACAGAGAAGCTAGGTGGGAGTGTGCATTCATTGAGAAACTTTTAGGTGGTCACAGACTGCTAGAGCACACCAGGGGACGATGATAAAGACACATGTGCAGGCGCACAAGAAGATGAGCAAATGTCCCTTTTCCTTGTCAATGACCAACACAAACGTGGGACCAGCAGCTGGAGTCACTTAGGCAAAGACCAGCACAAGCCCCTTTGTGGAACTTCCCTAGTTACATGGCACCATCGAGTTGGAGTGAGTCCAGAGGAGGCCACAAAGATGCTCAGAGGGCTGCAGCAGCTCTGCTATGAGCACAGGCTATGAGAGTTGGGGCTCTGCAGCCTGGAGAAGAGGAGGCTTTGAGGAGACTTTGGAGTGGCTTTCCAGTATCTGAAGGGGGCTACAGGAGGGCTGGGGAGGGACTATTGACAAGGTCTGGTAATGACAGGACAAAGAGCAACAGGTTGAAACTGGCAGAGGGGAGATTTAAACTAGATGTTAGGAAGAAGTTCTTTCCAGTTGGAGTGGTCAGACACTGGCACAGATTGCCCAGGGAGGCTGTGGATGCTCCTTCCCTGGAGGTGTTCAAGGCCAGGCTGGTCCAATGGAAGATGTCCACGCCCATGGCAGTGGGGCTGCAACTAAATGACCTTTAAGGTCCCTACCAACCTAAACCATTCTTTTAATCTCCTTTCCCAGCTGGTCAAAGGCAGCAAACACTTCTGCAGTTAGAAAATTCCACAGTACTTAGCCAACACCATGGTAACATTCACTGTTAAACTGTGCAAGCAAAAGCTTGGTTGTTGTTGATGTTTTTAAGTTACTTTACAGAATTGCTCTTTTGGTATTAATATCTTCTAGACCATGTACATCTGGAAACTTGCAAAGTGTACACTAGACAAAGGAGTTTGCTTGGTTTGTTTGCTAAGTTTGGCTTAGTGTTGCCAACAAAAAAGGCAAGCAGAAAATTAAACATGACTAATCTTGAAGACAAAAGCATCCCTGCACGTTTGGCTGCTGTAATAACAAACCATCTGGCTGTTTGAGGAGGCAACCAAATTCAGACTTTAGTCAGGAGTTAAGACAGAAGTTTTCTAAAGCAACTCAACAGAACAAGGGGACACAGTCTCAAGTTGTGCTGGAGGAGGTCTAGGCTGGGTGTTAGGATGAAGTTCTTCCCAGAGAGAGTGATTTGCATTGGAATGGGCTGCCCGGGGGGGGGGGGTGGAATTGCCATCCCTGGAGGTGTTCAAACAAAGCCTGGATGGGGCACTTAGTGCCATGGTCTGGTTGATTTGATAGGGCTGGGTGATAAGTTGGACTGGATGATCATGGAGGTTTCTTCCAACCTAGTTGATTCCATGATTCTATGACATGAACACTCAAACCCCTGATTCTTGTAAGCATGTCTGCACAATTTGGACACAGTGCACCTCAGCCATCACTCCTTAACATAACAAACCAAGTTTTTGCTCCTCACCTGATAAATATTTAGTGTTTTCATGTTGCCCCAAACTGAAACACACCATTAAGGCCAGTCCCTGCCAATAGCTGTCTGCAGCAGCTGTTTGCAAGGAGGATACAGGAAGGAAAAATGTGAGCATACAAATAACCCTCCTCCCTCCTCCTTTCATAGAATCATAGAATCAACCAGGTTGGAAGAAACCTCCAAGATCATCCAGGCCAACCTATCCCCCAGCCCTATCCAGTCAACTAGACCATGGCACTAAGTGCCTCAGCCAGGTCTCTTTTTGAAGACCTCCAGGAACGGTGCCTCCACCACCTCCCTGGGCAGCCCATTCCAATGCCAATCACTCCCTCTGTGAAGAACTTCTTCCTAACATCCAGCCTATACTTTCCCTGGCACAACTTGAGACTGTGTCCCATTGTTCTATTGCTGGTTGCCTGGGAGAAGAGGCTACCCCCCACCTGGCTACAATGTCCCTTCAGGTAGTTGTAGACAGTAATAAGGTCACCCCTGAACCTCCTCTTCTCTAGGCTAAACTCCCCCAGCTCCCTCAGCCTCTCCTCACAGGGTTTGTGTTCCAGGCCTTTCACCAGCTTTGTTGCCCTTCTCTGGACACCTTCCAGCACCTCACTTTAAATAAAAGTGCATTAAATGACTCATCCCTAGAAATTAAAGTTTGTTTCTAATCCATCTACTCCACCCTGAACATCTTTGTAATTCTGATGCTTTCATCATCTGGAAGGTTTCATTCTTTCCAAAGCATGGCTCCAGCAACACATGGTGACATTCAGCTCCCACCAAACAAGAACAGACTATGTGAAAAAAAAACATTTCTTTGTATCTTTTGCACCTTCTTTGTTACTGTCCTATAGGAATGAGCTGATCTGTACAGCTTATGTATCTTGCTGTTACACAGACAACCTGCCCTAGCTGTCCCTACTTCGAGCAGGAACTGCCTGACTAGTCCATCCCCTGAGGTCCCTCTCCACCACAACAATGCTGTGATTTTGAAATGCTAGAAAGTCTCTTTTCTCCAAGGCACTCCCCTTCCCCCAAAGAAACTCTGAACTCAGCAAATGCTTCATAAAAATCTCAGAGAATGTGAAGATTGGAACCAGCTTCCCACAGGGGTTATTAGAAACAGCAGTGAGGGAAAAGAAGATTTTGGGGGCTTTTAATTAAAAATTGCTTTTTTCTGCTTTTTGGTTTGTTTGTTTTTAATATGAAGACATAAAAATCTAAATGCTGCTCTACCAAACAGAAACTGTAGCATTTGCTGCATCTATTTGAAACTGGAAAGACTCAAGTACAACTGTCTGAGAAGAACAGCAGAACATGCTGCACAGGACTGCATCTTTCATTTGAATGGAGACCACAGATAGAATAAACACAATTGTGTGTAGCTGGGTCCAGCACAGCACAAACCCTGAAGGCAGGACACAGGTCAGGTTTACACACTGAGTGTGCTGGTTTGGGTGTTACCTGCCACCCCACTCTTATGAAATCACCCAGACTAGACTCAGCTGGCTGGAAGTTAAGGAATGAAGCTTTATGTGTACAGCTTAGCACAATATACAAGCAGACATTTACAATATATACAGCTGTATACAGAAATACACAAGTTAAAAGTGACATAGAAACACAATACTCCTCCCAGAAACCAGAGTCCCCAGGAGAACCTCCCAACCACCCTTCCATCCTCTTTCCACCCTTCTATCTTACCCCAGACTTTGTGTTATGTGCAAGGTGAATTTGGAGGATCAGCCAGGGGGGTTAGAAAGCAAAAGGATTAGTCACACAGACAGCAGGATAGGGAGAAAAGTGCTGGCACCAGCTGCAACAGAGAGCCATGGAGTTATCTATCTTTTGTGTTCTTGTTTTCATACATCTCAGCAAGCCTGTGAGTGAATTAGACACCACCACTGTTTCCTTTTCACAACCTATAATCTAATTTCTCTCACTAATACATTCCAGCTAGCCTCAAAAGAGCACACTGAGAAATACTTTCTCTGTTTGGACTAATGCAGTCAAGTCCAGTTGTGGGAATGCAAGAAGGAGAAGTGTAAGAAAGAAAAATAATGAGCTGTGTAGAGAGTGAACAGCCTTGGTTCCAAGATGCTACAGGATGCCTCCCTCGTGGAAGAGAAGTAGCTGTGCTAGTTTGAAGCAGGGTAGAACGTTTTGGTGAGAAGAGCCAGATGACAGGCTGTGAAAGGAAAACAGTGGTGATGTCTGCTTCGCTCACAGTCTTGCTGAACAAGAAATGAAAACATCAGACAACACTCTCACCATTTTTCTCTCACTCTTGCTTGGGCTGCTGGCTGAGCAACATCTTACTCCCTAACCTCACCTTCCATTTGTCCTAACCCACTTTGCTTCTTAACCTCTTGGCCTAACCTCTATTCTTCCTTAGGACTGGGGTAAGGTTAAGAGGGGCAGGGGGGAAGGTGCAGGGGTGCTTGAGAGCCCCTCCTGGGGACTCAGGTTTCTGGGAGGGTTGTTGTGATTCTGTATTACCTTTTACCTTGTATATTTCTGTATATAACTGCATATACTGTAAATATCTGCTTGTATATTGTGCCAGCTGTAAATAAATAGCTTCATTCATATTCCCAGATCTGGCTGAGTCTAGTCTGGGTGATTTCTAAAGTGTGGAGGGGCAGGGAACACCCAAACCTTCACAGTAGCAGCTAAGATAAAGGGCCAGGTGGCCCAGGAAAACCAAGACACGAAAGGGAAAAGCCTGTTAAAGAAACAAGGTTGTACATCATTTGTGTTATGTTAATGTTCTGTCTGTATTATGGTATAAAAAGTAGCTCAGGCTGTAATAAAGTGGGAATCTGCTTTGCCCCAGTGGAGTCCAACTACATTTCTCTATATCCAGTCAATAAAATAAAAGAACTATACCAAAGCAACTGCTTTGGATCTGAAGACTTTTTGACAGGTGCAGAGTCAGACATTTGGAATGTAACTGAACTGACAAAGAGGATTTCCAAAATTTCACATCCATGTGAAGGCCAGAAGACAGAGCTTTGGTGAGAAGGCCAGAAGACAGAGCTCTGATGATAGAGAGGCTCTTTACCATACAGAACATTGGCACTTTATATGCCAGGGGAAAATACATTCTAAGTGTTACATTTGCAAGCACTCTGTCACTGCCAGTATGGACAAAGGCAGCGACCACTTTGGGTTTGATGCAGGTGCCTCTTTATTCCAGCCAGAGCTACTTTTTGTACCATCATACAACAGCATTAACATAATAGAGATGATGCACAGCCCTGCTTTTAACAGACTCTTAGCCTTCATGCCTTGTTGTTTCCCCTGGTGTTAGCCCCAAACCTTCCTTCAGGAACGCGGCGTAGGTCACCACCTGCTAGGGAGGGATACCACAGGGACTCCACACGATTCATTCTGAATCCCACAGGAGACCTTGACTGTTCTTTGTGACTCCATTTATGTAGTCTTGAGCACAGACCACACACCTGCACATTAGCACTATGTAGGCAAGCACAACCCAGTCTTTTACATACATCACACCTTGTTTTTCTCGTTAACCAGGTGTCCCACTATCTCTTGTCTCCTGTGGGAGGCATCCTAAAGCTGTGGGAACCAAGGCCAATAGTCACAAACTGGCCCTTATTATTCCTTCTCACATTGCATTCCCACACTCTGGACCCACCTGGCCCATTAGCTTAACCAGCACCACTATCTTAGCCTTCTCTTCTCTCTCACGTGGGAGACATCCTACAGCCCCTGGGCATCAAGGCTGCTCATTCTCTACACAGCTCATTATTTTCCTTTCTTCCATTTCTCCTTCCTGTATTGCCCCAGCACCCCATGTTTCTCCAGCACTCATGGAAGATTGAGAACAGCACTGTTGTGAACAGTGTGGTGCTTTCACAGAGGCATGCTGCACTGCTTCATATCTTTCTGGAGGCATGTTCAGGCTGCTGTGTTTCTGATAGTTTCACTACCACAACAGGTTATGGAAGGCCAAGGTCTGCATGCCACCTTCAGACAGGCATCCCACCAACTTCAGCTTAGTTTGACAGCAAATGTGGCAACTGCAGGTGGATGTTCCCATGCCAGCTGCACAAAAGCCAAGTGGGAGATAGCTGCAAAACGTGAGCTAATTCTGTACTAAGCAATCAGTCAGCCACTAAGCAACTGTGTGGCACAAAGGAGGTTGATACTTCAGGGGAAAACAGAGTAAAGAGAGGAATTCAACCAGCGTCTGCAGGTGTGTGCACATCAAGGGTCTGGGTGCAAGACAGAACAGCAGCATGAGAACAAGGGAAAACACTGCACCAGCAGCTCTGCAAACTGCCACCACAGACTGGGCTGCTTTCTGCAACAGAAAAGAGCTATCTCCAGCAGAACTAATGAGCAAAGAGATCATGTATGGATAGACTTTCAGTCATTCCTCAGGTTTCAGCTGGTCTTGCTGAGATAGCAGAACCTCTGCTTATGCAGAGCAGCCACCATGACCAACTCCTATTGTTGTCTAACCTCATTTCTTCACTCCACATTTCTTTTTCTGGAGCAACCCACAGTTCTTCCTTACAATTTGCCCACTTCTTCCAGACTATCTATTTAAGATAGTAAAAACCAGTGATAAAAATGCCAATAGGAAGTAAATTAATGGGTTTGTGATGTCTGAAAGGATGTGTGCCCAGATAAATCTAGAGCTACCCAGATCAATAAAGCCTACCCCAGTTCAAGAAAGAAAAACACTCATTGCTGTCTACAACTACCTGAAGGGAGGCTGTAGCCGGGTGGGGTTGGGCTCTGCTGCCAGGCAACCAGCAACAGAAGAAGGAGACACAGTCTCAAGTTGTGCCAGGGGAGGTCTAGGCTGGACATTAGGAGGAAGTTGTTGGCAGAGAGAGTGATTGGCATTGGAATGGGCTGCCCAGGGAGGTGGTGGAGTGCCCATCCCTGGAGGTGTTGAAGAAAAGCTTGGATGGGGCACTTAGTGCCATGGTCTGGTTGACTGAATAGGGCCGGGGGATAGGTTGGACTGGATGATCTTGGAGCTCTCTTCCAACCTGCTTGATTCTATGATTTATACCAACTTAAGTCTCAGAAAAATTTTATTCCAATGATTTTTTCCAGCTTCCTAAGGGAATGGAAGCTGGGTTCTGTGTTTTAAACCCAGGCCTTTCAAACAGAATAGCAGCAGTACCTGTTAAGCTCCCTCTTCTGGCTAACAAATAAAATTGCTTAGATTTTCTATGCCTAAGTTTGCATTTTAAGTCATGTCATTCCCTGAGAGCCTAAAAAATCCCTCCCCAGCTTTTTTGTAGCCCCCTTCAGATACTGGAAGGCCACAAGAAGGTCACCTGGGAGCATCCTCTGAACAGCCCCAACTCCTTCAGTCTGTTCTCACAGCAGAGCTGCTGCAGCCCTCTGAGCATCCTCGTGGCCCTTTGTGCCATCCTCTGGACCCAGCAGTTCCATGGCCCTCTGATGTGCACCAGAACTGGACACAGTACTCCAGGTGGGATCTCACTCAATAATACAGTCAGCCCTCCAAAAAAGCCTCAGTTTTTCATTACCAAGAACATTTTTGTTGCTCTCTTCCACCCTAGCACTGCATCAACACACTGTTTATTCCTGTTTAACAGGCTGATAATGACGCCTTCATTTAACACAGCTAGCCACCTAGCTGCGAAATCTTCTGTTCCACCTTGACTTTGATCCACAAATCCATTCCAAAGATTCATTTCAGAGGTCTTGTTACACTTCTATCTGTGACTGGCATTCTGATAGCATTCTTTTATGGAGTGTTTTCAGAGCTTTTCATCTAAGTGAGCTCTCTAATAAATCACTACCAGGCTTCTCAGAAACAGGAAACAAAACTAAGCAGAAGCACCCTTGCTTTTATACTCTTTAACTCCCTGTATTCAAAACAACTGACCTGGAAATATGAGGTTCAATGACAATAATGCAGTTTTCTTATTTTAAACACAATCCCTTATACAAATCTAAGCTAAATCTTTTATGCCATTGAGTAATACAAGACAGAAGTTAATGACCAAAAAAAAAAGCCAAACAATAAGCCACCCTCAAAAAAAGACCCAAAAACTTACAAGCTTATAAATCACCTCCCTGCCAAAGCAGGAGTTTCTTTCTAAGGTGAACTGATAAGAACAGTAAATTGAAGACAGGCTTAATAAAAAAAAAAAACAAGGAGAACACATTAAGCCCTTTTAAAAAGTTTAAACAGCAGTATAAAAGTGCCAAAAAAAGGTAGAAAAGTTAAGTGTGAAAATCAAATGTCAACATACTTACAGTTGGCAACTCCAAAAAATAGGATCAACAAAATGGAAGGATCTCCCCTAGCCTAAGGTCTTTCTTTTGTGATTATGGCTGAGCAGAGCTTTAGAAAACAATTTCAATATCCTTTCTCTACAGCACTTTTCTGGTCTCACTAAAAAGACAAGCTCAGATTGAGAAAGTCTGTAGGAAATTGCAGTCTCTTGACTAGAAATTCCAGAGTTAAGAAACCAAACTTCAAAGGGGCTTGGGAAGAAGAAGAAAAGTTAAGCTCTTCTCCTTCAGAAAGATGCATCACTGAATTAAAATACCTGCAGGATGCTCTCTCTCTTGCTGAGAAGATGAGAGAATTATCAATGCAGACATGCCCAGCAGTGCAGTAGACAAGCTGTCACAGCCAGCACATGATTGAAAGCTGGGACAAAGTGACACTGTGCATAGAAATCATACTGAAGAGAAGATAGCACCAGCCTTTGCCTTCAAATGAACTCAGGTGTTGCATCCTGAGTAATTCAATCCCTGTCATTCCTTCTGAGGTGGAATGAGCAGACACAGGTTCATGGGATGTTAGGGGTTGGAAGGGACCCAAAGAGAGCATGGAGTCCAATCCCCCTGCTACTGCAGGACCATACAATCTAGCTCAGGTCACACAAGAACACATCCAGACAGGCCCTGAAAGGCTCCAGAGAAGGAGACTCCACAACTTCTCTGGGGAGCCTGTGCCAGTGCTCTGGGACCCTTCAGTAAAGGTTCCCCCTTGTGTTGAGGCAGAACCTTCTGTGCTGCAGCTTCCATCAACTGCTCCTTGTCACATCCCAGGGAGCAAGTAAGCAGAGCCTGTCCTACCCCTCCTGACACCCAGCCCTCATATACTGATAAACATCTATTAAACCTGCCCTCAGTCTTCTCTTCTCCAGACTAAGGAGCCCCAGGTCCCTCAGTCTCTCCTCATTAGGCAGTGCTCCAGTCCCCTAATCATCCTCATTTAGCAAGATGACATCTCAGAAGCTGCAGAAACAGCAGAAGCTTTCACAGCACTGAATCCTCAAACTATTTACATGTATCTAGGAGAAATGTCCTGTCCTGTGAGTGGAGAGAACACTATTTTATACATATTTACATGTACTTACACATATATCCCACTTTTCCATACTGACTCATACTGTGCAGGCACGAAGGAAAATGCACTGCAGCACAGGAAATTAAATGATGGAGAGGCTGAAAATGTAACTGCTAAGCAGCTGGCCACTAAACTTAATACTCATGGTTTTAGTTAACAGACTACTAAACATTCAAACAAAATAACACACAATGACCCAATGAGAACAGGGAGGGCAGGCAAGGCTGATTTGAAGGTATACAACACAATTGCAAAGCATGGGGAGGATAATGAGAAGAACTGGGATTTGGCAAAGTAATTAAAGTTGTAAAGAAGAGTGTGATAAGGCTTTTCTAGAAGCTAATAAACAATTGAAACCAGAAAACAAGACTTTTAGTGATCTGCTTTGAAATAAAAGGAAACTTAACTTCAACAGTTTGGAATGCAGCTAATGGAGAGCATTATGCTTGTTACTTGCTGTCTGAAGAGAGGAACCTGGGTGATGAATCTGCTCTTAAAACTGCATCTCTAGAAGTGATTAGTGGGACTTTGTGAGGGCCTGATAGGAGAAATGGAGCATGGAGCACCTGCTATTAGAATTGATTAGGATGTAAGGGGCTGTCCCTGGGCTAGGCAAAGGTGAGTCGGTGACTGAAGCAACCAGTGGGAAGCACTGGAAGGGAACCAGAAGGAAGAGGCAACCAACACCACTCACTCTTTACAAAATATTTCCTTGCAGAGTCAGATTTAATTAAGAAAACAAAGAGACATGTCTTCAAATGTTTACCCAAAACCATACTACACATAAGCACTCCTGGAACACTATCTTGAAAAGCCTTATTGCTCTACTCCTAGTAAGAATATCCATACTACATCTCAAGAACAAGATGTTCCTGAATGCTGCTGAATGCTGACTACATTTACCATTGGTCTTCACAGTCAAGATATCACATGCTAGTTTAAAACAGTAAAATAGTATCAAACAGTAAAATAGCATCAAACAGTAAAATAGCATCATAAGCCCTCCTGGAAGACAATCTTGAAAAGCCTTATTGCTCTATTCCTGGTAACAATATCCATTCTACATCTCAAGAACAAGATGTTCCTGGGTGCTGCTGAATGCTGACTACATTTACCATTGGTCTTCACAATAAAGGTACCATGCTGGTTTTAAACAGTAAAATAGTATTGGAGAAAAGCATATTTAGACAGAAAACAATTTAGTTCCCAACAGGAAATCCAAGTCAGGCTATTTTTAAGCACAGAAGGTATTACTACCTGGAGATACTAGTAAGAGCAAACTTTAACAGGCACATACATGCACTTGCTCCCAAAAGACATTACATATATGAATAATAACCTCAAATGAGTCACTCCTTCCCCAGAAGGCAAACACTCTCTCCTACCTTTGGCCATTTGGGATTCAGCAGTCGTGCTTTGATGGCATCATCCAGGGCCTTGTCGTACTGCTGGATTTTGATGTAGGCTGCTGAACGGTTGCTGTAGAGAATGCAGTTCTGAGGATCAACTCCCAGAGCCTCATTGTACAGGACAATTGCTGTATGAAAATCCCCATCGTGGCAAGCCTGGTTGCTCTGGCGAACCTTCTCAACAAACTCAGCTTTGCTCAACATGGGACTGTCAGGACTTCTTCTTCCAAGGGATTTTGATCCGAAGAAAGATATCTGGGAGGGAGAAACGAACTGTTAGTGTTATGAAATGCTTCTCAGAGAAGGAAAAACAGAATCAGAACATTAGAATCCATACAGCAGAAATTAAAGGCACCTGCAGGACTGCAGGACACATTATGAGCTCAGAAGCAGACCCGTAAAGAAATAATTTGTTTTACTTTTCAAGGGGTACAGAAGTAGAAGTAAGAAAAAAGAGCTTTATAAAACATATCATTCCCTTCTAGAAGACACGTTGCTTTCTCCAGGTATAAGTTTAACTGTAGTCTCCTTTATTATGCACTCTCATGTTCACAAGCTTCTCCTCAGCCACAGTATCTGTTCTCCAGCACAAACAGCGTTGCCAGGTAAATAAGTTTATGGCAGGTGGCAGGTGTGAATGTGAGGATGGTGCCAGCAGGCCTGCAGTTTGACATGGAGACCACGCAGCACACCTGCATAGAGTGGAAGAATGACTAAATCCCCTTCAGACCAGAGAACCTGCAGGGATCCATCTGCCCACAAACCTCTATGCCCAACTACCTGCAGGCTGCAAATTGCTCCCAAATGGAAAGGGAAGGATGTGCCTTCGGAGCTGGGCACGCTCACACAAATTAGCATTTTAGCAACAGAGCAGTGATCAGCCACTTTGCTAGACTGTCAGCTCCATGCAGTACAAACTAACAGAGAGAAACAGGTGTAAACCTTCTCATTTTGAAGATTGCTATTTAAAGGGAGCTGTAGAAAGCCCTAGTCCATCCTTTCTCCTCGTTTAATTCCTCGTTTTCCTCAGGCAGCCATTTGCAGTCAGCAGTTGTTTCTGTCACATGTAGCATGCTCTCTGCCAAGGACCCTCAAAAACCCTGCAAGAGTTTTGGACAACTGATTACAAGACACTTGTGAGCTCTGGTGGCAGGCAACAAGTATGCATGGAAACATGCAAAATACTTGGAAATACTCAGAAAGAACAAAGAAAAAGTTAAGGTTATCACATATTGTTACCACAGCACAACAACTGCAGGGCTTAAGTACATTACCAGAGCAAGCTCAGGCACGTTTTCAGGTGGAAAGGGAAGCAAGCTGCAAACTGACATCCTGCCTCAAGCATCAAAATGGTCTGTAGACTTTATTTTGTTTCCTTAAGTCCAAAACAACAACAGGAAAGCCCCAGATTACAAACTATAGATCTATTCCTTACCTTGTGATTACACACAGTTTTTTTCAGAGACATGTCTGTTGTGGGAAATCTGATTGTATACAACTTAGAATCACCACTTCAGAGTCACTACGGGTGAGAAAATCCAATGAAGTCTTACAGAAATGCTCATTGTGTATAAGAAGTGTGGAAGATTTTTAACCTGAGCAATCACAGGGTGTTAAGGGTTGGAAGAAACCTCCATAGATCATCGAGTTCAACGCCCCTGCCAGAGCAGGATCACAGAATTCTGCTCCCCAAAAAGTACATATATATATATATATATATATATATATATATATATATATCACAGTATCACAGTATCACCAAGGTTGGAAGAGACCTCACAGATCATCAAGTCCAACCCTTTACCACAGAGCTCAAGGCTAGACCATGGCACCAAGTGCCACGTCCAACCTTGCCTTGAACAGCTCCAGGGACGGCGACTCCACCACCTCCCCAGGCAGCCCATTCCAGTGTCCAATGACTCTCTCAGTGAAGAACTTTCTCCTCACCTCAAGCCTAAATTTCCCCTGGCGCAGCCTGAGGCTGTGTTCTCTTGTTCTGGTGCTGGCCACCTGAGAGAAGAGAGCAACCTCCCCCTGGCTACAACCTCCCCTCAGGTAGTTGTAGACAGCAATAAGGTCTCCCCTGAGCCTCCTCTTCTCCAGGCTAACCAATCCCAGCTCCCTCAGCCTCTCCTATATATATATATATATATGTATATATATATACACAACCTTTACCTGGGGCCTAAAAAGAGTTCACACATGTCAAAAATTTCTGGAAGCAGCTGACCTTTCAAGCAGTACTCCAGGAAATGCAGAGCTAACAGCCAAAGATCTCTCATACACCATTTTTCAGAAGGATCTGAGGAAATGAACGGTCATAAATTAAGAAGTGTTAGAGGACAAATGTCAGAAGGTGACCAAGAAAGCCAGGGCAAAGATTCCAGGGATACTCTGGTGTGTCAGAAGTAAGGGCATGTCTCATCAGAGCAATATCAAGGACTAAAGAATGCACAAGTCAAACAATAGTTGTCTTTTCTGCCTCTTTATTATGCATGAACAAATGAAAACCCAAAGCTGTTAATAATTTTCCCAGAATCATACTGTGAGTCTGTAACAACGAGGAGAATCCATGAGGAGACATCCTCCCAGTCCAAGTAAAGTGGTTCCTGCCTCTAATATCCTGTGAAGCTGAATAATCTCATGGAAACAAAAAATAGAACAGAACTATTGTAAAAGAAAACTGTTATGGTAATTTCTGCAGTATGTTGTTCTTTAATTCCTGCTATCATGAGAACTACATAAGGCAGTAAAACATCATTAGGTAAAAGAAAGAACCACAGAACCAAAATGAGTCACTCTGGCACTCGAATCACCAAAGAAATGATGATGGTACCAGCACACAAAAAGTGCTCATTAAAAAGCCATCCCTGCTTCCCAGTCACCACTGCTCTTCTGCCAGTTTAGTGGAAGGACCAGCACATATTTAGGCTGCCTAAAAATTTTTTGTAGAAGTTACTCAAACTACTAAATCAATGCTTTAAAAAAGCAGAAATTCCTTAATGTAGTGGAACAAAAAAGGTTCTAATGAAGTGCAGAACTGGATCCAGCAGAGGATTTCTCAGACAGAATAAGACGGCACAAGCTTCTCAGCATCACTTCTCCAAATCAGCACAAAGCACCAGGAATCAGCTCCTACTACAGGGCTCACATCAGACAGAAGTTCCCGTGGTATCTGCTTCATATTAATCCCAGCAATTAATTCCCTTCCTAAGTGAAAAGACCTCCTCCTCTCGCAGAAGGTGCTCAAAATTCAGCCTCAGTGACCATTCAAGGCCAGTGTTAAAAGCACACAAGTTTCTATGTCTCTTTCTGAGAAAGAACAAACTCCCAACCTGCCCCCAAGACCAAGCAAACAGTAAGCTGAACACACAGAGAAACCTATGAGAACATTTATCTTCCAAGATCAAGCTTGGTCCTCTATAGAGAAAGAACACTTAGCAAATAAAGTGTCCATACACACTGAAAGTTCCTTCTGTCCGAGCAGCACATCACTGCCCAGGAAACAGTAGGAAGTAGCTTCCCATTCAGCTCCAAGATGATGAGTGGGGAGAGATAACAGATAACCCAAACTCTCCTCCAAGACAAGAGGACAAAGGAAAGCAATATGGTACAACGGCATGAAGAGAATGCTGGATCAAACAACAAACACCTCAGAGCTTGTCGGTTTGTATGGAATCCATCCTATTGGATGCTAGGCAATGCAGATAAATATGCCTTATCTAGGTGATGCCTTGGGGTGGCAGGTCCATGATGAAGACACCTTTTAGGAAAATCCTTTATAGCTTTCAAAAACCATAGACTCATAGAATCAGTCAGGGTTGGAAGGGACCACAAGGATCAGCCAGGTCCACCCACCCTGCTGTGGGCAGGGACACTCTGCCCTAGATTACACCTAAAGTATGATGTGTAGCATTTTCATGATCTAATTAATTATCTAAATTGCTCAAGGTACTCAATGAAGCACCAGAAAGTGGGAAAAATAAAAAGAGGCAAGTAGAAAAAACTGGCACTCCAAATGGATTCTGAAACAAAGTGACAGCTACTGACTCTCACTATGAGTTTCCAATTTCAGTTCAAGTCTGTAACTGAGCCTCCCTTCCTATAAAGACATCTAAACAGCATCTTGTATTAGAATCTGTAAAATGGCTTCATGGGTTTTTACTCCTTGATTTTTTGCTCTATGGTTTATATTCTGGGTTATTATTGGTTTTCTGTAACAGAAACTGTCTTCAACAGGAGTTCAAGGCAGAAAAAAGCACAAAGTTTCTCCCCATAACCTCCATGCTCCCACAGCCAGCACTTCAGCTGGCCTGTGCCAGAGCTCTGAATAGACACAAAACCTTGCCAAGCCCCATGCAACCCTCACCCACTCAGAACAGAATTTTAACAAAAATAGCATGGAAGGAAACAAAAAGCCACTGAAACTAAAAGTTTAAGCCACTGTGGGATGTGCACAACAGCTATCCAGGCTGCCAGATTTGTCTGAGATGGATTTTGTCTTCACAGCTTGTTATGAAGTGTTACTGAGTGTACATCTGCAAAAGGAGAGAGAAAC
Source organism: Pogoniulus pusillus (assembly GCF_015220805.1). Classification (NCBI taxonomy): domain Eukaryota; kingdom Metazoa; phylum Chordata; class Aves; order Piciformes; family Lybiidae; genus Pogoniulus; species Pogoniulus pusillus. Next base: position 13,450,009 of record NC_087293.1, read on the forward strand.
ATTTCCTTAAATCTCAGCAACATAAAATACACACCCCATAAGCAGGATGTGAGTAGAACTGGACAATCTTGAGCCTGCAAGTCAGTGAGAGAAGCACTCCTCACTGGCTGGGTGCAGAAGGGTTGCTGCAAACACATCCACTCTTTGGAGTGCCACTGGAATACTCCTGTGCAGTTCTGATGCTACAAGGGAAACAAAGCCACCACCACTACCCAACAGACATTGTGTTGTAGTTATCTTCCATCTATCAGAAGCAACATGAAGGAAATCCAATAAACCCCTGCTGCTTCTGTCACTTCCAATGGTCAGCAGTTTCTGCAGTCCTATGTTAATGACCAGGGCATCTCACTTGACTTCTGCTGTTGTATAAGGTAATACATTCTAAGCTTTTCTCAGTCCTTCCCTTAAGAAGTATCTCAGGCAATGATATTACATCAACTAGTGAGATGAGGAAACAGCAAGAGACCACCACAATCTAGATATAACTTTTTATACAAGCTCTTCAGCCATGCACAAGTCAGCCAGCGTGGTTGTTGCTCTCCCTGTCCTGGACTTCTGAACAGAGGACACTCAGTTTTTCCCTTTTCTCAGAAAAACAAAATAATCAGCTTCATTGGTCCAGAGACAACCTTTGAAGCCAGACTAATGATTGCAAATTCAGGTTTGTGTCTGGACATACTGAAAGTCTAAAATAAAAGTTCAAACTTTCCAGGACCTTGCTAATATCATTAGAGTGCCCCCACAGCTCAGGAACATACTGTGTATGTTATGGTCAATCACTGCAGAGCAAGTATGTGAAGCAGTCAAAATGCTTAAAAGAATGGGAGAAACAGAGAAAAACAGGGACAAAGGGAAAAGAGATGAAGAAATGAAGAAAAATGAGAAATTAAAGCAGAAGGGAGCTCATTTTCTCATTCAGGGACAGTCAGTATGACACTGGGACATTGAAAAGAAATAAAAGGTGACCTCTGAAGTCTAAAGAGAGGTTTGTTCCTGTTGTCATCCAACAGATTGATCACTAATGTAAAGAAAATACCTAGCATAAACTAAAGGGAGTACAAAATCTTGAATTTGGTTATTGTAAATAATGGCTAGATTAGACATCACCAGTGACAACTCTGAGCCACCAGTCAGCCACAGACACAGACACAGAGGACTGAAGAATCAGTCATACAGCAAAAGCCAGGTCCAAAGGGGAAAGTCACTCCAGGAAGACTTTTGAGGGCAGCAGGTGCATATTCTCCCTGGGTTTTGTTGTCTGAAACAAGTTCTTCCCCTCTCTGAAGGGCTGTGTGTCATCCAGGAGACCTGGATGTCAGCACAACAGCAACCACAACAGCCTTCACTGGTAACACCAGAGAGAAGGGACTCTGCCTGCCATCTCTCACTGCAACAGCCCAATCTATGTGACCTGCCCAAGAGGAATGAAATATCAGGTAACAGGCAAGGATAGAAAGGGCATGGACAAGAAAGAGGTTTTCAGCTTCAGTCAAGATGGGGTTAACGTGAAGAAAACAAGACTTGATCAATACCCAGCAGAAATACATTCACAGACTATACTGCTGCAGAACTGGCCTTCATTTCTTCTTTTGGATAACAGAGTACCAGTAATAACCATCATTAATGATGCTATCACTAATAATAATCAGTAGTATCATACACTTGTATGACCTTAAGACTGTGTTTACATCAGGCAACTCCCTCCCCACAGAAATGGCACATTACTGCTGGCAAAAATCATAGAACACTGAAGGCACCCACACATCCATTGATCAAAGAAACGTTTTCAAAGAGAAACTGTAAAGGGTTTAATCTGAGCACCTCAAAAGCTCTTCTTCATCACCAGAAGAAAGCACAAGAGGGGTGGCATTGTCTAAGTTTGTGCAAACCTCCAAGAAAAAGTAATCCCAAAAAAAAAAAAAAACCAACCCGAATGTAAATAGCTCCAAGGAAAGAAGAGGAGGAAGGACAAAAAAAAGACATAGATGCCCTGCCATTTCAACTCTCCACTAACTGTGGGCAGCCAGGGACATCCCTATGGCTGCGACATCAAACTATAGGAGCAGGGGCTGCTGACAGGCATCGTATATCTAATCCTTCATCACCAGTCTGTTCCAGTGAAGAAACAGCACAGCATCACTGACACTTGCTGTCATCCAAGATGCACTGACTGAATCCAGGCTCCACACTCCAAACCCTGTCAGTAACCAAGCTCCTGTAACCGAGTTACTGACAACTTTCCCAAAGGCGAGGACTCCCTGCCGAGGTCCCGGCTGCAGCATGCAGGACGTGCGCCTGCCCGTTAGTTCCAACAGGGTAATTAAGGCGGTACGCCCGGGACCTTGCCTGCACCGGGAGGTTTAAGGGGACACTCGGGGCTGCGGTCACCCGGGAGCCGCGGTGCGCGGTTTCCACGCCGCTACCCGCGCGCTCTGGCGGGAGGCGCCCACAGCACACCGCACGGCCGCGGCAGCCGCGTCCTGCCCGCAGCGACCACCGGTCCCGGCAGCTCAGCCCACAGCCGCTGACTGGGCAGGACCGACGGCCGGCCGAGCTCCCCGCCCGCTTTGCAGCGCTCCGTCGGGGCTGGGCGGACGGCTAGTCAGATCCCGCCGGCCGAGGCAGAGGCTCCCGGGGACTCGGCGCCGCTTTCAGCCCGTCGAGAGGTCCGAGGAAGCCGAGCGCTGGGCCAAGCGACCGTGGCTGCACCCGAGGCCTGCTGGCCCCAGAGCCCCACCGGGCACCCGCCGCCCACCACCATGTTCCCCAGCCCGCCAGCGGCCCGCCGGGGGAGCTGCCCCGCCGCCGCCCAGCAGCTCACCTCGCCCAGCCGCCGGGCCTGCGCCCTCCCCACGGGCTCCCCCTCCGGGCCAGGACAGCGGCCCTCCCGCGCACCGAAACTTCCCTCCGACGCCCACGGGCAGGGATCGCGCCCGGCCCGGAGGCTCCTTCCCGCCTCCTCGGCCGCCCGGCGGCGGGTCGGGCCGAAGGGCCGCTCCCAGCCCGCTGCAGCAACACCGCCCGTCCGGCGTCAACTCACCCGGGGAGGCTCCGAGTCCCGCTCCCGCCGCCGCCGAGCCCGGCCCCCCGCTACGGCCCCCGGCGGGGCGGGCGGCGGTGCCTGTTGCTCCATCGCGCTCCGGCTCCTCCTCCTCAGGGGGCCGCCGCCGCCCCCCGCCGGGCCGATCCGCTCCGTCCGCCCGGCCCACAGCGCCACGTTCCGGGCCCGGCTCGGGGGGAACCGCACTGCCCCCGGCCCCGCCTCCGGGGCTGGGCTCAAGACGGACCCCGGACGCCCCCCGCCCGACGGCGCCAGGCCCGCTCCGGCACGGCCCTGCGCCGGACGTCCTGCGGCTGGAGCCCGACCTCCCTGGGCCGCGCTGCTTCCCGCCCGAGGCGGGTCGTTTTGCTGAACCCCCCTCCCGCCGAGGCCGTCGCCCCTTTCCCAGGCGGAGGTCCGGACACTGAGGGCGACCCCGAGCTCGGGGCCACACAAAGAGCCCAGCAACAGCCTGCCTGTTCCGCGGGCCCAGCGCGAACTCTTCCCAACCCCATCTCCACACAGGGCACAGCTACAAAGCCCCTGCGTTGCTGTGAAGGCGTAGGTACCTTACCCGACGGCTGCTGGAGAGTAAGTGGGGATGGCACCTCCGCAGCGCTCGGGCAGCGACACCGGGCACCGGTGCCACCGCCAGGCTCAGCCTTTACCTTCCCAGAGCGTCCTGACTGAAGCCTTCCAAGTGCGGCAGACTCATGCCCGCTAAAATGAGCAGGCAGGCAGATTATGATGAAGACTGATGTGCTGTGAATAATACATAGTAAAGAAACAATAATTTCTTGCCTAAGCGAAAAATTGAGCCACTCCATCTCATTAGACTTTAATAGCACCTCTCAGACTTACTCTTTCATGGAAAAATTCTAGGAGCCTGAAACTTCAGAAAGCTTTCTGCAATTAAATAGTGAACAAATGGCCATCGGAGCAAAGGTCTGACTTCAAATGAGCAAGACCAAAACAAAGACTTCATTAGAAAGTAGGTCCAAGTCAGGACTCAAGGAAAGGATCCAAGCAAAAGAGATTAAAAAATAATCTAAAACTAGAGGGATGTAATAAAGACACAGGAATAAATTATACACGTTTTCCGTTTGTATCTGAAGGCCATTTACAGGTAATTTGCAGTGTAAGCAGTAGCCAGTGAATTATCTTCTCATCTCTAACAATGCTGCTCTAAGATCACTGGAAGCCAAATCCCAAAGTTACAGGATTTTGCAGTAATCAGATCACAAATCTGGCCCAAGCACTCTGAGTCCTTTAGGGTTCTTATATGTTACAAATGGCAGCTGAGTGTTACCTCTTACTTCAGCTGAGTGACAGCAAGTACCTGAACTCTGAGAATGAGCACCAGAGGGGGACTGGCACTAGAAGACAGATGGTGCTTCTTCTGTTCTATCACCCCATGGATCTGGGGTGGATTTCACAGTATCACAGTATTATCAGGATTGGAAGAGACCTCACAGATCATCAAGTCCAACCCTTTACCACAGAGCTCAAGGCTAGACCATGGCACCAAGTGCCATGTCCAATCTTGCCTTGAACTGCCCCAGGGAAGGCAACTCCATCACCTCCCTGGGCAGCCCATTCCAGTGTCCAACCCAGATCTTTTTTTTTTTCATCCAGATACCAATGGACATTCTTCCATCCAGCTTAAGAAAAATATGAATGTACAAGAATGGCCATTTTATTATCAACGATGGTTAACATCAAATCAAACACACAAGATCTCTGCAATGGGCATGTATGGGAAAACACAGCTCACAAACATCTTCATTCCTACTGGACACTGGTTTATTCATAGAATCATAGAATCAACCAGGCTGGAAGAGACCTCCAAACTCACCCAGTCCAACCTTGCACCCAGCCCTATCCAATCAACCAGACCACGGTACTAAGTGCCCCATCCAGGCTTTTCTTGAACACCTTCAGGCACGGCAACTCCACCACCTCCCTGGGCAGCCCATTCCAATGCCAATCACTCTCTCTGACAACAACTTCCTCCTGACATCCAGCCTAGACCTCCGCTGGCACAGCTTGAGACTGTATCCTCTTGTTCTGTTGCTGGTTGCCTGGGAGAAGAGATCAACCCCAGCTAGCTACAGCCTCCCTTCAGGTAGTTGCAGATAGCAATGAGCTCTGCCCTGAGCTTCCTCTTCTGCAGGCTGCACACCCGCAGCTCCCTCAGCCTCTCCTCACAAGGCTGTATTCCATGCCCCTCCCCAGCCTTGCTGCCCTTCTCTGGACATATTCCAGTATCTCAACATTTCTCTTGAATTGAGGAGCGCAGAATTCTATAACACATTAGGCTGTATTCTTTCCAAATCAATGTACAGTGAATGCCTTCAACCAGAAGATGCATGATGCAGAGCAAAGCTACTGAATCACTCCCTCTTGGCCAACCATGACATTTCTTTTAGCTGATGAGTTTTTCTAATGCTATCCTTGAGTCAGGTGGAAGAGAGGGAATGTGACCATTTGTGCATGTTCTCATTCGTACACTTCAGTCTTAATAAGGTACTTTTATATAGCAATTGCATCTTCAATAATTCCTTTATTAAGATTTTTCTTTGAAGTTCTGCTTTACAAATACATATTAAAAAGCTCTAATTAATAAAAATTGCTTTCTTTTCACCTTGTTTGCTGAAATGATGTAGAAGGAACAGCATGGTTAGAAGAGCCCGATTCTTCCTCGTGTTCATGGAGACTCGTTCTTGTGGCTGGCTACAAGGAAGATAGAGCAGGATGGCTGCATGGAGCCTGGTAAGGCAGAGCCTCCCTGCTTCATGTGCTACAGAATGACACAGGTTGGATACAGGTTTGCTTTCTGTGACACAAAAAGCAGAATGACTAACAAATGTTTCGCTATGTAACTATGTTTGAACCTCTTTCTATTTCATCCTACAACCATTTCTCCCTGCCTCCCCCCGCCAATAACTACTTAGTTCAGCCTAAACCTGAACTGAACTTTGCAAAGTGTAACAATATTGAAAGAACCGAATGTGCAAGCTTAAAGTCTGTGTAGGTAATTCCTTAGTCAGCTGTACTAGAAGAGGCCTGATCAGAACTCAGGGCCTGCTTTCACTAAAACGGAGTTAATCCCTCTTGAACAAACCCAAACTTTTTCCTTGCAGCGCTCTTCTATAACTTTTGACTGCAATACTTGCAGGCAACACTAGAGGGAGTAACTCCTCACAACTCACAGTAGCAGGGCTCGGGGGAAGTCTTTTGGAGGTAGTATTCAACGTGTGTGACGTCTAGAACTGAACGTACTAGATGTTAGCCTTCCGTCTAGACAGGCAGCATCCGTCGCCTATGAACAATCGATACCCTTAGTAGCAGCCTAGGAAGGAGGCAAACCTCGTAACGTTCAGGCTACTGAACTTCCTTTAAATTTGCATCAAGGAGTTATCCCCAGGACAGCTCAGCTTTTCTGTACTTCTATTAAGATTCAGTTCCTACCTGAAGCCAAGGATGCTCTAACGCTTCCTCTGCTGTGAGATGTTTGCTTGGATCCACTACTAAGATCTCAACTCCCAAAGCAGAGTGGGAAGCAGCAGGCTGCTGCCACTGCTGCTATTGAGCTGACTTGTTCAGCTCGCTATCTTTAGCCTGGCTGGCAGTAGAGTTTCCCATGAAGAAGGAGTCTGATTTTAATTAGGGCAAGCAGCACCCTTTGTTCTGAACAATATCTGTCCTTCAAGAATGACTGGCAGTCTTGGGGGTGAAGATAGATTAGATCACCTGTCTAGCTGGAGTAAGCTGTCTGTGTTTTGGAGGAGTGTGTTACAACCCTGGCAGTGCTCCTTCTGCAGGAGGTGTAGTGTTTGGATCCAAACCACCTTGAACTATATGCCTTTGAACCTCTCTTAATGTGGATGGCTTTTTACGACGCCTTATCTGCACCCCTCTGAAGCAGAGGCTCTTTTGCCTTCACAGACACAGCACTTTGGTAGCAAAACTCCCTGGAGACCTGACACAAAACACAGCTAAGCCTCCAATTCTTTTGCAGAGGTCCCATCACATTTGTGTACTGTTTATACTTTATCCCTTAAGAATGTGAGAGTAGAAGCCAAGCAGGTGTAAAACCTGCAAAGTTTCTTGCATACAACTCTGGTGTGCTTTTGTATGGGGGGAAAAAAAGAAAAAAAACCCACAATTGGAAATAGAATTTTGTCTTGATTCTTCTTAGGTGTTTTGGTTTGGGTATAGGATGGAATTTTCAAAGTAGCTAAAGATTTTTCTCCTCCTGTCTTCTTCCTTCCTGTTCTCACACATCACTCATGCAAAACCCAGCATTTGATCCTTTGGGTGTGCCTCACAGTTGAGTAAAATCTTTTGATTTTAAAAAACCCCAAAACTATCAGGTTCTTTTTTCATTTTCAGCTTCTTGTAACTGAGTCACCTTCTCCCTTTTGGGTTTGGTCTGTAATTATAAGAGCTCTGCTGGCCAACATTCATCAAATGAGAGTACTGAAAAAGGAAAAATTGCAAACCCAACAGCAGAGCTTTGACACAAAGCCCAGAGTAAACCTACTAATGTAACAGCAAACCCAGGGTAAATCTATTAATGTAAGAACAAGAGACTGTGTTTTTGTTTTGTTGTGTGGAGAGGGTTTTTTTATACCTGTCCTGGGATGCTTCTCCACAAGTAAATATGGAAGACTCTTAATCAAGAATCACTTTAGTCCCCTCGGTTCATCACTGAGTTGCCATCATGTGGCATGATAATAGGCAGGTGCTGTTCCAGGCAAATGAAACTTCTGCTTTGTCTTAGGTACCTCAGGATGCCTACCACATGCTGAAACCAGGAAGGAGATTTCTCTGCCTTGCATTTAGTTGTGTCAGCAACCCTCTTCTATCCAGGTGGGAACATAGTGATGCTTTATGCCACGTCACAAGGTTCTGCAATTTGTACTCAGACAGAGTAAGAGATGGAGACACTTTGAGGCCACCTCATTGTGCACTTCTAAATCAGATACAGCCTCCATAGCCTAGTGATAGATAAGCTTGTGTTGGAGAGGGTTGGTTTGAAATTTGTACTAATCTGCATTTGTTGTCTGTCTGTGCAAGCTCTATAGTCTGTACAGTTTCCAAGTTATCCCTGTTTGGGTGAGGCTATCACTGGTAACTGGAACACTTGCCAGTATCTTGTGGAGAGCATCTGACGTTTTCCCCTTCAGGTCTGAATTCACAACACACAAAGCACAGTCCCAGCATAATCTAGCAGGCAGTTGGCCTTGAGCCCTAGAGGTTATTAAAATGATGGAGCTATTAATTTACAGGAGGAGCTGAAGGCAGTAACAGAAGAGGCAGGTTTCTTCTAAGTGGATTATCGAAATTTAAACTCAGGCTTTGTTGTCATTCACTCAGGTTTCAAAAAGTGAGTCTAATGCTTAGGAAAACACAGGAAATGGAGTTTTCCTGAAGAGTATGAAAGCCATGGAAATTTAATGCTACCAAGATCTGCACAAAAAACTTGTGCAACAGATACTTGCTCAGCAGTCATACTCAGAAGAATGTCAGCTACCTCTTTTCCTTCAAGAAACCTGCAGATGGGAGTGACTTTCATGGCTTTCCTTGCACTTTCATTTCCCATCAAATGCAACATAAAGGCCATGGCCAAAACTGGATGATGCCAACAAATCCAATTCACTTACCAGTGGTGGAGATGCAGAAACAGTCTGACTAGTCTTTTGACTAATATGCCTCCTTTATTTACTAAGCGTTGGGAGGATATCATGCCCATGACAATTAACATGGGTTTATTAGATTTTTATTAAGCTGTCATTATCTTTGTTATGTGGACTTTAAAGGAAGCGTGGGGAAAATGCCTTAACTTCTTTCAAAGGCAAATGGAAGGCTTGTAAAATAAACCAGCTCTGCATCAACTAGTTTGGGCTTCAGATGCTGTGGATTCAAGGAGGGAAATGGAGGTGGGAAGGTTTCTTCTCTATTCACAGTGGAGTAAAGAGCACTAGAGGGCAGAAGGGTAGAGAAAACTCTTAAAGAAGAAACTTCTTCCAATAGTTTTATTAGCAAAGAAGCCATCTTTCAAAAGAAAATAAATACAAGGAAGACATTTTTGCCTTTTTTTTTATAGCCACAATGAAAATACCAGCTGCCACAGCAAAATCCCTGACAATTAACAATGCAACAAAAGACCTGAAGATCAAGGTCTGTTTCCTCAGGAAGGCTGAAGGTAAGAGGCTGTTTAGAGTTAGTGTGCAGTCCTGAGACACGTGCAAGGTTCAGTAACAGTCCATGGGTCTAACCAGACTTGAAAAGAAGAATAGCAACTTGGCCGAGGTAGAAGTAGATGAAGTGCTTGGTCTCATGCGTCACGTAGCTGCCAAAGTTCCTTCCCACGATGCAGTGCCAAGTGGGATTGTATTTCTTGTCAAATTCCTGCAGGAGAGAGGACTAGAAATTCAGCATTTTTGTGAGAATGGTACTAATATTATCTAAGAGGGTGTTTTTTGCAGTGATATGTCACTTGTTAACAAGTGTCACTTTTGGAAGCAGGCGATTGCAGAGCAGCATATGCTCTTGAGTGCAAGGATCATCTGTTGCTTCGCAACTCATCTTGCTGATGAGTCAGACCCCCCCAAAAAAAAGTGCTTCCAAACTGGGCAAGAATAAGCTTAAAACATATGTTTGGGAAAGTAACTTTTCACCAAAAGTCACACCGTGATCTCAAACCGTAACTTGTAAGAGCTTTGCCTCTTGTTGTGGATGTCTACAGATTAAGCTATTATTTTGACTCCATTACCTGTTTTCATTTCAACATGGACACTAAAAGGACTCTTTATATAAAGGACTCTGCCACATCCTTAATACCAAGTCACAAGACCATGTTCTTCCCCTACATTGTCCTCAGGAGCCTGCTATGACTTTAAGATAAACTCCTGTCTACAAGGTGACTGTGAGTAAAGCCGTGCAGGCAGCAGTGATATACTGCAGGATCTAACAGCTGTCAGCTGAAGAGACTCTTTGTGAGGGTGTGCAAGAGTTAGATTCTGCTCAACCAAACCCTTCAACTATGTGCAGCTTGATCAGCTCCCAGTGGGAGGCAGAGAGACAATCTGACAAACTGTAAGCTATGGACCATCTGTTCTGTGTTAGCATGAACAGTTTGTCTTACATGTGGTAGGGATAAAAAAAAACCCAAACCCATTTATTACCACTTCCAATATAGCCTCCAAAGAGCCCCTGTGTTTTGGAGCAGCTCAGCGGTCACAGGGACAGTCAGCTGCCACTTGATGGACAATGAGACAGAGGCAGAAAAGGCTTGAGTAGAAAGTACTGCAAGAGAAAAACAGAAGGACCTGGAAAAGTCCATGAAAAGGGTGAGGAAAGGAACATAAGGACACTAGCCTGCAGAGAAAATCCAGCATGATTATCTAGTGTCTCTAGAACTTGTTTCTCTAGAGCTACTTGCCCAGCAGCATTTCCCTGCTTCATTTTTCATGTGCACAGAGATTTCACGAGGGCATTATAAGCAAATATTTACCTTCTTTATGTGAGCAGCAATGTCCTTTTCGATGTTGTATTTCTCCAAGGCCTGAGTAGCACACTCCACAGAGTCTTGCTGCATCTCCTCTGACATGTCTGCATTCTTGATCACTGCCTTTCGATCACTCATGATTGCCTGTATTGAGCAAAGAAGGGGAGAATTCAAAGTTGCAGGAGTATTTACCTGCCAGGGTCGCCTGCTCAGCAGTCACACAGGGATCACCATCTCCGGTGAGGTTTCGGGCCGTGCTCTGCCATAGGTGCAGGCATAGCCCGTGCTCAGAGACAGAGAAGCAATGGGTTAAAGTCCGGCCACATTAAGCACCCGCTCCCCAGGCGCTCCAGGGGCCAGGAGCAACGCAAGCAGCGGTTCCAAGTGTGCGCCGGACACTGCCGCCGCCCTCCGTCCCTCTCCGGCTGGGCAGCGGCTCCCCGCAAGCCGGGAGCCCAGGAGAGGGCGCAGCTGGTCCAGAGCCCGGCTCCGACCTGTTACTGCCGAGGGTGCTGAATGAAGCCGTGCACCCCTTGCCAAGTTCTGGGAGCCGGGCTCTCCGCGGTTTGCCGGAAAGGCTCCAGCCTACAGCTGCCGAGGATGCGAGAAGGCAGAGGCGGGCGCTAGGTTAAGGACTCTTGCACGGTGCAGCCGACGGGACACGCACCGCGCAGAACGACGCGCAGGGCTCGGGCACCGGTAAGGCTGAAACACGGCGGCCGGTGCCCAGGCCCGCCCCAGTCCGAATCGATCTCTCCCGGGGATCGCCCTCCCCCAGTGCCCCGCTCTTCGCCGCTCCCTCACCGTGCTGCAGACGCTGCGGGACCGGCGCTGTGCAGAGCGGAGCGGCGCTGCCGGCTAGTCAGTGCGCGCCGCACCGCCTCCCAGCGCCCCCAGCTCCGCCTCCTGCGTGCCGGCCTCAGCCATTGGTCACCGCCACCGCTCCCCCGAGCGCTCATTGGCCGTGCGGCGGCGCTCTCCTGGGGTTTTACTCGAGCGTTTTCTTGCAGACCGGGATGCATCGCGCCGCCTCCGTTCCCATAGCGACGGGGCCGCCGGGGCGCAACCCGGGCCCGGCCGAGTCAGACCTCCGAGGCTGTCCTGGGTCCCTGCCGCAGGGACGGGCAGAGCGCCTGCTGCCGGGGGCGGGAAGGTGGCTCTTAACTGCGTATGGAAAGGCTCAAACCCTGGCTCCCGAGCTACTCGGCTCCGGCATTCTCGAGTGATCCCGGCCAAAATGCATCTTCCTTAAAGTACCTCGTCCTCAAATCGGTTTTACCGCTGTCCACCGATTTCTGTAGAACACTTTTCCACAGATAGTAGGCTGGCTCCAAAGGACATTTTATTGCTGTCCCCAGCCCAGGTCACAGAGGCAGCGAATTTAACCCAGCAAGCTCTGCCATGGACCCTCGTTTCTCATCGAACTGGGACAGCTCTTGCAGTAAGGTGCCCTTTACTGAAAGTCCACCCACATCACAGGATGCTTGTAAGTGGCACTCGATCATTTTTCCTGTGTCTGGTTTTCATGTGTCTGGTTTTGCCCTTCAGACTAAGCGACCTCTGCTAGAAATCTCACCTATGTTTACCGAATATGATCAAGTCAGCTCTAGCTGTGAACTGTGATTCAGTGAACTGAATCCATCAGATTTCCTAAATCTCATTTAACTCAGCTTTCACTATTTTTTGGAACTGTTGCCTTTTTTTGGTTGGTTGGTTGGTTGGATTTTAAGTGAAGCAAGATGTTTTGGAAGATCCCCAATGCTCTATTTTCATAGAATAACAGAATCAACCAGGTTGGAAGAGATCATCCAGTCCAACCTATCACCCAGCCCTGTCCAATCAATTAGACGATGACACCGTCACATCCAGTCTTTTTTTTAACACCTCCAGGGATTTTGTTCCCTTTTTTTGTTCCTTTCACTCTCCCTGGGCTGCTTTCTCCTTATACTCTGCTCCACAGCTAGAAAACGGCTGTAGAGTCTTCCACAGCGGGTGACTGGTTAAGTACAGAATCATAGAATCATAGAGTCAAGCAGGTTGGAAGAGACCTCCAAGATCATCCAGTCCAACCTATCACCCAGCCCTATCCAATCAACTAGACCATGGCACTAAGTGCCTCATCCAGTCTTTTCTTGAAGACCCCCAGGGACAGTGCCTCCACCACCTCCCTGAACAAACAGCACAGGATGACTTAAAAGCAGGTTTTCAAATAGTGGTGGTGGGACTTCCATTTCCTTGTAGAAATAAACTCAAGAGCAGTAATTAATCTTATTCCAAATGCAAATGTTTTTCCTACTAGCAAAAGCAGCATAACTGCAAGCCACCTTTTGCTTTTGCAAGCTTTGAAGCAATGTCAGAGGAATATACTGTCCCCAAAATATTAAAACTGGATAATGTAGTAGTTTTGTCACTCTGGAGCATCTCAGAAATAACTCCCAGGTTTTAGCATTCCTGTTAGAAGAAGTAAGAGTTGCAGCTTTGCTGTCTGTCTGGCATGTGTTAGGGACAACTCTGAAAGTTATGAAATGGAGGCAACTTACCTGGTTTAATGCAGCAGATAAAAGGGCATAAGATACCTTGGCTGCTAGCAACTTGAAGAAGCTTTGAGTAGTCTCAAGGCCACACTAAGCAATTAATTTACAGAGCTGTGTTTAATATCTGCACTTGCAATGGTTCTTTGAGTATTTAAGAGAGTTTTGTGCTGACAGAACTGAACCATTTGACAATCTTCAGAAACACCCATGAATCTCTAAGGAGGTGGCTGTGTTTGGTAGCTGCAGGCAAACTTCGGTGCATTTATTAAGAAATGGTTAGCTGAAGGAACAGATGTGATGACGACTGCAAGAAATGTCAGCGTGGGTGAGATACACGTCGTTAACGAGAAACATTAAAGCCTGAGATACACAGCTTAAAAGAGGCACATTAGAGCCTTGCTTGTTAATGCAGAAGATAAAAGTATAATTTCCCTCAGGGCAAAGCCGCAGGGGAAGGCAGAACAAATACACATAGGAGATGATAGCTGGAGTAGAGGAGGTGTGGAAGCAAATTGGGTAATGGATAAGGCATATCATCAGATTCCTCTTGCAGATGGAGGTTAGATTGTAAGCACTTTTCAGCTGAGGCCTTTTTTCACTCTGTGTTGCAGACCACAGAATCAGACAGGATTGGAAGAGACCACAAGTATCACCCAGTTCCAACCCCCCTACCATAGGCAGGGACACCTCACATTAGATCAGGCTGTCCAGAGCCTCATCCAGCCTGGCCTTAACCACCTCTAGGGATAAGCCTTCCACCACCTCCCTGGACAACCCATTCCAGAGTTTCATAGTGAAGAACTTCTTCCTAACATCCAGGCTGAATCTACCCGTTTCTACCTTTGTTCTATTCTCCCCAGTCCTATCACTACCTGGCAGCCTAAATAGCCCCTCCTCAGCTTTCTTGTAGGCCCCCTTAAGATATGCTGAAAGGCCACAATAATGTTGCCTCAGAGTCTTCTCCTCTTCAGACAATCACTGTACCTAACAGATTTTTTCCTGGGGCTCCTAGTTACTATCAAAACACAGAATAATCATTATTAGCAATAAAACTTCATCTGTTTCATAAAACTAAAGAAATCTCCACCTTGAAATTTTCTTAATAAGCCTAGAATCAATATGCTCAGGCTTCTAATACAATTTTATATGTTCTAGGTCTGTAGAGTAGTGGAAAAACCTTAGCAGGTGGAAGTTATCTCCAAGGTCTCCAGGGAAACCAGACACATTTACATCATCTCAGAATCTGGCCTCCTTTTCTTGTTTTTTTTTAAAGAAAGCAGATTTATTGTTTTTCTTTTTGACATATCCAATAAGCACTGAGAGGAGTTATTTCACAAACAGACACTATGTTTGCCTCACTGCAGCTACAAGGAATTTACAGGTTGTGTTTTGATTACATGGGTCCTTAACTGTATTTATTCACTTGCCAGGGTTTATAAGCTGCATTGTGGCAGAGCACTGTAAAGATCTGACGCAGACCCAGACACACCTGCATGTCAAGGGCCTGCAGTGAAAGCAGGTGAACAGGCACCAAGAAAGGTTTCTCAACCCCCACCTCAGGGTGAAGCCAGGGCCCAGTGAGGCTTTGCACCATCCCGTGGGGTACAGCATACACCATAAGGTATGCCAAGAGCAGGCTGAGGCACTAACATGCTCTGCCTGTAGGCAGTTCATCTGGCCTCTGCCAGGGTTTCTGTTTTGGTGGGTCAGGTGTCTGAGTCAGGGCTGTAATTCCCTTATTAGTGGTGAAGTTGCAACAAACCCCTTCATTAAGGAAATGTGTGTTTTCATCCTTGAATGCAGTTTGGGCTGTGGGGAACAAGCATCAGGCAGCTTATCCTCTCACTGGAGCATCTGGGTATGGGAACAGCAGTGAATTAGCAGTTTGAAGCTTACCCAGTGCTGCATTGGGAATGTGGGACCTTTGTCCAAATTGTTTGGCTGTTGCTTTTAAAGAGTTACTTGATATACTGGGTTGGAAGCTTCTTCAGCCATGGCAAATTCCTCTTCTTTTTTCCTAGGTAAGTAATGTTGTGCCCATGCTCTCTCTGATGGTCAAAGCAAGAGGCCAAGGTGGACAGAGCAATGGAAATTTCTCAAACTGGGAATTCTCTGCTAACCTGAGGTCTTTCCTTGTTTATACATGCATCAGAAATTATCTGTAGGCTGAGCTCCTGTATTTTTAGATCTTCAGCATTTGCAGGCTCTGAATCTTGGAAAGCCTGAAACTAAACCACTAATAAAGTGATACAGCCTTGCAGAGAGTTGGATTAGGGGGGTTACAGACTTTAATTCAACACCTTTGAAGGAATTCAAGTCTCCTAGTAATTATATGTTTTATGCATGTGCATATATGTAGACATGTGTATGTATGGGTGTATATTATGTATGGAAGCTTAAACAAATACTGAAGTAACTGCACAAATAAGAGCGGGGCAAATGTTTGCTCTCACTTCCTGCCTGGGGCAAGTGTTTGCTCTCACTTCCACCAGAGGAATGCAAAAAAAAAAAAAAAAGCCCAACCTAAAAAGAAAGAAACAAACAAGTAAAAAGAGAGGAGAAAAAAAAAAAAAAGAACAGTTACAGAAAAAAATAACTTAAAAAAAAAGGCACAAAATATAAACAGTTTAAAGCTTACCAAACATGCAGCCTTTCAGGGTACGGAGTGAAAGTGGTTCCTGCCCAGTAGCTGTGGTTTCTTATACCAGCATAAACAGCTGTAGGCCTTTTCACTCAGCCTAGGTCTTCCATTAAACACATGGCAGATAATGAATGGCCTGAGAGGGAGCTTGTCAAAGCACTTTGTACATGTGGTATTAAAAGCAAGCCAGTCAAGGCTGAGCCTGGTACCAGGACTATTCAAACTCTTTAGTATTTTTACACTGTTCTTCAAATTATACTTCCAATGTGCTTGGTGGACTTTTGAGATGTTAAGAAACAATGCACGTGTTATCATTACCCTCTAATTTATATTACCTGTTGTTTGCAAGGACGTGCAAGATGTAGCTCACAGGAGAAACAGTTACTAAGGCCACGCTCAGGACTTCCTCTAGCAGACAGCTGGCAGGAGCTGAAGGGACAGATGCACCACACTGGTGGTGTTCATTATGCAGAGGTACAGAAAGATGGGAGTAATGGCTTTTCTCTGCAAAAAGATAGAGAAGATGCACTGTGTAAGCTGGATGACATCAAGTGATTAGCTCATGAGGCAAGCTTCTGCCCCGAGGGGAAACATGTGCCTGCACAGTCACAGAGAGGCTTTCTTTACTTCTCCTATCAGGCTCTTAGGAGCTGTTCCAGCAATCTCAGAACCGGTGGTTAGCAGTAACCCATTACAACAACATCAGGGATGTTTTCTAGCACTTTTGAGAAAAAAATCCACCATGGCTTAGCATGTCACCATCTGCTAGGGCATGGAGTTACTGGAATCAATGATGGCTTCTTGTAGCTCTATGTGCACCCAGGAAGAAAAGTGTTATTCAGCTTTTTACTGCATTCCTTATACCCTGGAGTGAATGGTCCAGACTATCTGGTTGTAGTTTGCTGCAGTATCCTTCTCTCAGCAGGTCTCTAGTTTGTCTCAGTGAGTTTTGGCTGCTCTTGCCTCTGACTGCTGAGAGGTTCTGGGATGAAGCTTTAGTGTTCTCTGCCAGGATGACAGTGATGTTTGTTTTCTAGAGCAGTCTTCCCCATTTGCTCAGCACAGGACCTCTTCCTGTGACGGTCTCCCGGCCTCTGAGCCAGTAAGGCAGTATCAAGGCAGCATATTTTGTTCTTGGTGCTTTGCTACAGTTTTACAGTTATTTTTTACTGTGCCTGAGCTTTCTATGACATCCCATGTGGAAGCTGGTGGCTGAGGTGCTTGCCCCAGTTGTGTCATTACAGAATTTGAGGTACTGGGATATGATTGCTATGTGAGGCTAAGCCTGATGGCTGACTCTTTTCCCCTCAAGATGGAAATTTTCTAAGCCAAAACCAATACTGAGCAGCAAGAAAAGTGTCTAGAGATGTGTGCTCAAAGACATTTTGCTTCTAGAATATTCTCCCAAGAGAGAGGAGTGGTTTCTACAACTCTCAGATCTAAAGTCAGAGTTCATCATCTTTATAATCAAATTACAGCTAGTAAAAACTGTGATACTGAGATGATGCTTGCATGAGTTTGTAGAGCTGGAAACAGATCAAAGGAGAAGCTCTATCCAGAGCAGTATCTGCTAATCACACTGCTTCATCTAATAAAGCTGTCGCTAGCTTCCTACCAGCAATGTCTGCCTGCAACATGGAAGAGAACCAGAGTGGTCATATTTATTTTAGAGCACCTGTGCTTGAAAAGTCCTTCCTCAAATGATGTACAATTCCAGGTATTTTATTCATGAGAATATGAAGTGGGAAAGAGAAGGTAGGCCACAAGGTATATGGAGCAAGACATAACAATATTCAGTGGAAACAAAATACTCGAGCAAATCCTCTTCTCAAAGTCTCTTTTCTTCCATCATGAAGATAAGTTCTGTCCATATATTACATTGATACTCTGCAGTCTGATGGATTCCTCCTCCATACCAGACTTTGTTACTTCTGACAGGGTCAGATGCAGACAGGATCCACAGATGAGAAACTGGTCTAAACTCTCTTGTTTTCTTGACAAACTTCATGAGAAAAGAACATATACTGTTTGGGGACTTTTCATCATTACCTTTTGAAGCTCTTTTTAGGGCCTTTAGGCTCTTCAGTATCTTTAAGAATTAACATCAAATTCACTTGGTTAAATAAAAGCACTAAGGTCACCTGTCATGCTGCCTTAGCATCCTAAAGATAGACTATTTCAGTAGCACTACTAAACCTCTTACATCTTCTTTCTTCTGTACACTGTCTTGCAAGTGCTCCTCTTTTGATGACAATGGCAGGGTATTTCAGCTGTGATTGCACAAAACTTTGTTTCCCAAATAAACCATCAAAACAGTGTTTGGGTCCTGGGCTTTCACTGAGAGCCCTGCAGAAAAGTGTCTCGTTCTTCTAGCTTTGGTAAAGGGATGTTACCTGACAGAAAACAAAAGGAAAGTTGTGTGAGATCAACTTTAAGTCATCTTACTAGTAGTACAACTTAGTAAAATTGCTTCTCCAGTTTCTTCTAAGTATATACAGGCAGCTTCAGCTTTCCTGAGGAAGTAAAGAAAGTTAAGACCTGTCTGACTGCCTGTAATTAGTTGTTCAACATGTGCTGTAACTTTGGAGTAAGATTAGCTTCTGTACTTCTTTTGGACTGGCAGATTGCAGACTCTTTTATACAGGTGGCTACAATGATCTATTTTAGTATATCCTTATGACTAGCAGGTATTTCTCAAAGTAGATGCAGCTACAGTGGGTTATATTCCTCAAGTTAATCCAAGCAAGAGTAAGAGATTTTTATAAGCAAGACAATACCTGGTG
Organism: Pogoniulus pusillus; assembly: GCF_015220805.1. NCBI lineage: Eukaryota > Metazoa > Chordata > Aves > Piciformes > Lybiidae > Pogoniulus > Pogoniulus pusillus. The sequence continues at coordinate 13,468,523 of NC_087293.1, forward strand.
GGGCTACAAAATACTCCTCTACTTTCTCTCTGGCATTTTTCATCAGCTCTTTCATGCAGTTGCCTTCTGTAACATCATCATCTCTGAGATACAGACACCTGAAGAACAAAGATTATTAGCCTGTCATTAAGCTATTTGATAAAGTAGGAAGTATGCCTTAGCACTAAACGTGATTTTAATCTTAAATAAGCAGTAAGACAAGTAGTGTAGTATTATGAAACAACTAAGAATGATACTGACAGGTATTTGGGGATCAGTGCATGAAGGGGAGCTCATCCTTGCTGTGCTTACACATAAGGATCACAGGTGCTGCCATTCAGCACGACTTGGACAGGCTGGAGGATTGGGCAGGGTGAAATTTAATGACATTCATCAAGGACAAGTGTAGAGTCTTGCATGTGGGAAAGAACAACCCCAGGTTATCAGTATAGATTTGGGACTGATCTATTGGAAGGCAACAAAGGGGAAAAGGATTTGGGAGTCCTGGTTGATGGGACATTGATGATGAGCCAGCAATGTGCACTCGTGGACAGAAAGGTGGCTAGTAGGTTGAGAGAGGTTCTCCTGCCCCTCTGCTCTGCCCTGCCCTGGTGAGGCCACATCTGGAGTACTGTGTCCAGTTCTGGGCCTCCCAGTTCAAGAGGGACATAGAATTGCTTGAGAGAATCCAGAACAGAGCTACAAAGATGATGAAAGGAAGGGAACATCTCTCTTACAAGGAGAGATTAAGGGAGCTGAGGCTCTGCTGCTTGGAGAATAGGAGACTGGGAAGTGACCTCATTGGTATTTATCAATATGTAAAGGTGAGTGCCAGGAAGCTGGAGCCTGGCTCTGCTGGGTGATGCCTGATGACAGGACAAGGGCAATGGTGGAAGCTGAGGCATAGGAAGTTCCATGTAAACATGAGGAGGAATTTTTTTCCTGTGAGGGTGACAGAACCCTGGAACAGGCTGCCCAGGGGGGTTGTGGAGTCTCTACCTCTGGAGATATTCAAAACGCTACTCGCTTGGATGCATTCTGGTGTGATCTGGTGTAGGAGATCCTGCTCTGGCAAGGGGGGTTGGACTGGATTGGCTTTTGAGGTCCCTTTCAGCCCCTGACATTCTATGATTCCTTCCATGCAGAACTGTGGTTAAGACTTTTGTGTAAGCAAAAGGGCCAAATGCCCCTTGCACCCCATGCAGCATCCTCCCAGGGTGGTGGGAAGCAAGGGGTAAAAAACAAAGTTACAAAGGCAAAGAGTTTGATATGTTAACAGGTAAGAACGAAATTCATCACCTGTCCTCCAGGACTGAATCCATTGGTTCTACGCCATCGGTGTTCACTTCATGGAGCTGATCAGCAAACTGGATGGCTTTCTGCAGCCGCTCTACGCCCTCCGAATCACGGAAATCGACCAAGGCCAGGTGCTCCAAGTGAGCCAGCACCTCCACCGTCACTGTCTGCTGCGCAAGAGACACACACGCACACAAAAACAGAAGGGCAAAGCTGAGCACGTTCAATGCAGCGCTGCTAGCCGGTTCTAAATGCAAACTGGTTACACGGCAAGACTCCGAGCTTGCATTTGCTAAGACCCCTTGATTTCTTGTGCTTGCCTGGAAAACTAACTTTATTCGAACTCAAGTATTTCTTGTTCTGATCTCCCTCCTAGCCTCGGGCAAAACGCGACTGCCGCTCCTTCGGGCAGCTCACCCTGGGGCAGAGCGGGACTGGCAGAGCGGGGCTGGCAGGAAAGACGGCCTGGAGCCGTATTCCGGGGCAGTACCTGCCCCCCTCCCTTTTCTCCCTGGCGTTGCTCTACCTGCGGAGACGGCCGCTGCTCGCCGTGCTGCCACGCCGGGACAGGCGGGACAGGCCCGGGGGACGTGGCGGGCGCCATCAGCACGGCCCGGACAGGGGGGACCCGCAGTGGCAGCCGTCCCTCCCGGACCCCCCGGGTGACGCCGGGCACCGTGCGGAGCCAGCGGCCGAGCCACGGCGCCGGCATGGCTCGGTAACGGGGGCGCCCGGGGCGCCGCGCCTCGTCACTGCCCGCGCCGGAAGCGCGTCAGGGCGGCGGCGCTCGGCGCTGCGAGTGCGGGGCGGTGAGGGAGCCGTGCGGGGCGGTGAGGGAGCGGTGCGGGCCGCCGCCGCCATGAACAGCGTAGGCGAGGCTTGCACCGAGCTGAAGCGTGAGTACGACCAGTGCTTCAACCGCTGGTTCGCCGAGAAGTTCCTCAAAGGCGAGAGCTCCGGGGACCCCTGCGGGCAGCTCTTCAAGCGCTACCAGATCTGCGTGCAGGTGCGTGCGGAGGGCTCCCGCTGCCCGGGCTGACACCTGCGGGCTGGCTCCCGCTGCCCGGGCTGGCACCTGCGGGCCGGCTCCCGCTGCCCCGGCTATACAGCCCGGGCTGGTAGCTGCTGGCCGGCTCTTGCTCCCCAGGCTGCTGCCGCTGCTGTAGCACACGAGTGCCTTCGCTCCACTCTTACTTTTTTATCTCTGTTCGCTTTCTGCCCCGGGCGTTCTTCCACCGGGGTTATTTTCCGTACTGCTCTCTTGGTAGCCCCAGAGGAACCTCTCTGGCACTCCACGGTAGTGCTCTGACTTTTGTCTCCTGGTTCAGTCATCCACGCCATACTGTATTTTACAGCTATCTCGTGCTGATGCCATTAATGTAACTTACTGAGCCTGCCGCTTTAGAGACTCTCTTTAGATCTAGAGAGTCAGAGTGCTCACATGATAGGATCCGGGCTGTAGCTCAGCCTGAGCTCTCAGTCCAGACGTGAACAACTCTCACTGAATCTTTGTCCAAACCACTCTTCATGACTACTTTTTCTGGATCATGTTTTGTGCCACAGGTCACATCACTTAGCCCTACAAAGATGTATTGAGTTCCATTTTTCTGTTTTCAGAAAGCAATCAAGGAAAAGGACATACCCATTGAAGGCCTGGAGTTTATGGGCCCAAACAAAGGAAAAACTGAGAACTCCTCCTGACCTCATCTGGATGGGTGGAATCACTAATATGGGCCTTTGGACTAGATGACATCAGCAGGCATGCAGCTGGATGCAACCCAGATCACACCTTTATTAAGCTGTGTTCTGGCAAGCAGGAAGTCTCTGCTTGTAAAAACAAATGGCAACCATAAAGCAACACAAAAAGGGGGGGGGGAAAGGGCATAAGAAAGACTGGATCATGCAGTAATCCAACACGGAGTTGTGGTGGTGGTGGTTTAGCATCTGATCGCATGAAAAGCCATTTGAACTAACTTCCTATTGAATGTACTCTAACGGGAGAATGCTTACTAGACTGGGCTGGCACAGTGGTTGCTTTGTGACTGATTTTTCTTGCTTATTTATATAACACTTGAAACTGTTAAAAAGCAGTATGAAGGAGGTTGATTTAATCTGTCTTGTCTCTCTGCTGCTGAATTTTGGTGGAAGAAGTTTCCTTTATGATAATGCTGAGAGGCTAAAACAAGTTGTATCAGCAGCAGAGATGATGTAAAAGCATTCTATTGGACCTGCAATAACTCAACTGAAATAGATGTAACCAGCCTCTATTCTGTTCAAGTAGATAACTGTGCAGTAGAATCTGACTGTGACTTCTAGGAGGGATAGGGTGGCCTGAAGCAGAAGCTGAAGTGGACACAGCGCAGAGGCAACTTCTTCAGAACTTACCTGAGGTACTGAAACAATCCTGATCTGGAATTCCCTCCTCTTTAACATTATCTGTTCCTGGAGTAGAAGTGGAGTACAGTCTTGGCTGTACTTTCCACACTACCACAAAGCACCAGGCTGGCCACAGTCACTGCCACACTTCTGCTTGTGGTAGTTGAAGCCTGTGTTGAATGAGGGAAACATTGGGATGAAGCTTGACAGCTGCTAGCATTAAATGCCTCAGCTGTTGCTTCGGGATCTCACCTGCTCTCCAAGCTGCTCCTGAACTCCATGTACTTACACTAACAAAAGCAAAGGGAAGATATTTGTGCTAGCTTGTTAAACTGCATCAACTGAAAAAAGTGTTTGGAGGCAAGACAGCAGGATCCACCCTGTCCAATAGCCCTGTGAGCACTGTGGCAGGGGAGGAGACTTCTCTCGATCCTCCTAGAGGGATAAGGAAAAGCTGTCCTCTTACTACACCAACAGAGGTGAAATATTATGGCCTAGGGATGAAAGAGAAATCAAATTCCTAGTTCTAGAATTGCAGTGAGGAGAGGTAGGGCAGTGTCAGTACAGGGATTACATGTGGCACTGGAAAAGCAAGTGTTAAACTGCTGGGTCACTCAGGTGTAAATAAAGGTAAGGTAAAGGTATAAGAGCACAGTAAACAGCAGTTTTGGGGACTTTGAAGTATACAGCTTTTTTCATGTTTGTTTAGGGTTTTTTGTTGCTTTTCTATGATCTTTGTGCAAGAATAAACATAGTGGTTTTGTCAGCTTTAAACCCAACTGTACCCATCAGTGCCTTTTTCTGTGCTGTTAACACAGAAAAGCTTATTTTAGCAGGCATTTTAATAGCAAATAGATTGCACTGAAATGTGCAGAAGGGCATTTTGCAGCTCCCACTTTGAGATTCCACCTGCCATCCCCCACTCCTTTCAGCAGCAAGATACCAAGTCAGCTGCTGCATTGTCCCTTTTGGAAAACAGTATTGCTGACAGCCAAGACAAGGAGCTCTCTTTCATACCACACAAATACAGAGTTGCAGAAGGCACTGGAAAATGGTTCATGTGCAGAGGAGAAAAACTTGAAAATTAAAGTACTAGAATAAACTCAGGGCTTTAGAGTTTGCAATTAATCATGGAAGATAATTAAGCTCTTCTGGGTTAAGAAGTTTCTGACACAGTATGTAATATAGATGTATGCAATGGAGCAGAAGTTGTGTTTTCATTGTTAGCACCTGTAATGAGGCTTTGTACATGTGCTGTACTAGACTGGTACTTCATGAAAAACATTGTGAGCAACATATACACAAACAGCATAGAAAGTTTGAGAGATGAACATTATGAAGCACACAGAGCTTCATTAAGTATCTTTGCTGCCACTTCCTCTCTAGAAGCTAGAAGAAATTTGCCTTTGTGAGTTAGTAAATGTTGTAACTGGAGAATGTTTAGCCTGATACCTGCTCATCTGCTGCAAGCTGTGGGTTCACAGTGATCAGTTAAACCAGACATGATTAATAAACTGAGTAATATCTTGTGCTGTGTGTCTCTGCTGTTGATGTCATCAGGTACAGGAGCAGGTATTAACAGGCAGTCAAACCTCTCTGCTTCTATGCTGTATCCTGTGGGAAGCCTCAGTGTCTTGAAGAACTTCTAAGGACTCAGATTAACAAAAAAGTCATATCCTAAATTCAAGTTCAGAGTTGTTTATTTAGAGGACCTCTACACAAGCACAGACAGAGGCCACAAGGCCATTCGACTTCATTGTAGAAGGAATGTTGTTTCTTAGATGACAGTTCCCTAAATAGTGGCACCCACACAACATTGTGATGCAGGACAGGAAGAGCCAAAGTTCTGCTTGTGGTCAGGATCTTTAATCTTCATAACCAGTTGGGAGAGCATTAACGTGGGGGTTGTGGAATAGAGTTTTGACGCCATCACCCCAGGGAAAACGCTGTTAAGAGAAAAAGAATCAAGTAAGCTAGGGGCAGCTGAGTGATCTGTATAGCACAGGGCATCAACAGCAAGATGGACTCAAGAGTACTCAGACAATAGGCTAACAAATTAAGCAAGTTGGCATCTGTTCCTGGGCTCTTGCAAAATAGTCCATCTTAGCTAGAAGCCACCGTCTCCAGACAAAATCATCTTTGCTCTTACTCAAACATCAACTGTACTATACTATGGAACCTCTTCTCTGTTGGGTTTTAGATCTGCATTAGTTTAGGGCTTGTGAATACCACCGGTTCTTCATCTGCATTGTGAGAACTCTTCTGCTTCTCAGAAACACAGCCATGAGTTAAGATCATGGCTACATATGCAGCACCTCACATAAAAGACAAGAAAACACGAGATGCTGTAGTTCTCAGATGAAACTGTACAATAATAAAGAAAAAGAGGGCTTAAAAAAAAGGCAGAGGGAAGTACCTTGGTTCTGATCCGGAGATGAGCATAAGGAATGAACTCGGGTCTCTCGTGCTCCTCCTGTGCTTTCAGGTAGCAGTTCAGCATGCAAACAGCAACACCGGGCAGAGCCACAACGAAGGTTAACATCTTCCACAGGCGGGCTAATAGGAAACATTACATGAAATAGAATACTCCCCACTTTATCAACGTCAGTGACCTGAGAGCACATTACATGCAATTAAAGAGGAATTGTGCTCCATGGCCCTTGTCAGAGCACAAAGTCTCCCCTTCCCGTTTCTAAAAGGGAGAGCTCCTCTCTCTCGGGGGCTCCTGGGCTCACGGCCCAAGCCGCAGCTCCCCCAGGGCAGCTCACTGCCCTCCGCCGGAACCTGCCGAGCGCCCCAGCTCTGCAGCGCAGCCCCGCTGGAAGCAAAGGGCAGCGGCTGTCAAGGGCAGCGGCGCACCGCCCGCGGGCCCCAGCTACTCCCGCGCTCCGAAGATCCCCCTTATACCTCCGCCACCCTCGTGGGCCGCAGCCGCCATGCCCCGCCCCGGCTGCGAGCGCGGGGTGGCGGCGCCGAGCAGCAGCCGAGAGACCTTCCCGAGCGCCGCCATCGCCTCCGCGTCCCCGGGCGACCCACCGGAAGTGGCAGGGACGGCGGCCGGCAGGGGACACGGCGGCTGCGCGCGCCGCCACTCGCGCACGCGCACCGCGCTGCCGCCGCGCGCCTGACCTTGAGCGCCGCGCGCTGCGGGCGCCGTGCTGCGCGTGCGCGGCTGTGAGGGGCGGGCGCGAGCGGCCGCGAGTGACGTGCGGGGGTGGGGAGGGGCAGGGAGATAAAGGCGGCAGGGAGGGGCAGGGCTGCCTTGGGCGGCTGCGGGGCTGTGGGGTCGGGCGGGTGTGGGACAGCGCGGCCGAAACGCTCCCCGAGCGGGGTGCAGCGAGAGCCGGAACGGCCACGAGGGGAGCCGAGCGAAGGAGGTCGGTCCCCTGGAGGGGCCTGTGGCGGTGCCATGGGGCTGTCAGGCTTGGCCACAGAAAGGGCTTTGCAGCGGGGCGGCTGTGGCGGCTGGCAGCGGTGCGTGCGGGTCTGATTGAAGGGCTGCGCGGGGTGAGACCTGTGCAGCCGCACAGCTCTGCAGAACCGAAGGAAGCGCCATGGACAGAGAAAGTTGAGAGAGGAGGTCTCCAGCTGTGCATAGCTGTGAGTGCGTTTCAGAGGCTGTACTCAGTGTAGGTGACCTAGGAGACAGCCCTGGTATTCTCTGCGGAGCTTCCTGCCTGCGAAGCGATTGCACAGCTGTGTTTGACTTTCTTCTATGCAAGAGCAGAGAAGAGCTGTTAGGTTAACATGGCTTTTTCACAGTGGGGACCAACCCCATCACTGGCATACAAACCCTGTTTCAGTGGTGACAGTAATGGCATATAGTTTTGTAGCCACTGATGTGTTTTTAATGATGCGGACTCTTTGGATGACTCTGCTGAAACTATTTCAGCATCATTTGGGTGAGCACAAGATCTGGAAAATCACAGTTTCAAAATACCTAGCCCTTATTCTTTATTGGAGCCTGGTGGTTTGACCTTTGGTAGGTGGAAAATACATGTTCAAACACTTTAAAACCCAGCAGTGAAATGTGAGGGTGCGTGTAGAGGCTGAAACAGAATGGGAAAGCAGAGCAAAAGCTTTCCCAGAGCTTTCAGGAGGAGGTGCTGGTGAGGTTTGGTCTGTCAGGGAATGATATGAAGGAGTTCTGTTATCATTGTATCAAGATGCATTGGGATGTTTTTGTTATATGAAGCAGTTAACAGTGCAAGATGGAAGGGGAGGTGCAAGAGGTCAGTCCTGATTTGAGATTATGTAATGACACAGTGCTGCTTTGGCACAGGGTAACTTTTCACCTTGGTCCCACAAAACAGAGCACTTTTCTGTCCAAGCATGTAGCATGGCTGAGGTGCCATGACAGCTTGGTTGGTTAGATGGTGGGAAGCTGTGTTTGCTGCTGGAGACTGTGATTCATTTCCCCTTTTTCACCAGGAGCAGGGCTTGTGTCCAGGCTTGCTGTGTAGCATGTTAGGAATGCTAAGATGGCCAAGATCTTGGAAGGCTGTTGTGAAGCATACCCTGACCTTAAATTATTGCTCAGTTGTATGTTTACTATATCTTTACAGTGTGAAGTGTTAAATAGAATAATATAATCAAACAGGTTGGAAGAGACTTCCAAGATCTAGCTCTATCCAGTCAACTAGACCATGGCACTAAGTGCCCCATCCAGTCTTTTCTTGAACACCTCCAGGGATGGCAACTCCACCACCTCCCTGGACAGCCCATTCCAATGCAAATCACTCTCTCTGGGAAGAACTTCTTCCTAGACCTCCCCAGCACAACTTGAGACTGTGTCCCCTTGTTCTGTTGCAGGTTGCCTGGCAGAAGAGACCAACCCCACCTGGATACAGCCTCCCTTCAGGTAGTTGTAGACAGAAATGAGGTTTACCCTGAGCTTCCTCTTCCTCAGGCTGCACACCCCCAGCTCCCTCAGCCTCTCCTCCCAGGGCTGTGCTCCAGGCCCCTCACCAGCTTCATTGCTCTCCTCTGGACATGTTCTAGTACCTTAACATCTTTCTTGAATTGAGTGCCCCAGAACTGCACACAGCACTGAAGGTGTGGCCTGACCAGTGCTGAGTACAGGGGAAGAATAACTCCCCTTGTCCTGCTGGCCACACTGCTCCTGACTTGGTGTCATCTGCAAACTTACTGATGATGGACTCAATCTTTGGTTTCTCTGTTATCTTTGTTATTTAAATCATAGTTGCCTCTCCCATTAACTTGGATTCATATTGTTTCCTTTAATACTTTTAAAAAAAGTCTTGCTTCCATACTGAAAGGAGAAGTCATTACTTTGTGACAGTGTGTGTACCCACAGGAGAGTTTTGTCTCCATTGATGTGGCACACTTTGTACAGTGCAGATCTGAGACCGTTGTGGCTCATCACGTGCACCTACGTTAGCTTGACTGGATGAGGTTGGGAATGTTATGTCATTAATTTGGAATGGAAGTAGGAAAAGGCAGAGCTATGCTTTCAGGAATGTGTGCAATTGAAACGAAGTTCCTGTGCTGAGTAAAGTAATGTATTGGCCTCTTCTCCCAAGGAACAACAGTACAAGAGGTGATGGCCTTAGGCTGTGCCAAGGGAAGTTCAGATTGGACATTAGGAAGCTTTTGTTGTTGTTTTTTTAGTGAAAGAGTGGTGAGGTGTTGGAGCAGTTTGGTGGTGGAGTCACCATCTCTGGAGGTGCTAAAAAAACAAGTAGATGTGGCACATCATGACATGGTCCTAAGTCTTGAAGGTGCTGGGCAGAAGATTGAGCTTGATTATCTTTGAGTTTTTTTCCAGCCTCAGTGGTTCCGTGATTAAGTTTTTGTCTACACTGGAGGTAGATTTTTGCCTTTCTCCACCTTTATCATTTGGATTCAGACTTATGAGACATTTGAAAATTTGTGTGTGAATTTTCTTGGGAGAAGAAGATAGGAGAATTCTTTTGTGTAATACTTGTGGAAAACAAGATTAAATTGTGTGTCCTAAAGCAAATAATGGTGATTTTTATAGCAGGAGTTACATAAACAAAACTACTCTTGTTTGTAGCAGAAAGAACTGTAAGCAACAGACACTAGTATTTACAAAGGAAAGAGAAAAATACTAGCAAACCAAGAAATAAATTTATATTTGGGATGAGGAAAGATGTTCTCTAAAGTGAAAATAATTTGAGCTGTGCTGCTGCAGTAGCCTGAAAAGCCTGTGCAGGTGTTCAGTAGGAGATAGGAGCAAGCAAGGTGTGATTCTCTCTTGTTCTCCCTGCCTTTCACTTCTCTGCCTGGAGGATGGTCATAGTACGTAGCAGTGATGACTCTCAGCACAGTTGACCAAGGTTAAAAGAAGTTCCTTCTTTCTTCTTCCATCCATGGAGCACCAGGCAGTTGACAGAAATGGGGTTCAGGTCTGTCCTGAACCTCCATAGGGTGGCAGCTTCACTGCAGTCTGAGTTATGCTGATTTTAAATGAGACTTTCTTTGGCTTTATGATCCCAACAGTTGTGATTAATCTCTGTTAGCTGTGTCAGGAGTCTAATGGATGTGATTCACTGCTTCTTGGTGACACAAAGGATCCCTGTGAAAAATTTCTCGTTGAGATAAGACAGCCAGGTCTTTGAAGAAACCCAGTGGTATTGAAAGGCATTGTGAAGGACGTTTTGATGTAGCTGCACGGAATATGTTTAACTGTGCAGTAAGTAACAGCTGCTGTCACTGTGGTGATTGCAGTCATCCTGACAGCATGTGTTTTCACAAAGGTGTGAGAGAAATATCGGTGGCTGAACAGACAGAGCTGTCTGGGTTATTGGCCTGTGGCATGGGAACCCCTCCTGCACTCGCTGGTCTGCACTGCTGCCTTGCAGAAGGGTCTTGGTGTGAGTTTCCTCAGAGCTGCCTGTTTGAGGGGATAACATTTGAACTAGAAACTAGCTTGTCACATTTAAAACTGCAGCCTTAAATCCAGCCTTTTGAGGAAGCTTCAACAAATATATTGTTCCACAAGGTCCAGTAGCCTGGGGGAGCCTTCTGGGTGTGGAAACGCTACAAAGTTAGCGCTAATACAAGGAAAGGGAGGTGGGAGTAAGTGCTGGTAGCACTTGGAGAAGGCTGCCTTTAGTGTGGTGCTGGGACGGGATGCAGTCAGGCCAGAACTCCTATAGCCTGACTCGGCTGCCCAGGAAAGGTCTCCCGCTGGGTTTGCAGCACCCGGTTTGAACACTTCGGATCATTTCACTGATCAGTTCAGCAAAACTGGCATGATTGCAGCAAGCTGGCGTTCAGCAGAAGTGAAGCTGACTCACTAAGCTGAAGATGAATGTTTGCAGCATGAAATCAAGCTTGGGTTTGTGTCTATTTGGCACAGCAGTGCCTGTGAAGGCATGAAGTTGTAACCTTCAGGTATTGACCCTAACTAAAGCACAGTGATGTTTGAGATAGGGAGGTTCCACTGTCAAGAGTCAAAGGCCATTTCCCAAAGACTCTCTTTCTTATTTTCTCTAGCTACAGTGGTGGCCATCGAGGAGAAGGGGCCAGGGGCAGCACCGCAGCAGGCTGTGCTGCGCCGAAGCCCTGGGTCTGGCCAGCCGCGGCCGCAGGCTGCCGGAGCAGTGCCGGCCGGGCCCGCCTGGTGGCAAACTGCTGTCGCTGGAAGCGCCTCTCCGCCCAGGAGCTATAGGGACAGCAGGCAGGCTCCCCGGGATTTCACTGTAATCTCAGCTCTTCTGCATTTTCAAGTTTTCAGGGACCTGCTCATCCCTTCCCTCTCGAATAGCAACGTTTCCTCCTTCGGATAGTATCTTATCAAACGCCGAGTCCGTGCCGCAGTGCTGGCGTTTTGTGTCTCGAACTTCAGAGAGTTTCTCGGGGATTCTTCATCTTCTCCCTGTTGTCCTGGAACTGCAGAAATCAATATTCTGCCATCTGTAAATCCTTTGTTCCCCTTTTCACCAGGGCTTTATCAGCTTGGTAAGGGAGGGAGGGAGGGGGGAAGAGGGCGTTGAGAGAGCCATTGTCCCTGCTCTCGAGAATGATCTGGAAGTACTATGCAAATCTTCATTTGAAGACCCTGGGAACTGGGGGAGGGCTTTAGCTGCGAGCTCGGTAGGAGGGGAGCTCTGCAGCCTTGCTCACGCACTCCTGCTTAGTTGCAAGTTGCTGGGAAGACTTTTTTGAACTAGCAGCAGAGACATTTTGCTCTTTGTGCACCTCTGTGAGGCTTTGCGCTCCTTATGGCTCTGGCTTTGTGCTGCTGTTCTGCGTGCTTCTCCGTGTTTGCATGAGAATTGGGTAGACGAGAGATCTAAGAGCTGTGATTAACAGTGATGAAGGCGGAACGATGCAGGGTGCAGCACCCCTCTGGCCTCCCCACCTCTCACCCTGCAGTCTCCCACCAAGCGGCGGTGCAGCTCCAGTGGTGCCAGTGCAGTATATGGTGTGGAGCACCGACACAGTTTCAGTGAACAAATGATTCTACTAGTTGGGAGTAGTGGAGTGAAATAGTTTTGCACTTCTCAAATTATCACGTTGTTGCCAGGTCTTAAAAAGCGTCCTCTTACAGGGACGAAGCCTGACAGATCTGGACCTTCTTTCTGAAACCTTGTGGTCTGACCCGGCTGAGCTCCGAGCTCTCTGTCACCTGTTTTGTATTAGGGCAGGGTCACACTAACTGCCAGTTTCCTGTAGGCTGTGTAGGGTCCTTCTCAGGCCTCATGGAAGGGGAATATTCTGCCTGCGCAAGCACATGGGCGAGCAGGGCAACGGGGGAGGGAGAGCGCAGATTCATATCTGGGCGGTTTTGTGTTTATAAGCTCCCATAAAGGCAGTCAGAGTCTTTCGGATTTTCTGACCTTTGTTGTTTATTTTTTCAAACCTTGAGGGGTTTTGCATTGCAATGGACAAAAAATCTCTTTCAAACAGTGACAGCTCTGGAAAATACACCACTGTTTTCTCTGTCCTGGGCAGCTGAGAAGGTGCAGTCCTTTAAAAATCTCCGTCAGAGCCCTGGGAAACATGCCACGAAGCCCAACTCTCTGTTACCTGCCTCGTTATACCCAAAGCAGTGGTGTTTTGTTCTGCAAGCACTTTGCTGCTTTGTAGAGGGATAAGTGCACCACCAGCATGCTCTCATATGCACCACTGGGTCTAGCTCTGCTCTTTTTTCCGTGTGTAACTCGAGTGACAGCTGACTCAGGTGAGCATCCCCTGGAACGGTGCTAGCTGGAAGGCAGCCTAGAGATGCCGTTTCTCTCCTGCAAGGGTTCTCACTACCTGTGTAGCTGCTTTGCTGAGTACACTTGTTTGCACTGGGCTGCTGTGTGAATGCACATTCTTCTCGCCCACTCTTCACATATGCATGCAAACACACGGGCATTCTCGAGTGCACACATCCATTCCCTTTCTCTCACATACATTTGTGCACATACACAGACCTTTTTGAAAGCTCCTGTTTTCAGAAAGGTTTTATTTATAGGTCCTGCCTGCTTGTGAATGTGAAAGGGAGAAAGCCCCTCAGAGGGTTCCTTTCATGTGTAAATCAGCCTAGGCTGAGAGCATTGGGGTCACTGAGAGGAGGATTTCACTCTTAATTACTCAGAGAGAAAGCAGGCAGGGGACTTTCTCAAACTAATAGGGTTGTTCTCTATTGGGGAAAGCAGCTTGAGACGCCCAAGTTCCTCTTGCATCAGACTTCGGGCTCTGATTCACAGGCCTCTTCTGCCAGTAGCAAGAGCCGGTGGCTGTGTGACACCGGGAACAAAAAGTTCAGCTTCCAAAACTGCTTACTTATTAAAGATGGTTATGTTCGTTCTGATAATTGGGTGTTCTTTTGAGACCAGTGGAAGAACTGACCTAGTTTGCTTTATTTTTTTTTGCCACTTTATTGAGAATTTGTTAGCCTGTACTGTGACTCCATCTGAGGAACACAACATTCTAGACCTGACAGCTCCCACCTCTCTGCCAAGCAGGAAAACGTTATTGTCTAGAGATTAGTCCAGTGAGCAAAGCTCTGAACTTGGACTTAAAAACCAGCACTGGATTCCCAGTTCAGCTGCTGAATGCCTTTATGACCTTAGCTGCGAAATGTTGTAATCTTATCTCTAGGATGGGGTTGTTAAGAACAAAAGTCAACAAGGGTTGTGATACCTTGGCATTCACAGCCTTACTACCGAAAGTTAGCGTGGGTGATGAGCGTTCCCTGGAGTGGGATGCAAGCACAGGATTCCCCTGCTGAAGTAGCATTGTCATCTTCTATCCCCTGACACGCAGCTGAGTCTGGAAATCGCTGCAGAGCCAGGAACGCTCCAGTCGCACCCCAATCCCAAGCTGCTCCGCTCTCCCCAGGAGCTGCGGGACCTGCTTGTACTGCCACACGCTGTTACAAAGTGCGGCTGTCAGTGGTTGCAGGGAAGAGATCTGTGTCGTCAATTGCACGCACACAAGTGTATTTTTTAGCTTTAGCTGACTCAGTTAATTCACATCCTCTCCTTTCTATCTCCTTTTCACGTGGCCTCTGCTTTTCTGCATAGGAAATGGATGCTTTGAGGGCTGAATACTCCCAGCCTGCGCACAACAGCCCCCCCCGCCCCCGAGCTCTGATAGAGGATTCCTGAAGCTGCCTTAGTTTGCTTGCCTGGGAAGACAGAAGTTTTAGTCCTGGAGCACCTGTTTGAGGAGGCTCACAGTGGCGGGGCCATTCGGCAGATGAGGTCAGCAGTCTGAAGTGTCTGCAGAGGTCAGAGAGAAATGAATGGGTCATTTCTTTTGCAAATGAAGAGCTGCAGCCTGGAGCAGCCTTAGCAGAGCCCAGCATGTGGGTCCAGGCTGTTCCTTTTATGGGCTGATGGAAATGGGGCCCAAAAGGACTTCCATGATAGAGTTCTGTCACAGCCTTTGTTATCTTTGCCTCCTGCAGCATATACTGGGCACAGAATATGGATTGGGGGTTATCCTGGCTACTAGCACAGTCGAGAGGATGAAGGCTTTATGGCTATATGGAAAAACCTAGGGTTGCAGGGTATCCTTATTGACATTCCACAAGGAAAATCTCAGGTTAAGACATAGGACACATGTTTCTTTCTGCTTTAGTGCCCCTTCTACCCAGCCTACACTGAAATGAGTAAATCCAAGGGCTGCTTTAAAATAACATAGGTTAACTGAGTAACAGCTTGGCCTCTCTTCTTCATTCTGGTGGTAAAATGTCAGTTGCTTCAAGAAAGACGTAAGAAATGCCTTCTGCCCCACTTTTTTCTGTACAAAACTGAAGAATAGCAGTGCACTTCTAAAGCATTTTGAGGCTAGAGTGCTTTATATATGCAAAATGTTGTTGTTAGAAGCAGGGTCTGTCAGAGAAATCTTCTAGCACAATAGGGTTACTTTCTGTGAGTTGTTGATTTAGAAGTAATTTCATGTCATATAAACAATGTCAGTTCTGTCCTGCCACTTGCTCTTTTGCTTCTTTGCAGATCACCAGGGAACTTCTTTTGCTGTGACATTGTAATGGGAGGTGGAGACACCTCGAGGAGAAGGTCGAAACAGACAACAGCAATTACAGTCAGTAGCACCTGTGACTGGAGAAAATCTTGCCTCAATTGCAGGTCTGTGTGTGATCTGTGCGCGTCAGCTTTCCGATGTACGGGGCTTCAAATAAGGCAGGAGGTGAAAATAACTGTTCTGTTTGTGGAGCTCTAAGGACAGCTTCCTATTATTATTGTCTTTTCACTGTCTCAGAGTAGGGCAGGGTGAGGAGTTTAAGGGGAAGGCAGCTAAGGTTGGAGTAACTGTAGTTGGAGCTCTTCCTCACTGCTGGGAGAAGCATCATAAGCACTTGTCTTGGTTGTAGCTGTGACAAGCAGCTAGAAGTCAGAACAGTCCTAGGACTGCCAGAACTTGCACTAAAGAGAAAAATAAACTAGGTTTAGACTTTACACAGCCTCTGCTATATGTGAAAGATTGGGGGGTTGTATGATTTTTAGCTCCATTTTCCTTTAAAAACTTTGGGCAGGACTCTCCACCCTTCAGGTCTGTTCTGATGAGTTTTAGATGCCTGCCATGGAGCACAGCCACTCTCAGGAGGTTTCAGAAAGACTACATAAAATCATAACTTGCCAGGCATGATCTTTATTTCCTAGAAGTGTCAAATATATTTACATAACTTTGTGTAAGAAAGACTGCAGGAGAAGATGAGTGTTTCTGAGGGCTCGTGTTTGAGGTAAGGCTGAGGTTAGCCATGGAGCCTGTGTCCAGGCAGTAATTTGACAACAGACATGGACACACAGTAATGCAGCCTCTGGAAATCATAGGAGCCTGCTGAGTTATTGTGAGCTGGAGGAGCTTTTCTGTTTGTGGGCACATGGATCTGCCTGCCTCACATTGTGCAGACATAACTAAGACATAAAGGAGGCTGGCAAATTGCAGAACACTGATGGAAGAAGGAAGAGGGGGCTGAAGAAGACAAGTTTAGAGTTCATAGACAAAGGGCTCAAGCCTAGTTGTGAATTCCTAGCAGGTAGTTGGTCTTTAAATGAAAGCATTTTCCAGGTAAGGTACTGATTTAATGTGGGAATTGGATAGATATCTGCAGAGGAGTTTGTGCTCTGTTTGTTGCAGTGTGATTGCAGGAGATGTTAACAGAGAAAGCAGATTTCCACCAAGGTGTTGATTTGCTCATGTACCTAAACCATGCAGGGCAGGCAATACAGATGACCACACAAAATGAGACACAGATGATGCAATGTGGAATGGGCATATAATGTCCCCACAGGTTATGACTGGTTCTAAGTAAGATCTATAACATGCTTTCCTTCTGGCAGTGCCCCACTGTATCATCAGCATCACCACTGCATTATCCAGGGCCTTGCATCAGCTGTGCTTTGCTGTTCCTGACTGCTTGGCTGTCAACAACAGTGGCTATGGTCAAACTGCATGTCCATGCTGTGCCCATCACCAAACTGATTAACAGAGGCATTCCACAGGGCATGGTCAGCAGCTCCTCTCTAGTGTTCCTCCTTTTTGTGCCTGTCAGAACTATGAGGGAATGTAACAGGCCCTGCACAGCAGGTTGGTAGGCAGTTCCCCTCCACTTTGCCCAGCATCGTAGCCCTAGCTGATCCATATGGTTGTAGCACTTTGAGATTGGGCTCTCATTTTGCACTTAGAGGTGTGACTAGTAGGTCAAGAGAGGTTCTCCTGCCCCTCTACTCTGCCCTGGTGAGGCCACATCTGGAGTACTGTGTCCAGTTCTGGACCCCCCAGTTCAAGAAGGACATAGAACTATTTGAGAGAGTCCAGCACAGAGCCACAAAAATGATGAAGGGAATGGAACATCTCTGCCTTGAGGAGAGCCTGAGGAGCTGGGGCTGTGCTGCTTGGAGAAGAGGAAACTGAGAGTTGACCTCATCAGTGTTTATCAATATGTAAAGGTGAGTGCCAGGAGGCTGGAGCCAGGCTCTGCTGGGTGATGCCCAGAGGCAGCACAAGGGGCAATGGTGGAAGCTGAGGCATAGGAAGTTTCATGTAAACATGAGGAGGAATTTTTTTCCCTGTGAGGGTGCCAGAACCCTGGAACAGGCTGCCCAGGGGGATTGTGGAGTCTCCCTCTCTGGAGATATTCAAAACCCACCTGGACATGTTTCTGTGTGATCTGGTATAGGTGACCCTGCTCTGGCAGGGGGGTTGGACTGGATTGGCTTTTGAGGTCCTTTCCAGCCCCTGACGTTCTGTGATTCTGTGATTTAGAATTTAATTTAAAAAAAAAAAAAAAGAAAAAGAAACTTTTAAAAGCCTTTTCTCAAGCCTTGAACCATTCTGGTGCTGAAGCTTTGTGAACTGATTGCTAAGGACTCACAAGCTGCTGATAAATGAGTACCACAACTAGCTGCATGGTTGGCTGTTCCTGTAAATCATTGGACTCTTCATAAATTTCATTCTAGGCTTTTCCTTAAAAGCCCTCTCCCAAACTGGACACAAGACAATGGACACCAGCAGGCACAGCTCCCAGTGACTAGGATATTGTCACATATCCAAAAGCCTGGTGGGAGGAGCAGACATTAGGTCTGAATTCATCCTGGCAGGGAGAATCAGAGGAAAAGAAGGTCAGCAGCAGCTCCAAGGAAACGGCTTTGGTTTAAAATGTTTCATTAGAGTTTTCACACTGGAAATACAAAGTACAGGAATACAATTGCTTGGCAGAGGAACCACACTCAATCCTGTATACATTCAGTACTCTATAGAGAGAGAGACAAAATTCACCTCTGGCTATCTCAGCAAAATTAGGAGGCCCTCTTGTAAATGTGAGTTTTCACCAAAACAGCTTCTGTAATCTGGAGATGGAATTTTTTATCAATACTGATACAAAATGTTATTTTTTCCAGTAGGCTGTTGCTGTAGTGCAGCCACACAGCCTTTGCAGTGCAGACCAGCTTTATCTAAGCAGTACATCATTGTCAGCCCAGCTGGGAACACTGCTGGGATGCTCACCTCATATTGTTTCCCTCCCCCTCTATGTCCATCTTTTGATTTTTTTCCTGCTGTAACTCAATCAGATAATCACAGCTGCCCTTTTCCAAAGGGTTAGTCTTCCCTCAGTTGATTTCAGAAGCTCCTTTTTTGAAGGTACTTCTCACCTGCCACTGAGGAACTTTGTTTCCTCAGGATGTTTTTAGGTCCTCATGCAGGCAGGCTTGAGAGCTTGGACAGGTTGGGAGCTGTGAGATCTAGCCAGGCTTGTGGCAAATGTCACCAGTGAAGAGGCAAAAACTGGGATGCTAGCATGCCTCATTTGCTTTCTTCTTCTGGGATATGGCTTGGGTAAAGAACTGTGCAGTTGAAATGTCACAGAAGAATATGTGGTGTGTTTGTTTTGTTTTTAGTGGAAGCCAGAATTAGTTTATTTTATTATTATTATTTTGGGTGGTTTGGGGGTTGAGTTTGTTTTGGGTTTTTTTTCAGGATTAAGTTATAGGTGAAAAACTTGGAGCAATTTTGTTGTTGCATCCCAGTGGCAGTTTTAAATTTACTCTGAATCAGAAAGATGTCTTTTCCCAGCACAATGGCAGAACAAAAGCACACAATGACCCTGTAAAGGTCGTTCCTGACCAGACCCTGAAACAGCTTCAAGTACAGATACTCATCCTTGAGCACTGCCAACCCCTGTGGCATGTTTGTATCCAGGTTCTTTTGTCAACAGATCAAACAGTTCGGATGTTCTGCACTGCCTGTGCTGGGCAGTGTGTTGTCAGTGCCCCGGGTGCACCAGCTTACTCTGCAACCTCTTCCCCCAGTCCTACAGCTGTGGTTGCCTGTGATGAAGGTCTGCTCTGGTATAGTGGAGTGTAACCTAGGATCAGAATACTTTGAATAGAGCTGCATGCCAAAGAGCTGAGAAGCCTGCTGGGGCCTCCTTGCTTCCCTTGGGAGCCACAGCACAGAGCTGCCCTTGTCCTCAGTCCTCGTCTAAGGTTGGCAGTAGGTGTGTCTGTGCCTGGCTGTGGACCTTTCCTGACCCTGACTTGACTTTGTGACTTGGCCTCAGACCTGGTTCATCTCTATGGGCTTGTCTGGCTGTCAGTGAGCTCCTGGCTAAATGAGGTTATTGTTGCCAAATCCACTCCTCTCTTCTCTCCTGATCACCCTGCCACTGTTCCTCTTTACACTGCTGGCCTCACTGTCAGCCTAGCTCACCTTTGCTTCTGGTGCTCCCCAAGCTCTCTGGCATTGACCACAGCCTTTTGGACACAGCATCTCCATCTGCCTGAGAGGCCAGAGAGCAAATGGGCAGCGATATGAGAGGCACTGTGGCATCTTGTTGATCTATTGCTACACAGATAAGAAAGATGTGGCATCAGCTTTGCCTCTTCATTTCCCGCTTTCTGAGAAGACAAACCAAAAATGGATTGTGTTGGCAGGAGCTGGGACCGCCAAGGAGCAGCCGGCAGGAGGAGCCCTCTAAACATTGCAGGCAGAGCTGCATGTTTCAAGGGCATCGTTTTAGATCTTTCTTGGGACTTCCTTGCAGCAGCAGAAGATAGAGGCAGCTTCGTGGTATTGCAACTGAGCAGCTCTAGTGATCTTTCCCTTTCCTTTTCCTTCTTGCACCATGATGCCGTTCTCTGACATTTCAGAAACTTAAGGTGTTCCTGAAGACGTTGGGGATTCTTTCTGGTCTTTGGAAGGAGCCAAGTGTTTTATTTTATAAGCAAGCTGGTATAAGAATTTATGGATCTTAACCACAGAGTAAAGAATTCCGAAGCAATGCTTACCTTTGCATAGAAAGATATCCTGGATTCTGCATGACCTCTGAGGGAACCTGTAAGCAAAAAGCTCCAAACTGTATCAGTATCACTCTACATAGTGGTCTGACAGAGTGATTCCAATAGTTCTGCCTCCTTGTATGCAGCTCATCGTTTCCTACTGTAAGAAACAGGTAGGGAGGACAGTTGCTCTTTTGCACAGCACTGTGCTCTCATTAGTTAGATGCAGAGTATCACCCAGCTTCTCAAGGCCTATCCTGCAGCCCTAAATTTCCTGTGCCCCATGGCTGTGCCTCTGCACCACCTCTGTAAAATAATGAAGATTATTTTTTCCCTTTTCCTTGGTGAACTCTTTACTTCTGTCAGCCTGGCCCTCATTTACTTCTCTAGATGGGAACTAGATGCCTCCTGGTCTTGAATGTTGCTGTAATAATTATTTTGATTTTGAATGTGCCAGAAACTATTCTAATGCATATCAGTGTAAATGAAGTCAATAGAGAGTCTTCAAATTTATCCTGGTGTTCAAGAGAATGGAATTCATGCACTTCAATTTACAGCTTATTAAGTGATCAGAATTAATGAACTTGCAACAACCTTTTTCTGTTCTTGTTTACATATTTTCTTCCTATTCACTCCTAATGTAGGTGATTAGGAGAAGCAGAGAGTTGAAAAGGCAGTGTGTGGGTCAGATATGTCCCATGGAGCACAGCATTGTGCTTCAGCCTTTAATCATATTTGCAGAGCTGCTGTGTAGAAATGGCACCTTCTGACTCAGTCGATGCACAGAAACTCAGTGTGGTCTTCAGAATCCTCTCTGCATTCTGAAAGCTAGGGAAATACTTGTACTAAGGAACAGGGAAGGTGTTCTTCAGACTCAGTGGAGTTTAATAGATATAGAACAATTATTTCTTTTTTTTTCTTCAGAGTAGTTTTTCAGTGTAGTACTTTATTTCAGTCTGGAGGTTGGAAGTAACACAGAACATCAGAGCCACCTTTCCTTCTGAGATTTGGAAGTCACTTGGGATGTCTCCAAGAAAACCTCACATAAACCCTCTTTTACCCAAGGCTAACTGAAGGTTATCCCCCTGTGGCTTGTTCAATTCAAGGTTGGAATGACAAAAGGTTCCCTTTGACTTTCATAATGTTGGAGGCTGAACTTGTGGGGCTTGAGTGCTCTTCTGCGCGTTGTTTCTGACTTCATGGAACAGGACAACTTCTTAATGCTCCATCTGATCAACTGCAAATATTTCAGAGAATTCCTGATATTAGTGAGAGAGAGGACACCTCTGATTTGTGAAAATACTAGGAAATCAAAAAAGGGGAAAATTAAGGGGCCAGCAGTAATTTAGATACTGCTGCGTTTGTAAATGTAGGGACTGGGTGGTAGCACTCGCATACCAATACCTTTATCTCATCTCTGCCTATCACTCTAGAAAAGTTATCGTGTGAGCACAGTGAAAGATCTGTTGCCAGATAAATACAGGGCTTGTGTGCAACCTCTGCAGAACTGGAGGAGAATGAAGATCTGAAGTTAGTAGGAAAAAGGACAGGGATGCACAGCAACTCTGATATCAGGGAGTTGAAAGTATCGCACTACAGCAGTAACTGTGCACAGAAATCCTGATGGGAACCCTTATGGAACCCATTTACTCAGGGAAAGGTGGTAGATGGGACATTAAAATGCTATTGTGGCAGAGAATGAGGGATTCCTAAAGAGGGAAATCTTGGGATTGCAGCAACCCATACACAAACTGCCTGGGGGCACACGTGTGCCCCAGGCATTGTAGGGGAAGCTGAGATGTTTGGAAAGGTGGCAGTATGAGGCGTTTGTGCAGGGGAGAAGCGCAGCTTATGGAGTAAATCCCTGTATGAGAGAGCAAAATCTTCAAAGGAGCAGCTGTAGGTAGTGAACTACCCTCAAGAAGTGAGAAAGGGAGGGCAGGCCAGACACCTCCACTGAGCAGCTATGCTGACAGCGCTGCTGCGAGTGAGGAGGGAAAGGCTGTTTCAAACCATGTGGGCTAGTTCTGGGTGATGTAGGACTTGCTGAAAACCAGGGAAAGTGGTTGGCAACTCAGGCAGGCTGAAGCAGAGCCACACAAGCACTTAACTGTGAACTTGGTTCCTGCAGAACAGCTGAAACAGCCTGCCTGGCTTCTCTTCTCTGTGCTGGTACATCTCAGGGGCTAGTGGGCAGTCCCTGTGCGTGAAAGTACCATGGCGGATAGTCTCTGGAAGCTGAGGCATGACAAATTCCTAGTACCTTTTACATCTTTTTGCTTATGAACTTGCATAGCAATGTTAAAAGATGAGAAACCTTTAGAGGAAAGAGTAGTGAAGTGATAGTGGACTCACTCTGAGGGTTTGTAAGAACAGGAGGAGGAGAGCCCATGGTTGCATCTGAGGAAGGTAGAGCATGCTGGATTCACAGGACTCAGCTTTAAGTACAACTGTCTTAACAATTCCAGTTGAAAACCAAACTTGTCTCAATACATGTTTCAAGAACTGCTCTTTTCTGAATCTGCTAGGTTTTTTCTTCTTCCTTTCTCAGTGCTGAGTGTCCAAGCCCACAGGGCAATAGCTTCCCAACCCTGCTAGTATTTCCAAGTTCTGTTTCTTTAAGAAATTCATAAAACTTGTCACAATAGCCCTGTAAAGCTCTTTCTGCTGCACTATCTAATCCAAAGTAGTTTGTATCAGATTTATGTCCTGGCAGCTCGGTGATAAACTTGGACTCTACCACATTACAAACACAAAAGATTACTTAAGGTTGTTGTTATTGAGTTTGAAGGACTCTCTTGTTTCATGGAGTCCACACCCTCGTACCAGGGTTGTGGTCTCCAATGGCTTTGCACCTAGGCAGCCTGGAGCAAAGACATTTCCACCAGCAACAATTCAATATGTGGGTAGACTCAACATCATCTCTGTATTAAAACTGTGTATGTCAGAAAGCACAGTAAAGCATTGTGGTCTGGCATTTTGACCCAAAGGCCCTTGAGATGTAAATGTTAGGTTTCTTCTCTCTCACCTAAGTCCCCTTAAACCTGATGTCTCAATTCACATGGCTTCCTTGAAACCCTGCACTGACCTTGTGAATTCCTAGAAAAGGACAATTACGCAGAAAATTATCAGACTCTCGACTCCCCCAGTGTGAGGCCTTGCAAACTTGAGCCTGAAAACATAAAAGACTGAAACTATGATGTCAGTCACACCCTCAACACAAAGATTATAGGTGTAACCAGAGGAGGAATTCATCACAAAATCTCTCTGATCTGAAATCAAGCAGAACTCTGGAAACAGCTGCCAAATACCCAGGGCCAGAGACCTCTCATCCTGGGGCCAGTTCTCGTTATCCGGTCCTCTGAAGCCTGTTCTAACCTCAATTTATGGAAGGAGGAAAGATTACTGACATCTGTTGTAGAAGTTGGAGTGGTCTATTTGGTTTTTTCTCTGTTTAAATTAATCTACATTGGCTGAAGGGGTAGTAGTTTTTCCTACTATGACTCTGGGAGGAAAATACTTTTACTATCTCTGTGCTTCCTAGTGAGTCAAGTTCACCTTATGACACCAGGTGTAGCCTTGGGGTTGCAACTAACAGTGGCTGCCATCATTAATAGGAGAGGGGTCTGTACTGCCTAACTGCTCCTGGAGCAAAAGATCAGTTTAATCATTAATTCATCTTTGTCTGGGGAAAGATTATATATTACCTGTGTGGGACCATGCAGCTTGGTCTCTATTGTTTCTGTGACCATCACTGGTTTGTGTATTCGTTTGGTGTTCTGATTCTGCTGGTATTTGGTAAAGCATTCGTGGAATTTGGGAGTTTTCTTCTGTTGTTAGATCCTAAACACATGACTCTCCAGCTCAGTAGGACTCTGGCTGAGGGTCACTCTGCACTGCTGTAAGACCTGTTGGAAGTCCACGCATGCAAAGACAGCAGCTGAATAGAGCAGGGACGAGCAGAGGACACAGTGAACTTCTCAGCTGGCTTCTTGTTTCCAGCCGTATGCTCTGTACTGTCGTGTTCTGCTGCGAGAATCCTTCAGTTCTTCTTCCCTTTGGGTCTTTAATGCTAGCAGATGGAAATCCAGCTCAGCTTTCAAAAACTCAGAATAATTTACTCAGAACAAAACTGTTGGGTCTGAGAGCTGGTTCCTTCTCTCTCTTTCTTCTTTTCCCTCTGCAAACTGCCTTTCAGAGACAAAGTTTCTAATTCTAATTGTTGGGTCTGAGAGCTGGTTCCATCTTTGTCTCCTTTTCTCTCTGCAAACTGCCTTTCAGAGACAGAGTTTCTAATTCTAATTGTTGGGTCTGAGAGCTGGTTCCTTCTCTCTCTGTCTCCTTTTCTCTCTGCAAACTGCCTTTCAGAGACAAAGTTTCTAATTACAGGTCAGGGAGGCAGGTTTAATCACACAGCAGAGCCCTTGATGCAGCATTAGAGTGTTATTTATACACCTGAATTAATAGGGATGCAGCATTTCAGTTGAGAAGAATAAAGTGGTTTTCAATTTCACTCTTTTTATGTGAAACAAACCACATCAGATTCACCCAGCTTTTTGACCTAAATAATTGGGATTCTGAGAACTAACAAGTAACTGCTGTGCAGAGCTGGAGCAGAAAGAAGCAAGAACAGAGAGGTGCTCACATAGCTGCAGAACAACAGAAGCAGGGTGTATCAGAAAAAGCTGGGAAGCACAGGTCCAGCTCTCCATCCCCAGGAAGGCTTTTGGAGGGTGGTAGTGTCCACAGAAACTGAAGGGCAGTCTGCAGCATGCCGGCATCCACTCAGATACCTCCAAATATTGTAGTTCTTCTAATGCCAAGTATAGGAGAGGTAGAGATGAAACCTGAAGCCTGTGAGGAGTCCCTTGTACTCTATGCTGCAGGGAATGGGATCCCTGCACTGTCAGCACTTACAGTCACCATCAGCTTTTCCTGGAGGTATTAGTTCTGTAGCAGTGAGGAATGAGTGAGGAGTTCTGGACAGGATTGTTCCTGTAGTGCTGTGAGCTGCAATGTGACTTCAGACAGTACAGAGATGATCTTTCTCTGCTGTTCTGGATATGAAACTCACAGTCTCTGTGGACTTTCATCCAGTTTTATCTCTGTCTATAGCTTGTGTAGTTTGGCTTCATGTTTGACTTTTGCTTGGAAAGTCTGTGAAAATTTCTAGGACCTTTGTGGGGTTTTTTTAGGGTTAAATAATGGAAGATCTGTGCCTGTGCATTCAGTTCTCTGCGCTGAGATCCTGATACCTGCAGCCATTGTTCAGACTGCAGCAGGAAACTCAACACTAGGCTACTCCTTCCAACAGCAGTCCTCCTGGTTGTGGTACATGGTATGAAGCTCACTGTGACCTGCCAAACCTACATATCTGCCATGTGAAAATCCTGGAGTGACAGAGAAATGGGGCTGTCATGTTTCAAAATAGCTGAAGTGTAGGTTCTGTGGGTATGAGGCAAAGCACAGCAGCCAGGTCTTATGCTCAGTATGTGAGACTTGGCATGGCCTTGAACTCCTGGAAGCTGAATTTTACTGTGAATGGTAGATTTCTAGAAGCTTTACTTAGCAGTCTCTAAGCTAAGCTAAGAGACAGATGAATGCAATGTAGTCAATAGCTATATGATATATTACTTGAAGCAAAAAAGGTTATCTGCTTTTCTAAGTTTACTTTCAATCCCATGATAATTTTGTTTAGTATAGCTAGACTGTGAACCTTGTTCTCTTGTATGCCTGCAAATCATTACCACAGTGCTGGAGCAGTATGTGCAGGGAATAGAAACTCATCTACTGAGTACAGTGTCACAGTGCTCTGGCCACTGGATCTGTCAGGACTGGCCTCCAGCAGTGTGTCATGATCCAAAGCTGGGATGCAAGCTGGATGGAAACTCAGTTTCAAAGAGCAGGTCACCAGCCTGAGAGAGCAAGAAAAAGAGAGTTCAGCAGAGAAAGATGAACAATACTGCTCCCCTGGATGCAGTAAGAGCAGCCCAGCTCTGCCTCCTAGGCTAACAGGTGGCTTTCTAGCAGGTGCAAGGGAGGAGGATGTGAGGTCTGTGTGTGTTCTCCCTGTGACATCCCTATTATTGCTGTCACACGCAGGTGGCTGACACCCACCATAACAGAGGTGGATGAGGGTTTGGTGTTGTGCTGTAGCAGACAACTTGTGTGTGTGACAGTCAGGCTGCCCTTCCTGTGGGAGGAGATTCAGAGAGCACAGGGTGTTTTTGGTATGTATGTGGTTTTCTCTTCCAGAAATAGCTATCAGGTGAAGTGGGAGGATTTCAGAGATAGGAAAGGATTAGCAGTGGTGACATGAATGGTCATATTTCAGGGCAAACACCTGTAAATAAGTCTAAGCCTGTAAGTAGCAACCTATTAAACTGAGTTCACCTCAGCAGCACTCGCCCTGTGCCTGTTCAGGAAGGCTGGAGCCAGCTACCCAGCCCTCCGAGTACAGCTGGTGCCACAGACTCAGCCTTTCCCCATCTTCTGTACCAGTGCAAATGGAGCAGCTATGGGTGTTTACAGATGACAAGACAAAACACATTAAAGAGGTCATGACAGCTTTTAAATACATCTTCTGCACTTCTGCTTTCTATCTTATCCTATTTCTGGCCCTTCTTGGAGCTCTGAAGTGTTTTCCATCTTGTTTCCTGCACTAGAGAATTTTTTTTCAGCACTGGAGATGTTAGATCAAGTTTTCCAGTGCTGCCCCTTCTGTTCAGCAGAAGAGCTGCCAGCAGGGGTGTGTTGCCTGGTGTTCTGGAGGTGAAGCATATAGCTGTTCTGTCATCCCATGCCCTTTCCAACCTGCAGGCATGAAGGGAGAAATCAGGATACTGACTCAAACCCTCTGCTATTGCCACTGGCTTCTCCTCTCTCCAAAGAGACTCTGCCATTGGAATTTCTGAAGGAACTGCTGCAATCTCCCTAACAATAAGGTCTTAAGAAAACATTTCCTATACATATGTGGTTCAAACACAGAGTACTAATAATTGTAAAGTTACTTGGTGAAAAAAACAAGTGAAAATTTCATAGGGCCACAGAGCTCAGTCAGTTCTCTCATCAACTTTCAGAGTAATTTCTGACACTGCAGCATTTTTGTGCCTGGGTTCCACTGTTCCTGGGTTTCTTCAAAAATAATATCAGCCTCAGCATAGGTCCTGAAAATATGAGAGATCTTTGGCTAGTTAATGTGTGCAACTGCATGAGGAAAGTACCCTTAATATGTTCTGATACTTATTTTTTCTGTTAACCACTTTCCTCTGGGAATTGCAGTATCACAAAATGCTAGGGGTTGGAAGGGACCTCTGGAGATAATGAATCCAACCCCCCTGCCAAAGTGGGATCACCTAGGGCAAGTCACACAGGAACACATCCAGACAGGTCTTGAAATTCTTCAGAGAAGAAGACTCCACAACCTCTCTGGGAAGCCTGCTTCAGTCCTCTGTCACCCTGACTGCAAAGAAATTTGTCCTCATGTTGAGATGAAACCTTTTGTGTTCAAGTTTGTATCCGTTGCTCCTTGTCTTATTGCTGCAGACCACCAAAAAGAGGCTGCCCCCCTCCACTTGACACACACCCCTCAGATATTTATAGACTTTGATGAGATACTCTCTCAGTCTCCTCATCTCCAGGCTAAACAGCTCCAGGTCTCTTGGTCTTTCTCCATAGGAGAGATGCTCAAGTTCCCCAGTCATTCTCATGTCTCTCTGCTGAACTCTCTCCAGCAGGCCCCTCTCTCTCTTGAACTAGGGACCCCAAAATTGGACACAGTATTCCAGGTGTAGTCTCACTAGGCCAAGGTAGAGGGGGAGAATGCTCTTGTAAATGTGTGTCCTGTGTTTTCATTAATAAGTGTTCAGAGTTCCTTCTGGCTTTGGATTTGGAAGTTACTGGGAACAATCAGTGTGCCTCTGAGATGCTGCATTCCTCACTTCAGGACTGTGTTGGTAGTCACTTTCCTTGCTGAAGCATGTCACCCTAGTGTCCTTCCAACAACTATGGGAGTTCATTTCTTAGGAAACTTGTGTTAATTGTAAGGTAAGCAGGTTTAGAGGAGGGGCAGAATCAGTTGTATCAGAAAGGAGATCCAGCTCTGCATGTACAGAAAAATAAAGATCTGGCTGTGGCTTGTATCAGGAGCAGTGTGGCCAGCAGGACAAAGGGAGGTTCTTCTGCCCCTGTACTCAGCACTGGTCAGGCCACACCTTGAGTACTGTGTCCAGTTCTGGGCTTCTCAATTCAAGACAGATGTTGAGCTGCTGGATGGTGTCCAGAGAAGGGCAACAAAGCTGGTGAGGGGCCTGTGAGGAAAGGCTGAGGGAGCTGGGGCTGTGCAGCCTGCAAAAGAGGAGGCTCAGGGCAGACCTCATTGCTGTCTAAAACTACCTGAAGGGAGGCTATAGCCAGGTGGGGTTGGGCTCTTCTCACAGGCAACCAGCAACAGAACAAGGGGACACAGTCTCAAGTTGTGCCAGGGGAGGTCTAGGCTGGATGTTAGGAGGAAATTGTTGGCAGAGAAGGTGATTGGCATTGGAATGGGCTGCCCAGGGAGGTGGTGGAGTGCTCATCCCTGGAGGTGTTGAAGACCGGATGAGGCACTTAGTGCCATGGTCTGGTTGATTGGATAGGGCTGGGTGCTAGGTTGGACTGGATGAGCTTGGAGGTCTCTTCCAACCTGCTTGATTCTATGAAAACCCTGTTCCTACATTTTCTCGAGTGCTTTTGGGGAAGACCACACCTCTGTGGGAGGCAGGGCTGGCCTGGGTGAGGTGCTGGCATACAGCTGTGGGTACAACACAGTCTGGGCCATTGCCTGAGTAACGAACATTTCAATTTCTAGTAGGCTTAAAGAGTTGCCAGCATCATTGAAACGTTGTCGCTCTGAATAGTTGCTGTAAATTTCATCTGGGCAATATCCCCAATTGTGTTAGATATAATTACATTCAAAGTTCTTTTTAATCATTTATTTGGAACATGTCCCAAGATTCAGCAGTTTTGGATTGGGACAGAAATTGAATTATTTATTATCAATTAGAGGTTGTCAGAGCCTTTGACACCACGTTGAGCTGGCATTGTTTGGTATCTGTATTAATGATCATATAGATAAAAGCATGAAATTATTGGTTAGAGAGCTTTTATTCTGGGCTGAGAAGGCTAGTTTGCATACTTGGCTGGGTGCTTCCCTACACTCACTGTCATTATGGCTCTGTTTAATCAAGTCAGCCTTGCCTGTGGATCACTTGCCCATAAATTGATGACTCGAGTGTAAGAGTAATTCCCCCCTAGATGGAACACAGTTGTGACTTCCCTTGCCATCCCAGCCCAGCACATTTAGACTCTTTTGCTTTGGCTGTGGCCTGCTGTAGACGTTGGAACAATCTTTGCCACATCTGTTCTTCTCTTACAAGAGCAATTTATTGATGGTTATTGGTGCTATGGTAATGCTGGATACTGAGCTTTTGTTCCTCCAAGTGAGGGGATTGAGATAACCTCACAGATGTTCTGGAGTTCTCTCCACAGTTTGCTTCTGCATCCTTCTCTCATCAGTTTGGGCTCAAAAGTAATTTTTCTTACTGTGTTTTGGTACTGTGCAAAAACCTTCATCTTATGAGGAAGATCACATAATAGAAGGCCTCAGGAGGTAATCCCAGATATGTTGCTACAGAAAGGGAAGCTGTCAGGGAATCAGAGGAAAGGAGT
Organism: Pogoniulus pusillus; assembly: GCF_015220805.1. NCBI lineage: Eukaryota > Metazoa > Chordata > Aves > Piciformes > Lybiidae > Pogoniulus > Pogoniulus pusillus. The sequence goes on from NC_087293.1 coordinate 13,498,108, forward strand.
GTGTAGAAGATGCCACTTGTCTGCTTGAGACACCAAAAAGAGTGAGGACATTATCCCATCTTCATGTCTTCTGGCTTGGGCTGTTGCCAAGGTTAGTGTAGCCTTAGTGAGAGAAAAAGGAGAAGACTCTTCTGAGGACAAACTTGTACAATTTTTGGTAGCAAATACATTTTTTTTTGTGCCTGCACTCCAAGCTGCTGGAAGCATTGTGCAATAACCCAGTGCAGAGACCGGTCCAGCATGTTACAGGGTATGATTTGTACAAGGTCATAAGAAGTTACATGCTAGATCCAAGGAGAGAGCAGGAATGCCTCACACAATAGCTACAAGAATTCATGTTATGACTCCCTCACCAGTTCTACTCCCCCCTGGAGTCAGTTTCCCACCTATCACTCTTCTGTGAGTTGCAGTATGGTTTCTTGCCATTGATGTTGATGTCTTGGTAGGATTACTGACTTTCCTCTTTTTAATTCTTCTGATTCTCTTTTTTTCTGCATCACACTCACTTATCAAAAGCAAGGCTGTCCTGCTGTCACAGGGAAATTAGCACATGCAGTGCTTCTCCAATTATTTAGTTACTGCAAAGGAAACTGGATCTAGAGAAAGACAGGAGTGTTTATTTTAATCACAGAATACTAGGGGCTGGAAGGGACCTCGAAAGATCACCCAGCCCGACCCCACTACCAGAGTAGGATCACCTATACCAGATCACACAGGAATGCATCCAGGTGGGTCTTGAATAGCTCCAGAGAGGGAGACTCCACAACCACCCTGAGCAGCTGAAAAATGTTGAGATTTCACAAGCCTTTTCCTTTCCACGATGAACCACGTTTTAAATCAAACTTCCTTAAAAAGTGAAACTGAAAAACGCTGTTTTGATCAGAGCAGTTCTGATTGAAGTGTCTTTAACCAAAAAAGAATTGTTATTTTATGTTCCTTTATCTAACTTTTAATATGTTACATTTCTTTGTTTTGAAAACCTCAGCAACATCCAGTGCACTGAAAATGCCAAAATAGGCCTTGCTGAAATACCTCATTAATTTTGTTGAACACAAACCCCACCGTGTTTTTCCAAGCAGTTGGGGTGCCACAAACACCGTTTTTCCTTTGACATTCCTCCCCACACAAACACTCATTATCTAGACAAATATTTTAACACCACGTTAACTCCCGTGCTTTTCAAATCGGTTTCTGTACGGTAAGAAGTACCTCTTCCAGTGAGCTCGTCTGGAAAAGCTGAAGCTGCCATGTATCCAACCTCTCAGCACTGCCACAAAGGGAAGTATGCAACTGGAATTCCTGGAACAGACCTCTTTGGAATTATGTGCTTTGTGTCAAAGACGCTAGTTCTCAAGGAAAACCCAAAACAGAGCCCGAGCCAACCGAAGCCTGGCCCCCGTAACAACAAATCAACAAAAACAGAAGCACTTTGGTTATAAATCAGCTTTTGCCTTGACTTGCAGAAGATGCGGTGGCTCCTTCGGCCGTTCCAAGCCTTCTGCTTAGGAGAGGAAGAGAAGGCGAAGCGGCACGTCGGGCTGCAGCGCAAACGCGCCCCGCTCCCTGGCAGCAACTTTCCTTTCCCCGGTCCGGTAGCGATGTTTCTGATTCCCAACCTCCCTCTTCAGAAGCTGACAAGCCGCAGCACTCTGTACTGAGGCAGACTTGGGAAATGACTAATTAAGCAGTGATTGCAGGATTGCTTCCTGACCTGGGTATCAGACCACAAGGGTGAAGCTTCATAAAGATAGAGTGAACGCAGGAAGCAGTCCTGCATATCTCCACAATAGGGGTATTATGGAGACATGCCCTGGAGGCTGCTTGAGACCTCGCTGAATGGATCCTGATACCATCGGGGAATGGAGTACCTGCTAGTTCAAAGCGAGCCTGAATGCAGGTTTTAATCCCTTCTGACAATTGTTGAGAGGAAATGGCCTTTCCTCTGACCTTATCGTTGTAAACAACAACTAGTCATCAGGCTTGTCCTGCTGAGGGAATAGTCAAGGTCTATGCAAGGATTTTACTTCAGATTTTGTTTTCTTCTCTGATGACAGTGGTTTAATTCTCTGGACCTGAAATGCGTTCTCACTTCTTAATACACTGGCTTCAGGTACATTCTTTGTTAATGATTGAGTCCCTGTCCAGCCCGGCCTGGTTCAAATTAACTTCTCCCAGCTGTGGGCAGACATCCTGTAGCCAGTTTGGGTGATCAGCCCTGTAGTTGTCTCTGTGATGGGTGTTGTGAGATGCCTTTTTTATACACCAGCGTCTCCAGAACTGGGTGTGAGACAGGCTGACAAACTCTTCTAGCATGACAGAGAATCACAAAGAGCTATTTTCAAATGGCCAACAGGCAGGATGGAGGACTTGCTGCTGGGCACCATCAGCGTGGCAGTTTTAGTATGATAGAAGGATGCATACACCTCAGGATTGCAGTGGTGGGTGGATTTAACTCTGTGGATTCACATGGCTTTTAGTGCCACGACAATGCAGATGACAGAGGAAATGAGACAGTAGTTTGTGCTGCTTCTGGAGTTAGAGGCAACTCTCTGCAATCAGCAGGACAGAGTGATGATGCAGAAGAGGGCTGACGTGCTGTACTGACAGAATTTCAGGATGGTGAAATCCATTTCCCCCCAGCTCTGTGCCTTGACAGGCCCCCAGTACTAGAAGCACATGGCTGTATCACCTGTAAGCATGCCTGTCCCAGTTACTGCTCATCAGGTGCTAAGTGGTGTCACAGATCAGCTGTCACAGCCTTTCTAAAAGGGAATTTGCAGAGCCATTAGGAAGCCACTTGTCTGCCTGGTCCATAGGCTCTAGACAGGATACAGAAGGCTACTGATGGCTTTTGTATGAACAGCTTTTTAATTCCAGTAGAGGTTATGGGTAGTATTCACATGTCTCCTCTTTGGTCCACTCCATGCCAAGTCAAATTGCAAGCCAGTAGACTTTTCCCTTGTACTACTCAGGCTGGCTGATCACTGGAAAATGTAGGGTGGGCTTCAGAAGTCAGCATGCCTGAGCTCTCTGGAAGTCACAGTTTTTTTCACTGGAGCCAAGGAACATTTCTTTCCTAGGTAAAAGACAACGAGATGTATTTTTTTCTTGTCATGGTTGACCTAGCTTGACATCTGCTTCTCTAGGGTGTAAAGGTTCTTACTATAGGATTTGCTAAGAGAAATGTGCTGGATTTCCAGTAGGCTGAATTTCACCAGGTGGGTCTGCAAGCAAGAAAAGGTTAAAAACCAATTTCCCAGGTGGTGTAGAGATGTCTGAGTTGTCTGGGTCAGGCTAAAAGGAGATTGTAGAGCTGGTTTTCAGTTACCTACTACCTGTTGTAAGTCTGAGCTGTGTTTTGTGCAATATATCTGTGAGCACAGGGAAGAGCCTGGACACCGGTGGGAGAAATCTCTGAACACTGCATTCCAAGTGGATGATCAAGGTCAGGGTCTCAAGTGGTGAAGGAAGCAGGGTTAGATCTGCCCTGTGCTTTGCCTCGGGCACTTACATGTGGTGTGGCCGTGACCAGAATGTACCCGAAGGGGTGGGCTTCTCTGATTCTCATTAAGTGTCTGTGGTTGTTGGTGAAAGAGGATTTTACAAGTATTTGCAGTCTGACCTTGTAACCAGATAAAGTTCTGTTGCTTGATCCATACCAAAATGGGTTGCAATCACTTTGCTTCTAGTTTTATTCAGAAAACAACTCTAGGAGGCTGTGACCTACATGTGCCAGTGACTCTGAGACATGAGTAAGCGGGGAGGTTCTCAAGAAGCTCTGAAATGATATACCTGAAAGGATTTCCTTTCCTCCTGCCCTGGGGGTTGACTCTTGTGCCAAGGTCAGATAAGGAGGCTGCTTGGAGATCTGGTCACTGGGTATAGTGTGCAGGACATCATCAGGTCGGAGGGGGCAGTGTCCCAGTTGCCTTGTGAGCACCATCAGGGTTGCATTGTCAGAGAACTGAAAAAAAAAGGATACTAGAGGAAGTGTTCCCCTTTCAGTTGGGATTAACACAGTATTTCCTGAAAGAAGCACTCTCTGTGCCCCACTCCTTCTTCCCTCTGAGATTTACGTGTTAATATATTTGCGGGTGGCAGCTCTTTGCCTTGTTGTGGTGTCACCTTGTTGTGCTAAGGAGAATCATTAGAAGCTCAAGCACTTACTGATTCAATAGTGGGAGCAGTTTCCACAGTGATAAAATGCTGCTTCTCCCTCAGCTCTGGAATACTTACCACGTTTTCTCTTCCCACCGTGAGGCTGTCTTTAAAACTTTCTGAATGATTTCCTCCACTTTATAGAGCTGTAACAACGGATGGGTGGCTGGATCACTGTGCCAGCTTTACCTGAGTAAGAAGGGCCACAGAGAGGCTGAAAAGGCACCTGTCAGCAAGCTGCTAATTGCATGTGTCCATCAGCAGGTTGGCCTTCTACTGAAGAATGTTATCTTGAGATGACTCCATAGGCAGCACAGAAGGGTCTTGTTGAGAGAGGCAGACCAGAGAGCTCTGGATTGCTGCTGCTTATCAGGATGGTACCCTTGCAGCAGGTGCAAGAGTGAAAGAAGAGCACTAGCTATGTGAGAACTGTTCTGTCTTGCAGTGGTGGTGTCAGAGAGAAGCACACTTTGCTTTTATAAGGGACCACTTGTGTTGCATCTTGTGCAACGTTTCTGCAGGTTTGCATCAAGTGATTAGCATTCTGTGGTGCTTGGTTGTGGGGAGTTAATGCTGCTCATGCTGCTTGTTTTGTCCCATGTATGTTACTCTGTGGCACTTCAAATGCACTTTGTGAAGAAAAGCAACCTCTTTGTTTCAGAGCTCACTGAACACAGTAAAGGACTCTCTTGGCAGTCTTCATACCTGAGATTTTTTTTTCTGTATGGGAGCAACACATTTTGCTGTTTTGCACAACCCCAACCCAGGCTCTGAAAGTGTCTAAGTATTCTTGTACAGTTCGAACATTCCCTGTGGCCTGTCTTGGAAGCTTCTCACTGAGGCCAGGGATAAGGGCAGTTACTTAAAGATATTTGCACATGGTTAGACTTCTTTTTTTCCCTTTTCTGATCTGCTGAGAAGTAATCACAATCACTTCCAGATTGCTTCTTTGACTCAAAGAAAGCATCACCGGAGCTGACAAGGTCTCATTCTCAATATGGTATATATTGTAATTAGGATGTATATTGCCATCAGCACCCTGGGACCCCAGGAGAACATGAGCTGAGGATTTTGCTTGTCTGCCCTTACTGGATGTGTGTGAGAGCCTCATGAATATTTTTGAAGCAGGTCAAATACTTGCCATCACAAATCTGTAGAGGCCTTAATGAAAGCAATCCTTTGAGCGGGAGTGAGAGTGGATTTCTCCTTCCTTACAAGAAGGCTCAGGGAGGGCTGGAATAGTTTTAAAGCAGTGTCTGTGGAGTAAGTTTTCAGTCTGGAGCTGGGAAGGGGAGGCTCCTGATCTTCACTGAACTGCAGGCTGGCACTTGGCACATGTCTAGGGGCACTGGAAGAGCCAGATAGGACTGTGGGATGGCAGTGATATACTCCATATGGAAATTGAGATGCTTCCCAAAAGCAACTTTGCTGATTATATGGCAGCAAACAACTTGGTGTTAAGGAGACTTGAGGTATGGTGGAATCCCCTTCTTTAGTAACTGTAATTATCATTATTTAGAGGCACTTACGTTGTTACGCGATGAACACCTCACAAACATCATTAACCAGCAAAACATCACACATGATGTTATTGGGAAGGGGGGGAAACAGGGAAACTGAGGCAGCATGCTATCCCCTTGATGTGTCCAGGGTGAAGCAGAGGAAACCCCAACACTGCTGGCATTCAGCCTTCATGCAAAATGCCTCATGGGGTCCTCTTTAACTTGACCAGGCAACAGAGGCATGCCTGGACCCTCAAAGGAGAAGACTGAGTGGAGATGCAGGGTGTGAAGGGAAATTCGAATGGGATGACACTGGAAGCTGGTGAGACTGCACATCCTTGTCACTTCAGAGCATGACTGCCAAAATTACTTGTCCAGTATTAGCCACACTGAGGGACAGGAGTACTGAGGAGTTTATCCCTGAGCTCAGCATAAGTCCTGAGAATAGCAACAGGTATTGGCAAAAGCACTTGCCTTGTTTCAAGAGGGCCTGAAACATCTGGCAAGGAAGACTAAGAAGCTCATATTTAGCCATTTGGCTGTTAGAAGTGGGCAGGAATCTTTCTGTGCTACTGCACCACTGCTACATCCAAGTTTCGTTCCATTTCCTTGAGCTCATGCTGCCATGCCTCACATTGCCAGAGCTCCCCTTCACAGCTTGGTTGCATCCTGAACCTGTGAGCAACAGATTGGTGAGATACCAAACATTGCCATGGTCATGACTGAAGTTCCCTCCTCCTGAGGCACCTGCAGCATCACTAATCCTCTTCCTGCCCTCGTGATGCTGAGAGTGCTAGAGCTGAGCTTCTGCAGGCCTGGCTGCTTGGGGAGTTGTTTGCAGGAGGGAAGTCTGTGTTTTGGTAGAGGTGTGGAAAAGGAAAGCATGTTGCTTCCTGCTCCTCAGCAGCCAGAAGGTTTTTCTGTTCTCCTGGGCTACATACATCCAGGTAGACTTGTTTGTTTGTTTTGTTTTTTAAGAGACAGAATAATCTTTGCTCAGGACAGTGAAGTTTAACCCCCAAACTCCCTCTCCTGTTGGTTTGCTTGGTGTTGCCTTAGAGCCAGGGAGGACCTTTCCTGTAAACTGCACAGAGGAGGCCTGTTGTTGTGAACTCTTGCATGGTAATTGGAGGAAACAACTTTGGGTTCCCAGTACTGGTTACGCAACAGGACTGGATTCAGCTGCTGTTTGTCACCATGCAGCCCAGCACTAGCAAGCTGGTGCCTCTGTCCCAAAACCTCTCCTTTGCCTCCATGCCCACTCTGGGGAGCTGCTCTGCAGATTGCAGGAGTTTGTCCCGCAGTTGGCTCCCAGGTAAATTCTGTCTGGGATCCTGCTGAGGGCAATCGTAGCCACTCAGCAGAAACGGTCCAAGTTTCCAAGGCAACTCTCCTCTAACCCATTTTGAATGCTGCCTCGTTCCCATAGAAAGTTGCCCGTTGGTCTCGTCTGCAGCTGCTGTGGGGATCACAGCACCTCCAGAGAGGTTGTCCTTCGTTGGGCTCTTTATTCCCGTAATGAGCAGCCGGGGGGAGCACGGGTGGCATGTGCTGCTCGGCTCCCCTGTGCCCCCGGGCAGGACACTGCAGCAGCCTTGCAGGCTTTGGAGCGAGCGAGAGGGTGGTTATGCCTCTTGCCTTCCCTGGGAGAAAGGGGTGCTCAGGGCTGCCAGGAGGTGCGTGGGCAGCAGGCCGCAGTGAGGTGGGGCTGCTCTGGGGGCTTTTTGGTGCGTGGGGAGGTGACAAGTGAAGAAAAAGGACACGGAGTTTTATTTAATTAGGAAAACCAAACTCCCTAAAACTAGCCTCCGAAGGGCCTCCGTTGTCATCAGCTGCACAAAGAGCTGTGACAAATGAAAGGAACTGAGCAGAGAAAAGGCTGCTTTCTCTTTGTGTCTCTTTCCCAGCTTCTGTTTGCTTTGCTGTCTCCCTTGCTCCCATTGATCAGGCATGTGGAAACATTCCTCCTCCTGCGCTCCCATTGTGGCCGCCTGGTTGCCAGGCTGCCGTTGGCTTGAATAACTTCACTAAGCCAAGCCTCTCCAAAACCATGCCATCCGGCGCACTGGGTGCAGAGCCAGACGCTGCCCTCCCATCCTCCTCCTCTCCCCCCCTTCCCCAGCAGCACAGGGGTGCAGTGAAAAAATGTGCCAAGAACAAGGGAGGTAACGTGGAGCCCCAGCTGGCCCGACGCGGGGGAGAGGCATGAGCTTGCCCTAAGAAAATAGAGGCAGTGAGGAGGGGACAATGGCCAGCTTGCCTCCCTGTCCTAAAAAGAAGGTGGGTGGTGGTGGTGAGGGCTGCTAGCCCGAAGTTTCTGAGCAGAGAAGGGACAAAAAGGCACGTTTCCAAGGGACACAAGCTAGTAAAGTGCAGTGAGGTAAACTCCAGCCTTGTTTCCCGTGGAGCAGAGAGGCAGTGAGGACAAAACAGGAGGCAGCAGGCAGCTGGCTGTGACTGGGAGAGATTCGTGGCCAGCTCATGCTGGCTGTGCTACGAATGCATGTTCCTTCAGCAAACAGGACACCTTGAGCCAAGCTCACCACTGCTGCTGGCTTGTGCAGCACCTCTTGTTTTGGTGTTGCAACCAGCCGGTGCTGGAGGTAAAGCCAGTGCCTGGTGCAGGTGACAGATCTGGTGCAGAGTGTAGCTGTGCTTCTAAGGAGAGTGCAGAGGCAGGCCGGGGGAGCTGTGCCATGTCCTCTGCAAGACCCCCAGTACTTGTCCCTGGCATTAACTTGTCCATCCTCTCTGCCATCCCCTTCTGCATGTCGCCCAGGACTTGTTCGTGGCATTAACTTGGTATTTCTGTTGCTGAAGACATTGGACTTGATCACGATCTGGTGGCCCAGGGACATGGGGGGCTTGTGCTGTCTGTGCAGAGGGGCTGGCACCTGACTGAACTGCCTGCAGCTCTGCTGTCTGCAGCCCTTGTTATGCCAGATACGAATCTGGCCTATTGTTCTTCATGCTATTTTTCATCGGTGGAATAGCAGCAAGCAGTCTGTGCTTTCAGACGTGCTTATTGACTCAGCACGGCTGGGGCTGGATCCTCAGCTGGTGTAAAGCAGCCCTGTCCCATCAGCTCACAGTGTCACCCGTGACCCCCATTTAGTCTTGGTCCTGCTGGCAGCTGGGACCCGGGGAGCTGTGTGACCACGGGCTGAGGCTGTGGCCAGGCAAGGGATCTCCTCCTGGTGCCGGCTGGCTCCTGCATTCCGTGAGGTGGAGAGAGGTATCCCAGGGCGGCTGGGGCCTGAGCAAGGCTGGGTTTGCTCCGCAGAGAGGTGCTGGACTTGTACTGGTTTGAAGGGCAGGGACTGCTGAGCTCAGGTGATTAACATAACAATCCTGGGGCTCTGCCTTCATCCTACGGCTAAAGCCTGGTTTGCTCAATCCAATTTCCAGCCTCTGCCCTTTCTTTAGCAGGCTAATTACACCGGCAGGACAGTGGAAATGACCTTCTTAAAGCCACACTGCCCCTCATCTACCTACCTGTCACAACACAGGAGCTGGAGCACTGATTTAATTCAGAGAAATAAGGTGTTTGGGTGCAATGGGCAAGCACACGGGAGTAGCAGAGCACTCCGCTGAAGTTCACAGTGCGTAACTAGTGTGTTGTTTATCAGTAGTTATGTGTGTTTGTAAAGGGCTTTCCAAGCAGAGTCCACTGGCTAGTAAGGGCATGGAGGTGTGAGCTTGTGCAGAGGGAAGGACCAGTAAGTGTGCAGTGCTACACCAATAAATGTGTGAAGTATTTCCATCTCACACAGGAACCTGTGAAGGCACTGGGCTGGAAAGCTGCAGTGCTGGCTTCCCTCATTAGTCATCCTAGCCTCATTCTGTCTCTGTAGTGCGTGGTACCCGCCACTGGTGCAGCTCCACCCTCCTCCTGCACCAACTTGGATGTGGCCTTGGGACCCAGAGGAGCTGTCAATGCTCTAATGTCCAGTCCCATGGCAACTACAGCCCCGGGGTGGGCTGGGGCAGGAGCCTGAGTGTGGAGTCTGCTGGGGTCTACACCTTCAGATGAAGAAGCACAAGAAGCTGCAAGCAGTCTCACTGCAGGGCAGGCCACAGGAAACCCTTGGACTATGCACAAGATACTGATGTGGTCATCGACAGAGCTAAGGATGGGTGCTTCCAAAGTCATTGCAAGGGCTTATTCATTGGAGCAGAAAGGATGATTTCCAAGCGGGGCAGAGCACTCTGTTTCTCTGCTACATTCTGACCACCTTTGTAAAGCCCTGTGCTGTAGGTGGTCCTCATATTATAGTTCTTGAAACTGTGAGCAGCCACATCATTCCACCCTTTCACAGAGGAGGACAGAAAGTAAAAGCTTCTGCCCAACCATCAGCTTGACCCAGGACATACTTGTTGTGGTCCTGTTGAAACAGGCAGAGGTACCATGTTAAGGCTGAATTTTGCTTGCGGTTGCTGTTGTGTGATGTTAGTGCTTGCAAAGAAAGGAGTCATCTCCTGGCTAAAGCCAGTCTAATTGGTGGAGCAGCCATAGCTAAACTTCTTCTGGTGCTGAAATGATGGTTTTGCTCTTGATTGGAAAAGAGGAAATATGGTGAGCATCTTGAGGTTTAGTGTAACAAAACAGGTGGGGGAATAAAATTAACTGGATAGTTGATACAGATGTGCCAGTCACACTTTGCCCCAAAGCCACTACTGATTGCTGAGGAACCTGTTCCATCAGGCATTGAGAAGAGGTAGCAAAACAATTTTCAATTCATGGCAGTCTTAAAGAGACCTGCTGCACACAGCAAATTTGATGCTGTGATAACTGACACTGTTTGTGACAGACAAATCTGTGGCTTGTGTAGCGAAGCAGTTCAGAAGTGCCTGCTGTCGCATACCAAAAGGCTGTGGAAATGATGCTTGCTAGGAAAAATGTTGCAGGATCTCAACTACCAAAGCCGTAGGAGAGCAGCAAGATATTTGAGCATACTGGGAGGTTTGGAGCTTTTAATTATTTTTCTTTCCAAAGGCACAAATGGCATTTTGGTCAGACTCTATTGGAAGCTACAAAACAGGGAGCTGTTGAGAAACAAGGTAGCATCAGGAAAAACAATATTCCAACACTGAAGCGTTAGGACAAAGTGAACCTATCTGAGAGAGAAGGAAACAATTACAGGAACGGCTGTCACTAGAAAACTGCAGGGAAGAGAGCAAATGCATTCAGGGCAACAAGTCTAGGATAAATACAGGGAACAACCTTGGAGGCATGACCTTGCCCATCCTTACTCCACAACCTTTTGCTATGTTCTGTTGTTGGGAAGATGGTCCCAGGAGTTGTGCAGGGCTGTAGTAAATGGTCCCAGGCTTAGTCCTCTGCAGAGCCACACAGCTTCCCGGTGAGGCAGGGATGTATTTAGAGCTATGCACAATAAGGTGGACTCACAAATGCTGTCTTTGAAAAGCAGCTGGTGGCTCCAGGTGAGTCAGGTATCATTTGAAATCATGCCCGTGGCTTAATGCAGACTCCAGAGATAGAAGGTGAAATAAATGTGTCTGTAATGTGCATACTGCCTGCCATGCAGGTGCTGCACTGTGAGGAGAACTGAAGCACACAAGAAAATTAGTTAGAAAAGAAAATTTATCTCTGACATAATTTGTGGAGCTTTTTGTTTGTGTTTTTCTATATGAGCCTTCCAGGGCAGACTCCCCTGTTGGAGGAAAGCCCTGCTGCTTCTGCAAGGCAAGGCTCTCATGGGTTGTTACTGGTCAGGCAGTGACAATAGGCAGCTTGGCAGAGCCAGAGTGTAAACTTTGCAGTACTAAAAATCAAGGCAAGTGATGTTAGCTCTCCTCCACGTGTGGTTAAATGCCTTCCGTGTAGATGGTGTCAGGCACTGTTGTGGCCCACAAATGCCTTTTCCAGGTGGAGACCATGTCTGCTTTTAGCTGGAGTTCAGGATCAGATCAGACTTGAGTCTCTGTGTCATTTCTAAGTGATACTTAAGCTCGTATTTCAGGAAGGGGGTCTGGAAAACCAAAGCCTATGACACTTTCAATGGTTGAATTCACTGATCTGTCTTTGGTTTTATTTTTTCCCCTTGTGCTCTGAAATACATCAGTAACCCACATATATGTGAGAAGTACCCCATACCACAGCTGTGTGGATCTTGTGTTTCCCTTGGATTTCACATCACAGCAAGTGACTTGGATAAGAGTCTCTTAGAAGCCACCTCGGGAATGCTGTTTACAGCATCCCACACCATCCTTGAACAGAAGTCAGAGACCTCCAGTTTGAATCCATATTCTAATCAGCCACTGTGGCCCTGTTTTGGGGGAGATTAGTGCCGTGCTGTGTACAAGCAGAGATTGTGCAGTCTAGTTTTGTAATGAAGAATTATGGTAAAACAGTAGGCAGTGATTCCTGCAAAGAGTATCTGCTGTGTATGGCTTTATAGAGGATAAACTCTCTGTCTTAAATATAGAAGCTGTGCTCTTCTGCAGGGAACTCTGAAGAGAACGTGTTTGAGTTGGCGTTTGCTGGCAGCGCGTTTGGTCTGTCATTCACTGCCACAGCTTTCAAATGTAACAGGTAAAACGGCATGAATTCACTCTTCTGTGATGTACTGGGCTGACGGGAATCGTTATGCGCTCAGGAGATGTGCGTCCTCCGTGATGGTGTCGCAGTTGTCTGTCAGGGACTGGCTTGCGGGAACCCAGAGTCCATTTCCTAAGCTGGGCAGTGTGCTGCACCTCCTACAATGCCCACTGTGAAATCTCCTTAGCCCATGTTTACTCCCTTTTTCTTTCACTCACAAGGACCTTGATTCAGCTGCGTCTGCAGCAGGCTCAAAGTAACAAAACTTCTGTCTGAAATGTGCTGCGTCTGGCAAAACAAGCAGCAGCCAAGTAGGTTTCTCTCGCTGCCGTCATTCCCTGTGCACACACACTCCGTGCCCATCCCAGGATTTGCCTCCTTCCTTGTAGCGATCATCTGTTATTTCGCCGTACAGGCTCAGAGAGCCAAGCTAGAGGATCTCCAAGTGAAGTTTTAAGTGTTCAATAATAGCAGGAATGCAGGGAGAAAAGAAAGTCCCAACTCGAATGGCATCATTCTCTTCCTCTCATTCCTTTGAGGTTCTCCTGCCTTCCCTGCCTGTGTGACCTCCCTCCTCTCCCCAAGCAGCCTCTTTCTTTTTTTCAGTCTTTCTCCTGCCCCTCACCCTCCTCGCTCATTGATCTCCCTTTAGGCTTTATTAGTGACTCCCCCTCCCACCCTTTCTTTCCCTCAGTTTTTCTGATTCTCTAACATAAGACAATTGAAGGAGGCCAGACTCCTAAGCCGAAGCTGGGGGTGAGAGGGAAGAGGCGTTAAGATTTAATGATATTGCCTCTTTAAGGAATCCCTAATTCTTAACACCCGTCTCCTCCCCCACCTGAGAACCAATTAAAACTCAATGAATTCAAGTGGAGGCTTTTGTGCATCACATGTGCTTGACTAACAAAGCCTTCTCCATGCTGGAATAAAAGCTTCTATTCAGCAGCCAGTTTGTTCTAATTCAAATCACTTCCACTCCAGCATCCTCTCCTTCCTTGCTGCTCCTGAGTTCCCAGGCTGGGCTGCCGCCCGCACAGCCCTGCCCAGAGCTCCATGCTCCACCTTGCAGAGCCCTACCTCGGTGGCAGTGGAGCAGGACGGGAGATGACCTCTCTACGGCTGACTGGGCAGTCCATGGTCATTATGGCTCTGTCCCCAGGAGCTTGCTGGGCTAGGGAGTGAGCCTGCATCATGCTCTGCAGCACAGGAGCTGCAGCTTTAGAAGCTATCTCCCAAAAGCGGCTCTGCTGTGCCCTTGGGAAAAGGCTTGTCTGTGCAGAGTCCTCTGTGTTTAGACAGAATTTGCCTTGTCTATGGGCAGAGCTCAGTCTTCCTTGAAACCAGTGAAAACCTTCTCCTTTCCTCTTTGCTGTAGAGGTTATGTAGATGTGGTGACACCTGAAGTAGCAGGGGGAGTCCAAAAGCACACAACGTCTGAGACCAAGTAGTTTGTACTTGCATCTGCCTGGGGGTGCTCTCTGCGACTCTGAGGGTAGCCTCTGCCCTCTGCTGTGCCTTGAGAATCGAAAAATGGGCTTGGATAAGGTCATCTGGAGGATGGAATATCTTACATGCTGTTCAACTTCCACATTTAAAAACCTCACTTTTGAAAGCTTTGGAGCTGCAGCTCTGGGGTTTGGGTGACTTTCTGTAGAAGGCAATTCTCTGTCCAGATGCTGGTCATGTGAAACAGGCTCTGCTCTGAGCTTCTGCCTATCCTTCAGTGATCTGTGCTAGCAGAGCTGTATGCATGACATTAACTGGGTTATCTCCTCTCTGTTCCTGCAGCCTCCAATTTGTAGAGACACTTTTGGATTTCTTTGCTCTTGTGAGAAATTTCTGGTAGAAGCAGGTTGAGAGCTCTGCTCTGATGGCAATGAGTTTTTTACTCCCCCTAATCTCTCCTGGGAGCAAGCTGCAACATTGCAGGCCAGCTGCCAAGGAAGCTATCTGCTCTGCTCCACAGCCTTATTCTGGTACACGGCAGTTGCATTGCTCCTGACACACGTGGCTCTCCCAGTGAGCCACGAAGGAGGGACATGGCTCTTGGGTAGCTGGGACTTGTCCCACAAAGAGCTCTGACAATTAAGATGAGCTCTTGGAAGCCTGTTTGTTATTTGCAGAGGCACCAATGGTGAGAGGAGCGATTTGAGCTTACATGTAGTTAGGGACCTGCAGTGTCTGACAATGGGGCTATTACATTTCAAACTCATCTGGAAGTCTGTAGGGCTGGTAATTCTTTCTAGCACACTGCCTTGCAGCTGTCAAGCACGGCAGTGAACAAGCATTAACACACATCAGGGTGTGTTGCAAACTTATAGTCAACTTTTGTGAGAGAATGATTGGAACATCCCTTAGCAGTCTTTTTTCTTGTTAGAGCTGTGGTCTCTTGCATCTGGTAACCAACCTCAGCTGTGGCCAGTACCTATAACTGAATGTTTTACTGCTCCCAAAGAGGATGTTTGGGTCTATACTTGCCTGTCTCGTTTGTGTTCACAGATTTGGACACTAAACCTTCCTTTGCCGTCAGAAAACTTTTACTGTTCAGTAAATTGGCAGAAAGTGCAGGCTGGCCTCTTGTTGCCCTGGTGTGCAGAGCAGAAAGATATTTGTGCTCTGGGTAGATTTTGCCTTAGCAATCCCAGTGCTGTGTTTATGGAAATGCAAAAGAGCAGGGACTCTGAGAGAGGAGAACCCTGAGGAGAATGCACTGGGCTCTAGGGCAAAGCCACTGGTTGTAAAGAATTGTTCTTCAAGTCACAAGTTGATTCTGGGTAATGCTGCGTGGTGTTGTGACAGTATTAATAACCTCTGTCCATGAACATGGTGAGGAGGAAGAAGATCAGATCAGAACCTGTTTGTTTGCAAAAAAACCTAAATACTGAATTCCCTGTGAGTTAGAGAGTGCTGATCATTCAGAGTATTGCCCTTTCCAGCTTTTGGGTTATTTTCTTCAGCATGTTCTCTCTGAAGATCTCAAAGAATTTTTAAATATTTCTTTGAGGTAGGGAAGCAAATCCTCAGTTTTCAAGTAGAAACTCAGAGTTTTCTTGGCCCAAATCATCTGGCCAAGCAGTGAGAAGAAGTAGGAGCAGCATCAACAACTCAGGAACTTTACTGGAGAGCTCCATTCTCTTTATTGAGCCTCCCCTGAAATTGTGCTGTAAACTTTCTAATGTAAGGGGCTGCCATTGCTCCTGTGCCTCTCAGGGTCTGGCATGGCTTAGTTGGTCCCTAGTTATATATATGTATTTTAATAAACATCCCTAATTGAAGAGAGCAGAAGATCTGAGCTCATGCGGTGGTGAGGCTCTGTGGGCAGAGCAGCCCCTTCCTTCGTGACGCAGCTGAACTCTCCTTGTGTCGAACACTGACCTTCATCCTCTGGGGCTCTGCACTTTGTTCCTGTTTCTCGTTAGTGAAATGAGTTTGATGGTCTCAGACTTGCTAGTAAATGGTTTCTACTTCAAAACAAAGTGCAGTTAGTTTGGCAGGAGAGTCCCAGGTCTGACCTAAAACTAAATTACAGCTGACCCTGAGACAGTGAGGCCCCTCCAGGTCAGGGACAAGGGCATTGTCAGGACACTGGGAGCTTGCACTGTAATTAGCAGCAAAGGTATCAAATACCTCCGATTCCAGCATTCCTGTCCTTAAAGCAACACAAGCATAAAATCCCAACATTTACTGCAGCCTCACTAAAACATAAACAAACCCAAAGCAGCAAACCCTAAAGGGAAGTAAGGCTGAACAAACTTCCATTGATTTTCTTGTCTGTTCTGCAGTAAATCCCTCCCCATCTCACACTGCCTCCCACAATCCCTTGTTCCCCCAGCACAAGGGAATGAATTTACCAGACGCTGCATCGCTTGCAGGGCTCCAGACTGACCAACCAAGTTGAGCACATTCTGGCTGACTGGCAGGACTGTGTAAGAGGAGCTTTCCTACTTCAAAAACTCACTTGGCTTCTGAGCTGCCCTCCCAACAAACATCACTTCTAACCCCAGGTTTCTTCAAACACCAGAGAGGCTCTTTTAGATTCCCCCTCCAAAATGTGATTTGTTTTAAACACACTTGAAGTCACAAGGACATGGTAACTTTTGGGATAGGAAAATGCTTGTACCAGCTCTCTTGGTGTCTAGCCTGGTAAACAGAGGGCAGGTTGCTATTGCAGCGAAAAGCATAGGGAGGGAACAGATTATCTGAGCATTACACTTCGACCTAGTCACCTACACCACTATGTACAAGGAAAGACAGATCTTGGCTGTGCACCTCGAGACACCAATCCTTGTTTGGTAGAGGATGCTGTGTGCCCACAGCTTCCCCAGGCCTTCTTTGAAAAGAGGAATATTTACCACATCTCCTTGCTTTTGATTCAAATGCTCCAAATCGACAGGCAGTTGGGGAAGATGCCTCAGTGTTTCCATCCGTCACAAGTGAGCAGTCTCCAAACCCCAAGTGTGCCTGTGAAGCAGCAGACTTGGTGATCCCCAGAGGGGAAATGCTGGAGCAGGGCAGGATGTACTACACAGGGCTTCCAAAAACACCCGTATAATCAGATTACAAGTCCAGTGAGTCAGGATGTCAGAAGCTTGAGTATGATCCTGCTATTTCCAGTATAACTCATGAGATTCCTCGCTTCTGGTGTCTCCAGAGCTGCACTGGGCATTCCTGCAAATAGGAGAGCAAAATCTGCTAACTGATCCATCACAAATGTGGCAAATAGATGAAACTAAACTCTTAAAAACTGGGAATGAGATTAAATCTTCGTAGGAGCCTTAAGGTTGAGGCTTTGTTGTTGTTTTTGTTGGGTTTTGTTGTTTGGTCAGTTGGGTTTTTGTGTGTTGTTTTGTTTGTTTTGGAGGGGTTTGTTTCTTTTTGTTTTTAATGTTAAGGCTCTTTATTTTACTACATGTATCTGACAGAAACTTTAAATTCCAGGAGTTACTGTGCCATTCCTACTTTAATAAAGGGATGGTTCCAATGTATATATGGTTATTTTCCACTGTGAAAGGGGATTCCTGTCATTTCTCTGCATCCCCCTTCTTTGACAGACTATCTACACGTTGCTTGCCTCTCAGCTTTGTGCTGAAAAATGTCTTGGACAGTTACTTTGGAAGGAGCTGGTCCTTAGCTGTTGTGGCAGTTTGGCCACCAGCCAGCTGGGAGCTCTGAGGGATACAGCTTGTGAATCACTTCTTGCTCCTGGTGGGAAAAGGGTCAGTGACTCAGTTTTCTTCTGCATGTGGAACTGCATGGGCATAAGGTAGGTGGTAGGACAAAAGGAAAAAGAAAATGGCATAAGAACCCTGATGTAGCAAAATCAGCCTTGAGGGAAATCCAGAGCAGGCAAAGGCGTGAAAAGATAAATGCTTAAAGGCTGTGAAAAGTGAGTGAAAGACACAAGGGCAAGAATGGACAAGTAGCAGCAAGAGCAAAGTATTTCCCACTAGACTTTGAGCAGTGCAGAATCAGAGCTCATCTTCTGCAAGAGGTTAGCTCACTGGGTCTGTGGCCAGGGCTATCATTGTGTCTTGGCGTCAAAGGATGGATTTGGAGCCTTTTCCAGCTCCAAACTCAACTTACTTAAGACTTAAGAGCTAGTGTAGTTGCTGTGGCTGGAATCTGTGGCTGCACCATTTCACATTCCCAATCCTGGAAGGGTTGGGAGCCTGTAAGCCTGAGCAGAGGTGCTGTGGCCTGGGGAGGGGGAAACTCTCCCTCTCTGGAAGATATCAGTCCTGGCTTCAGAGCACCAGTTCTGGTTGCAGTGCTGCAGAAAACCAGGAGTTCTATATACAACACCCCACTGGGCGAATTCATGACTTGCTGTAGACTATTCTACAGCAAAGAGAAGAATGACAGAGATGACTCCCAAGTGCATCTGGACCCTGACAGCCTCTCTTGCCTCTTCTGTCGGGCAGGGAAGAGGCTCAGGCAGAGGTTACGTGTAGAAAGCAGCTAAGCTGCTCTCGCAATCTGAGGATGAGAGCTTTGCCTGAGAAGACACTGGTGTCTGTCTTGATTAGGATGTGATGCTTGATGTAAGTCATGTGACAAGTACAAACAAAATACCTTGGCAAAACCTTGAGGAACCAGGACAGGCTGAGCTGCTTAAGGAGATTTACAGAGAGTATTTCTGTCCTGAGCATTTGCCTTGGTCTCAACCTTTCCTCTCTCAGGACCTCCAGCATGCACCCTGGATTTTAAAGATGCTCTTTTCTGCTCGTTCCTCCATATAATCCATAAACCTCCTCAATTTTCTGCTGATAAGTTTTACAGTGTAGTCCCAGTTACTTTACATCCCCCTAGTACCAGGATGCTATAAAGTTGTTTTCTGAGAAGTGCTGTTGGGATTTATGGAGTAAAGGTCCCATCATCTTAGATTAGAAATTAAGTCTTGAAGAAATAGGAGAGTTAAAAGCCAGTGTGACTGTTGTAGCAGAGGTAGGAAATCGATTATGTCCTGAAAGAGGGGATGAAGAAACAGCTTCTGCTTGCTCAGCTCCTGTTTGTGTGTTGAGCCAAAAGTTCTCTGTTTGCTCTTGTAAGTGCCTCTTCCTTCTGGGTTCTGCTCTGGGACAGTGCCAGCACCCAGATTTTCTGCCTCCTGCAAGCACCTCGGTGGAGGACCCAGCCCTGCTTCCCCTGAGCCCTGTTCTTCCCTTGCTTCCCTGTTCCTCTGGACTCGGGTATCTGGAAAGCCGATTTTAGAGGTCCTTGACATGGTGCTGACTTCAGCCCTGGATGAATAATTCACACATGCATCAGACCTGCAGAGGATGTGCAGATCAACTGATAGTGCAGCATCACCGGGCCCTGCTTCAGAGGTTGCTTACTGGAGGCCCAGCATGTCACTGCAGGGAGACACTGCAAAAGCCATGTGCAGTGTGGTGTTCTGATTGGGGAGCTTCTTTTCTTTCCACCCCCCCCCTACTCCCTCCAACATACCAGGGCACAGGATTTTATCTTCAGTAGAGAGCATTTTTTGTAAATCTGTTAATGCAAAGCCCCATTTTGTCTAAGATATCTGGCAGCCATTGTGCTGGCTGAGGCACTCACACCTGACCCAGACGTTTTTCTGTTGCTCCTATTTACCTGACTCAGCCACAGACCTTTTCTCCAGTCCTGATGGTGGTTGGTGCAGCCTGGCTCCATACTGTGCTGATCCTTGCCCTGACGTGCCCATGGACCACAGCCTTTAAAGTTCTGTGTTACTGCTCTCTTCTCTAGCTTCTACCCTTGTATTGGATCACACTCAGAATTCCCCTTTCTATTAGACAAGCCCTCACTTTTGCCTCCTTTGCTCCAAACTCCTTCTGTCCTTTCTGCTCATGTGATGAAGGAACCATAGAAAACAAGGGCAAAAAATGGCACCCAGAGATCACCTCTGCAACTGGGCTGGGGAAGAGCCTCTTAACTGTAATGCTCTAGTAAAGGTCTGTTTGGGGTTGCTGGAGTGAGGACTGGGGAGAGCCTAGGTAGGAGCAGAGATGAAGCAGGAAGCAGTGACTAGTGGGAGTCTATGACAAATGGTAACTAAGAGCTTAGAGAGGAGGTGGAGCTCAGGGCACCTTCGAGGAGAGAGGTCTCATTTGTCACATCTGTTGTTACTTTCTGTCACTTTATATGCACTCCTTGGAGGGTTTTGATAAGGAGGGGGGAAAAAAAAAGAAGTGAAAATGTTTTCATCTCCTCTTTGGAGAGGGGGTCCCCTTGCAGACTGCACCAGAGAGGTGCCCCTTGCACAGGGCTCAGGCTGGCGTGGTGCTGGATGCTCTCTGTGCATGGAGCAGTTCCACTGTCAGAGCTGAGTAGTCAGTGTTTCCTCCCTCATTTGCTGGACAGATTTAGATAGGATCATGGAGACTAGACACCACGTAGTAGTTTTTAGAGCTTGTAGAGAGGGAGAATAGCAGGAAGGGCTCTCTAGTTTTTCCCTTAGCCATCATTTCCAGGACAGTGAGTGGAAGCCTGCAATCTCCAACTATCTTTCAGAGACCTCTCTTTTCTGTGGCTTTGTTCTGAATCTCTATGCATCACTGTACAGGTTCTCTTGACGCTGTGTTCTGAGGCTCCAGTGCCTCTTGCTGCTTTGTGGTGACTGGGGTGGTCTCTGCTCCTTTTTTTCCAGTTATGCCAGTCGTCTTTATTTACTCTTACTACTCCCACTTCTCCTGCTCATTATTCACTCACACCTATGTTTCTATTTTCCCACCTTGCGTACAATGCTGTTCCTCTTGTCTATTTCCCCCCACTCCCTGCCCTTCACTGCTGTTTTCCCATTACAAATGTTGCTTTGTGAGGTTTGTTAGAAGCAAAGAAATCCTTGCTGCCTTTGCAGCTATTCCATTCTTCCTGTGTCTGACTGTCTCTCCCCTCAATCTGAGTGGAGTCTGAATAATTAAATTTCTCTAAATAGCTCTTCTCCTTGACTGTGCCTGACTCTTGCCCCAAGCCAGCTCCTGCCAGGCAGGAGGTGGCTGAGCAGTGGGTTCCCTTCAGGGCAGGCACCCTGGCTGCCTTGTGCATGGGCTACCAGGGAGGTTTTGCCATCAGCCTTTCCAGAGGGTCAGCATCCCTTCCAAATAGGCACCAGCACCACTGGAAGTTGCTGCCAGGGATTGGCATTGCCCCCAGGCTGCCTACTGAGCTGCAGTTAATATCTTCCAGGTTTGCATGTGCAGCATCGAGACACAAATAATGCAAAAATGATCTGAATTCCAGTTCAAGTTTGTTTATCAACTGTCCAAACTAAATGAAAAGCAAAACTTCTCCTAGTACCCAGCTGCCCAAACCTCCTGGTCAGAGACAGGTCCCCAGGACACAGTCTTTCCCTAAGCCTCATATGATGAGGGAGGAAAAGAGGCGGCTTTTGCCCTGCTCCTCCCCTAACCTCCACTTTTTGGAACCTCCCTCTCGCCATGAATAACTCCAGTGTCTGCCACTGGTGCTGGGCAGAGCTTTGCCAATCATCCTCCTCAGCAGGAAGTGGACATGATTTTGATAGTGTCACTCTACCACACACGAGATGCTGAATAGCAGCAAGAAAACTGAGCAGTTTTGTTAATCTCGCTGGTGTTTGGCAACCTCTCAGCAGCAGCCACAGAAGCACTACAGCTGTCTGTCTGCAGCCTCAGGAACACAATGCTGCATTCTTTGATATTCGGCAGATCATCTTTCCAATCATAAGGTCTGGAACGTTTTATATATTTACTGCTCTGTGAGGAAAGCTTCCTACTGTCACTAATCAACAGATTTTTTTTGTCAAGACCCACTGTACTGTGCGTTACACAGATAAAGGAATTGATCGTTGCAAAGCACTTTGGAGGCCTAAGGTGGAAATACAAAGTACTGCCTGTATGATTTGGAAAGGGCCTTGGAATAAGTTACACGGTGCAGTGTCATTCCCAGTGATGCAAACCCAACCACAACCTCCATCCAGATCTTCCTGAAGGCTCGCTCACATTGACCCTGTTCTCCCTCCTCCAGTAGTATTTTGGTGGAGAAAAAGAGAATAGAATACCAAGCATAATACAAAACCCCAAAAGATACAATGAAGCATTTTCACAGTGTCCCTCAGAGTGTCCTACTTTATCTGTCTTCCAAATAACCCACACTTAAAGCTATAGCAATGCACTGGTACTAAACCAAAATACGTTATTCTTCAGTGTGTCCAACGCCAAGATCTTGTTTCTTTTTATCTTTCTTGTGTTTGATAAGCATTAGTACTGTTGGACAATTATGGAGCATAAAACCTGTGCCAGGTAACTTGAAAATGTTGGTTCACCCTTTGGAGCATTTGCCATCCAAATCAGAGAGAGCAGATGCCAAGAGGCAGTGCAGCAGCCTGGGCAGTGTGGGCAGAGTGGAGGCAGCAGCAGTGGCTTTCTGACAGCACAGTCACCACCTTCCTGGTTACTCAGAATGTTCAAGGGGAGATGGCCAGGATGCTGCCTCGGTAATGCTGCTCCCACAGGTCGTGCAGCCCTTCCCTGCCACTGCCAGCTGCAGTACCACCTCTGCAGTTGCTATTTATATTTCTCTTCAGTACCAGCCCAGCTGCCTCTCAGGGCACCTCCACCCAAAGCAGTGACTTCAGCCCTGTGGAATCAGAAGTCTCTGGAGAAGCAGCTCAGCCTTGTCTGGTGGCAGTGGGAGCTGGGACTGTTATGTGGCCACAGCTGGGAAGTTGTGTATCTCAGTGCCCAGAGGTGGCAACCAAGTCGCTGGTGTTAAGTGTGTTGCCTAGTTAGAGGGCCAGGAGACAGGGTAGTGTCACTCACCCTGCTCAGGAAATGGAGTGGGTGAATGGTGGTTTGGCAGAGCTAACGGGCAGAAGATGAATTTAACTCAGCGTTGCAGCCACAGGCTGAGCCCATGTAATGAAATATACCATTGCAAAGTGTCATTAAAACAAAGGTGTCTGGTTCCTCTCCAGGAGGGAGATGAGGTGTATTGGCACATGGAAACGCAGTTCGGAGAGAACAGGAAGAACGGTCAGATGAGGATGGCAGCGACCTGAGAGCTGCCGATACCGCACTTTAGGCAGCAAGAGACTAGAGAGGAGTCTGTTGTTGGAAGGATTGAAGATGCCTACGGGGAATACTTGGCAGCACAGTGACACGTACCTGGGACTCTGTCACACCCTCTTGCAATGAGAGGGGTTCACAGCAACTGTCAGGCTTGTGAGCTGTTTTCATATGCCACAGATGAAAGCAAGTGCTTTCCCTCAAAACAATACACAGCACAGTCAGGAGAGACTACAACACTCATGACGAGCTTCACAGGCACTTCAACTCTTCCTTGCTGTGCTCCTCCAGCCACCCGAGCTGGGTTGCCCAACAGCAGAGGCAGAGAGTACACAGACCTGCTCCAGAAGCCATCAGCATGTGGATGAACTTGTGTGGCAATGAAGAGAGACTGGAGGTTGGCACGACTCCATCAGTTTGAACGGCCAAGAAGCTGTGCCGTGACCTGAGGGCCAGCCTCGCACCCCACGGCTGAGCCGCGGGCAGACGGGAATAGCCTGGGCCGTGCGAACCCGGCGATGCCGCGGCGCTCCAGGCAGCGGCTTTGCTCGGGGCCCGACAGCCGGTGCAGCCCAGGCAGTGCCATGGAGACCGGGCAAGCGGTGAGGCCGGGCAGCTTCTGACCCCCGCTGCGTCCTCGCGGGCTGCGAGGGGCCACGGAGATGCCGAGGCGCTGGGAAGGCGCTTCGAGTATCGGCGCCGAGGCTCCCCGCTGCCCGGCTGGGGTACCTGGACGAGAACGGCAGCCTCGGTCGCGCCCTCGGTAGGAGGACAGAGACGAGGGCCAGTCCTGGGCCCATCCCGCGTCGGCTTTAGCCCTCCCGGTGCCTGCGCCCGCTCGGCGGCGGTGAGACACCGGGGAGTGAGGGGGGTGTCCGGGGTCCACCGCAGAGACCCCGAGCGCACCGAATCCGGCCTGGCTCCACCGCGGCAGGGCTGAACCCGCTGCCCTTTGTCCGCCGCTCCAGGGCAGGTGCGGGCGGCGTGGCCAGGGCACAAAGCCACCGCAGGCTCCCGGGCTGCTCCCGCGGCCGCCACCGTGCCCAAGCGCGCTCCCTCAGCACGGTGCGGGCGCGGCTCCCGGTACTCGGCCCCGGCGCCGCCGGCGGATTTTATGCGCAGGGCGGCCGGCGGGCCGGCGGGGGTGGGAGGAGCCGGGCAGGTTGTGCCCGCCGGGCCCTCCTCCCTCGCTCCCTCCCCGCCCGGCGGAGAGGGGTCGGGGGAGGGGGCAGCATGGCCTGTCCGTCCGGCCCCTTTTCCAGCGCTCATCTGCCCCGGGAGTGCGGCGCCGCTCCTCGCAGGGAGAAGAGGTCCGAATGGAGACAGACGGCAGCCAGCCCGGCCTCGCCTCCCCGGACTCTCCGCACGACCCCTGGTACCTCCGCGGTGGCCGCCCCCAGCCACCCCCATCGCCCCCCCACCCCCCCACTCCGGTCCTAGCCCCGGCCCCAGCCGCGGCCGCCCCCTCCCCCCGGCCCCGGCCGCCCGGCCCGGGCAGGCGCGGCGGCGGTGCCGCTGCCAACATGGCCGATCCGCGCCCTCCCCTCCCCGCCCGGCCTCGCCGCCGCCGCTGCCGCTACCCCCGCGGGGCGCCGCGGCCCCCCGGCGCGGCCCCGCTCACGGCTCTTTCCTTCCTCCCGCAGCAAAATGTTCATCGGGGGACTGAGCTGGCAGACCACGCAAGGTGAGCGCCGCGGCGGCCCCGCACCTGCCGCTGGGGCCGGGGGTGGCGGGGCCGGGGCCGAACCCGGCCGGGGGCGGCGGGGCCGGGCTGGGCTGGGACACCCACGGTGGGCGCTGTGCTTGCAGAGGGCTTGCGGGAGTACTTCAGCCAGTTCGGCGAGGTGAAGGAGTGCCTGGTGATGCGGGACCCGCTGACAAAGAGATCCAGGTGAGAGGCCGGGCCCGCGCCTCCCTTCGCCCCTGCCGCGGCCCGGCCGCCACTTTAACCAACTTTCTCTCTTCTCTCTGCATCCCCTCTCCTGCCCGGGCTGCGGGGCTCAGGGGCTTTGGGTTCGTCACGTTCATGGACCAGGCTGGCGTCGACAAGGTCCTCGCCCAATCCAGACATGAACTGGACTCCAAGACGGTGAGATGACTTCTCTCATCTCAGGGGTGTATTTGCCGGTGGAGCGGCGGTGCGGGGAGCAGCCGGCTATTGCGATGTTTGATTTCCAGTTGGAGGTTGTAAACTATAGATGCCCGATACGGATCAATCGGCCCTTTCTGTGTCCCGCTCACTGGTGGCTAATGTAGCTGCCATGCTTTGACCCAGGTCTGCGAAGTCTAGAGGATGGTTTTTCTCTTGTCCGTTGATCTTAAGATCTCTCCAGGGAGTAATTGTGGTCCTCTCGGAGCTGGGACACTTGAGCGCGTTTGGGGCGAGGACTCACACTAGGAAATGGATGTGTCTGTGTTTGGGCAGAGGGGAGCCAACTCTTTCCTTTATTGCTGCTGAGCACTGTTCCCTCCCCAGGGGTGCTGTTCCCCAGCATCCAGGCCCCGCTCCCGCCCCACCCCCCCAGCCATGGTGGCCTGAACCCTCCCTTGGGCAGAGCCCCTCTGTGCTGTGTGCCCCAGAGACTCCCCCGTGGTTTTCTCCTGGTGAAGTTTTTGTAACGGTCGTGGAGATCTGAGATTTTATTGTTTCTGAGCGTGGTCAGCGCCCGCCCATGTGGGCCACCACTGACCTCTCAGAGCGGCTGTGACTCTGGCCCTCACTTGCAAATGAAGGCTGATTAGGAGCCCTGGCTGGGCCAGCAGAAAGATTTCGCTGGCTCCTTGGGTCAGCGTTGTATCGTGACTGGTCCAGCTTCGTAAGTCAGTGGCCCACGGGAGATGTGCGGGGAGGGGTGAGGTGTCGGAGTGGGAGGTCCTTTCTCTTTAGTTTTAGTGACTTGCCTTCTCCTGAATTCCTTATTGCTGCCCTGGGGTGAAGGTGAGGGTAGGGATGGGGGAGTGGCGGGGGCTGCGAGGGGGTGAGGCTCCGGGTACGGGCTGCTGAGGAGTCCAAATGTGCAACTTTATTTCTTGCAACGTGTGGCTCAGACATCCTAGCCTTTATCTTGGCAGCAGGCAGAGGGCGGGAGAGCGAGACCCCCTTTCTTAGGGTTTACAGCGTGAGTTGCAGCAAGATTTATGTCTGTTCCTGTTTAACTGCCTGGATCGCTCCCTTTGATGTGCACAGGTCCTTCCTCCCCACGGGAGCTCCTGGTGAAACCTTCCCCAGCCTTCCTGGCCGAGGCTGGGTCCCCAGGACTCCCAGCCTTCCTCTTTTCGGGCGTGATGTGAAGTGAGTTTTGCTCTGGGGGAGGGTTATGGTGAAGTCTTTTGAGGGGAGGGCCCAGGGCTTTTTTTTTCCCCACTAGCCTATGTCAACACGGTGTCTGCTCAGCTAGTCCCATCATGAGTCTGTGGGCTGGCATAGGCCCCTCTTGGAAGGGCAAGTGATGGATGACTGCTGTAGCACTAGTTCTGAAAGCGTTTGGGTGCCAGGAGTCCACCGAAACCGACGGTCTCCATTCTTCCCTGCGAACTGCTGCTGCTGCCTGTGCGAAGCTGCTCTGCAGCCCACCCTGCAGCCGAGGAGGGCGGGGAGGGACCGGCAGCGCAGGAGTGGACAGGCGGCAGGAGAACAGAAGGGCCTCGTGGCGCAGAGCGCATGGGGACCGGCCAGCCATTGAAATTCCCAGCTGCATCTGCTCTGCTCGCTCGGTCGGCGCGGCACAGAGAATGGGGGCAGTTTCATCAGGGCCCTTCTTTTGTTAGGAACTTTGATCCTTTCCTCCATTCCTTTTTACTTTCTATTTAGTGTGGTTTTCAGATGGGTCAGATGTTTTGGGATGTTTTACCTGGTGAGAGGTTGATCTTGTACCACTTTGAGCCTCTATACACCTTTGCCCTGCTGAAAGGCTCTGGTGTGAGTCATGGGTTAAATGACACAAACTCATCTGAATCTTAATTTAGGGTTTTATGGAACTTTGCAGGAAAAGGTCCTGTCCTGAAGGACAGCCTTCTCTTGAGCCTTGGTGTCTCCTGGCAAGCAGCACTTTATAGACAGTGTTTGCCCAACTTGTTGCTTTGTTGTACTCTGGTTCTTCCTACCCTAACTAGGGCTGTTGGCCCAATTCTCTGAGGAAACCTTGTGCTCTTCGGACTACTCTTTGTTTTTAAGCTAGATAGCAGCAGCCTACAGGATTATTTATGGATATGCTTGCTATGTGAATTGGCTTTGCAGTCTCAAGGTAAAAGATTTGTGTGACTTTGTAAAGCTGTAGCTGGCTGCTGCCTTGAGCTCCTTTTTGTGCTCTGCGAAGAGCAGGCTTGGCGCTGCTGGGTCACCCTCTTGTTTCTTTGTTGTTGTTACTGAGTTTTTGTTGTTTGGGTGTTTTTTTTGTGATCTGTGCCTTTTGGGCATCACAGAGCAACAGAGCAGAGGTAGCCATGGAAGTGTGATGAATGAACAAACCCAGTTCTGAAGTCTGGTAGATCCTTACCTGCCCTTTCCCTGCTTTGAGGCACCAACAGCGGTCAGGTTAATGCAGGAGTTACCTGACCTGAGCTACTAAACTCTGCCATAGATGGCCTGAAGAGCATTGCTGAAGAAACCATCCAGCTCACTGGTACACCTGCAACATCAGTGGGATTCCTCATCCCCTAAGCCTTGTGAGGTGAAGTGGAAGCAGTTTGTGCTCAAGTGACTTCTACTCACTGCAGCCTGGTCTCAAGGTTTTGTGTTTTTGGATACAGTCTGAGCAGTTCTGAATGCTCTTAGTCTTAGCAGATGTCTATCTAGGTTTTTAAAAAGGATCCATTACGTCAGTGGGTGACACTGAAACACAACTCCTCCAGGGCTATTTGTTTTAACACCAGAAATGAGGGAATAAGGTACCAGTCCTTTTGCTTTAATGAGAAAGACTCTAGCCACCAAGGCACAGTCCAGTTTGAGTAACTTGAGTCCAGCACTGAACTTGCTCCCCTCTGCGTGTTCCCAGGCCTGCCCCTGCAGTCAGTCGCCCTGGCCTCCCTCTACCTGCAACAATAGCTGGTTGTGCAGAAGAATTTGTGAAATGACTGCCTGCTCCCTCCAGCCAGGAGGACACGTTATCTCTGCCCAGTTGATCACACTCAGGGTAATGAGAAAATGAGGCTGAGCTTAGCATTGCTGAGTATGAAAGCATCTTCTTGGCAGGAGCTGAATGACACTGGCTGAGAAGTAAAAGACAGTAGATTATTGTTTTTGCTTATTATCTGCCATCAACCTCCTGGTCTCCTGCCGTCCCCTGTCCTCAGAATTCGCTGTGGGTGTCTGCACTAGCCAGGAAGCGGGGTGGGGGGGGTTGTGTGTGTGCATGGGGAGTGGAGGAACGGTTCAGATGCCCCAGGGAGGCACTGGAGGGTATGCTAATATGCTGGCGATTGGAGCTTGGGGAGGGAGGTTTATTTTTGAGTTTATTTGTGCTCTTCACTTTTGCCTCTGTTTACTTACGTGCTGAGTTTATTTATGTTGTAGGCTGTGAGTCAGGATGGAGGTGGGGAAGGCAGGGAGAGAAGCTGGTGGAAGGGCGCCGGGAGGCCAAGCTCTGGGGCTGTGTGACAAGTGAAAGGACGTGGGACGGGAGGGCGGCCAGACTGGAGAGCTGAACAAAGCGGTGAGAGGAGCTGGAGAAACGCAGCTTCCTTTTGGGCTGTTTGAGCTGCTGGGCTGATGGGACGATGCTCCGGGCTGCACTCCCAGTTGCAGCCTGTCCAAATGCGGGGATGAGCCAGACCTGCCTTTACCACAGGTCTTTGTAAGCTGATTTGTAGGCCTGGATCATCCCTGACGTGATGTAACTTTACAGGAGTTGCTGTAAAAATAGGCTGTAAAGAAAGAGATGGTGGCTGAGGAGGAGAGGAGGCTTCGTGGGCGTTTGGCTTGCAGCTGCATTAGTGCTGTCCCGGCTTTTGTGGTGGTGTGAGGCCAGTGCAGGCAGGCGCTCATCCCTGCTGAGCCCAGCAGAACGCGCGGCACCTGGATGGCAGCGTGGGGACAGCAGCTCCGGCCGGCAGCAGGTTTAGAGAGAAGCTGAACAGGCACAATGGAGGGCTCAGCCCGGGGAGGGGACGCATCGCGCCATTGTGTGCGGCGCAGGCTGGGCAGGGGGGCAGCGCGCTGCCCTGTGGCCACAGCCCCTGCAGCCTGAGAGGCTTTGGGCTCCTTGGTTTCGTTCCTACCGTCCTGTCTGCTCTTTTATTTCTTCACCTTGTGTTTTGTGGGATGAAGTGGTTGGCTTTTTGTGTGCTGCCTCTCTTCTGTCCTGCTCCTGCCCAGGTGAGCTCTGTACTTACAGGCAGAGTAGAGGGGGAGAGCAGAAAGGCAGAAGGCAGCACTTTTTAATGTGAGGTTGGTGATGCAGGGCACCCAGGGGCAGGCCAAGTGGGAGGGTGAAGCCCAGCCCGTTAATCCCAGCATGTGACAGGCTCTGGTGTACGTCTGACCGGTGCTCAGCCAGAGACAGACCACTGCATGCTGGGACTTGTAGTCTCCCTGGATTATACCTCACTGAGAGGGAAATATGTCTGCAAACAGCTTCATTTTATGCACCTGGTGTAGGCCCTTTGGGTTTTTAGCAAGGTGCCATGTGGGCAGAGACAGCTGTGTGTATGGGGGAGCCCAGCACAAGCACATTCATCTGTTCTTCATCTCATCTCTTTCAGATTGACCCGAAGGTAGCATTTCCCCGCCGAGCACAGCCCAAGGTAAGCATTGTGGGCAGCCCTTGCCATGCCAAAGGCCAAAAGTCATGGTGGTGAATCTTGTTCTTTAGTGCAAGGTTGCCTGATGTTTGCTCAGGACTCACCTGGAGCAGGAGCTGCTGTGCTGCACTGCCAGTGTGATGTGCTGCGCTCCTGTCAGGCTTCCAGTGCAGTGCTGGGGCCTTGCATGCCGCTGGAGGAACTGGGAGGCCTCTCAGTTATACTTTAGGATGCACTAGTTAGAGGTGATGAAATAAATGCTGCCCAGGGTGAACTGAAGCTTCCTGAGGTTGTGACCAGTGCCTGTAAGTTTAGAGGACAGCCCCATGCTGTGCTGTGATACAGGTGGGAAGAGGGTCCTGCGTGTGCATGTGTGTGTACAATAGGTGTATTGCAGGGAGTGGGAGAAGGATTTAATGTTGTGAAATGCCCTTGTGTGCTTCAGCACTGGAAAAGGCAGAGGGAGTTTGGTGTTGGACCAGAAAGAAACCAAAAGGCTTCAAAATGCACAGTTGCAGGAACTGTTTCCAGGCGTGCAGCTAGAAACTTTTAACTGAGGAGGCTAGAGACTGTCTTTAGACTTCAGATCTCTCTTTAACTTTGCTCTTTGATGGCAGCTTTAAAGTTTAGAGTCTCTGTTCCAAGAGCTGTCATGGGAGAAAGCTGGGGAGAAGCAGTGTTGAGAATCAGAGAGGGAAGAGAAGACTGGTGCCGGGAGGGAAGTAGGGGGGGATCAGGCACTGAGAACAATTGGTGAGCAGGTATCCCGAGTAACTGGAGCCAGGAAGCACATGGTAGGAATTGGGTTAATTCCATTAAGCAGTTTGGTGACAGAAGGTGCTTTAGTGTTAGAATGGGCTGCTCTCCAAGCCAGGGAATTGCTGCGGATTAGCCCTGTGCTCCTTGGGGTAATTAGGACCATGTGTTCCTCTGAGAGCAGGGGTGTAGCCAAGCAGCTACAGGGAGGATGCAGCTGGAGAGCTGGTTCAAAGGCTGTCGGTGTGCCTCAGCCTGGCAGCAATGGCCCCTCTCAGGGTAGTGAGTTTTCTTTCTTGTCCCAGCTGCATGAGTGACAAGTGGCAGAGGGATCTTTGCCTTCTTGCAAAGGTGAAAGAGATTTAACAGAGTTGACCTGGCTCCACTGAAGTGACTGGACAGTGGGTGTGAAATGAGGCTTCCTCCATGCACGACCAGATACACTGCAATTTGTGAGCAGGAAAGGTGAAGCTGGGGAAGCCTCCCAGTGCTGGCAGGCCTCCTGCCAATCTCTCTGCTCTGGGAAGCAGAGCAGCATCTCCGGGGGAGCCCGGAGGAGGCTGGCTGTGCAAAGTGGCAGGAGTGCGGGAAGTGCTGGAGGGCTGGGGAGGAGACAGTTGCCTTAGCACCTTCAGGGTGGTGCCAAGGGAGTGGCAGCAGGTTAGTGAGGGGAGAGGCTGGTAATATGAAGTCCAAGGAGGAGGGGAGGCGGTGGCTG
The DNA here is from genome assembly GCF_015220805.1 of Pogoniulus pusillus. Lineage (NCBI taxonomy): Eukaryota > Metazoa > Chordata > Aves > Piciformes > Lybiidae > Pogoniulus > Pogoniulus pusillus. The sequence continues at coordinate 13,529,071 of NC_087293.1, forward strand.
GGTGCTGGCAAGCATGATGGGGTGGCGTGAGGGCGAGAATATGAACTGAGGTTTGTCATGGGATGCTTTGGCCAGAGAGCTTCAAGAAGGTGGAAGCTCAGCTGCAGCAAAAGGGGCAGGCACTTCCCAGCAGCAGAGGGCAGTTTGTGACCTTCTGAGTCTTGTTCTCTGCTCACTCTGGGTTTATGTGGTGAATTCCTGTCCTTCCTTTTTCCAGATGGTGACCCGAACGAAGAAGATATTTGTGGGTGGTCTGTCTGTGAACACTACTGTGGAGGATGTGAAACAATATTTTGAGCAGTTTGGGAAGGTAAGTCTCTGGAGTGATGCTGGATCAAAGCTGTTGCATGTGGGGCAAAAAAGTTTTCTGAACTGTGGAGGTGGGATTAGGAGCTTGTAAGTCTTTTGCACAGCATTAAGCAGATTGAAGGTCAGTTACAGATACTGAATGACTGTCTTAGCTTTGTTAGGGGCTACAGCCAGTGACTCCTTGCCCTGTGGTGATTTGAAACAAAGAGTGTGCTTGTGCCTGGAGTTGGTAGGACCTGGGCTAAGGGATTTCCTTGGTTTCCCAATTTTTCCCTGTCCATAACGCTTGTGTAGGTCATGGATTTGTGTTCTGTTCAAATGCTGGAGGGAGGTTTGCAGGCACTCCTGACAGAGTGGCTGCAGCATCAAACCTGTAACTCAAAGCCTTGTGACTGATATTTTGGTAATCCTTTATTTAAAACAAGCCTTTTGGTCCTGAAACTTCTCACGCTGAGTCTTGGGCAAGTGGTGTTGTTAGTTTTGAATGCTTGAAGAAAATCTGTCATCATGGCTGTCCCTTATGTTGGCCTGGCTCTTCTGTGCCAGCTGATGGCTCAGGGAAGGGTGGGTTTCTGTGGGTGGAAGTTTCTTGTGCTGTGATCAGTGGCAGCCAGGTGTGCAAACTGTGAGTTGGGACTGAATCAAAGGCTAGAAAAGGGCTAAGTCTTGGCCTTTCAGTCCCCTGTCAGTTGTATATGAGCATCCGCAGAGGCAGTCTTGATAGTATTAGACTGAAGGATCCCAAGACTCTTTTTTTGTACCCAAATGGTCATATCTGGGACAGGGCACAGTGACTGTTGCACTGCTGTTGATGGTGTTGTGCGTGGATTTGCTATTAGGGTCAGAAAATGTTGGATTCTTCAGCTCTTGGGATCCTCCTGCCTGGCTAGGGGTGGAAAGAGCATAGTTTGCCTGGCACTGATTTCGCTAAGATAGCATCATGGATATGGAGGGAAGAACCATGGGAGCCACAGTGTCAAGAATGAATGCTTTGGTGTTGATTTTCATCTGAAAGATCCTGTGAAAGGTATATTAATTGGTGAAAGGAAGTTTTGTAACTAATTTTGACATATCACAGCAACTTTTGGGCAGGAGGTCTGGAACAGGTGTTTGCTCTGTATCTTTGTTCATTTGCTGAAGTCAAAACTGCATGTCCTGGAATACTATCGTGGCTGCAACGTGGGGCTCCTGTGTATTTCTGTTCAATGCTAAGAGGAAGTGGCAACAGCAAAAGCAGTCAGATGTTGTCATGGCTGGTAGTTGTTAGCTCTGTGCTACAATTTTTCTGTTGGAAATAAGTAAACTCTTTTGTGACCCTAAGACTTCTTCTATAGTGCAACAGAAGGCATCACCACTAAAGATGGTGATGTCTGTGTAGTCTGAAGGTTGTTAGCTTGACTTGCATGGGCTTCAGTTCTGCTGATGGATGTGTTTGATAGAAGAAAATGTTTTGGGCGTAATCGCCTTTTAACCGTAGCTGAGCTCATTTGAAGGAGAAGCATGCCATGCAGCACTTGCTTTACAAGCAGTTAGTGCTCTAGTCTGAGCAGTCTCCAGTTGTTTTGGGGTTTTCTGCTGTTGTGTTCCTCTTATTCAGTGGTCATGTGCTGGAAGGTATCCTGATGTCAGGAGTCCGGCAAGAACTGGTTGTGTCAGATTGTTTTCTTGGGACTGGGCAGGAGGGAGAGGTCTGCATAGCTCAGTGCAATTTGCCTCTGAAGAAGCAGCATCCTGGACAACATCTGGCCCTCAATCTGTACGAGGTTGGGACAGCTGGCCTCTTGGTTTTGGGGAGTCTCCATGGGGAGAGGTCAAAGATGGTGAGATTGACTCTCCCATTTTCAGGACAATTTTCATTACAGCTGAGAAGAGACTCCTCAAAGCTCATCCTTCCTGCTCCACACCCATCTCCTTAGGCTAACTCTCAGATCATTCACTGAAGGCCAGGAGAATTGTTTCCTGAGAAGTTCTCTGTGGAGGGTAACTCCATATGGCTGATGGGCAGGATCAGTGGGAAAGCATATTTCAGAGGAAAGCCTCTAAGGCCATCAGCTCTGGGTTTCTGAGCTCTGAATCTGCTGATCTGTGGTTTCTAGGGATAAGAAAAACTTGTTGCCCTCAATGTCAGATGTGACTCATGCAGAACATGATTTTGGTACACAGGCTCTTTTGGTGTTTGTGATGCTCTGGGGCCTCCTAGATTTCAGAGGTCTTCTAGGATCCCTTCTTTAGAGCTGTTCTCTCCACAAGTTATGGCATCTTTACCTGAGAGGTGGTAAAGCTTCAGTCATCCTCATTTTGAAATGTTTGTCTGAAAAAAAATATTTTCCAAGTCATTTGTACCAGTGCTACATCTGGAACTGGATTGGGACTGTGTGAGAAGGAATTATTATGGATATTCTTTTAAAGCATTTCCTTGGAGGACTGACAGAATGAGGAAATGGTTTTGTCTGTTTCCTCTTATTCTAAGTGGCCCCACACTTTTCTTGGATCTAACAGGAGAAAACTCACTCCTCCTTCCTCCTGCCTGTCCAGAAAGGCATGGAGATGCTTAGGATCTAGAGAGGAGAGAGTAAGGAGTACCAAGTCATCCTGTCTTGATTCCTTAAGATCAAGGAACCAGGTTCCCAGAGGTGATTTTTTTTTAGACAGTCTTTGTGAATCCAGTAGCAAGCTCAGTGTGGATCTGAGCATCAGGGAGAGACTGTCCTCTGCTTTTGAAGACAATGGAGTGCAGATTGCTGAATGGGGTTTGTGTGAAGGTTATCTTCAGGCCGCAAGCCTAAGTGTGTGTTAGATTTGCCACCACTTAAGGCCTCTAAATTACAGTAGATGCTTTTTGGAAACTACATTTTAGTCCAGACAGCCTGCACATGCTGTAGAGTTCTGAGAGGAAGTGCTATGGCCTGCAGAACAGACGAGGTCAAATTAGATTATCATAATGTTCTCTGCAGTCCAAATCCGTGAGCTGCAGTTTGCAAGTTTACCAAGGCAGCTAATGTCAGTGCATTTTGGGTCAGCAGCAGCAAAAAATGGCAGTTTGGTTGGACTGGAGATGAAGTAGGTTCCCATTTACTAAAATAAGGTTCCCTAAGTCTCACTGTTTTCATTTTGGCGTTTCTGCTTACTCTCCCTATTTCTTGTCTTCTTTTCTTTCCTTGCTGGATCCCCAAACCTCTCAGCCTTGTAAACCAGAAGTGGCAAAAGAGAAATTAAAATGTATGAAGGGGAAATCCATGAGTATTACTTAGGGATAAGGGAAGAAGGGGAGAGACTGGCATCCTGGTCTTCATATCAAAATGCTTGGTTTTAATAGGCACAAAAGGTGAAGCTTCAAAGAGGATCCCAAATGCAGTGTGAATTTCTCTACTTCAAAGAGGAATCACTTTTTTTTCCCTCCTTTTTCTTTCCAAAACTCTGAATGAAAAATATGGGCTGTTGTTTTCCTGAGGAAGAAAACACAAAGGGTTTGGGTTTTTTTTAGTACAATCAGACTGAGAAGTGCTCTCAAGCTGGCTATGGTTTGTCAGGTGCAGTTGCTAAGGCTTTGAACATAGCGGGATTGCTAGGAAACACTTCTGGCTCCAAAACTCTAATCTCTCTGAGATGCAAGCTAAAGCCACGGACATGTTTTCTAAGGGAGATTATTTTCACAGTTGCAGGACAGAAGTCCTGGAAAGAATTGCATTCACAGTATGTGTAGCCAAGTGTCTTGGCTTAAGTTGGACATGTTGGAGATCTTCGGACTGGAAAAGGAAGTATTTCAACAGCCTCTCTAGAGGCAGGCTACCACCCTCACTGAAACCTGAAACAGAGAGGAGGAAGATTATCTTGCACCTACCACCTCAGGCATAGCTAGTCCTCTGCTCAACATGTATGAGGATGCTTCAGAGGAGCTCAAGTCCCAGCTTCCTCCTCTACTTAAACATGTGTGAACATGTTCTGCATTATTATTTTAGGGGAAAGGCAGTTGTCCACCAGAGAAATCCCTTTGGACCATTTGGTTTCTGATCTTGGAAGTGAGGTTATTGGTTTCATATCGTGACTGAACATTTCAGATAATCCATTTCTTTTTGAAGGGTTGGTCTGATAAAGTTTTACACTGAAGAAAGTTTTAAAAGTTGCAAGATAGGAGGCTCTGAACAAGATCCTTTGTTGTGGAGCTTATCTGAGATGTGAAATCTTTGCCCTAGGATGTGATTGCTAAAATTTGCATAGACTCCGAATGATCAGACAAATTCATGGAAGGTCTTTTAAGTACACAGACACCCTCTAGACTTCAGGAAACCCCCAAATGACAAATAGCTTGGAAGATGATGAAATACAAGATGCAGTGGTAAAGGACATGGCTTAGCACCGGAGTTGGTAGTGTTGGTAGAGTTAGGTAATGGCTGAGTTTGATCTTCAAGGTCTTTTCCAACCAAATTGATTGCATGATTCCATTCTGGGATTTGTCATCATATCCTTCCTTGCCTTGTCTTTGTGTTCTTCCAGTGGTGGGTGTTGTTGATATCTTGGGGAGGGTATTGGGCAAGGTGGACCTCTGCTGTGACTTGGTGCAGCCAGTCTCCTTTTTGTCATTAGAAGTTGATCAGTTCAGAAACTAGAAATGAGGGGTCCAGACCCAATTCAGGTATTTGAACTCATAGGGGTTTTGCTTCACTTCTGCACATTTACGAAGCAGAAGTAAAAGAAATATATTCACAGTGACATCTTTGCATGAGTTACTAATCAGTTGTGGCTCCAAGGGTGCTCCAGAAGTGTTTAAAAACAGAGTCTGACTCTCTCCCTGGGCCTGCAGGTAATCTGCATGTGTGGATGAGTCGGTCACGAAAGCTCAGCCTCTCTGTGAGGCAGATCGTGCCCAGAGAGAGATCTGCTCTCTAAAAATACCCTGGAAGCAAACAAGGAAGAAGATCTGCTGAGGTCTGAGGATGATTTTGACCTTTAGGCTGCCATCTAATACTCAGACCAAATTCAGGACCATTTGCCTAGGACAGGTTCTGAGATCTCACTTGGGCAATGACTTGGGTACTGTCCCAGCCAGGAAAAAAACACAATATCCAAGGTGCTGGATGTGATGAGGGTTTGTGTGGCTGGCACGAATGCATATTCATGTACACCTGCCAGGAAATGGTGTGGCTGACTTGGGTATATGAAATGGGCTTTCCCTGCTTGCTAATTGGGGAACCTTTAGATACTGACAGGGAATTTCTCTCAAAGGAAGACCTGTTCTGTGCTTACAGTGGGCATGATTTCCCTTGCTTTGGATCAGGATAATGTTAATTAATTAATCCTTAATCTGCTGCTCTCTGGAAATTTTTGGGGATCAAAGCTTCTTGTCAACCTGCTGTGGATTTCCAAACTGGATTTTTGGATTTTCCTCTGCAGATCAGAGGCCAATTTATGCAAATTCTCACGCATAACGTGGTTGCAATGAACAGATGGGGAGGGGAGGAGAAGGGGAATCTGATCACCTCTCTTGTGGCAGTAGGCAGTTTGGCTTCTGGTAACAATGCCTCTGGAACAAAGGGTTCTCTGTGCTCCGCATCTGGTAGGCAGATAGCCAAAAATGCAGTAGCACTAATGGTCATTCAGGTATTCAGTGGTTCATTTGATATTTGCCAGGTGCCCGTGGTGCAGTGCAGGAGCGGGCAGGAACACCTGGACAGGCTGCGCTGCTCACCTGTGGCACGGAGCAGGCTCTGTCCCTTGTCTGAGTCTTGTTCTCAGAGTTTTGGGAATAGCTGTACAGAGCAGGATAAGGTGCAGCATGCCTGCTCCCGGGAGCTGGGCTCTGGGTTGGTTCATCTTCCTCCCCACAGTCACACAGTCCTGTTTGAGCAGCTGAGAGAAGCTCACAGGGTTGTTTATGCCCTCTCTTGACAGGATGGCCAAGTGGTTTCTAGGTAATTTGGTTTGTATTTCCCCTGTTGAAGCTGTCTCAGCAGTTGTAATTCTGCCCAATTTTACTACAGCTATGTTGTCATGGTTCTTTCTAGGACGGGCTGAGCAATCTTTAGTCGCTGTTCAGGTAGAAGATGCCTATCTCTGCAAAGCCTTTGCTTGAGACTTAGAGCTTTCTTTAGGATCTATCTATGTGCAGGGGCACCAACATCTCTCATCGAACTTCTCTTGAAAGTTTTTATTATTATTATTTAAATATGCCAGAGGCTGTCATTGGCTTCCTCTTTTTCAGACGCCTGTGACTGTCTCAGGACGACTGAATACTAGAGTGGGACTTAGCCACTGAAAACAATAAGGCCTTTTGGTCAAGGCCAGGTGGATTGTACTCCTCATAGCTGTGCACCTGAATGTGCTGCCTAGGCTGAGGGCTGCTTTGGTGGAGTCTCTGTTCGCCCTTTTGTCTCCTGTCACCACCAGACTGCTCTCATCAAAACCCGGTGCTGAGCTGAGAAGGGCCTGTTTGCTCCTCTCGGGAAGGTGCCGCTTGCTGCCCTCCCGCTGGAGGTCTCAGCAGTGAAAAACCACAGAATTAACCAGGTTGGAAAAGACCTCTAGGATCATCGAGTCCAACCTATCACCTAACCCTTCTAATTAGCTAACCCATGGCACTAAGTGCCTCATCCAGCCTCCTTTTAAATATCTCCAGGGATGGGGACTCCACCACCTCCCCAGGCAGCCCATTCCAATGCCAATCACTCTTTCTGTGAACAATTTCTTCCTAATGTCCAGCCTTAACCTGCCCTGGTGCAGTTTGAGACAAGAGGATTCCCAGGGACAAGCCTTTTCTGACTTTCTGAATGTGTTATCTCCACTGAGTCAAAGCTTTCATCTTTCTTCTACTCCCACTCGGCCTCCAAAAGCTAGGGAGAGCCACTGGAAACACAGTTCAGAGGAGGTGATGTTAGCCATCACCTTGGGTGTCAGGCTCAGAGGTGTGGTACCTGCCTCTGAACTGCCAGGTACATCCAGGGAAATAACCTTCTGTGGTAGGCTTCCCTGGGGAGGGTGAACATGAGCTTTTGGGACCCCCTCTCTTTTCTCTGATGGCTTTGACTGCCATGGCTAAACACTAAGAAGGGCAAAATTCCTCAAAATTAACCAAACCTTGAACTTCTAACCTCAAATGTTGGATAACTGCAGCCTGAACCCAGCACGTTAAAAAGTTCCCTGGGAAACAGCCTTGACCACTAAGGTAAACAGTTTTCCAGTAAGGGGATCTGCTTTTTTGACTGTGTTTAAAGAATTGAAACAAATATTTATTTAAGGGGGGGTGGTGGCAGAGGGAGAGAGAGAGAATGGGGTGGAAGACGATTCACCCACCAGAAAAACTGTTGTTAAAGTAGTTTTGATCATAGGTTATTTCCACGCCCTATTACAAATGAACTTGGGCATGTCTCTGGATCTGCTAAGTGCTGTTTTCCACACGCTTCCACATCCAGTTGTTGCCATTGGGGGCTTGCTGGAGAGGGCACATGCCTCCATCGCTGTCTGGCTGGAGGGCCCAGGCCCCGCTCCTGGCCGTGTGTCCGAGCAGCACCACACCTCCGCGTCCCTGCTGCCCCTCACGGCCCTGGCCCGCTGCCTCTCAAAGGGGCATGAGGCAAGATGGCGGCAGGGCCAGGAGCGGGACAGAGCCGGTGCAGGAGGGGTCTGGCTGCGCCAATACTCGGTGTGTGGCGGTGCTGTGCCGTGGCAGCGGTTAGGTTGTGCCGATTTCTGTGCCGTGGCGGGCGGTAGCTGCTGCCCTCCCGCCGGCCCCGTCCGGCCGCAGTCCGTGTGAGGGCGCCGCCGCTGGCGAGGCGGGCGCGGGCCCGGCGCAGCAGGGCGGCTTTGTGCGCGGCGCTAATCCGGGCGGCAGCTGCCATTGGCGGCCGCGTTGCCGTGGTGACGGCCCCGCCGGCGGCCGCCTTTGTTGGGGCCCGGCGCGGCCCAGCCGGGAAGAGCCCGGCGCGGCGCTTCGCCGCCACAATAGCTGCCCGCCGGGGGCTGCCATTCACACCTGGTTGTGGCTGCGCGGTCGATACACCCCTGTCGGGCTAGGAGCCGGTCATGGTACCTCGATGCCATCAGCGGTCAACGCTTCCTGTGAGGATCTGCCCGGGTGTTTGGGTGGTGCTGGGCTTCAGGGAGCCCCGCGAAGGTCCCCATCCCCTCCCTTAGCTCCAGACCAGGGCAGCAGCTGGCAGGGATCTAATGTGAGGCTGGATCTCCAGGGCGGGGTGATGGAAATGGCTGCTTCTTGTGGACACAGGTGAGGCCTTTCTTCGCAGAAGGTCTGCAGCCCATCCTGCTGGCCTTTGTAGACTGCAACACTGCTTCAGGGCCAAATCAGATGGGGCTTTGAGCAACCCGATCTAGTGCAAAGTGACTCATGGCATGGAGCTTGGAACTAGATGATCTTGGAGGTCTGTTCCACCCCAAACGATTCTGTACTTCCCCAGGTTGCAGGGCCCTGCTTTACTTCAGGGCACTGGCTGCATACTGTCTGAGACCACCCAACTCCTCTCTTACTTGGGAGGGAGACAGGGAGATGCTCATGTATAGGTTTTGTTGACAATAAAACCCACTAGTTGTAGCTATACACAGTTTGCACCCTAGAATTGAGAGAGAGGGGTTAGACTGTTTCACATCTGATGCATATATACACGTATCTATCCATCTCAGGTGTAGCTCGTGGAAGGAAACACTTTTCTAATAGTGGGTGTTGTTGTAAATGCATTTTCACAAGGTGTCTTGAGGTGCTGGGCAGGCACTTGATCTTAAAGCACCAGCAGAAACACAGGAAAAGGTTCAGGCAGAGGAAGGCTGTTGCTCTTCTCCCGGCACACAGTGCTCAAGCACCACAGGAACGCACATCCGTTGCCCAGGATGTGGTTGCAGTGAGGTGGTTTTGTGTGGATGTGTGCTGGGCTCTGCTCCTGCTTTCTGGGCTCTGTGAAAAACAGGTTATTGCTGGGGCTGCTTGGACAGACCAAGTCAGTAGCTGTGCTGTGCCTGTCCCCATAGGGTTTTCCTTTCTCATGCCTCTCTCCCATTGTGATGGGTTTGTGGGCTTCAGCTACCTGAGCTGAAGTCTTAGGGAGTGTCACTGCTACAGAGTGCTGTTGACACTGCATTTTCCCCGTGTTCAGTGGGGGAGAGGACAGCTATGTGCTTGCCTTTTGGAGAACTGGATGGAGGAATGGATCTATCTTAAGAAATGAACCAATCAGACACTAGAACCTGAAATATTTTGAAGCCATGTCAGGCTTCCTTCCAGCACATCTCACTTGTGATGGCACCATGAAGGAAAATGGTGCTGAGGCAGGAGTGAGCAATGATGGGGAATGGCAGCATGATGAACTGCCACCAGCTTTTAGCTACTTGACTGTGTCTTGGGAAGCTGCTGAGAAATTGCTTCAGGTCTGTGTGAAGCCTTACATTCCCCATGGCTTTGACTGAGTGCCTGGCACGTTTCTTTGTTGACTTGGCTGAGGAAGAGCTAGGACAGGAAGAATGCTGGAGGAACTGCAGCCGGGTTTTCTGTTGTCACCTCTCAGTCTTGCAGGGTGTATGTGTTGGACAAGCCCAAGGGCACCAAATATGATCTCTCCTTCCATCCTCGTGGCACAGAGGTGGCGGCACATGACCCATGTAGTCGTGGGGGGCTGAGGCTCAGAGCCCTCTTCATTCTCTGGTTGAGGCTGTGGGCTCATGCCGTGGTATGGGCAGCACTGTGCCCTCACTGGTAGTCTGTTCTAAAGAAGGCAGCAATACATAGGGTTTTTGGGGATGAGGCAAGAGAGCAATCCTGCGGAGTTGAGGGTGCATGGGGTTCACTGTACGAGGAACATGTGTCTTACATGGAGGAGGAGGGCCAGGGTAGCTGCTGGCCGGAGTCTGCTGCTGCCTCCCCTGAGCACTTGCACGTCCAGTTTTATAATCGGATTAAAGCAGTGGTATTAGAGAGGAGGGATGGGTCAGTGGGACAGGTTTACACTGGGGCTTACACGGAGGGGATTGAAGTGTATTTTTTTAACCCTGCTCGGCCTGGCCAGCAGAGCGGTTCTGGCTCATAGGAGGCTGCACCCGCGGGGAGATGCGGGAATAGTGGCAGCAGGCGGTGATGTGCTGGCCGCGGAGGAGAGCAGCCCCGGGCCGGCTGGGGGATGGGGCCCGGCCGCCCCTCCCCCCCGGGAAGGCAGCCCTGCTCAGTCCTTGCAGTAAATTTGCTCTAATTACAGCCTCCAGCAGTGGGAAACCTCACTTAGAGGAAAGGCTCCTCTAGGGTGGGGGCAGGGGCACTTCCCAGCTTTCCCAGGCAGGCTCTGTTGTCTGAGGCCTCTGCTTCCCCTGTCGCTGGGAGGCCCCTTATTCCTCTCCCATCCCCAGCTTTGCTTCCCTCCTCCCTCCCCTAAATTCTCCGCTGCTTTGAGGCCGGGATTTGGGAACAATGCTTTCCCTGCTCCTTGCCCCCCGGCTGGAGCCGCAGGCAAACAATCGGGGTCGCTTGCTGCCAGGGGCCGGGCCGAGGGAGCTCAGCAAGGCTGCACCTGCCCCGAGATGGGCTGGTGGGGGAACTGTGCTGGTCATGGCTTGGGGAAGGGCCTGGTGTGGTAGCTGGTGTGTGTTGTGCGGAGGGTGTGTGTGCGTATGCATGTTTCCTTCTTGGGGACAGGAGGGCCAGGAAGCTCTCTGCAGTTGTCAGTGGATGCTCTTGGCAACAGCAATAATCTGATCGGAGCCCTTCGCTTTGCAGGTGGATGACGCAATGTTGATGTTCGACAAGACAACCAACCGACACCGAGGTGAGAGCTGTCTTCTAGCTGTAGGAGATGGTTTGTGGAGGAGGAGAGGGTTTGCCTCCTTCCTTGGAGGGGTTAGTATTCCAGCAGCAGGGGATGCGAGTTGCAGCTGCTCTTTATCTAGCCTCCAGTTGCCCCATCTTTTGCATCTGCATCCTTTACCAGCATCCCTTGCAGCACAGAGAGCTTTTGTCCAGTGCGTTTCCTGTGCTGTAAACTCGCCGAGTTGCAGATATGTGAGAGGAGAGGGCCCCCTCCCTTGCCCACTTACCTCCGTGGCTCCAGCCTGCAGTGTGTGTCTTACCTTGTCCCAAGTAATCTGAGCTCTGGGAAAGCTGACACGAGAGCCTGAAGAGTGCCTGCTCCTCACCCCTTCCTCGGCCCAGAGCCCACTTGTGCTCCCAGGTCACCTTTTCTTACCCGAGTCCTGCTGGCAGGAGTCTGGTTTCAGGATGGAAGCAAGGCTGTAGTATCTGCACTATCTGGACTCAGCCTGCTGTGGGTGTCCCTGCCTCCTGCTTTGCTGGTGAGTCTTCACGCCCATTCCCTGCTCATGTGGCAGAGCTCCGCACTAGCATTGCACTAGCCCAGACATTTACTGGCAACAACTTAACCTTCAAACTTAGCTTTGGCCTCTTCCAAATCAGGGCCAGTAACAGCCCCGTTACTGGGGCTGGGCCACTCTCACGTCTGTGTGTTGTTTGAAGCACTTCCAAGCACCTCTGCCCCCAGATCAGCAAAGGAACACTCCCTTCTGCTCTTGTTACACTGTGTGCCCTTCAGGTTTTTGCTTTTTTTTCTAAAGCCATTAAATCTACTCTGATTGCCTGGCCTGGATGTTCCAGCTTCATCTTAAAAGCCAAGAGGTGTTAACCCCTGTTCCTCCATGAATCCCTCCCAATTACTAGCCTAATTAAAAAGCTGGGTGTTTCAGAAGGAGCAGGGAGAGCTGCCAGCGCCATGTGGGCAGTAAGAGGCTCTGTCCAGGGTGCAGCAGTCCTGATGGGGGTCTGATGGAGCTCAGGACTGTGTCAGCATCAGTTTTGTTTTTGAACTCTCAAGCAATTCTGCTTGAGGTTGTTGAGTGTGAAACTGTACCTGAGCACAGACAGATGGAGGAGTTTAAGTAGAGACTTTTCTGGCAGTATGGAGAAAATGTAGGGTTCTTGGCAGCAGATCCTCATCTGTTTTCAAAAGTTATTTTAAAGCACCATGGAATTGGCCAGTTCTGGAAAACGGAAAGCTCTGCTTAATCCCATCTTGCTTGTAAGGCAGGCTTAAAGACATCCTCCCACCTGCCTCAGTTTTCCGGAAGCGGCTGCAGTCAGCTGAGAGGAGTTTAGTCTGCCCACTCAAACTGGTCTTTGCCAAAACTGTCAGGAAAGGGGTTGGTGAGAGAAAGGAGGTGTGAGGTGGGCCGGGGCCAGGAACACACTGTCCTGACTTAGCCCAGATACTAACCTTACTTTGGTGCAACTTTGCACATCACTTTCCACGTGTGTCTCTGTCTTGCTCTCTGCAACTGCTTTGCTTGTTCAAGGCCCTGGTGACTGCTGAGGAAATGTGCATGGTGTCAGTGCTGATGGGGTGTGTTTAGTAAGGATGGTGATGTCCTGGCAAGCAGCTGTTCATTTCTCCATCAACTCTTTGTGTGAGTGTCTGCTGGGATCCTCCCCATTGCTACCAGCCATGTGGTTTGCCTTGCAAATAGCAAAGGTTGGGAGGTTTAAAAATGTAATTGATTTGAGAGCAAGTTGAGTTCAGAGAGGGTAGGAAGTACAGGATGAGGAAGAAAGAGGAATCTGTAAGGGGATGGTCCTCTTCTTGAGATAAAAGCGAGATTTGCTGCAGAGGGAGGATGAGAGTGACAGCTGTTTGAGAAAGGGCTGATTGTAGTATCCTTCTCTTCTCCTGCCAATAAAAGGATCTGAGTAGTGGGTGCAAACCATGCAGAGCTCTGACCTGATCAAGGAGTTTTGCTTTATCTTCAGGGTTTGGTTTTGTCACATTTGAAAGCGAAGACATTGTGGAAAAAGTGTGTGAAATCCACTTCCATGAGATCAACAACAAAATGGTGAGTGGCTGGGGCAGAAGGGACAGAGGTATGGGATAGAGCACAGCAGTGGCACGGGGCAGAGTGCCAAGAAGTTGGATCCTGATGCACTTCCCCTACAGTAGGAAATTCCTACTTTTTTTTCCCAAAATCACAGTTTGGGAGAGAAATTCACAGTGTGGGGGTGAACCAGCACAATACTGAGCTTTCAAGAAGAGATAACTGCAGTGAAGAATTGTGCAGTGTTTGGGGGTTTTGAAGTTACATGAAATGTCTTAGTGGCCTGGAAGGGGACGGGTTTTATTCAGAAACAAGGAAAACTAAGCTTTGAGGCCCTGGTGCAGGGCCAGGCAGAGTGTCAAGGGGCAGCACCAGGATGAGAAAAGATAGGAGATGAATTTTGAGCTCCTCCTTGCTGGTGGCTGCAGAGCAAGAGGGAAGCCAGGCAGCATGCAGGCCAGAGGCAGGGACATTGGGGGAGGACAGCGGAATGGGCTTGGCAGGGGTGGCCAGCGCTGGAAAGTGCCACACACCAACAGCCTTCCCTGTCTGTCCTCTGTGTCAGTGCCCTGTGCCCGTGGCAGCTGAACTTGATCCTTGCTTTCTCGTGGCAGGTGGAGTGTAAAAAAGCCCAGCCGAAGGAGGTGATGTCCCCCACGGGCTCGGCACGAGGGCGGTCCCGAGTCATGCCTTACGGGATGGATGCCTTCATGCTCGGGATCGGCATGCTGGGTAAGCCCAAGGACAGATCTCCTCCCCAGCTCCCTGCCGTGCCAGGCAGCTTAGAGGCTTTATTCCGAGAGCAGGCAGGGTGGCCAAGGGCAGCTCTCCTTGCTCTCAAGGCCAGGGATGCTGGGGGGTGCTGGGACCTGTTTGCGATCACAACTTGCCCTCTGGTGGCACCTGGTAAAACTGCAAACTTGTCTCTGCTCCCCTGCGGCAGCTGGAGCTGGCCGGACGCAGCAATATGCTGGGCAGCTCTGGCCCCTTGCGATCTCTCAGCGGTCTCGCAGTGCCATAGTGCACAGGCTGGAAGTCTTTCCTGCCTCTCGTGAATTAGGATATAACTACAGTGCTGAAACGAGTGTGGAGTACTCCATGTCCAGGCATCTTCTTCCTGCTCTTCTACAGGCTTTCTCATAAATTAGTTGGTTAAAGAGGCACCAAGCTTCCACTTTCAACAGTGGTCCATAGAAATGTCCTCACTGTCTTTTAAAGACTGTAAAAATGACCTTAAAGTTCTACTTCAGCTTTGTCTCACTTTGTTGCCTCCCTCTCAGGAACAGCAAGTATCTGATATTGCAAAGAACTCTTGTAATGAGAAATTGGTGACAAGCAGGCTGGGGTTACATGTCTGTCAATGATTCTAAGGCAAATCTGTTCAGACAGAAGATAAAAAAAAGAAGAAAATAGTCCTTTTTAGCTTCTCCTGCCAGGGCTACAAACACCTCATGCCTGGATCTGAGAGTCAAGCATGATCCTTCTAGCATGGTTGCTGTTCCTGGCTTCTCTCCCTTCTCAAGTTTGCTCCAGCTGGGCCTGAGCTGACCCAGGAGCAGACTGTTTGCTCAGGATCATTGCTGGTGTTGCTGGGCAGGGTGTACTCAGCCTGGCTCTCCTTGCTAAGCCTGTCGAGTAGCAGTTAGTCACTGAACAAAACCTCAAAAAGGGCATTTTTTCCCCAATGTTTTCACTTGACTTATTGAAGGAAAATAAATCTCCAGCCTGTGGGTTTCAGTTCTGCCTTGCCTAAGCCATCTGAATTTTAAATCAGCAAAGCACAAGCTGAGTCACTGGGAAATCCACGTACTCATGTCTTGGGAGATCTCAAATCAAATATTCATCTGTGAGTCAGTGCCCTGCGTTCTCACAGGCTTGTTCTGTAGGGGTGGTCAGCTTCCCAGGAAATGGCAGTTCTCCTGCCTGGTGCCAGGCAGAAGCACTCTGCCTGCATTCATTCGCCAGTGCTTCAGTGCGAAATTACTCAGACCTGCTCATCCCCAGCTCCCTGATTTCCTATTTGTAGATCTAGATGATCTGCATAAAGCCTTAGTCTACAGAGCTATGAGTTTCTGAGAAGGAAACCTCCATGTCCCTACACGTCTGGAGTGAGGAAGAAATCAACCAGGCCTGCTAAAACTCTTTCTGTAGACTCGCTGGCGCTGTGCACTCTGCCCAGCAATTTCCCAGGGTTTCTGTTATTTCACTGTTTGTGCTTTCTGATGCCAGTGGTTACACTGCTTGTGAGCAGCCAGGCACTGGGGACATGGACCCCGTGAGCTTGCAGTAAGAGAGCCCTTTTCTCTTCCCTCAGGTTACCCAGGCTTTCAAGCTGCCACCTACGCGAGTCGAAGTTACACTGGCATTGCACCTGGCTACACTTACCAGTTCCCTGGTGAGTGGTGCTCCCTTGCTTGGGTTTTTTTTCGGTCTGCCTTCAGGTGATGGGAGTCCCTGGCATGATCTGTGACCCAGGCTCTGCCCCATTCCCCTGATAGATCTCTCTTTAAATTGGAGACGGATGTGAAGGGGGAGGGGAGAAGCCCTGGAATAGGTGGGAGCAGCCTGTCCTTCATTAGGATTATCCTCACACTCCAGTGGCAGGAAAAGCCCAAGGCTGCTCCAACGCCCTTTATGTTGGCCTCCTCAGTAGGGCTGCTGCTGTGACACAGAAGGGCCCCTGCAGCTCTTCCTGTCTCGCTGCCTTTGTGTGTGTCTGTCTCTCTTTACGGAGTTGCCACGACTCTGAAAGTAGCACAGGATTTTGAAATGTGCCTTTCTGTGATCCATGGAACTCCTTGGCACCCAAAATACAGGTGTTGGCAACACTGCACTTGTGTTCTGAACAGTGCCTGGACCACTCACAGCCTCCAAAAAGCATCTGCTAGGGTGATGGGCTGCAGATCCTCTGCAAACTGGGTGGTTTCAAGCTCCCAACCTCACCATGTGCTCTGAACATGGATTGTGCGATCAATGGCTGGAACCTGCTGTGCTGCAGCTGCTCTCAGCTTTCTGTGGCCTCTTCCTCCCTCCTGTTTTCTGTGAGTCTGGGGAACGAGGCAGAGCACACTCAGGGAAAAAGATTGTCTTGCTATTTTCTAGAGAAGTGGCAACTCTGAGCATCCCTTCCTTACTCCATCCCTCAGTGTGATGGTTTATATATGAAGTCTTGATGTTAGGGGCTGGAAAGTTTCTTTTTTGCCTGAGGTGAGCCCAGGCTGACTGTGGCTGAAAGCTGCTGTTGCCTCCTAGCTGTCTGGAAGCTCTTCCTGAATCCGGTTTTATGGGCCTCATTTGTAGTGGCTTCAAATGCCTCATCATAAACTCCTATCCCAGTGAGTTTGGAATGTGCTGAGCACCCACTGGCATGGCAGCTGAGAGGTCAGATTGGATGGGTTGCAGAGAGGTGCTCCAGGGATGACCTGAGGCTGCACAGTGAAGCTTGCACTTGTTCTGCCTTGGCCAGTTTTATTCTAAGGACAAAAGGATCCTTTCAGTCATCCTTTCAGTCTCCAGGGCAGGAGTCCAGCACCTTTCAGCAGCAGTTACACATCAGTTTAAAGAAGACACTGGTCTGGTCACAGCCTGGCTGCAGGCTGCTCCCCCAGCAGACCCTGACTGCTGTCTTTCTGCGGGGTCTCCCTTGGGGCATTTGATGAGTTCCTAAGCTGTCTTGCATTTCGTTTTTAGAGTTCCGTGTAGAGCGGACCCCTCTCCCGAGTGCCCCCGTCCTCCCTGAGCTCACAGGTCAGTCCCACTCATTTGCTACACTCACAAGCTGAAGGGGAGAAGGGGGCTTTGGGCTGTTCCAGTGGTGTCACTGCTCCACAGCCTGGCGCAGTTAGCCTGGAAACGTTCCTTATTTCCTCTTCCATCTGAGCACCATCCAAAGCTGGGGCTGGAAAGACGGAGAGGCAATCAGAGCCATGTGTACTGCCTCTGAGAAGGGCATTGCAGGTCATACTAAATGAAGGCATGTAATCCTTAGATGGCGTTTCCTGCTGCTTGCCTCACTTTTAGCTCCTCGCCCCAGGCTGGGTGTAAACCAGACCTGGAAAACTGCAGAGAGCAGGGTGACTTCTCAGGGGTTCACAAATGACCTTAGCCTGAGCTGCTGCAAGGATGAGATCTGGAGTGTGGGGAGGAGGGGAAGGGTATGGGGGCACTCCTGATTACTCTAATCCCATTTCCCTGCTCCAGGTGGTGCAGCTTCTCAGCTGCTCCTACATGGACTTCCTGGGCAGAAGTGAGTGTGGGGGAACTCTACAATGTCCTGCACTACTTGTAGAGGACTGTGGAGTGGAATGGGGGGCAGAGGACCATTTTCCAGAGACTAGTCCTGGTTTAGTGTCCTCACAGTGCAAATACCCTCAGCCCTTGGGTTGTGTGCAGCGTGTTCTCTCTAGGTGTTGTTCCTTCTGTCTGCTCTCCCTTCCATGGCCATGTTTTCCCCAGCTCTGTTGTGTCCATGGTTTTTGTTGTAGCAAAGCAGCTTAGTGTAGCACCCTGCTCTCTGTGTGCCATCTCATTTCTGTGGTGTTCCTCCTCCAGCGCTTCCTTGCCTCCACCTGTTTCAGGGTTTGAATCTCTCCACAATGGGAGTGCGGAAAAGCTTCCTTAGAAGCTGTCCTGGAATTAACAGTATCAACAGGCTTGAGAGGGGGATTCTGTGGTGCAGAACCTTGTTTATCCTTAAGGACTCTCCATTCCTGAGGATGCTGAGGTTGGCAGCCACCAATGAACAAATTGCCCTGAGGAAGGTAGAGGGAGACAAATCCTAGCTCCCTCTTAGGACAGTTCTTTCCTGACACCATGTATGCAACTGCATAAGCACCAGCCCCCACCTCTGAGCCTTTCGGTTGTCAAGCAAAGGAGATGTGGGTCCAGTTGTTTATTTACATGTGTGTTTTTTCTGCAAAACTCACAATCTGTGTAGAGGAATGTTGGTGACTTGGCAAAAGTGCTTTTTCCTTTGGGTCCCCTCTGACTGCACTGTCCCTTTTCCTAGTGGAGGTGAATTGCCCCAGGCCTGGCTGTCGTCGGCAGCTGGGGTGCACCAGGGCTCTGTACAACAAGAAGTTATTAATGCTGCAGGCCTGGCTGGGCGCCATGGTAGCTTACAGTCCTGAGTGCCTCGATGAAGCACCAGCTGGGGATCGTGGCATTCTTCCCTCCCCATTACGCTTACCTACTGTTAAACAGCCACTGCTCAGCCTCTTGGCTAGGCCCGGAGCTGCGATTCCCGTGTATAGGCTGGAGTTGGTCCCGTGGAGGGCAGGGCCCCCTTGGTTCCTACAAAGGCCCAGCGAGCTGTGCAGGGCTCGAGGGCCCTTGTGCCTTCAAGTGGATGCGTGCGCCTAAATGCGCTGCGCTTTGTGGGCTTGGCAAGTGGAACTGAGATGAGAGGATGGCACAAGCAGGGATGATTGCTGCAGCATGCAGGGAGCTAACAGGCAGGTGCTTTGTCATCACAACGCAAACCTGGTGTCTCAGTAGACAGACTGCAAGGGCAAGACAGGCTTTTCCTGGAAAAAGAACTGGAGTCTCCTTGAGAAGACTTGGCCTCCTTTTGCCGTAAAACAGTATTCACTCAGCTGTGTGCTGAGGACTGAAAATGACGACGGGGCAGGACAGTGTCTGCCAGCAGCCTGCCTCCCCAGAAGAGTGTTTTTGGGGATGATGTGAAGCAGCAACATGCTGCTGTTGGCCCAGGGCCGGTAATGAGCGGCTAACCCAGATACAAGCCTTGTATAACGTTGGCTTGAAACAGGCTGGTGCCTGATACTAAATATTCCCTTATAAGCTAGTCTGGGTTTCAGCCTTAACGCGATTGATTTGTTCTGACCTCTTTTTATGGTGCTCTAAACAGAATCACTGTGAATTTCACATTGAAGCATGAAATGCTGACCCAGTCATTTTAAGGGCAAAGAGAAGCATACTGGCTAGATGCCTCCTGCCCTGAGGGCTGGATGCCTGTGGCAGTGGAGTTGGGAATTAGAACTGCTACATATAAATTAAGACTTGCTGTTTTAATTAAGCCATTTCTAGTTCCTGCTCCCTAGGTATATGTTTCTTGTTCTTCTACAATGAACAGTAGGGGTTTGAGCAGTTCAGGAACAAAACTCAGGGTGGAGAGGATGGTGTGCCTTGAGCAGAGCAAAGAATAGGGAGAAAGAGGCTATTAAGCTGTTAATCAAGAATAGTACCAAGGGACAGAGAGGAGGGGCTGAGCCTCAGGACGCGGAGCTGTCAGCTGCTGCCCCAGAGCTGCTGCACTTCTCTACGTATACAGCCAAAATCTGGATCTGTAGCTTCAGATTAACTGCATTTTGCAAGCTAAATAGCACCAGGATATGTCTGAAATTGCCCTCTTCTGGTTCAGCTCTTCCATGTCATGCAGCTCCAGGAGGTGGGCTTAGCAGAGCATGACCAGGCGTTTGTTGTGTAAAAGGATGCTAATAAATGCAGGGCTGTGCCCGTCCCTATTGTCATGCTCGGCTGTCCTGTGTGAAGCACTAAGCCCATGTCTCTGTGGGCCTGGTATTTTGCATCGGGAAATGAAGGCTCTTGGTGGAGGTCCCTGTGTAGCACAGTGCCCCTCAGATGCCTGTTCTTTCTTTTCCAGCAATCCCCCTCACTGCGTATGGACCAATGGCGGCAGCAGCGGCTGCAGCAGCTGTGGTGCGAGGGACAGGTAACTGCCACTTTCCTCCCCAGCTCGGTGTCCTGTCACAGAGGTTTGCGATGGGCAGTGGGAGGGGGGTGGGACGGGGTTGCATTTTTGGGATCTTCACTACGTAGTTTTGCTGCCTCCTATAGGTTCCACCCCCAGCCGCACCGGTGGATTTTTGGGCACCACCAGCCCCGGGCCGATGGCAGAGCTTTATGGAGCCGCCAACCAGGACTCAGGGGTCAGCAGTTACATCAGCGCTGCCAGTCCAGCCCCAAGCACTGGCTTTGGCCACAGCCTAGGGGTGAGTATTCCTGTCAGGCTCTGTGCAGGCGGGAAGGAGGGGCATGGCCAGGGGAAGGGGCTGCATCTCTATATGTTGATGAAGGTGAGCAGTGGTGGGTAGGCCCTTTTCAGCCCACAGCTTGCTATTTGCTTAAGAAATGCCACTCACTGCAGTATCTGCCTTGCCACAGCTGAGCCCCAGACCATAGATAGGTGATGCAGCATGCAGCAGTTGACTTGGAGCCACCATCTTTGCACCTTGCTGGCTCTCCCTGGCCATCACTCAAAGTGACTTTTCTGGAGCCTGTCTTGGCCCCAACACAGTGTTCTGCAGGGTAATGGGCTCTTCACACCTAGCACCTCCATCTGAAACTGCCTTTCCCAGCATTTGGGCCATAACTAAGTTTGTTGTGGTAGTGCTTCTCTTTTACTTTTGTTTGCTTAAGAGTGGGGTTTCAATTCTTTCTTTGCAGGGTCCCTTGATTGCAACAGCTTTTACCAACGGGTATCACTGAAGCTGGGGACCAAGGAGGCAGGAGGTAAGAGAGCTTCACGCAAATGGGTAACAAGAGGGAGTTCTGAGCTTGCCTCTGTACTTGGGCTCTGGGCAGGAGCTGTGGATGCTGAAGGCTCACTGGCCTGACCCGGCTTGTAGGAGGAGTCCTGTGGCCAGTCTGGGGCTTTTGTTCTGCAGTTGGCAGGTTAAGTTCCTACTTTATGATCCCCAGACTGGAGTGCTGTATAAGGATCACTTAGTGTCTGAATGTAAAGAGGAAGGTAAAAAGGAAGTGCTGACAAAAGAGGAGAGGTCTGCAGGATTGACCAGTATAGCAACCCAGTGGTGATCCTGAGAGGCAGGTTTGGCTCACCTGCATGACTTGGGAAGCCTCCTCCATGCAGCTGGTTCTTCTCACTGCTGCTGAGACCACTCTCTCTGAGGAGTGAGGTTTTAGGGCAGGATGGTCTGTCTGCTTGGGTCTGTTTCTGGTCCTCCAATGGGCCCAAGAAGGAATGGTGGATGGTCTCTGCTTTGCAAACGTGGCTGAAAATAGCTGGCTTAAAATGAAAGAAACCTCTCAGCTTTCTGAAAAGGAGGGCAAATACTTGCAGGGAAGTGTCCAGACAGGAGCCTCTGGCAGCCTGGCAGAACTGCACTGGGCTGAGCATGCTGGGGAGGCAGCTGGACCCTGCCATGTCACAGGCCTCCAGGGCCAGGAGTGCCGCAGGTCTGGGCAGGCAGCTTGCACAGCATGTGGGACCTTGACTCCCAGGCCTGCACACTCCCATTAAGGATGGAAGCCTCTCTGCTCTGCCCCTCCCTTTGCCAGCAAGATGCAGAGCAAGGCTGTGCTGGGACAGGTTTGGGTATTGAGTACTTCTGTCAGATCACACCGGAAGGAAACCCCAAGAGAGAAGCTGTTGGTTGTTCTAGATCTTGTCCCTTCCCTTCCCTGCTATGTCCCACAGACTCCCCAGTGACCTAACCGAGGACAGCGGCTGGAAAATCTGGTGAGCCTCGGGGGATGAGCCAAGGTTACCTTTTTCTTGAATCAAACTGCACACTGCCGGCTGGCTGCCAGGCTCCTGCCGCCCTGCCCCGATCTCTCCCTTTGACCAGACCACACTGGACTGAACCCGAGGAGATCATCTCGCTTTCTTACTAACCACCGACGGTTTACGCTTCCCCCTCCCCGCCCCCAGCCCACCGATTCTTCTTTTATTTATTTTGTTAGCTGTTAGGTTTATTTTTTTATTTTATTTTTTTATCTTTTTTTGGGGGGGGGCTACCTACCCCTTCTTTTTGTTGTTTGCTCCTTCCCGAGCTAGTAGACCTATTTTATGAATTGGCTTTGTGATTGTGTTAGGTAGTTTTTATTGAGGAGTATTTTTATTTGGCTTTGAAACTGTTTTGGATATTTTCGACTCTGTTGTTGTTGTTGTCGTCAGTGTTTTTAAAGCACGGTATGTAACAAGAATGCAGTTCTGAAGGGAAGAAAGAGACACAGAGAGAGAGAGAGCAGAAAGGCTGAGAGGAACTGATGTATTTCTATTTTTTTTTAAAGAAACTGTTTTTAATTGTTTTTGTTTTGTAAATGTGAGGCTTTGAAAAGTGTGAAACTCCAAGGATCCGAAAACGTTGGACATCGCTATGGAACAGAACAAATGTATATTTTGCTAAGTGGAAAACACTATCCTTACAGCTGAAAGAGGGGTTTTTTTGTTTGGTTGGTTGGGGGTTTTTTTTTGTTAGGTTTAGTTTTTCGTGGGGTTTTCTTTTTCCTCCTGTATAATATGTAAATATCGCGAGCTGAACCTGGCTGCTGCCCGCAGCCTGGCTCCAAGGAGCAGCTCCAGGTCCTGGACTTGGTGCCGCAGTGTGAGCAATATTCTCCAGCAGAATCCTGACAGGACTCAGTTCTTTTTTTTGTACACCTTTTACTGTAAGATTTTAAGACCTCTGATGAGATGAAAGGGGGGAGGGGGGCGGGGGGCAGGGGTGGAAGGTACCAGCCATTGGCTGTTTGCTGAGCGGGTTAAAGCTGCTTCCAATTGCTCGATGTACAGACTCCATCAGTGGGCTCCGTAGTGCCGGCCTCTGGTTCGGCGTTAGGTCAAGGGCTTTACCGCCATCGCTTGTCTTGGTTACTTTGAAAGGAATTCACTCTCCAAACTCTATCGCTTGTGTCAAGGTTTCCTGGGAAAGGGGATCCTCCTCTGGAGGCGAGGGTATCGGAAGGGGGGTCGGCCAGGGCCAGGGGGAGATATGGGTGGTTGTTGTCTGAAGGGCAGGGCACTGGGTTGGGGAGTCATTAATGGGGGAGAAAAGCATTAGGGTGGTGACTTGGGGGCGGGTTAAGGGCTTCTCAGGGATTATATGAATTCTAGAATTGCAGCTTCCCGTTTGCTTTACTCTGTGTTCTGAAGACTGGAAATTGGTCTGTTGTCCTGTGCAGGGGTGATCTGGTCCTTTCTCCAGAACCTGCCGGGGCTTCCCCTGCCATGGTCGAGGCTCCTGCTACAAGCACCTTGCCAGGGGAAGCCTCCAGCAGGAGTACAGGGGGCAGGTTTGGGTCTGGATTTCAGTGAACCAAAGACCTTGTTAAGGGGGGTGATTAAGCCTTTTATTAAGATGCAGCCAAACTCTTTTCCCAGGGAAATAACAGCTTCATCTTAAGTTTTAAAAATCATTCCCTCTCTTCCCCCAAACTGAGCCCCCTGTAAGGGATGGGGACATTTAGAAAAGGACCGGCAGGGCCACAGTGCCCACAGGGCCCTTTTTTTTTTTCCTCCATTCCTCCCCATCTGCCAGAGCTTGTCCTGACCTGGGCGATGCGTTTGGAGAGTTCTGTTTAGGTAAGAGGGTACTTAACAGATCAGTACTGAAAACACAAAGCAATAATTTTTGTTACTGAGACAAGAGTCTGTATGTCTGTTTTTTTAAAATATTTCCTAATTAAAGAAGAGCTGCATTTTATTGGGTTTATTTTTATTCTATATACTTCAAATTTGGGTCTGCAGACAGCGCTTTCCTCCCTCTTGGTGTGTGCGCTGAACTGCTTCGTGCCCCCTCCAGACATCCAAGGCCAGCTGTGCTGCTGCTGGGCTGTGCGATTCACTCTCTGGCCAGTGCTGCCACTGCCTGGAGGCTGGGGCTCCGGTTTCAGGGTGGGCATTTTTTTTAAAAGAAATAAAGCTGTGTTTTTAAGCCAGTAAGTTATTACACTCCAATGTTTGTTCTCTCCACACCTGTAACCCTTTTTCCAGATTTCAGTTTTAAATTCCTAATAAATTATTTGAAAACTATCCTTCTCTGTCGTTATTTGGGGGGTGGGAGGTTTCTTTTTGTTTGTTTTTCCAATAGAGATTTTAGGTGAATTTGAACCTGGCAGGAGTCAAATCCTGCCGTTAGGATAAAAGCCCCAGGCAGGGCTCTGACTCCGTGTTCTGCTTCCAGACTTTGGCAGTGGCCCAATTGATACTGTGAGGCAGATCTGGTTTTAATAGATACTGAGTCTCTTCTCGGTGTTAAGGGTTTTTGTAGAGATGTGTAGGTTCAAGAAAGGAGGAGATAGTGCGGTGCTTAAAAGTTTGGCTTGGAGGCTCTGGATTCAATGACTGTGGTGGATCGAGGAGACTAGATCTAAGAAAGTAAAATGTGGATATGGGAAAGGAAGGGAAGGAAAGTTCTTAACAGGTGACACTGCAAGAGAAGAATGAAATGTAGTAGTGTGAAAGAGCAGGGAACATTGTGCAGCAAGTCTTTACTTACAGAGAAAAAAATAGTTAAGACTCAAACTTACCAGTTTTGGAGCCAGTCATACGATGGAATATCTTCACAAGTATCCCAAGACCAGTGGCTTTGTATGCAGCAGAGGTGGGAGGAAACCAAAAATAGCATCAGTGGAAAAATCTTTATCCTGCTGGGATTTTTCTCACAGGACACTTGCAATGCTCACATGCTGACTTTCCAACACCTGCTGATCTTCTCCTTGAATTAAATCCAAGGTGGCACAGTATCCTTGAGTTGTGATCTTAGAAGGCCAGGTCATTGGAGGTTTTCTTGGCAACAGCAATAGATCAGACATTGAGATGTGAGTAAAAAGGAACCACAGTCTTAAGTCTCACAGATAGGAGAACAGAGAAATAATGAAAGAGTAGAGGTGGCCAAAGCAGCAAAGGAGAAGAGGTAAATGCAATCTGAGGGGAAAGTCAGCAGATTGTTCTGTGACCAAGAGTTTAAATCCATTTTTTTCTGGACTAGAATCGTAGACTCAACCAGGTTGGAAGAGACCTCCAAGATCATCCCGTCCAAACTGTCACCCAGCCCTAGACAATCAGCTACACCATGGCACTAACTGTGGTCCAACCTGTCTTTTACATCAGCCTTTAATGTTCATTCAGTGTTCTCAATATTAGGACACAAGAATCTTGAGTGTAACTTAGCGTCTGGCTTTAACTGGCCTGTGAGTGAGGAATCCCAGAGAATCCACAACGTTAGAATGGTTCTGGTTGTCCATCAGTGCATCTGCCTTTAAACAGACAGACTGTTGAAATGCATATAGGATATGCGGATACCCTATCACAAGTTTCAGACCCTCTGAGGAGGAAGATGTCTTCATCATCCCTTACAGAAACATTTGAATCTACTGAAGTGTGGTGAACCCAGAGTTTCATGAAGAAGTGCTCTGGTTTATTAGGCTGCTGTGGAAAGGGACTTTGCCTCTTCCTCTGTGCTTAAAAACCAAAGGCTTGCCTGGTACTTTAGAGATAAACTCACTAACTGTCTGACTATCAAAAATTGAGCAGTCTAGGATAGCTCCTGGGTGCATGAAAATACCAAGCCTGTAGCCCTCAGTGTTAGAGCCTCTAGGGTCCAAATGCGAGTGCAGTATTTTGGACTTAGCTGACTTCTGAAATCTTTTTCTTACCAGTTTTTAAAGTCTTATTTCCTGGTTCCTAACTCACCTCATACTTTGGCATAGAGAGCTAAGAGATCTAACTGAATTCTACTTTGGTGCTAGAGAAAGACAACTTCTGTTTCTGAGCTACTGAAGTCTGCTATATATGCATCCCTGCCTGTGGTGGGACGGGTGGAGAAGATGATGGCTACAGTCCCTGCCAACCTAAGTAAGCCCTTCTGTGATTCTAAGACCAGTTAATTTCCAGTCTAACTCCCTTAAGGTTATGTTAAATCAAACACTGTTCCTTGCGTAAGCCAGACACAGAGGCTTTCCAGGTTGCTTGGCTTCTGTTTCCTGCCCAGTAGTACTACCTTCTTCTCTGTGGTTTCAAAGTGAAAAACAGCTTGACTTTTTCTCAGTTTATCTCATACCAAAATGTCATTTGAGGTGTGTAGACAAACTGTACCTTATTTCCCCAAATTGGGCAAGCAGAATCTGTGGAGAGATACAGGATTCACGACAAGTGGGAGTATTAGTAGGATGAGCTGCATGCCAGCAATTTCCAACTACCACACTGCTACTGTTTATAGTAGAGAGCCTTTTAAAATTTGTCCAGACATTTTAGGCTGCTTTCTAGTAGTAATTTCTTGCATTAAAAGAATTTAACATCAAAAAACTAGAGTGCAAATATTTGCCTTTCTGGACTTCATAGCTTTGACTCCACTGGCCTTCACTTGGTCACGTTACAACCTGCTGCCCACAGCCTCTGATGGAAGAAGTCTGCATTTAGTAATGTAAATACTGGCTTGTTTATCACTACACCCACGTGAAGGTGAGCTTGTTCTATAAAAAGCTGCGTTTTCTTCAGCAGCTCTTGTCAAGATCTCCAAAAATGAAGTTCCTGGCCCTGCTTTTCCTGCTGTCTGGTACGTAGGTGGCACTTAAGCCTCTCTGTTTTCAATCTCTGTGTATTCTGTAGCTGTTTTCTCTAATGTAATAGATACAATATTGTGGCCCATGTCTTTTTGCAAGGCTTTCTGAGGTGTACTGAGAACAAAGCGTGGAAGAGATGGTAACACCATGCCTAGCTCTAACCTCTGTGTCTCTTCTCAGTGGGTTGTTCAGCCAGCGCTGAGAATGCCTCACCCCGCGCCATGTGGAACTTACGCAAAATGATGAAATGCACCATGCCCAACAGCCATCCCTTGCTGCAATATGCTGACTATGGCTGCTACTGTGGCTTGGGAGGCAGTGGGACCCCAGTGGATGAGCTCGACAGGTTTATAAAACTCTGCTTTAACAAACTTCTTCCCTTGCTTGTACTTTCATGATTCTGCGCACCAGCTTCGTCTCAGCTGGCCCTGCCTGTAAACATCCACAAACTCTCCAACTGCTGTGAATGAAACTTTCTTTCTAAGATTAGTTCAGGGAAAAAGGCTGTGTAGCATCACACCTCCATGCCTTATTACCAAGTTAAAAGATAACCCAAACAAGTATTTTTTTGTCTTCTGTGCTCATCCCAGCATTATTTATTTTGCAGCAGTGTTTTGCCGGCAGCCCAAAAGCAACTCTGCACGCTGACCAGTGCATGACCATCAACACAGCTGCACTGGAAGCTGAGCCGTAAAACACTAAGAAATGGCTTGGGTGGTTTAGAGATCACACAAGTCCGATAGGCAAGACACAGTGAATTGTGTCAGCTTGTCAGCTACTGGGCACTGATGGGGCACACAGGGTAAATGCTTGCTTTTGCTTGTATTGTGGCCCAGTTCGCAACTGTGAAGATGCTCCAGTAAGTACATGTACACCTCCTGGATCATTAACTGAAAGAGCTGTGTCCTTTGGAGGTCCTTTTTGTCCTGACCTCTTATCACTGGATATGTTTGTTGTTGTTCAGTGCCTTGTCTAAGCAATGCTAGAGGATTTTAAGTGTCTTGTAGGTCATCTGACTGTATTTCTATTTTCTGACTTTTTTTCTTGTTTCTCAGATGCTGTCAAGCACATGATCAATGCTACTCAGAGGCAATGAACTATAAAGCATGCAAATTCATCTTAGACAACCCCTACACAGAGTCGTACTCCTTCACTTGCTCTAATAAGGAGGTTACATGCAGCAGTACGTCCACTTCTGCGTCTCTCTGCTTCAAATATTACTCCGATCTCCCTGCTGAAGGAATGGGGCTGTGCTGCACTCCGTGCTGCTGTTGCAAGAAGGCACAGTACAAGACCCTGACGCGGGGCTGGTTGTTAGAAATGGGGCACCTCCTAGAGACACGAGAGTCAATATTCTCCGTATAGCACACCATGTAAAGTTTCTGAAGACATATGGTGTTGCAGGACATGGGGAAGCCTGTCTCTTCTTCAGAAAACTGAGTCTCTGTGGTACTTTGCTGGGAGTCCCTTTAAAGGCACTATTTAAAAGATGAGCATGCTTGTTGGGAAGAGCTACACGGCTTCTGCCAAAGATCTCGAGTTTAATGGTGGAGCTTTTACAGGGCTCTGCAACAGAGATAGATAGCAAACGCGCTGGCAAACAGCAGAGTGGGATGGAAGGGACAAGGGGATTGCTGGGCTAAGTTTAAAGCTCTGGGGCCAGAGAGTTAGTGCAAAGAACCCCAAATGACAGCAGGAGTAAAGCTGACACACGCTGGCAGCAGTCGCTGCGATGCTTGCTGGCGGAGTCTGCGTGAGGGGTCAGGCTGCTCCCGTTCTCTTCTCCAGGCAAGAACGACGATTGCGAGGCTTTCATCTGCAACTGCGACCGCGTCGCTGCTACGTGTTTCGCCAAGGCACCCTACAATTCAGCGTACCACGGCCTGGACACTGACAAATACTGCAAATAGGCCCCGCGTTGACCCCCGGGCGGCAAGGGGCCTGCTGCTTTGTCACTCAATAAAGAGCTCTCAACGCCTCCAGCCTCCGCCTGCTGCCTGCTCCGCGCCAGAGGACCTGGGGAGGGACCCGCAGGAGCCTCCCTGCCCCGCGCGGCGCCCTCGCGCGCTCCGGTTGACCCTCGGGCACGCGGGGGTGGGAGGGGGCGCGCGGGCGCGCGGCGCGGCTCTGCTCCGCCCTCGCCCCTCAGGCAGCCGCGGCCTGGGGCCGGCCCTGGCCTCCGGGGAGCGCGGAGCGGAGGGCGCTGCGCCTCGGGCTGCCTGCGCTGGCCGCGGCTAGCGGAGCGGAGGGCGCTGCGCCTCGGGCTGCCTGCGCTGGCCGCGGCTAGCGGAGCGGAGGGCGCTGCGCCTCGGGCTGCCTGCGCTGGCCGCGGCTAGCGGAGCAGCTGCCCCTCTGGCGAGTGCGCCCCCCTGGGGGCACGGCTGCGTGAGGGGCTTCAGCTGGCTGTCTGTTTACTGCTCTGAGAGACCCGTATGTGTGTGTAGCCTGAGGGGAGTCTTCCCCTGCCTAGTGCTGTTCCTGGTCGGAAGCGCAGGGAAAGAGGTAATGTGTGCCTGGAAGTCGGAGGGGAAGAGGTAACGTGTGCCTGGAAGTTAAGAGAGGGAAAGTGGTGGTGTTGGTGTAAAAGTTAAAGGAGGGAAAGATGTAAGGTTGGCCTGGAAGCCACGGGAGGGCAGGGATTCCCTCCGAGGGACAGTATCTGGCCCATTTGCCTGTCCTGACAAGGTCCTATGCCAAAGCTTCTACCCACATTGAGTGCTGTCCTGCTACAGAGGTTTCAAGAGGTCTTTGGTGAGCTCCTGTGGCTGAGGCTGCTTATCACAGTATCACCAAGGTTGGAAGAGACCTCACAGATCATCAAGTCCAACCCTGTGTAGTGTTTGCTGACAGTGCAGGAGGAAGGCCCTGGTTCATCACCACAAAATAGCTCTCTTGCACTCACCAGCCATAGGAGAGTATAGATCCTGCCCTGTAATTTTTTAATCAGGCACAGAGTGGAGATCTTGGATGAGCTTGACAAGAATTAGCCTCTCAGTGCATCGTTTTGTGAGCTGAGTTCATTAGAGAACTTTGATGAGCAGTCTTTGTCCCGTGCTCAGAAATTCTTACGTGAGCTGTACCCAAACACGGAGCAGAGCTTAAAGAGGAGCCTCTGAAAAAGCTGAAACAGATGGAGAAGGAAGAAATTGGCTTGATACCTTGCTTGATGGTACTTGCACTGCCTTCCCTTGAAGGTTAGTGGATTTTAGAGGGTCTCAGAATGATGAGATAGGATGGTGAATTGCATCTTGTTATTTTATTTTAAAGAAAGGTGTGGGTCTTGGGTGGATACTCCATCTAAGACACTGAGTTCTAGTTTTGTACCAGTATTCATTGCTTATTTTTTCTCATGTGTTTGTGTGGGTGAAACTGAGTTCTTGGAGTCTTTCACAGAAAGGATGCACTTCCATTTTACTGAGGCTGAAAGTGCAAGTTGAGTCCCCTATCCTCACACACTAGCTTTGATTCTGAAATTACTGTTTGTAGAGCAGTAAAGGTCCTAAGTAAGTGTAAATGTTACTGAGTTCCCTTCATAGTGATAAATGATAAATCTCTTTGTAGAGAAAAAATAAAGTAAAATACTGGCACTATCTAGAAGGAACACTCTGCTTTTCAGCTGCATCATCACAAGCTGGGGTGCAGTTGGAAACATTTCAGAAACTGTTGGTGTAAGTCTTCCCTGGAGTAAGAGCTTGGGACGTGCTAGCATTCCCTAGAGAAACTTGGTGGATAGAGGAAGGCTCCAATGCATTCCATATCTGCCTTACAGATTTTTATAAGCCCTGCACTTAGGTTTGGTCCCTTGGTCATGCTTCTCCTTTACATGTCTCTTTGATGGTGCAGAAGACCTAAGTGAATTTAAACAACTTCCTGAGTGGGCCCATGCATAGTGTCTTCCCACCTCGTGTAAAGTGGCAGGCCCTCATAAATGTTATGGGTGGGGAGGCTGAAGGGGTGGTGCAAAGTTGCTCTTTAAGAGCTTTGAATAGTGTTGCTGAAAGTATGAGGATCTTGCCAGTGACTGCTTGAACTAACTTACTGTCAGCTTATTGGAGTGCAAAGAGTGTGTGTAGATCTGCCATGCTGATCTCTATTCCTGTTCCAAGACCAGAAGCAGAGTACCTGACATACAGGTTGTCCTGTGCTCAGCAAGCGTGGAAACTCTCAACCCCTACACAGCACCAGCCATTGCAGCTGGTGTGTGATGCTGGAGGGCGGTGGCTCTGTGGGCTCATACTGCAGAAGTGAAGTCTTGGCATCTTATCTTCCTTTCCCCTATTGGCTGTTTTTCAGGCCAAGATTTTTCAGGCTCTGCAAGGAGATCTGAATTACTCTATGTGGGCACAGCAGAGATGAAAGAGAAAGTGCTGAGATGAGACACGCAGAGAGCAAACAACTATGCTTGTATTAATGACCATATTTCAATTGCCATTTGGGCCCAGAGACCGGTATTAGTCACTTGTGCTGTTGCTCTTCCTCTCAGGCTCAGCTTTTCTTCTTTGCCACTGTCTAGTTAGTGATGCAGAGGGGGGAAAAGTGCAGAATGAGGTGAATTGGTATCTTTCCTTAGTGAGAGGACAAGGAGCTGCACACAGAATTGCAGATTATCTGTATATGGAAATGTGGTTTTAAACCCCAGTGGCTTGACTCTGCCTTTCACCTTGCAGTTTAGTTCCTGATCGTTCAGGAAGGATCTCAGGGAGAACTGATACTGTTTTTCTATCAGCTCTTTCATGCCTTTTCTCAGTAGACCTCAGAATGCCTTACAAAGAGGCATAAGCCACAATGTTTTATCTGTTACATTACAGAAAACAGTTGCAAAGGGACAAAATGGCTTTCTGAACGCCACAGTGTGACTTCTGGATTGATCAAAGGACAGAGAATTCGCTCTGGTGTCATCATTCCGAAGTTAGTGCCCTGTCCCCTGGGCAACACTACCAAAGTTTTCCTCTTTGCTTTGAATCCACTCTGCACCTGTTGGTTATCCTTGTTGCCTCTGGGGCTGGCTGACCCAAGAAGTAAGAAACATAAAGAATATGCATCTTTTGGGACAGCAGTGTTTGTTGGAATAGATGGAGGGAACATTTCTGAATAATACCCATTCTGAAAGCATCTTTTATTGGCAGAGTGTTCTAAAGACAAGATGCAGAAAACAACACATCCAGCGAAGAGTTTTGCAAACTCTTCCCATTTAATAAATAATAGTACCTTGAATTTTGTGCTAGAGTAAGAACTTAGTGCTGCTGAAGTCAGTATCAGAAGTTAAGTCAGGAGAGGAACTGAGTTCGTGTTTGGTATTTGCTGCTCTGGATCCAAGCTGAATGCCTGATTTTTAGGTTTCAAGTCATACGCTTCTGTTCAGAAAGAACCCAAATAAGCATAATGTTGCTGCAGTGACCAGCAGGACAACTGCTGCTGACTCCAGTTCTTCTGCATCTTGGTAGACCTTCTCTGTCCATTATGGGTGGCTGCATCTCCTCTCCTATAAAGTGGTTGAGATGATTCATCTGCTAAATAGGGCATACAAGTGCTGTCTTGTTTTTGTAACTGCAAAGTAGTGATATTGTGGGTTTGGTAACAGCCTGGGCATATTTAGTGGACTACTTCAGCAGAGGGTTAAGTGGGATAGGTGGAATGGAAAGGCCCTGCTGTCTTACTGGGTTCTGGTCACTGGAGGGTGATGATAGGAGAAGTGGTCCGGCCCACACCTGTCTGAAATGCCTCTTCTCCCTGGCTTGCTGCTCCCAAATGCTGCACACCATGGGAACTGCCAGCATGAACTGCAGAAGGAGCTCAGGGGATGCACCAGAAGAGGTGCTTGCTGTTCTGTGATCTTTTTTAGAAGCAGCTGACTCTGGCTTCCTTGCTTCCAACTGCGTATCACAGTTCTTGTCAAAATATTAGTACAGGAGGTGTTCTGTGGTGAGCAGGACAGGGGTATTTGGAAGACCCTAACAATTAATCTCCCTCATAACCAGAAGGACAGTGGTAGATTCATACAGAAGGTCTGGTCAAAAATTTAGTATTTTAGTCTGGGCAAGATTCTGCTTTCTTACTCCATAAAATGGTTTAATATGTCTTATATTACTACCCTAAGGATCAGCCAAAAATGGTTACCCAGTAGTGAACAATCTCCTGTTAGGAGTGTGGAAAATGACATCTATTAATAGCTAGAGATGACCTCCTGAGGGAGACCTATT